>NC_135258.1:16017582-17217582 GCF_964204865.1 Styela clava | reverse complement strand
ATTTTGCTACGAACAAGGCAAGATATAAGCAGCCACTGATATTTAATGTTACGATAAATTCCCCTTTATAGACTTACTTCACCACCGAGTTCTCCAGGCTATACAATCGCGCATTCTTGCCAAATCAGATTATTAATTTGGAGTATGAATTGATAGTAACCCCCAAAACGGCGAATTATCAGTGAATAGCTCTTGAATAAAGCAAAATAGTGTTGAAAAGGACGCCCTTACCAGTTTATATCTTACTTTAAATGACATGAAATCGTTCGTTCCAAAATTTCGGATCTTTCCTAAAGCAAGGGCAGAAAATGAACACCCTCGCTACCGCTCAAAATTAAAAAAGAAGATTGAAAAAAAAGAAGAAATTCCAATTTTTTTCCAATTTTCCTATAACACTAACTAGATAAACACTAATTTTAAAACGATGCGGACCATTTGCGTGTAATGCGAACGTGATGACCACTACACTACATAAAGTATACGTCGATGGGTCATATTATAATGAACAATACTCTTGGGAGACTTAACAATAATCTTTTGCGTGTTAGGCGAATGGGATGACTTCTACATATGGGAAAAGCATACATCCGTGGTTCGTCGAATCGGCTTGTAACCGACCCGTAGTGTAGTGGTCATCGCGTTTGCAAACGGTCCCCATAAAGTGGTTCGGGCCCAGGCAGAAACATGTTTTCCTGTTAACATTTCGCCCTAGCGTGAAATCTTTGACGGATCTCGTTCATCGCCATAAAAAATAGTGCATATTATGGACTTAGGTATCCTTTCTGTGGGATGAATTAACCCTTCATGGTAGATTTTTACTTTCTCCTGATATCTTAGAATACTTTTGAGATGAAATGAATTTTTGCTCAAACAATCGATAATAACCGAATGTATTTCTATCATATTTATCACGCATTTAAAAAAAAATGGGTTAAAAGGCTGAAATGAATGAGTTGTTAACACATCTACAAATACAGTGAGTAATTAAAGTGTAACTTCAGTGGAAAGTATTGTCTGCGGTAAACTTAAAAATCAAAATTGTTGTCCAATCACCGACTTTTTTTTGCTTGATTTACATTGAACATTACTCCCGTTGATGCTCGGGCCGTCAGTCTAATGCACGCCGTTTAGAACTTGTGGCCAGTAGCCTATTAGATTTCATGGTGACATTGCAGTATTACAGTTTTAGTTTTTTTCACAATCTGTGCTTAAAGTTCTTGCAAATATGTAAAAAGTATACCACAGTAAGAAAAGGTTGAAGAACACTGATCTAGACCGTTAAGGCTTGATTTCAAACTTTTAAGTGTTTACTTTTTTTTCTGTCATTTATTTCGCCGTCTTATCCATTGTGCATGGCTGCATTCTGTATTATTGAACACGTTCGTGGACATAACTATCGTTTTGTTATTATGTTGTTGTTGTTTTTCTTTGTAACAGAAAAAATTCTCTTTGATTACTGGACCAATCGCTTTGAAATTGTCAGTGCTCAAAGACTACATTTTTCGCTAAAAATCTATTACTTTTATTTATTTCAAATATTCCAGTGAGCTGTATGGGATTCGTTCCTTTGTGTGATATGACGTCATCACAATTTTGCCACTATGTGGCGCCACGTGCCCATATATGTTGAACATGGATCTCTTGTTTATCTCTATTTGATTGTTTACAGCGTACTCGATTAGTAATTTTTACCAACTGTCTGATGAACACATTTGCTACGACACCGTCACCCCCAACTCTTCAAGGCAAACCATATGATTATTTTGTCTCATATTCTTTTGAACGATGTATAGGACTGAAAACATTTCGTAAATTTGCAAATACCTGTGCATATTATATCTCATATTCGGTAAACAAAGTTTTAAAATTCGGGATTTTGTATATATTTCCATATTCAGCAAACGAATAATTCGAATTTTACATTCGTGATAAATTTTGTATTCAACAAACAAACATTTCAAAATCTAAGTCTTGTGATGAAGTTTTTATTTCGTGTTGCAGTCCCAACGAATAACAATTCTTATTTCTACGCCATGATTATTTAAAGCAGTGTTTCCCAACCCGAGTCCGCGGTCTCAAATGAGTCCGCGGAGCGTTTAAATGAGTCCGCAACGAGCCAGAAATTTACTGCGGGTAGCAAAGTTTTTGCGAAACTCAACTATCAGCCAAGTTACGATTTACATTAGAATTTACATAAAACATAATAAGCAAGTTTATTCACATAACATTAATCGCGTCAATAATTACTGGTTACTGAGTAGTGCTGAGCATATATTCAACTATTAAAATATAAATTTACTATTCTAAAAATTTGGTAACAGGTGACGCGACGGGTCACTTGCGTGCCGCTTAATCAAAGTTTTTCTAACGGCGATAACAAATTCGCAGGATCGCAAAAAATATGTATCCAAACTAAATATATCTAAATATCATCGGGCAATATATTCTCACATCATCATAGTCCCAGATTGGCTTGCCATTTTAATGCTGTAATGCTTTCATGTTGTCGTAAATCGAAGCAACCGCGAGTTACCATGAACACAAGTAAATTAAAAAAGAAGGACATTTTAAATTCTTGTCGTCGTCATTGGATTGAATATAGTGCGACAGAAAAGGCCATTTTATACACTAAAAAATTCGGCTCTTCTAACGAACGCGTAATTGCGCCGATTTTCCGATTTTGAAATTTGTTAAAGTTCTGTTGTGTTTGGTTTTATTGCTTTTCACACAGAGTACGGTTTCAATAAACGCACATTGAATCCGCAAAGGTGTTCGCCGTAGAGAAAATAGTCCGCGACCAAAAAAGGTTGGGAAACGCTGATTTAAAGTATCAGAAGCTCTCTCAACTTTATTTGCCTCTTGTAACTTTGCTCAGAGATCATTGTTCTATATTTTTGAGCGATGCGCGTATCCTTGCTTTCAGTAAATTTGCTTATACAAACACACACTCTTTGCACTAACTGCATATAGAAGGAATGCACAAACTTCATGTGCGGCGAGCACCCTAATCATTTTATGAGCTTTCACGAGTAACAGGCTTAACATGTACTCTTCGCTATATTTATCTCGGAAACTGAATGCCAAGGCCTGTATTATCCCCAAGATTACCAAATGAATAAAAAAATACGTCCATGTGCTGGTTTATATTCTTCGAGTAAAGTTGTAAATTGATGATGTTTTAGCTTATCCTGATATAATTACGTACACTTTACCACAATTTTCACATTATATGAATTTCGAATACAATATATTGGAATGGTCATGATCACAAATGTACTGATTGACTTGACATGGTTTGCAATACGTTAATCATTGTTATTAGATTTCCTCTTTGCAGAGGTAAATAGTATCTTATGCGACTAATATGGGGATCCTGAGAGAATCCATGTGCACTGCAATTAATTCCTCCACCCGTCTCTTCTCATGAAATTAGTTTGAAACGAGCACGCCAAAACCGACTGGCAAAAATAGTACGTCGTGGCTCACGATTCAAAATTACCAAAATTATGTTTAAAGCCCATGCACCCATTGAATAAATTTTTAACGGTCGGTTGTAAAATGGCAAATATGCAATTTATATATATATTATATTGCGTAAAAGATATTTCAAACTATTTGCTTATTTCTTCGTTAGAATTTTGTAATCAGTATTTATTAACGATATCGGCCTACAATTTTTCATTTTATCCAGTTCATCTTTTTATGGATCAAAGAGAGACTCCGTAACAAGGAGCAAGGCTCAAATAAATTATATAAAAATATGGCTCAATTAAAATACACTACATTGCTGACTAACATGACGAAGAACATTACAAGTTTCTACATATCGTGCCCAGCTACAAACTATTGTTTTATAAGAATGAGTCGTTCACGCAGTTTATGATGTTTACACCAGTCAGCTAACAACACGGCACAATTGTCTTAATAATATGACACGACTACTCGACTATGAAAAAGTTTTGCATGTGACTAAGGCTGAAAAGATTAATTTTTTCATTTATCCGAAGAATTAAATACATTTATACCGATTCGTTGATTATTACTAGGGATTTGTTCAAAGAGAATTGTTTTAAATCAAGTTTATTTCGTGAATATGTTAAAGAAAAATGGATTTCAAAACCTTCCAAGCACTTCGAATTCGCAATAAACTCTTCGAAATGCCACAAATATCGATGACTTGACCATATACGCCTTCTCAGGCTATAGCTCAATGCGCCCGCGAACGTGGTTGGCGCAGATAGGTCGTTTGTAAACCACCCTGCGACGAAACCGCCCTGTAAGCCACCTGGCAAAAATGGAAATACGTTAGGATAGGATAGGATTTACATATTAACCCCGGGGGAAAGGAAAGCCGATAAGACGGCTTATCCATATGGCGAACCACGGCCTCTCGTCCGGTTACCATTCCAAGTCGGGTATGGGATTAGTTTTACTGTATTGTTTTGTTTTCGGAAGCATGGACTTGGTGGTGGAGGAAGCCGTAACCGACCAGCGGTTACGTGAACCACACAACGACGGCGAGGAGTCCAGCAATCCTCACGCACATAACCATCCATGCATGGGATTCGAACCAGCGAACCTACGCAGAGTAATTAGAGGTGCGGTGGCGAGCGTATTCCTAACGCTTAGCCTGTTGAGCCACACCGCCACGCCTAAATAAATGAGTTAAATAAACGTTAACGTTAAATAAATAAGTTTGTATAACTTTGGAAAACTCTATCCTTTTAACCTTAAAAACAAAGTATGCTAATTTAAATAAACCGAACAGTATTAACAGAAATATTGACTTAATTTGTATGGAAAAAGTGCTAATAAATAAACTCGAAATCTCCATTATGACGTTATAACAGATTAGTTGTGACGTCATTGTATCAGAGAGGTATTACAATTAGCATAGCCAAGGCCAGTGTGTCTCTATCGTCTAACTCAGTGGTCGGCAATCTTTTTCAAGTGACGGACCGGTAAAGCCTGACCAAACTTTCGGCGGACCACCTTTATACAAACAGACCAAGCCTATGCAATAAATTATACACATTAGGAAATTCATGTTGGCAATATACTAATAAACGAAAGTGATGCTATTTGATGTGATATCTGTATTTGTTTGCTGGCCATTAACTGTTCCCATATGGTCGACATTGACGCACTACATCCAGACTACTTTGATATTTCCTTGTTGTAGTTATCAATATTGAAAACCAGGCCTCACATTAATAGGATTTCGGGAAAGGTACCAATGCTTGTAGTGCAGACCTTCTGATTCTGGTCTGGGTATTGATTGATGTTTGTTTTGCCAAAACTATTTTTGCCCGATGTGCTAACTTTATGAATATCCGGATTCTGAAGTATAAAATTAGCACTGACTAGGCATGACCGGTTAGCAATGAGCCAATAGTGGAGTAGTCACGTTCTTAGCGAGAATTATTTTGTTGTAGATATCTTATACATGCTCATCGCTTGTACGGACTGATGAGAAACATTCTTTTAGGGGCGTAGTGGAAACAATTGACCCAGCATTATTGCGACATACTGACAGAGCAATTGTTTGTGAATTGTTTGTCTGGTTTGCTGTTGGCTGTTGTTTATTAATCGTAGGGTTTGTGTTTATATTGTAGAAATTTTGCCGACCGCTGGTCTAACTAAATCCGCAAGTTGCCGACCTAAGAATATTTTTCATTATCGCAACACACTCGTTGTCAAAGGCGGCATTGATCCAATTACTTTTGGATTGTAGTAGGCTCGTGAGATATGTTTCATGATTTTTCTTGCACAAAACGTCTCTCTGATATCTTCGATAAACATTCCTGTCAAAATCTTATGACTTTGGTGTAGGTACAAACTTGGCGATAAATGAACGCGATAATAGTAAGAGTCAAAACAAGAATTTTTACTTACAATACACGAGATGTTTTTTCAGGATTAATAAAACACAAAACCCTGATTAGTACCCTGGCTTTGCTGGAGATGTCTCAGGGGCTTGAAAAGAGTCTAAAATTGTATAAATTGTAATTTGCATACATTGTGATAAAGTAGGATCAAAAATCGTCAAGCATTATTCCATCTATTTTATTGCCTTTGACAATTTCTCACTTGAGGTGCTAAACCAAATCATATCCATAGGACAGATTGATTTGAATCAATTAATCAGTGAATTCCACCATTGTGCGCATGGCGTGTCGATTTATTGTCATTGGGATAGGTACGTCGTTTCAATCAAAATAACGAACATAGTCTTAAAATTGTTTCGATTGGATTCCAATTGAAGTTGATTCAAAATTCTGGAACTCACATCTTTACATGTAACTCAAACTTGCTTTAACGTCTTGTAATACCATCTGTCTAACATGCATTCCTTCACAAATTGAGGGCTCAATTCAAAAGCGTTGATTTTATATCTCATCATACCAAATTGTCAAATTTTGACCTTGCGTCATCGTTGCTTGAAATAGGGATATCCAACATAGCAGATTAAATATTTTACTGAAAGCAAATAAAGTAGACAGAGAATAATTTACTTCACTAGACATATTATACCAAGCAAAACATACTTTTACAAGCAAAATGAAATTTAAGATCTTCGTTTATAGTAAGACATTCATTATATAGCTCAATTCGGTGATACTCTTATAATTTAAATTTGAGTTGGGTTGCGCGAGACTAACTTCCTATCTTTTCTCTATATGCCCTTATGCTAGTGGATCCGTATGCGTATACTGCAAGGATGCTGTAGCTGGAATAAACATTACTATTCTATCCAATTAAAGAGTCCAGCTGCACACTAACACAAATGTATTTCTGTAAATACTCTTATAATTGTAGCTATATTTTCACGGTGATGTTAGCGATATAATTTCATTGTTATTTGGGCCTTATTTTGTGATATATACTGATAAAAAGCGCTGAACGTGTTTTTACTCAAGTGGTTTAATCATGAGGTCACAGAATATAATACTTCTTAGACCCTTGAATAACAGAGCTGAGGATCACGAAGTCCATTAATCTCCCGATTCACATTTCAAAAAATTCAGAAATGTCGAAGCAACATTTGCTACGCCGTGCGAATTATTTCCGTTCATGTCATGTTCGTTCACGAACCTAAACATTAAAAGTTGTCTGGTGTTTTAATTCGAGGTTGTACTCAATATTATTCATTCCGTTAAGTTCGAGATGAAGGGAGCTTTATTTTTGCTAAATTTATCTGTTTTATCTGTGGTCATACGAGGGAAACATGTATGTAAAGTTCCCCAAAGCAAAAATCGAATTGATTGGAATAAGGTAATTAAGTTATTTTAATATTGTAAGTATAACATGGAAATTTTGTAACCGAACGTCAATTCTGCAACCGAACTCATTTTTCCACGAAACCTCCTGCTCAGCTAATCATTTTCGTACAACATCACCCGTCGCGCGCCACGTTTTCATATATTTGAGCATTGCTTTTCTTATACATTCAGATACCAAGAAATTGGATCTTGCATTCGACAATGGAGATCCTATTACGAGTGACTTGGAATGCAAAACAGCTCTAAACATGAAGTTAACGAAAACTGGATTCAAGTTTACCGGAAAATATTTTGTAAACGGGTAAATATTGATATTTTACACTATCATGTACAAGTTCATTATTATTTGAGAAAAATGGCATACCATGTGTTTATGATATCACGTCAGTAGAAATAATGAATAATTTGCTTAATTAAGTCCTCGGATCGGGTCGTAATTGTAAATTTAACTAAAATCAAAACTTTTGACGAATATAGAAATTTCTAGGTCATTTTTTAAGAATTAAACGGTTTTGATAAAAAATATTGCCATATTTCATATTTTAGAAAAAAAGAGGGCGAAGTGGAAGTAACCAAATACCTTCAACCCAATGGAAACTACAATAATCGTCTTCCAAACGGTTTGCTTATCTCAATTATTTTTCTTCCTTTATTTTTTGATCATATTTCATGCATGCCAAAGCGGTAATAATAATGCTATTTGAAGCAGTTTAACATTATTACTTTTTAAGCATATTTTGTATTTTATTTAGGAAAATATGTTTACAATCGTAATGGAAAATTGAACAATAAAGCTGTTATCGAAGGTTGGATTTTCATTAAAATCTTATAATTGAAACGAATATGAACGTAGTTTTTAAGTCAAAACATATCAAATATATGATCGTATATGATCGTTTATATTGATATGCTCTTGATATTAATATGCTCTTGTGTGATTAATCTTAATCAGTTTGGTGCAACAAATAAAAGCCATATAAGTGATGTATTTTCGTTTGGTCACTTTTTTTAAGAACAGGCAACACACTGAAGCTAGCTAAATGTACAAAACATATATAATAGTAGTAATATAGTTCAAGAAGTTTGGTAATACCTATTCCTAAGCTTAATCTTTCCATTCCAGGAATTAATTCATTTATTTCATTTGTTTATACAACGTATAGCAAATCAACTGAACAGTCGCGAAGGCGAGACATTTCACTTGACGGACAATGAATCTTACTTCTTTCACATTAGCTGTGATGAAAAAGGTAAGGCATTAGTTATTAGTAAGTTGAAGAGTGCGTGCATGAGAATTCCTACATGTCTTATTTTTAGTTGGATACACGTAGCAAAATTAACTTACCACCAGTTTCAAAATTGTCGTATGCATGTAGTTATTATCTTATGTTGCTCTTGATAATTTCTTAGGTCATACATAATAGCTTTTGCAACATTGATTTATGTGGACTACTATCTTGAATATGTTTCTACAGTATGAAGAGATTTGATAAAACATACAGCTGGGAAAATGCACCGTACCTCTTCACAATAGTTATTTCATCTTTGCTATTTAGAATAAACGATACAGTAACAAAAGCGGAAATTGAAAAAAATAATTATTTCCTGTAGCAAAGTAATAAAAAATTTGCTATTTTTAGGTGGTTACATCATATGGGCTTTCACTGCGACTCCTAATGCAGATGTTCCAACCATTATCAGAGCTATTAACACTCTCAGCGATTTTGGAATTCGACCGAAATTCAAGCTTTCAGGATGTTCCGACAAATCGATTGATTTTACAAAATAAGATAAAAATTGACATGACAGACTTTGAATAAATATGCAGACTTATTGCAACATCTCTATATATTATGATGAATTGTTAGCATGTTCAGAGTACTTTGTACATATGCAAGCATATTGCACGAACTTAAATACAAACGTATACACGACATCGCAAGTATGTTCCTCCGGTTACTGACCCCAGAAAATGTTTTATATGTTACTTCTGTATTTAGTTTGGACAAAATGTTGTCAACTGGGTTGTAATTGAAGTGAAGAATGAAGTGCACGTTTTCTAGATATCGTAAGAAAAAAAGAAGGTGCACATTCAATAATGACAAGAAGAATTGGGGTTATAAAATGTAGTGTGGGACTATTAATAAACAGTGATCGAAGTATGCACATGATTATTAATAATAAAATGGTAGTGGAATAAAACACCAATGAGAACATACCTGAAAATGAATATGAAAATAAGTAGAAATATCGCATTTAACAGCGGAAGACGTGTTAGACCAGGAGTGTGCAACCTGCGGCCCGCGTGCCAAATGCTGCACAAAAGGAAGCAAAACCTATACCTGAGTCGAATTCATTATCTATGCCTATGACATTCAATGCCCTAACAGATAGCTTGTACGAAGCGAACAACGCATGTCATAAGATCAACAAACCCACATTTTTTGTGCTTGCAACTACCAGAAAGCATAGGTATGTTAAATGAAGTTGCGGCCCGCGGTTTCACCCAGTTATTTGTATATGTCCCTCTTGTATTAAAGGTTGCACATCCATGTGTTAGACAATCAATTCCTCAGCTCATTTATTTTGAACTAAGATATTCTTCAAAACTTGTGGGCTCACAAAATGTATGCTGAACATTTTGATCAATTTCGGAAGCGTCGAGGGACTGTTCAGATTTTGGATCTCCGCTCTATGAGTCCCTTATTATCAGTCGTTATGTCTGTTTGTCTGTCTGTGTATCTGTCTGTCTGTTTAATTGTAGCGTCTTAACGGCTGGACCAATCTGGATGAAATTTTTCACGTGGGTTATCCTGTCACTCTAGTAATGTGCGTTTTATAGAAATTCGTATTGAAGTTTCGTCTCGGTAACAACGAAAAACGCGCCGATCTTTATGAAAGTTCTCCTTTTTTTCACAATTTCTCGCCAACGAAGTTGAAAATTAAAATTCCAAGAAAGCTACCTTCCGCATAGCAAAATGCTCCTTTTCAAAACGTCGTCTTCGGTCTCGACACTCCATAAACTGGAGAAGCGTTAAGGATTTTAATGAACATCATTTTTCAATTGGCGCGAGTATGTCAACGGAACGCGCAGCGTTCAAAATAAACTGTCATTTTTGGTAACAAGCTCTTTAAGTAATCGGGCCGCTGCTTAAGATCGGTAATTTTTTTATGGATGGTAACCAGTGCGGGCTTCGTAACTGGTCATTGCATGTCGTTAGGGGTCTGCAATTTTTTAAGGATTGTTAGAGTGAGTAGTGACGTATTCAGTAACTTTAGCCTGATTACCAGACTGGCGAAGCCTCGGAAATTTTAGTGTATACATGTTTTATTATTAACCATCCATGCAAAAATGAGGATTGGATAGGCCGATGCAGGTGTTCTCAATATATGGAATTATTATGTGCTTGAGGTATACTGTACTTCTCGCTTCTCAAAGGGTGGTTTTCCTATCCGCTGGCTAGGGCTTCTTCAACTATTTACGTCAATAAATCGGGACTGCTATATCCAAACCAAACTGATAAGCTGACCTCATTGTTTAAATATGGGAAAAATAATCCTATTCTATTGGGCCGTGTTTGTCGTGAAAATGTTGAATCTTATATGTATATATGATCTGTTAGCTCAAGTTGTAATCATGATGCCTATGCAAAAAGAAGCTATCAAGCGATTATTGGAAACACGAACAAGCCAAACGCAAAATTTGAACGAATGTTGCAGCAACAGTCTGATTGAAGATGGCCCGCATAATGTACAGTCTATACAAGCCATTGTACCGGAAACCATCCTTGTGGAGAAGTCTTCAAAGGTACGCCGGGGAGGTGTTTTGCAGCGACTAGCCAGACACTTCCAATCTGCCGATGAATGCGAGAACAGAAAAGCTGTTGATAAAATCAGAAATCAATGTAGAAGAGCATTGGAATCCACTGAAACACGTGAAAGTAGACGGTTAGCTGAGAAAATGAAAACTCAATCTCCGTAGGAACGTGAAAACCGATTGTTGACTAATAAAATCATATCTCAATGTAAAAGGGAATCGGAAAGTCCAGAAAAACGTGGAAGCAGGCGGTTGGTTGTTCAATAAATTGAAAACACAATTTGCAAGAGCCTCAACAGACGCGTAAAAGCAGATTGTCGGGTGATAACATCAGAACTCAATCTGAAAGAGCGTCGGAAACTTCGGAGAAACATGGAAGCAGATTGTTGGCATATAAAATCAGAACTCAATCTGAAAGACCGTTGGAAACTCCGGAGAAACGTGAAAGCAGATTATTGGTATTAAGATCAGAACTCCATCTGAAAGAGCGTCGGAAACTACGGAGAAACGTGAAAGCAGATTGTTGACTGATAAAATCAAAACTCAATGTAAAAGAGCGTCGAAAACTCCGGAGAAACGTGAAAGCAGGTTGTTGGCTGCTAAAAGCAAAACTCAATCTCAAAGAGCGTCGAAAACTCCGGGGAAACTGGAAAACAGACAGATGTCTAATAAATGTAGAACCCGTAACAAGAGACTTTCCGAGAGTTCAAAAAGTAGACGACGTCGGCTTTTTCATGATCGCTTTGCAAAGGCAAAGAGATTGAGAGCAGGAAATCTTTTAGACCGTATCAGAAGGGACATTAGCAGCAATGCACATTTTGTTCACAAATGTGTCAGCGATTGTCGATACCACTGCCGTGGAAATGTGTCCAAGGCTAATCTTGCATGCATAAAGGTTGAAAAGCAGTTTAGGAGAAATTCTTTTCTGAGCGCGAAAAGTGCATGCTCACAGACGACTACAAATCATATGATGGTCATTGGCCACCAATGCCGAAAGCTATCTATGCTGGCCTCATTCCATCATGTAATGAAAGACATTATCAGTTTCAAGTCATTCATTTACCACCGCAACTTATAACTCAAGCTATGTGGTTGAACCGATGTGAAGCGCACTTGTTGAAACTGGCCGTTCCCTTCATAAGAGTTGCTCATATTCCAAGATTCAGGGAATTTCGGGTGATCGGATCTATGATATGCGTTGAAGCTGAAATTCGATCAAATATCGAAACAATATTACCAGTCTATCAAAATCCCACTATTTAGAGACGTTCACTTTGATATTACGAAATTGGACCAATTTCTGTCATGTACAATAGATTACATTGAAGATCAAGACAAATGAAAAACTTCTGGATCTGTTGCCAATGCTGACACTGAACTTAATATTACATTAGAACATAATATAGTGATTATAGCGACGGAAATAATGTAATCGATTTTGGCACAATACTTAGCGAAAGTGACGATACAACCTTCATATCTGAAAATAATGACAATGACGATAGCTATGATCTTCCGGAAGATCTCACAGAATTTATTGCTGATACAGTTATTGACCCTCTCACTAGGACCGAAAGCACGTGCCATGTTACAGATACTCTTGCATCAGTCATCATTTTCAAGGAACAAACGAGAATATCGGTTGGAAACCGAAGACTTATCGATCGATAGTCAGGGGATGCAGTTTAGATCAGTGGTTCTCAAACTTTTTTAGTCCCAGAGCCGCATTTCAAATCTCAAAGTTATGGAGTGCCGCATACAAACAACGCAAGGTAAAATAGCAACAAACCATTAAGCGCGTATTTAAAATACCAAGTCATCGTAACAACAACACACGTAACAACTAGGGCGAATAATAAAATATTTGAATGGCATTTTACTATTCGAATATCCGGTACCACGTGACCTGCACCGCTCTGCTTGGACACCGAACTCGCACGTCTCCAACTTAATCGTGAATTGTGCGCTCTCTATAAAAAAAAGACAAATTCGAAGAAAAGTCGTTGTCTTTGCGTTATGGTGTTATATGCTTATCTTTGCACTTAACGTATCGTTTCAATTCCATATTTTGCAAAAAACGTACCGACCGTTCCGTAAATTTAGAAACGCCACACCAGATTAGGTATTTGAAATAAATTTCCCAGATTTTAAACTCCGCATGCTTGGTGACATGTCATTAGCCATTTGTGGCATTACCGAACATAAAGTTGATAAAAATAAATGTTAAAAATGATTTTTCGGCGTTTCATTGTGAAAAAGACTATTTTAGATCGTTAGAAAACTCGTTTAGTTATATAAATAGCATGGAGTTAAAAATGACCAAAAGTTTTTCCAAAAGCTGGTATGAGTTACTTTTATGAAAAACACTCATTAAGTTGTAACCAGATAAGAAATGTCATGTCTTACTCCCTTTAAAGCACTTTGTATTAGCTCTTTAGTGATCCCTTCCATTCTTGGCCAAGTAATGTTTCGAATATGAAACATTTTACTCGACCATGCATGGCCGTTGAGCCAAGAGTAGAGCGTAAAATCAATCAATTTCGTTGTAACAATGCACACTGGCTCGTTCACGAATTGTTGCGTCTATTACCATCGAAAATGATCACAATTGTTAAATTTTGAAGCATTTTGAACCATCGGGGTGTTGTTTTGTTGAAAATAAAAAACGTTAAATAACTTGAAGGAATTAGTTCAGAATTATAATCAGCGTCTGACCCTCTATTAGGCACAAAGACCTAAAAATGCCTTTATTGCCAATTTATTTAATCTCCATTTTAAATCAACATTCAGGATTCAAGCAATCGTGAATTTGCTAGGTATTCAACAGCTGTCACTGATGTGAACGCAAAGGTATACTAGAAATATGAAACTTCGATATCCGGTGACCCCTTATTCTTGCAAAAAACGAGAAAGGGCGAGAATATACAAAACCAACTTTAGGATATCGCCGCCGAAGATCGCGGTGACAAACACAATTAGCGATTGTGATGAAATTAACCAGTAAAAAACGCTTTATTGCTGACTTTTCAATGTTTCTATTATTTTCCAAATGGAGTATCGACCTCCAACGTTCTGGATCAACGTTCTTGTTAAGTATAAAAAATATTCATTATTCGACTATTCGGTATTCGTTAAAAATATTCAAATTGTTCGATTCGAAAAAAGATTTGATTTTGCCCACCTTAGACTAACAGCCATTTAATTTGACTTTGATTTTTAATAAGTTTGTCAAAGCGGGTCGAAATCGTGGAGGATGCAAGGTGCAGTAGCTGCTTGAGATGATCGCCAGATATTTCAAGACTATTTTCGATTATTGGAATAAAATTAAAATGCTCTAGAAATAAAATAATCATTGAGTTATTTGATTTATACATAATATTCGGAAATGCGACAAAAACTGAAAATCCACGAAAGCAAGCCAATAATTACAGCCATGTCTAAAATCTTTCCAAGTGAAAAGTGTCCGAGTGGTCGCGAAAACGCTTACTGTTGCGTCACTATTGCATCTTGTAGAATAGTCAAAGCTACGCAAATTAACACGGGGAAATCCATTCGACTAACTTATAGACTTCCGCATTTTAATTTCAAGTCAATAAGTTTTCGATGGAAAATTTTCTTTGAAAGTAAATAATTTTTAGAGCATTAACAAGAGCCGCAGGAAAGGTTCTTGAGAGCCGCATGCGGCTCTCAAACCCTAGTTTGAGAATCACTGGTTTAGATTCATCCGCTCTTGTAACTTGCGCACTGCGCATCGCACACACACACACACGGCGGGTTTCAAAATTCTCTCGCTTTACAATAATCTAGATCACTATATCAATAATTGATTGGTAACTCGCTAATTATACGACATAATTCGCCCAAAATCAATAGGATTCTGGTCCGAGATGAGATGAATGCACATGCAAAATCTGGAGCAGATTCAATCTTGCTTTCGTGAGATATCGCGTGCATCTAACAAACATACAGACATCAACATACTTACCGATTAAAATCGATAAGTAACTAGTAGCCTAAACAATTCAAATGCACAGAGAAATATGATGCCATTTGTTACTATCGCCCCTACCGCTGGTAGCAAAATTACAAGATGGGAAGAATGTGAATATCTTGAAGAGAAATGCTTCCTACATTTGTTTCCAAATGGTACCGGAGGTTACTTGTCTACGTATCTTGTAAAAGGTGTTGGGTTTGCGAACTATGTGAAACAACGAATTCTGGGCAATGATTGCGGATAGACGCGACTCTACCTATATGTTCTTTTTATTCAATGTGAAGGAACACATAGAGATCAAGCGATCGTGTGTAACTTTCTTCCGCAAATCCTAGATTGGTAAAGGCAGATATACAGCACAATTTTTCAGAAATGTTGATAAGCAAGAAATTGAGTAGACAGATCTCGGATATAAAGTGTTGAAAAATGTACGTGGAACCGCGCCGTATTTCCAGAGCACAAAATTGAAAATCATGACAATGATTCGACGGCTGGGATCATTAAATTTGTGCTTGACACTGAGCAGTGCGGAGTCATATTGGAATGATTTCATTAAGATGCTTCTGCAAAAGGAACGGAATCAAATTGTATCAGATGAAACTGTAAGAAATTTGAATAATGGATACATGCGAAATCAATAAGATACTTACTCGCAACGTTATTGACGTTACACAACATTCCAGTAGTTGAATGAAAGTTGTTTTTAGACACTTGCAAAAACCAGGTCTTTTGGGCAAATACAAAGTTGCTGACTATTTCTTCCGAATCGAATTTCAGATGCGAGGTGCACCACATTTCCATTCTTTATTGTGGCTGCGGAATGAAAATAACAAATGTCCCCCTCGGTATGATTCAAAAGAGGCCCAGCCTGCTTGTGAATCATTTATCGATTCTGTTATAGCTGGAAAACCCCCTCATGGTCACTCTGATATTCTGGACATAGTGCCTCCTTTTCAAAGACATAGTCACACTTTCACATGTCGCAAGAAGAGTCGTAAAATCACTACTCATTCTGATGAAGGCCATGGTGTTAATGATGGTACAATTTCCCCACTTTCCAATGCCCCGAACAATGAATCTGAATGCACCATATGAACATTTTAAACCAGAAGATCGCAAAATACGGAAGAGTGATATATCATGCTTAAAAATTTTACGTGAATCACGAGCTCACGTTTACAGTATTTAATTGGATTTATGATCGACGTATAAATACGACTCCGATATCTTTCGATAGAGAAGACGATGTAAACCATTCAAAGCGAGTCTGGATAAATGTTTTAGGATTTGTATTCTGTGTGTTGTGTAAATTTACGAATAAAAGCATATAGAGATTTTTAACACATCTTCATTCACGTGGGCGTTGAAGCTGAAGGGTGAACGGGTGACTTGCAAGTCAGAGACAATCTACAAATTAGCAATATACGGTAACATCACATTCATTTACCAATTATATATGCTATAGACCTTTCCTGCAGACTCCCTGTTAGAGAAGGCCGGTCCCAGTTGTATGAGAAGACAAAGGAAGCGTATAAATACATTTGGAAACACTACAAAGACCAAGCCGATTGGTTTTTGAAAGCTGATGATGACACTTATCTAGTTGCTGAAAATTTAAGGTAGAAAAAAGACTTAATTAGGGCTCTAAATGTGATTTGCAGGATGTGTTCTGAAGATAAAAAAAACATTTAAAAATAATTGTAACATTTTTCAAAGCTCAATCTATACGGGCAAGACATAAGCACATTATTACATCAATAAGTATTTAACTGAAGTTTAATTTATCTTGTCATCCTAAACTATATATATAAATATACGTGCGCTAAATCTTTAATACTTTGATACCATTTTTTTAATAAAATTGGATAACCATGGGTGGTTGGAATGAAATAATTAGTCAATTAAATAATGTCTTTGGAAAAATATTAAAGTCGGAGAAATCCTGTGTGTTTCAGTCATGTTAATTATTTAATTTTATGTTAAATAAGAAGGGCAAAATGAGTTATATCAGGAAATTGTATCACAGCCGTTTTGGCCAATATTTGATGCGAATCGAAAAAATGGGAATCTAGAAATTTATTACAAATCATTTATTTCCAAGTTGTTCTAAAGTCATAAATAGAATCTAACTAATAGATCTATGAAACTTCATTGGATTTTACTGTTTTTTGTATCTTTTTCAACAGATTTTTACTAAAAGATTATGACCCACAAACACCGTTACATTTTGGTCGAAGGTTCAAGCTCTTTGTTAAACAAGGATACATGAGTGGCGGAGCAGGATATGTTTTGAGTAAAGAAGCTTTGGAAAGGTAAATATTTAAGTAAAGATGTACGCACGACGACTGTCAATATTTATTTGCTCATTTCATATTCACCAAAGTCAAAAATTGATTCAAAACTGCTCAATACAATCTTCAAGTAAATGCCAGTTGTGGTAAATCAATTTTTATTTTCAAAAAGTTGTTGTGAAGCGAACATTTGCACTGTTTTAAAAAGAAAAATTTAATTTCAAAATAAAATTTAAGTATTGTACGTTCGCTGTCGCACAGTTTGAATGGAATGTAAAAACCTTTTGCCAGCTTTGCAGCTTTGTTTCCATAATCGTTACCACGGTTTATATCCGCTTGATTGTTAATGTGATACAACGATATCACTGACTTAAATTAGATTTACGCTATGTGAAGTTTGATTTCTACACTGAAACGCGTTATTAGCCTATATTAAACTATG
Source organism: Styela clava (assembly GCF_964204865.1). Taxonomy (NCBI): domain Eukaryota; kingdom Metazoa; phylum Chordata; class Ascidiacea; order Stolidobranchia; family Styelidae; genus Styela; species Styela clava. Next base: position 17,199,755 of record NC_135258.1, on the reverse strand, counting down.
ATATTATTATAGTGGTCGTTTCGTGTCTAGCTGTTTTCCGAAAGCATAGTAAAGAACATCGGTTATAAAAATAAGGAAAATGATCGGTCATAAAAGTATGAAATAGTTCTCTGAACTCATGAAACTTTGCGTGTTAATCGAATATTTAAACATATATATATATATTGATGTGTATATCCATATCTATATATATATATGATGGATATTCACAAAAAATGTCAACGCATTGGGGCCTCTCTTTTTCATTCAAGATAGATATGTTCATGGATTGGATACGAAAAAATGTCCTGAAGGGGGTGCAATTGAAGATGTCGAAATAGGAAAGTGTTTGGAAATAGTTGGTGTGGAAGCAGGCGACTCGAGAGACCAAAAACAAAAAGATACCTTCCACCCTGTTAATATGAAATTCCATCTTAAACCGGAACCGATACCTCAAGGAAATTTTATGATCAACTATGATTATTATCCTAGTTGTCGGGTAAATAATATCCTTTGTTTCGTATGATCCGGACAGGCTCATAAAAAATTGTCGCCGGAATCCCATGAAGTTATAATCAAAATAGATATATCTAAAGATGCTTAAAACTGACCATTGAGGCCGCTGAAAATGAAGTCGTGATTTTATTGTAAAAACTGGGTGCAAATGGGTTCGACAATGTTGAATTGATGAAATCGATTAGGCCTCAGTAAATAAAAATTACAGTAAATAAAGTGTCATTAAATTATAAAACATATTATTATTCCCGCTAACACGAAGTCATGAATCATTATTGAGTAGAGGTTTACAATATAATAAATACTCATGGCAGACCAGATAATGTCATCGGACAATGACATCAACACCTCTGCTGCAGGGTTAAACTCATACATGAATCTCGATATGCCAGTGATCAAGATTGCAACTCACTGTATCTGTATTGCGTTAGTTGATGTAAGGTGAAATCAGTGCAAGCTGCAAGCTAATTTCACAAAGAGAGTTCTTTAATTTGTGCAAAATAAATTGCAAAAGATCACTATACAGTAAATACCGATTTTCTATTATTTCTAATGTTGAATTGATGAAATCGATAAAGTATCATTTGACCAAATGTTGACGTTGTGGATTCACAAGATATAGCATAGCATGATATCGTTCACATTGTACTTCAAGTCTATCGCTTGTATTAGGCAATGTTAGTAAAATTTAATTTATTATTTCAGGGGATAGAATGCAGTTCGATCTACCCTATTTCTTTTCACAAAGTTACTCCAGACGAGATGTACGTGTATGAATACATGATTTATCACGCAAAAGTCTACGGAGTAGCTCATACTCATCCTAAAACATGACAAGATGCAAACACTTTTCGGGAGAGGAAGGCTCGAATTGTTACCACGAAGCTAGAATAAATGACGTACGTTAGTAGAGAAACTGTTGCCAGAATAAAGTCATATACCGTTAACGCAGTAATTGCTGATGGCGACTTTATATTTTGAAACGCAGCCATGAAATTCCATTCTACATTTTGACAAACTTATCACACAATCGCTTTTTAATGACAAAGATGATTACTTACAACATCTTGGATGCTGTGTCATCAAATATTTACTCTATCATCTTTATATTGTACACACATGGATGGATCTACCAATGCAAAGTATAGCAGAACCATTGGTTGCTAGTGTTGCGTAACTCTAATTAATAGCATATAATATTAATGTTTTAAAATTTTGTCCCTTCCAAGTGTAAAGTAAATGAAAGCCACGTGTAGGCTATTGTAAATGAGAAAAAGGATTGTGATAATTAGCGATGCATTTGTATAACAATAAACATCAGTATAGGCTGCTATATATTTAGTTCAGTCAATAGTGCTTCCTTACTTTTACTGTTTGTCGAGCATTCATGAATACTGTATGCATAAGCTTCGCGCATTCCACGCTTATACCAAGTAGAAAGACAAACAATAATAGTAGTTTCGTATAATTTTGTACCATTTTTATTGTTTATGGATTTTCAATTCCAAGAAATGTGAATAATAAAAATGCTTTTATACAATGCTTTATTAAAATCTATCTTTCATATGATTACTCTAGTGACAAGGTTGTGTCGATGATCAAGCAAAAAGTATGATAACAAGTATTGAAACAATTCAGGGCAATCCATTGTGAAGTCATATCGAAAACTTTTCAACTAAAGTCAATTAATTGACTTGTTTTTTCGGTTCAATATTGTGATTAACGTTCAGTAAGATCGATACAATAACACGAGAAAAACAGAACAGGAGTAGTCAGTCGATTTGGTTAATAAAATTGGAGTAGACGGTGAAACGCAATGTGAGGAAGATGGCGACGAGGTAGACAAATAACGGTAATAGGAAGATTGTGTTTGCAAGGAAATATGAAATGAACTCTTAATCATGATGATAGTGGAAATGCAATAAAAAGAGATAAAACACACGACATTGACCGGCCAACACAATTAAATAGTGTGCCTAATAACATTTAAAAATGAAAGGCACAAATGTACATTCCGTAAAAGCACTCTAAATCAGGGGTGTCGAACTCGTGGGTTTTCGAGGGTCGCATTGTATTTTGGGAATTGTTCCAAAGGCCCGCAAACAGTTTTTGATAATGTATAAGCCCACTTGAAGCATATTTGTAGATAGGTGTAGTTTGTGACATATATTGTAATGCAATTAAACAGCCGAATGAAGTTTTTTCTAGATAAAGATTATTTTCATAAATTCAAATGCCATATACGTATTAATTTTTGCATTTCACTATTATTGCAATTTACTGTATTTATTACAAGAAATCATAAATTTTTATGTACAACTATCCAAAACATTTTTGAACAAAGTTTTGATAAGAAAAGAACACGACATGACTTAATCTAAATATATACTTCCAAAATTTAAAAAAAATACTACAGAATAAACTCAATGTTTTTTTATTACATATGTCCTGACATTTGGCATCTCTTTTGTGCCACCAGCTTACTAATATCTGGCTAAAATAATTTTACAGTACCAACTAATTAACGAGGTCACATAATCATCGGTTAATCTGGATCGTTGAGAATGTTTGATTAATTTCAGTAATGCAAAAATATTACGTTTATCTTTTCATGTACAGATTAGTAAACAAACAAATGACTTATTGGACCAGACATTTTCTGCCACATTTCCTACCATTACGTGGCATAGCACCGCTTCAGTTATGATTGATATTGGTGTTTAGTAACTGGGTAGTTGTATAATTTAAATAATATACAAACACATAAAAATTATCTGTTCGAAGTTGATCTTTAAGTTTGTCATATTGACTGCTGAGCTTATTCTGATAATGTCCACTTATATTGTATTCTTTCATTGTACCGATGGAAATGTGACAAGACAATGTGCTTTAGAATTTCGAGAAATGCAGAAATATTGCAATTTTCTTCAAAAATGCCACCTTCTTCATGTACATGGCGCTTCATTTAATCCATGAAGTGTTTTTTCAAGATTTATTTTGCTAGCTTGAGGTGTATCCATAATTGGGTCAAATTGAAAACAAAAAAAAATTTAAAAATTTTGACACCCCTGCTCTAAATCATGTTTTGAATAATAGTCGCTGCTAAATTCCGTAACATAGTAACGTTGCTTTGTCGATTGCTTTGCAACAATTCTGTGAATGCTTGAAAATTACCGCTAGGCTCTGAACGATGAAGAATCAGATTCAACATCTATTTGTGATTATCGAAATTGCTTCTTGGTTCAAATACGAAACAAATAAATTATCGTGGGTAAGTATAATAACTACATTAAAATATTTCATCTTATTTTACACAGTGACAAAAGTCTGAGATTTGTAAAAAAACAAACATTATTTAGAATCGAATATATTTCATTTAGTTAGTTTTTTTTCTTGTTGAACATGCAACATACGTGACCGCATACAAAGTTATCAATGCTAGAGAATCAATTTTTTTCAAAACCAATGATGATACTATACAAATAAATTGATCAAGTTTTAGTTTAATAATTTCCTAAGGTCGGACATTTTAGCCACTAACTATGGTGAAATTATCCCATATTCAGAATATGATTTGAACTCACACAAAGACATTAGGGATATCTACAAGGTACTTAATTATGCCTGGCTGATTAGACTACTTCTTTCTGGTACCCCCGTAGTATGTGAACCAAGATGGCGGACACCGGAACGTAGATGTGTACCACGTTAGGGTTAGGCCATAATTTCAGGTACAAATACTACTGGAGTCACTTGGCTAGTTCCCGAACTCGTAATAGAAACTAAAATAATGAAAATTGGATAAAATTATGGCCCAATCTAGTACACATACTATGTTCAGGTGTCCGCCATCTTGGTTCACATACTACGGTAGCGCCCTTCTTTCATCTTTCCATATGTTGGTATAGTTGAAGAAACCGTATGCACCGACCGACTGCAAAAATATTGTAGCAATAATCCAAAATACTATATCGGAAGTTTCAAATATCTTGCACTATAATTTCACATGTTCATTTGTTATCATTTTTGTAAACTAAAATGGTGAAAATGATCAAATGAAATTGATAATATTGAACTATTATTATATATTCACAAACAGCTATGCAACATTCCAACAAGTGACATGATGTGTTGGACTGTTTTTTTTTACAAACGTATTCAGTTTTACTTCTGGTAGGATCTAGTTGGTATATATCAGCCTGTTGATTTTCGAGTTGCTCCGGATCGAGGCCAATATTTGAAAAAAATCATCGAATTGAAAGGATTGAATATTTAAATTATAGTAACTGATATACAGTTTCTTATTGACAACGAAAAAGTTCCTCAAAGAAGTGGTTGAAATACCGTTGATAACCTATAAATCTTCGGTACAACGAAGTACTATCTAGAACAAAATTATGGAAAACGTAATTATTCATTAATCCATAATGCCACGAATGCTACCGGTACTTAGATATATCGTTAAGCATCAGGATTCCAATACTTTTCAAAATTTATGATAGATAGTAAAATACTAAAACTAGTTTATCTACCGAGTCGACATTCAATAGGAAGGGTAAGATTTTTCGTATATATATATATATATATATATATATATATATATCTCGAGAAGTGGAAGGATTTTAAGACTGTTTAATTATATGTATTACGAAACATGGCCTACCGCCGAGTTATCAGTAGGGGAGATGCGGGTGACTTGAGCCACGAGGAGGCTTGTTCCACGCCCTCGGTTGGTAGGTTGTGTCATTACTTTATATTTGGCTGTGAGAAGCAGACGTTCTGTAGCCCTGGTGGAAAACAGTTAATGAAAAATCCGGAATCGCAGCAAAAAGTGAATTTCATGGTCTCAGGTAGGCCTAATATGTTTACTATTAATAATATTACAGGTCGTGGTTTAGTCACATTAAGTCATTGTGTAGTCTATGTTGTGATGCTCTAATGGAGTCTATTGCAGCGCACGTCGTGTAGTCATTCGGCAGTAGCGGAGCTCAAATGGGAAGATGGCCGATCATGGGAGGGTTGATCCAGCGGTCACCAGGAGGGTTGCTCCGTGGCTCAACGCTCCTGCATTGGATATATTTTTCATCACATTTTTTCTTTATCAGACGATGCCGCAATCATACAAAAGAAAATCAACCCATTGAAGTGATCTGGCATTAGTCGAAAGAGCGGCAGAAGCGGTAAAAGAGAGATGCAGTATTAGATCGGCAGCGAGAACATTTGATGTGGACCGAATGACGCTTACGCGATACATGGATAAACAAAAACATGACCCGCTTGGTACAAGCGGAAACAAGAATTGCAAGCTCAAGAATATGGTATTCAGTCCTGAAATGGAAGCTGAACTAGCCAGTCACATCAAAACACTTGCAGCAAACTACCATGGCCTATCCAAAGATAAATGCCGATGTTTGGCTATGAGTTTGCAGAAAGAAACGATGTTGATGTGCAACAAAATTGGAAAATCAACAAAAAAGCTGGTCAAGGGTTTTGGCTTGGATTGAAAGCACGCAATAACCTTGCAATTCGCAGTCCAGAAGCTACTTCATTAGCCAGAGCAACGGCGTTTAATCACCATACAGTGGGACAGTTCTACAAAAACCTTGCCAAAGTAATGGACCAACACAAATTTGAGGCACAAGACGTATATAACATCGACGAAACAGGGTGCCATACGGTGCAAAAGCCTGAGAGCATTGTTACGTAAAAAGGGGTTAAGCAGATTGGTTCTGTCACATCAGGTGAAAGAGGTGAGCTGGTAACCGTAGTCAATGCGATCAACGCTGCTGGTGGATTTATTCCGCCCTACATGATATTTCCCCGTGTCAATTATCGTAATTACTTCATACGAGGTGCGCCACTGAGATCTGACGGTGCGGCCACCAGATCAGGTTGGATTAACGAGGAAACGTTCGTCAACTATCTCGATCACTTCATTAAGCATAAACGTTGTATACCCGACAGAAAGGTATTGCTCATCTTAGACAATCACGAGGCCCACGTTTCACTGACAGCTGTTGACAAGGCAAAGGCAAACGGAGTTGTGGTGTTGACCATCCCTCCACACACGTCCCACAAACTCCAGCCTTTAGACAAGACTGTTTATGGACCATACAAAAGAGCCTACGCGCGCGCGATGGATAATTGGATGTGGTCCAATCCGGGTAAGACTGTGTCTATATACGATATAGCTCATTTGGGGAACGAAGCTCACATCTGCGCATTTGTACTAGAGGACTAGGACTAGAGCAGTGCAGACTACCAACGCGGAGACTCCTTATGTGTCTCCAAGTGATATACTACCTTTACCGAAAGCAGGGCCAAGGAACGTGAAAGCTTCCAATAGGAAAAAAGGTAGCACGAAAATTTTGACAGACACGCCAGTTAGAGATGAAATAGCAGCAAAATCAGTGGCTAGGATAGAAAAAAATAGAGCAAAGAACTTCGGCCGGGCTAAAATAATGCTCTTTGCAAACAAGAAAACAGTTAGAGTGAGGGTAGAACCATCCGGATGTAGGACTTCTTCGAGCGAAAGTGAATCTAACGAGAATGTATTGTGTGACGATACTGATGACTCAGAGGAGGAAGATCAAAATATTATCGAGGGCGATTTTGTCATAGTCAAAATTAGTGGAAAATCTCGAATTGTTCACTACGTCGCAAGAGTTGATGCTTTCGAAGGAGAAGAGTTCGAAGGAGTGTTTCTCCGCCGGGTTTTAAGCGGAAATGACCGAACTACTTTTATTCTGGATGTCGAAGATGAAGCACTTTGGTCGAAGAAAGACATTGCAAGAAAATTACCAATCCCTAGCATTATTGGAACTTCACGTCGCACCCAGTTCACGTTCTCGTGTGACCTCGATGAATGGAACCTTTGATTTTCACATACTCTGTCACACGCTATTTCAACTTATGAATAAACGTCTCTTTTCGATTTCTAGGTGCTACCAAGGTGTAATAAGAAGGCTTCGGCGGTATAATTTGGTTCCATTCTGTATTGACTGACAAAAATGAATAGGACAAGAGAGCTATGCTCAAATATATGGACACGTAGAGTCACATAATTTTGATGACGTCATAGCGAAAAAAAAAGTAATAGCCTTCTGGAGAAAATTTTTATCTTTAACCACTGAAAATTTCAAAGCAATTGGTCCAGTATTCGAAGAGAAAAGCGACTTTTTAAAAACGTGTCAAAGAACAACAACAACAACAACAACATAATATTGAAACGATCGTTATGTCCACTACGTGTCCAATTATAGATGCATTGACTCCTATTTAAGATTAGCTAAGTTAAATTTGCCCAGTTGCCTCACGGTTCCGATACAGAAGTATTTGCATCTCACATTTGTGAAAGATACTCTCCCGATTGCAACTTAAACGCTACTTCCCGTGCCATTCTGCATGTAGCGGCTCAACTCTCATCAATGGTATGCACAACTCTCCTCAACATGCAGGAGACTTGTGACATCTGACATCCCTTTTTAAAACTGGTATAACTCAGAAACAGGGTCAGTTGGATTAAAAGAGACATACTGTAATATAGCAGAGGTAATGACCTTCGGACGATATGAGCGTCTTCAAATTGCTACGAACGATTGAGGAGATATAACTAAATATATAAAAAATGACTCATCTCTCCCGCATCTCCCCTACATGATGGGTGGAATTAATGTTAGATGGACCCGTAACCGAAGAGTGGTTTTGTGAACTGCCAATACATTCATCAATCCTCTTGCACGTGACTATCATCCTAATGATTTGAACATTCAAACTAACTAGTTTACAACGCCGACATACAAGAAGCTCTGGAGCAAGCAGTATTCCTAACTGCATTGGAGTGGATTCAAATAGAAATTGGGACGTGCATTGGTCTCGTAAGCGCTCACACATTAGTTGAATTTGCTTTATTTTCACCGAGTTTATAGCTATGGTTTGAGATGCCGCTAAATTTGTTTTGTTAATAGTTTAAAAGTTCATTACAATAAAAACGAGTTTAATGTTGTACTTTTAAAAGGGATTTGTTATCACGCGACGTTGTGTATATTTTCTAGGGTCTGTTTTGCTAGGGTTTGTTTGCGAAAGAACTTATCATGGAAGCAGCGCATTTTCTGAATCCAAAATCCGACATCTTGCAAGATTTATCACTGGCTTGCGTAATGGCAGAATCGATGCTTACATTTCTACTCAATCTTATCTCCAATTGATCCTATATCCAAACAATTACGCATCAGGTATTACTGAAGACAATGAAATTTTAGTATGTTGTGGTAATGGCAGCAAAATATTTTTTAAATTATGCAATGCGTTTCAGCTGAGGTTTTATTAATATAAAACAAATACCTGCTTTCGACGTGATCAAATTTTCACATCGCAATGGTACATTTGATTGAACTTAGTTCAAAGCCTAGTCGATTAAGTTGAGTTGATAGAGAAAAAATGAGCTTTCATATATTATTAAGAAGTGCAGACATCTTGAACACAAGCAGTTCAAGCTCTGAGAAATATTTTTCAAAAACTTTCCTAGTTTCCAACTAATAATTTGCTTTCTTACAATAAAACTGGAATGTTGATGCGCGATGCAATATTGACTGTACACGGACAACAATATACCTCCGGGCCAGGATATCCAACTCTTTGTAAGTATATAAATCTGTATGCATAGGCCAATAAACACAGGTTTGAGTGCTATTTTTTCGTAGTTTAATTACAGCACGCTGCAATAGACAGTCTACCTGATTGAGGGTAAGTTTCACTGTTGTGATTTTTTGCCAAAAGGAAACCGAGAGATCAAACGTTGGCTAGTCAAATTTTCACGGATCAATGGGTATTTATCGAAAAATTAACAGATTTCGGATTGTTCATTTTGTTTTTCTTATATACATTTTCGGGATCAACAACGAATTGGACTTACGATGTTGCGCAAATTGTTCAATGTTATAGTTTCGAACCTCGTGACAGGGGTCAATATGCTTTTATTCTTCTGGCTGGTCGGATCATTCCAACAGATGAAGAATATCTTGCCGTATTAGAGATCCTTTGCAACTACCTGACTGCCAGCGTATCGAATCCACAATAGAGTCTTTTATTGCGTCACACAGCGATACATATTGTGATTAACGACAATGTGATTAATAAACATTTTTATATATGACTCTAAGACTCAAGAGTCTTAAACTCAATTTACCTGGGGGCCGCCGAGCCTTAGTGAGTCCGGGCCACATCCGGTTTTTCACAATAAAAGCATTAAACTTAAAAAGTTAAATCTTTTTCACTGTTTTTCTATACGCAAAACATGTCAAAAACATAAATGTAAGTAGAAATAGCTGTGATAGACTAGACTAAACTTCTCTACCCGTACTGTTGAAAAACAGGTTGTTGAATGTTTTGAATCAAAATGATGACGTGAAACATATACCACCTCTAAAATGAGCACCATGAATTTGCAATGGTAAAGTATAAGAAAATTTACTTCGGGGTCAAAGGTCCATCGAATATCATGCCTGCGGGAAACAGGTTCGATACTAGTAGGTTACCGTACCGCATATTCCTTTCGGGGGATAGGTTATAAAATATTTTGTTTTGCTCTACTTGTCCTGATCATATATTAAATGCATCAATCATTCTAACTGAGCTGAGTCACTTGCGGGCTGCACTAACATTAAACTTTCATACCAAGGCGGGGGCCACAAACCATCGTCCTGCGGGCCGCAATTGGCCCGCGGGCCGCGAGTTTGAGACCACTGCTCTGAGTATATGATAACAATAAAAGAGATATCGCTTTACATACACCAATGAATCGTTTTTTTAATTTTAATATAATTCCGCTCACACAACTTTTGTTCTCATATAAATCAAAAGAATGTGAGATAAAAAATTAGAATCCACATTTGGATTCCTATATAGCAAATTTTCAAATAGATACGGAGGCCAAAACGAAGAAGTACGGATATTCATTCAATTTGTCAAATGCAGTAGACTAGACTGGTAAGGTAGTCACGACTAACGCGTAAGTGGAACCGCCACAAGGTGCGTAATTTTTGATTGCGTCCTCGCACACAAAAAAACGAATCCCATAAAACTCACAGACATTTTCTCAAGGGTACAGTAACTTATACAAAATGTTTTATATTTTATATTTATTATGTTTAATCTCTGTTATGTACAAATTTAAATGCCTATTGTTGTTTGGGTACACGTTTTGTTAACTTTTTAGGTATTTTGAAATGCGTAACTAATTACGAATAGAAACAATTACCATTGTTTCTTATGACAAAATCGTTCAGGTACTCGAACAAATCGGTAGTCGACACCAATCCGGAACAAATTATGTTTGACTACTGATGGATCACTTTTCTAAATCGCTCTACTTACACAAAGTTGTTGACCCCGGTCCCCATTCGTAATATTTTCCATGAATTGATTTCATTTGATCATGAATATTTAACGTTTTTATTTTGAAATATAAATTTGATTTATTTATCATTAAATACTTTCTATGAGGCAAGACGTTTTACCCTATTGAACGATGAAAATAAGTTTACCACAGTAGTAAAAAGCGGGATCATTATGTGGGAGGCTATATACATTAAAATAGATAGTTTTAACTTTCGAGATACGCTGTAATCAGATGGAAACCACAATTATAAATAATTGGTTATTGTTGGAGTATTGAAAGTAGGCCTATATCAAATAAAAACTTGAATGAAGTTGATAGTAGATCTAAGTCAAGTTCCTAAAAAGTAGCGTTTCTAAGATTTCCGAACGATAGGTACATTTCAAAAGTTATGTATGCATTTTATTTAACGCAAAAATAACTTAGACACGGTAGAAAAATACAAACGGAAAAAGACACTGGAGCCTATTTTTTCCCTCTTTCGTTACGGAGGTGGTAAGGCATGACGGAATAGTGCGATGAAAGTAGCGTCTGCTGCTAATTACTAAACTATCAACTTATCTAGCACAAAAAATGAACGTATTAACCGTAGATGACGCCATCACGCCTAGTTTCAACTTCCTCCGATTATTCGCTGTTTAAGGTGAGTCCCTATAGCGCCTGACCCGAGTCGGCGCTGGATCAACAGCAAGAAGTTCAAGGAGAAGAAAAGACAACAAGAAGGTTGAATTACTCAGCCGCCGTTTCGTCAACACTCGCCACAGAAGAACCATCCACGGAGACCAGGAATTCAAGAACATGGACTCTGTTACTCAAACATGAGCAGGACCTGGACTTCGCCGGAATAATGGAGATTCTCCGAAACAACGTAACCACAATGGAGTACTGCAATAACATGAACAGACTCTTCGAAGATTAGAAAGGCAATTAACCGCAAACCTAAAGAGTCTGGTAAACAGCCAGGTTGTATATAACAGTTATAATTTATTCTATTGTTTATTGTATGTAGATTCCTTCATACACTAAGATAAGCTTCTTTACTTGAATTTATTTCGAATTATGAATTTTATTGAATTCGATATTTCATATTCGAAAATATTAATAATAAAACAGTGTCGCGACACGACACGAGCGCGGCGTGCAGTGGACGCGCATCAGTGGGAGGACCTGTTTAAACTGATTTCAACCTGCCGCTCAGCGACTGATTGTCTCGAAAGCAATATGAAAACTAATTTTGAATGCCTCCTTATATCATATTCGCAATTCAGGATGATATTGCTTACGGTGACCGTACATTTGAACCCATGTACATTTGAACCCATGCGTATATCCACGGGTTCAATCTATATGCGGGTGCTAAAATCCATGGGTTAGGGTTAGTATGGGTTTAACTATCCGTGAAACAAAAAAAATTCCATAGGTGCAATGGCATACAGGTGCAATTGTCATGGGTTCAAATGTACGTGGGTTCAAATGTAATGGAACCATTGCTTACATTTTTGAAATGGATATGCCGGCCAAGTGAACTTGTAAATGGATAGTTCAATGGCCATACATCGATCTGTGTCGGACCGGGCATAGAGCTCTAGTGTAGAGGTGCTTGCGTATCGGGAAGTACTAATATGAAATTCACCTACTATTTGTAGTGACTGATGAGAAAACTTCAGTCATATAATGTCATACATCCCGCATTTCATCTATTTAAGATTCTAATTCCATACACCTCTTGCCGTTCTTTGGATAGATTGTACATATCTGTCGAACCCTAATAATGTTTGACTATAAAAATCAAATTTTTGATTTCCGGTAGACGGTTCTAGGTATTAAGAATATATCTTTTTGGTTCATATATCTGTTTTCCCTATCCAACTTATGTTTGAGTTGTAAGGGTTTCCAACTTGAGTATACTGTCGATTTTCAAAAGTGCTAAATTGTTCACACCTGCATACGAATTGTCAAAGATTGATTGTGGGGGTTCATCTAGATTTTTACTGCAGATCTTTTCTAGGGTTTGCTTGAGTTCCTCATGTATTGCAAGATATTTTGAGCATTCAAGAAATATGTGTTTTGTTGTGTCTTCATGGTTCAAACAAAGTTTACAATTCAGCTTCATTGGACGATTATTTGCATCACGACGAACAATTCCATATCGCCACTTTCTATGGCCAAACAAAAATCCATCGATGACTATGCGGTATGCAGCTTGACGTTCGATGTTCGTGGACCTTTTTTTTTCAATTTTCGTCTAAGAGATGTATGGAGTGCCAGTCATGTATTAAGTGCATTTTTGATTGATCATAAGTTTTTAATTCAAATCTGTTATATACTGACCTAGTTGTAGTAGTCCATTCATCCGGTGTGATGTCTAATACCTGAACAATATTAAGTATATGCTGCTAGTGAAGACTTTTATTGAGTGGGGAATCGAATTGGAATACAGAGATTTGTTCAGTGCAATTATTTTAGATCCGAGAGAAATAAGAGCCTCGTGGTTCCAGAATTCGGTTGGGGAGAATAACGAGCATAACTGATTGATTTTATATACCAGGAAAGCTTGTGCTTTCAACTTGATGTAAAGTATATTATTGCCCTCCGTTTGAAAGATGTTGTATCAAAGTTTTCGTAGCCACCACCTCAATGGTTTCAGAATACCATAGATGTTTAAAAAAAAAAGTCCGATTGTAGTTTGTGGATGAATGCCACAGGGATATTGTACACTTTGGCGCTATATATGATCAAAAAGAGAGCAAGGAAATTTAAGACAGTGAGTCTGCCTCTTTAGGAAACATCCTTGGATTGGAGCGATTGAGAATTTAACTAATTTTGGTGCATTTTTCCGTCCATGTAAATTCAGTAGACCCTCGGCCAAAATAGACTCCTTCTTCCCCAACCTAACTCCTTGTATGCGGTCATTTGCAAGAACAAGTCTTGCCAGCGGTTCTGCATTTAACATGTAGAAGAGCATGCTGAGGGGACAGCCCTGCCTTATTCCACGTATGATCTGTATATTTTCCGTGAATGCGCCATTTATATCCACAATGCAATGTTGGTATACACGCCTTTGGTCAGGTTAGTTGTTTTTTTCGGTCACTCCACCGTTTCCAAGATATTGAAAGAAGAACTGGTGGTCGACCGTGTCAAAAGCTTTGAGTTGGTCCACAGTCATGATGAATGTCGAGATGTTTTTTTTTTCATGGCAATAACGGATTGCACTGTCCAGGTTGTGGTGGATATCTTGAATAGATCTTCCAGGCAGGGTCGATTTTTGTAATTTTTTGATAACCCCATACAAAACGTCTTTAAGGCGGGTGGATACTATTTTCGCCATGATTTTATAATGAACGTTCAAGTTCGCAATAGGTCGCAATTTTTTTATGACTTTTATGACAAGAATGACTCTTGCGTAACGCTAGCTGTTAGGGAGTTAGCTGTTTCGTTATATGGAGATTTAAACGTTCGACTTCATCGGGTGGGATTTTTGGTCAGTTCATGAGGTTAAGTAGGTGTCGCTGTTGCTTTTGTTTATCTTAGATTTGGTTCCCCAGAGGTCGCTATAAAATTCATGAGTTGTTTATGAAATTATTTGTTTGTCATTTGTAACTGTATCGTCTGGAAGGATAAGTTTTTGAATGCTGCACTGATTTTTTCTATAACGGATTTGGTCGTAAAATAAACGGGCAGGATTTTCTTCGTCCTCGATGGCCTCACTGTGTGCTATTATTTTCGTGAAGTCGTTTTTATGTTTATGTATTAGCTGAAGTTTTGATTTTAATTTTTGAATTTTATTATCTAAATAATTTCCATTTCTAATTAATTTCGCTAGTTTCTTTCCAATCTGACTTTCCTGGTGTTTATTCCATTTTGACTGGTTTATCGAGAAGTTAATTGTTTCTTTTTTAATTTGTTCTTTGGAAAAGTCCCATCATTGTTGTAGTGTAGCGATATTTTCTATTAGACCTATGCATTCATCAAACTTATGGCTCACAATCTCTACAGTTTTTTTTTTATGGCGTAATGTGAAACATTGTTCCGCCAGGAATCTTTCCACCACCTCAGCTGTGTATATTCACTAATTTCCAAAAATGAGAAGAGTGTGTGATCCGAAACAAGATTTGGGTAGTATTGAAAATTTTTAATTATTGGGTTCAAGTTTCTTGAGTGGTGAATTCGGCCGATACGTCGGGATTGCTTATTGATAGTCGTAGTGAACACTTTCTTTTATCCGGGTATCTATATCTAAATGGGTCAATGATGTCGTGCTCAAGTAGAAAGGCTTTAAAAATCTTCTCGGCTTGTGAGGGGATAAATTCGGGACTGGTATTTAGTCTTTTTTGTCCCGATGGTGATTCCTGCATCCCTCGCGGCGCACATTGGCTACATGGAAGGTTAAGAGCGACTACTCAGTATAGATCCGACAGTTTTAACGAACTTTTATCTATGGTGACAAGAGTTCTTTTAGGGGCATTCCTCTGTGATTTTGGAGCGAATAAGTCTGCCATTGGGCTAAATCCACTCTCTTCGACTACGAAAACTATAATCCATGTTAAGGTGAGATGGCGAGTTATCTTCTCCCCATTTCCACCATTTCCTTGGCTATTGCTTTCTGGTAAGACCTCCATTATTGGAGATATTACTTCCGTGATTTCGAATGGAAACGGTTTCTTGGGTTTAAATTTCTCCGATTTTCCTTCCATGTACTCTCTATGTGTTTGCACCCCTGTGACGATACTTTTATGCCGGGCTTCTGGCGCTCTCACTGAACTGACACCACGTTCAACCAATTGATACGTCATCATCAATTTTATTACGATATTTCCAGGCTTTATAAGTTTCTCTGATTTGAACCTTGCAATGTATAAGGATTACTTGTATCAACGCAATTTAAATATTTCGTAGTAAAATTTTATTGCAGCAATTGCTTTCATCACTCAAAGAAGAAAAAGTCCAGTGTTAATCAGCTAACACCTTTTATGTTTTATCATAGTGTAAAATTTTATCAAAAAATATAATTTGTACCGGATATATGTATGCATAATTAAATTGAAAGCAAAGACTTGATTTCCTTCGTCAATTTGTAACATTCACTAATCACAATCAAGTTTACATATGGTGCAATTTTTCAAGAAGAAAATCAAACTTTTAATAGTTCGACTGCGACATGCTTCCACAAATGCACTCATGCAACATCAAATGATATTAAAACATAGCAAACTAAACTAGAACTGCCTATGTTGGTAGAGGGTTAATATATATAGATATACAACGTAACGGAAACACCATAAATTCTGTTTTAGGTCGACAGTAAAATCTCTATTTTAGACGTCGTAAATCGTAAAAATTTCGGAATTTTCGATCGGAAACTGTAGCATAGTCCAGTGGTTCCAAACCGCTGGTCCGTGAAGCTTTTGTACCGGTCCGCTAGAAATTCCGTTGTTTTGTTGATTTCTGCCGGATCAATCGCTTTACTGAAACTGAAAAGACGAAGTTACTTTTACTTATTACGCAAATTCTCCTCCTTCGCAATATTGCTGTTTGATGAGTCGGTATTTATCTCCCGGCGACGTCTTGGCGTCGAGTAAACACACTTTTCGCTTTTTCGGCTCTGATTGATCGCGAAAGCGATCGGTCGAATTTCGCAGGATTCAGAAGCCTAAATATTAGGCACGCGTATTTTCCTTATTCTGCATGCGTTTCATGCTTAATATGACCATCTAAAATCTAAATGAATAGTTATGAATATCTTTTTAGTCAGAAAATAGGTAAGAACAGTATAATATTTCAGGGTTTCGATTTGACATCCATAAAATATGAACTTGTTGCCACCCCGCAAGTGGTCACGAGACGCGTAACAAAAGCATGGGTCGCGAAGAACTTTTTGAGGTGATGCACAGCAGGATTGTGAGTCTGGTGTTAAGTTACCGACAACTTTGTTATTGTAATGTAAATTAATTTTGTTTGAGTCGTCGATCAACTGCAGAAGGATTGATATGAGATCAGTTAACCCAACAAAGCATTTTGATGTTTTTTTACCAATAACGAGGAAAATAGAATATATATATGATTTGGCATGTACATGTTCTTATGCAAGATGTTTTCTGTGCGCCTTTTTACGGCTAATGGGTGCCCAGCACTGCATTTTATTATTTTTGGTTGGCACATTATTCGTTTACTTGTAGTTTTTCTTTTTTTAAATGTGCCTTTTATATCTAGAAGCTTAGTGAGTGCCCGACATTGTATCATACTATCTAAATATATGTTATTATTTCAATTTTTGCCGGTCCGCGAGTACATTTTATTTAATTTTACCGGTCCGCCAAGGTAGAAAGGATGGGAACCACTGGCATAGTCCAGCGGTGCCCAAACGTTTTGTTCGTGCGCCGCCAGATTGCCGCATCATTTCATAGTTGTAATGCTTTTACTTTACCATAATAAATTGTACACATATGATTTTATGGTCGACCTTGGTATTTTGCAAATGTTCCTATTTCAAAAATAATCTTAAGCAGCTCAAATTACCAAGATTGCAAAAATTCAAATCAACTCTTATTATAATCAGGCAGTACGTAGATTGTAATTCTTTCATTTTATTGTATGTTGGCGCAACGGTGATTTACGTTGAAAATATTCAAATCAATATGGCAAGACAGTTTTAATGCTCGTACCAATCATGGTCTACATATTTTGCGCACCTGAAAAAGCATCATCGGTGAAAAATATCTATAATTTTAACGAATGTTGTAATCGCGACGACTGTTTCCATAATATTTTCCGTTTGTGATTTTGAATACAAAGTAAAATGTACTGAGAATATAGATTGGTGCAAGGTAACTGGAATTTTTGAGTAAGTAGAACTATTGATTCTTCTTTGAGTTTTGAGGGAAGATGATAACGTAAAAAGTACAGTATGGGGGCGGCGATACAAAAAAGTTTCAGTACTTAAATTATCATGTCTTTATTCATGTCATTTGCTAATCTTTCAATGTTATTTCTATATCTCCTGCTGCAAATACATATTGTTCACATCACTGAAACACGATCAGTGAAACGGGCAGGACGCTTGACTGATAGGCTTGCGTTGTGTGAGGCGCAGTGACTTGGCAAACCCATCACTTGCCACTTCTAAATCCCAAGTTACAGTAATTTCAAGTGTAAACGACAGGAGTGCGCATCATTTACTCTCTTTCAATGACCTATTTGTCCAATAACGTATAATGACCCCAATTGTTACATCGTGCAGTCTTTATTACCAAACGTTAGCGTAGCTATTGAGCTTCTTTTTCTATCTATCTGCAGCTGCCGTAATTTGCCAGCCCCTGTAATGAAGTCCCATTAATCGTCGCGCCCCCCTTTGAAAATCTTTCAAACTTTATTTGCGATAAATTTATATCAAATAATAATTATTTGGGCATAATTTAAATACCGTACTTATATGACATGCCTTCTCCGAAAATACAAAGTTGCGCACAATGCATTTTGTGACATTTATTTTGCACCCACGAAAAAATTAACTTATTTTTCTAACTCAAGTCGACGATCCTATCGGCCAAGATTGGCACAAGTTTGGTCGAGTGCAGGTGGTATTCGAGTCGACGTTTAATCAAAATAAGTTGCCGCATTTGGTAAAAACAATTAATCATATTTGGCCGAAATATTGCGAGGCATTGTGAATAACATATTGAGCAATGCCAAGTCCGGACAGGTATATAACGGTAAAACCGATAACAGAACATCAAGATTTTGTAATAGAAAATGAATCTCGCACAGAATAAACAAACTGGCTCATACTTGATTATATTTGATAGTCGTTAAATTGAGAATATTAAACTGTTAAACCAAAGGGATGATCATCGTACTTCCTAAATCTCGTTGCCATGGTTTTTCTAATCAAATGATCAGGACATTTCCAATTAAATATTGTACAAAGATAGTTATATATTTAGGCTTTTTTAAAATTTTAATCATGCATTGTGGTGGGGAATCACCACTATTTAAATACGGGTAACTATAAAAATAGAATAGGATTCTGGATTCGATTTAAGTATTCTAGACTGGTGGTTCCCAACCGCCGGTCCGCAAAAGATTTTTACCGGACCGTGGGAAATCCGGTCGTTTTTTTTTTGTTTCTCTGTCGTCTCAATCGCGTTGCCAATGCCGAAAAGACGAAGTTGCGTTGGTTCATTACGGAATTTCTATTCCGTCGTTATATTGCTGTTTGATGAGTGCGACATTAATTATCATGACGTATTGGCGTCGAGTCGCTCTTCCGATTCGTTGCAATGTCTGTTTCATGGAGAGAATAAAATACGCCTTCCGGAATTGCAATCAACAATCACACATTCTTATTTATCATTATCAGCGCCGAATAAAAAAGATACCATATCGTGAAGACAAAAAAGTTTGGCGGTGTTAATTGCGTTACGGTGATAACGCACAAAATAATATCGACAAGTTTACGACAAGTTCTTTTTCAGGTTTACGTTGTTTTAGAAATATTACATCAATGTCGCCTTCAAAGCCAGTTTCCAATTTCTCCAGATTTTTATGCATAATCCGATTTTTCGCGGCGTTTATATATTTTTAATGAACTAGATTTTATTTGTGTTTTCCCTTTTCGATGTTATTAGTCAACCGCATACGCAAATCCGCTGCGCTTGTAACCTTCATTGTAATGCATCCAGTAATGCAAACTAATTAAATTCATCCAAATTTCAGAATGAAAATTCATATTTATAGTGCAAATTCCCGTGATTTTCGTGGATGACATTGATAAGCCTAGTTGCTGTGAGCAGCGGCTGTGTGTCACGCGATTAGCTACAAACAAAAGTATGCGATGATCGTGTATGTTTTTTTAAGTTACAAACTATGTACGAAAAAAGGTTGCCGACAAATCATTTCACGTTTCTGTTGCAATCAATAAAATGCGCAAACGAGGAACATATATATCATCATTATGCCATTTTTGTAGTAGCGACAGACGCAAGGTTTTAACAATTTAATGTTGGTTGCTGAAGATGAAAATGGATATATATATCGTTCACAAGTTTGCTATTTATCCTTTACATTAGTCTGGATGGTATAACCCTGTCAACTGCATTACTAAGGATAACAGTGTTCTGGGCTCTGATTCTCCGAAAGGAATAAATTGGGAAAGATTGAACGGAGAATGGTTAATGATACGAGACAAACTGCTTGATTATATTTAGTTTTGATAAGTATTTTGCGTTAACGTTATGAGTCCTAACCTCACAATTGACAGCATTATTGGATGTATGGCGATGGACAATTACAAATAACCTAAGCGCCTAGGATTGGCTTATACGATTGACTACAACATCGAACGAAAAAAATACAAAAAAAATCCAGTTCATTACAAATATATAGACCAGGGGTCCGCAACTACTTCTCAGCGCGACCCCTAATTTTTTTTTTTAAATTTCTCGCGGCCCAAGCATTTGGTAAACATGTAATTAGTTATCGATTTTAAGACAATTATTGACACTAGCAATTTTTTTGTACAAAATGATATGAAACTCATCACATAAAATCGTGAATAATAGCGTTTATTATGACTAATGCGATTATTAGCTTTGTGTTTGGAACACAACATATCAATTCGAGGTTTGATTTGGGAGACAGCAACTCGAAGATCTTCTTCTACTTTTAGTCTTGATCTGTGCTTGTTTTTTATGTACGAAAACGCAGAAAAAGTCTTTTCACATAAGTAGGTAGTTCCGAATGGCAACAGAACATTCATTGCAGCAGCTGATAACTCCGGATATTCTTTTGCAACTGAAATCCAAATTCAGCCAAACTTCTTTTGCCAACAAATGCGATCATCAACCCGCGATCACTTGACAAGTCATCCAATCCTTCAACAAATCTGATGACAGATGTTGTATACTTGATACTATGAAAAGTGATAATATCCAGTCGTGTTGCTGTGGTGTTGTGTTTTCGGAAAATATTTATTAAACCACTGCGAAAGATCATGAAGATGACTGATTATGGACTGTTTCACAATGTTTTGACTGAACTCGTTTTCTTCGAGAAAATCGTTCAGCTCAGGAAAAATATCCATTCTCGACTCCATTTTAAAGTTTATCAAGAATGCCTTACAATAACAAATGTAACAGCACTCTAACTATTTAATTTAGAATGGACAAATCTCATTATTTGTTTTCATCAATCAATTCCACACGGCCATTGCTAATCTCGCAGTGCTACCAAACAACACAATTGTTCGCGTAGTAGACTTTCGATCCTAGCAAAATTATTCCGCTTTATACTCTACCATTGCAAAAATATTGATACATTACTTATTACAAGAATGGTTTTGCGAGTTGGCGCCTATAAACCGGTTTATATGTTTCAAACTATCAACTCAATTCAATACATTCAACAACCTTTCATTTAAATGTGCCGTAGAGAAGTTTGGCTTAGTCTATCGCAGCTATTTCTGGATTAAGTTCCGATTACTGCATTGAAAATAAAACTCCGACAAAGCAAGATGATTGTTTAGTTATTTGATTAAGAGTTATATTCACCAAAACACAACTAAAAACTAACAAATATTACGCGAAAACCGCTAAAACGAGGTAATATCCACAACCACAAAGGCTTTCTGAATGGCAATAGCATCTGAGCGCTTCTGAAACGTTTATTGTTACGACAAATTTTGCACTTTTGCTGATTGGCCAATGTCACGGCAGTAAATAATGAATTGTAAAATGGGGAAAACATCCATAATTGTAATCAGAGATTTATAAAGTTGTTATACATAAATACGCTACAATGACGCGATGCTCATTTTATTTATGGCAAATTTAAATTGTTTTGCGACCCAGAGCGGAGGGCTTCGCGACGGAAAATATGGGTTGATGAATAGAGATTTAGAAAAACTGGAAATTGGCTTCGAAGACGATATAAATGCAATTTTACTAAATCAACGAGAACTTAAAAAAGAACTTGTCGGAACTATTTCTAATATAATATATAGATCTATTTATACTGATTATATTAACTACATAATATATGCAAAATATCTTGACGAAAACGTCGAAGGAAACTCTAGAGGTGTTTGGGTAGGTATGCACAATCGACATCCGACCGCAGAAGATTTGTTGCGAGTCTTCAACAAAATGATCGAAATAGGAAATGGATGGAGAGCTGTAAAGTTGTATTTTTCCAAATGTGAATATGTAGATAACTTTACTGAAGAAGAAATTGGTGTCTAATATTACACTATCAAATATATTCATAATCTGGAGTGGTAAAATATATTCAAATCATGCATTTATCGTTCATTCTTTGGTGTAGTTTAAAACTTAAAATATGTATATATTAGTATGCTATGTATTTCCAATTAAATGTAACAAATGAGTATACGTTAAGCCCAGATATTAGCTCAAATTCGGCTTTGAGTTTGTATGAAAGTAACACAGGTAATCATTAGCCGCATTCGCATGTTGGGAGATGCAGGAGTCGGAGTCGAAATTGAAGATTATCCGGAGTCATTTTGCTATCAATATCTATCAGACGCTAGGGTTCCACTAACAATTGAAGACATTTAGTGAAGATGTGGTTTCTAGTCTGTTTGACATAAACATATCAGAAGAACTTTATTTGAGCACCAAATGATTTTCCGGTCACATACCATTGTTCAGATCTACGTCCGAAAATATAAGAATTACACACCAAAATTCACTATCGATTTCATCTCTGTATTACTTTATTTGATACTCCAAACTTGGACTTTGCCTACAAGATCATGGCAAAAATTATATCAACACGCCTTAAAAACGTGCTGGATGGTGTTATCACAAGGACCCAAAAATCTCTTTAACATTTTGGAAACGGTGGGTGTGCACGATAAAACAACTACCTGATCAAAGGCATGTATATCAACATTGTTAGCATAGTGGATGTAATTGGCGCATTTACGGAGCATTCAAATCTTACGTGGAATTAGGCAGGGCTGCCCCTCAGCATGCTCCTCTATACGTTGAACGCAGAACCACTTGCAAGACTTGTTCTTGCAAATGAACGTATAGAAGGTGTTAGGCTGGGTAAGATGGAGGAGAAATTGGAGCAATACGCTGATGATGCAACGTTTATAATTCGTTCCCCATTCTCAATAGAGCACATTTTTAAAGACCTGGATAGATACTCAAAAGCTACGGGACAGAAAGTGAATTCGGAAAAAACAGAGATTTTATGTACCACAAAATCAGCCGAAACCCTGTTGCAGTCAATACCATATAGAAGATTAGGAAAAAAAAATAAATAAAAATACTTGGAGTCTACTTTGGCCGCGAGTCTACCAAATTACCACGGACAGAAAAATGCACTAAAGGTAGGCAAATCCTCAATCGAACCAAACTGTGAATGCTATTCTGGAGTGGCAGAATCACAGTATTAAATTCTGCTGCACTTCCCCTGATAATCTACAGCGCTATAGTACACAGTGTCCCAATGTCACCAACTGCAATCGGAATTTTTCAAATACCTATGGTATCCCGAAACCATTGAGGTGATATTTAGGAAAACTTTACTACAACATCTCTCAAACGGGGACATCAATATGCTCGACGTCAAGTTGAAAGCACAATTTTGCCTGATACATAAAATCAATCAGCTATGTTCGCTAATTTCTTCAACTGAATTCTGGCACCATGAGGCTCTTTTTTCTCTGGGATCCAAAATAATTCCACTAAACCAATCTCTGTACACCAATTCGATGACCCCCTCAATAGAAGCCAACCTTCACTGGCAGCATATAATTGTTCTTGTTCATGTATCAGATTTCACGCCGGATGAATAGACTACTACAACTTTAAAGTCCATATATGATAGATTCAAATTAAAAACGTAGGACCCAACAATAAAATTACATCTAACACGTGATTGGCACTCCATACATCTCTTGGACCGCACACTAAAAAAACATTCCACGGATATCGAACGTCAATGTGCTTACCTCGTAGCCGCGGATGGCTTTTGGTTCGGCCATAGAAAGAGGCGATATGGAATTGTTCGTCGGGATGTAAATAATCATCAAATGAAGCTGAATTGTAAACTATGTGCAAATCAGGAAGACACAACAAAACACGTATTCCTTGAATACCCAAAATACCTGGAAATACACAAAGAAATTAAGCTTACTCTGGAAAAAACCTGCAGAAAAAAACTAACCGTTTCCCCACAATCAATCTTCGACAACTCCTACGCAGGCGAAAACAATTTGGCAATTCTAAAAATGTACAGTATTCTTAAATTGGAAACCATCACACTCAAATATAACTTGGATAGAGAAAACAGATATGAGAGCCAGAACGATATATCTTCAACACTTCAACATCGAAACTGTCTACCGGAAATTCATTCAAAAACTGGATCTATGTAGTCAAACATCAACATGATTTGACAGATATGTACGATCTATCCAGAGAGTGGGAAGAGGCGCTAACGGATGACATAGAGGCTGTGTGACATTATAAGATCGAAATGCAGGGTGCGTAACAAGATAGTTCTCATCAGTCACCACAAATGGTAGGTGAATATCAACATAGTACTGTCTAATAAATTTTTGCCTGGCCGATGCAAATCGCTTTATGGTCATCGAATGGTTTCTATAACTTTTAATGTACCATTCAAATTTGCCAGTCAAACTTCGATACAATGTAACTTCGCTACTATGCCACCCTCGCTACCACCCTCACCCATTTTTGATCGTCATTAACTAAATTCAATATAAAATATATTTATTATGCCACCCCCTACCCTCGCTAATATGCCACATTGAGGTACAGTATTGCTGTTTTAAGGAAACAACAAACGCTACGAACGAAACGATTAAAAGGCTGTGAAACGGCAAAAGTATATGTATGTGCTTGTAATGTGTTCTCTCAAGTTATTTACTGTAGCTCAGCACAAAACTCTGAGGAACCGTCAGCTGACACATGTTCTTTCTGCGGATTTCATGCACCTTGTCGTCTAGCTAGCCGATTAGGGTTTTGTTTTTTTATCAATTCTAAAAAAATATCGTGTTTTAAAACAAGGGCTTGTTTTAAATCAAATTTTTTCGGTATTTTTTATTGAAATACCCCTTTCATCGCCGCGAAACTACGCCAAAACGTTGCATTCTGGCAGCTGCACACGCAGCTGAAATTATAATTTCAAAAATGTAAGTAAAATTTTTTATTTTGACTTTTACTTCTATTGCGTACATTTATCGCCACGTTTGTATCTCCACCACAGTCATAATATTTACCCGGAATGTTTAGCCGAGATATCAGAAAGACGTTTTGAGTAAGAAAAATAATGAAAATTAGCTCACGAGCCTACTACAAAAGCAATTAGATCAAGTGCAGCCCTTCGGCAAAATGAGTGGGTTGCGCTAATGAAGAATATGCTTTTATCGGCGGTAATCTACTGATAGAAACGATGAGACACCCTAACCTAGCCTGTGGTAATTGTAAGCGTCCTCTGATGCGAAGACGCCACAACTAATCTGTTATGACGCCATAATATGCATTTCGAGTTCAAGTTTTTCAAGGTTCTACAATTTCATTTATTCGATCGCATTTCAATTTTTGCAAGGTTGTTTAATCGCAGCAAGGTCGTTCACGTAATGGCTTATCGGTTGCGTTTCACTGCGTCAACCACTGAACTACAGCTTAAAAAGGCGTACATGAGCCTCTATCGATATTTGGCGCGTTTTGATAAGTTTATTGCAAATAAAAAGCGCTTGGCAACTTTTTACATCCATTTTTCTTCAATCTATCCAATACAAAAAAATCAAATCGTACAGCAATTTTGAACAAAACATGCAAAAAAAACTTGATTTAAAACAATTGTTTTAAAACAATTGTATTTGAACAAATCCCTATAGCCGATCGCACGCTTGCATCACACTGGGCTTCCCGCTTCCCTGCTGCATGAACTTCCGGACAGTGCTTCATGCCCTCTGGGCTTCCTCGAACGAAAAGATTTCCTCCTCAACACTTCTCTCATCATCTTCGCGTTTGAGCGGCTCTTCGCTGCGCAACATCTCCTCCGCAATCTCATCCAGTGTGAAAAACCCACCAGTCTCGCTGCGCAACATCTCCTCCGCAATCTCATCCAGTGTGAAAAACCCACCAGTCTCGATGCGCTCATCAGCTTCAAAAAAGACAGCTCGTTCTCTTGCATTTTTTCCTCGACAGACAGCGCTTCCCAGATCTCAAGCGAATGAACATCATAAAGCTCAAATTGGATTTCCTCTTCGATAAACTTGGTCATCACGAAGCAGTTTCTGATCGTCGACTCGCTGACCTGCTCCCAAGCACGGCAAACGGTATGCAGCGTCGAGCAATGTGAACTCGAACTCCTTTCCCACGTCCATGGCCTCGAGTCGGCGACGCAGCAGGATCTTCTTGTAGTGGCGCTTGAGGTTCTCTATGATTCCCTGATCAATTGGTTGAGAATTTGCTTTCGTGTTGGGTTGGAAGAAGACCAGTTTAATGTTTTCCAGCTGGATCTCTGGATGGCCAGAAAAGGTATCAAGGCAGAGCAGCATGCTGCGTCCCTGCTGGCCAAGTCGTCTGTTCCACTCACGCAACACCTCTTCGAAAAGCTTCGCCGTCATCCATGCTTTCGAGTTTGCCTTGTACCCAACGAGAATTTCCTTTTTCTTGAAGGCACGAGGTTTCTGGGAACTGCCGATCGCCAGAAGAGGGAACTTTTCACTTCCGCTCATATTTGCCCCCACCAGAAGAGTGATCCTTTGCTTGCTTTTCTTTCTTCCAGTGCACCGTTCTTCCCTGAAACTCATGGTCTTGTTTGGAAGCAAACGTCAGAAGAGTCCAGTCTTGTCCAGGTTGAATACGTCGTCTGCGGAGAACTGGGTAAGAGCTGGAGGACCTGTTGTTGCCACTCAAGAAGGGATTGCGAATCCACCGCTCCAGCTTCGCCCTGCACTGTTTGAAACGTGATTCCGTGGCGCTTTTCAAAATTGTTCAGCCAAGGGTTGCTCTCCATGAAGTTTGTAATGTGCATCAGTTCGGCCAGTTTTAAAGACTTCTCCTTTATCAGATCGCCGCCGACAGACATATTTTGTCCTCTTGCTTGTTTTAGCCACATGAGCATCCCGTCATCAAGCTTTGAGTGGTGAGACGGCTTCAGCTTCATGCGTTTTGATGGAACTCCAGCTTGGATAGGTGTCTCGATTGCATCCTTCTTGCCGAAGATTCCATTCACTGTGGTTCTCTTAACTTCGATGCCCCATTTCTTGCTCATTTCCTTGCCCAGCTTGGACTGATTCGTTTTTTTTTTGCGGCATCAATGATCTCCTTCCTCTCCTTCAACGTAAAGTCGGTTTGCTTGCGCTTTTGAATTGACATTGTGGGCCAATTTCTGAATCTGAAACAAACTTAAGAATTCGAAACTACTGCACTTTAATGTACTTTATACTGTAAGTGTAATACATGTAAATCATAATCGTACAACACAACGTAGCATTAAATTGTCACGTCACAAGGCTGTTTTTACAAACCCTTGTTACCATGTCATCCTCGCTACTATGCAACTTTCTCTCGGTCCCAAAGGGTTGCATATTATCGAAGTTTGACTCTACCCATTTCGGAATTTGGCGGTTTTTGAAAAAATAAGAAATACCATTCTAAATGGCGGATAAGATGTGAGGGAGCTTACCATACCAAGACTCAGACGGGAAATCAATACCATTAACTCCTTTATAATGTCTTATTATTGGTTTAACATGTATTTTCAGTCATACATATCATCTCTGGCGCTGTGGTGTTTTGATAAATATGATTTCGACTGCACCATACTTGGCAGAGGTATCCAGAAGCGTGAAAAAAACGCGCATTTCCGTCGAAAAAAGTAACATTTTTGCATTGGGGGGAGGGGATCTGTGCAGTAATAATTAGAGCTGTGACGTCATCAAAATTGTCAAAATTCTGTAAATGCAATAATAGTCGTTTTGGTATTGTTCTGTTGGGAAAACTTTAAAAATACGTTTAAATAAAAATTAAATAATAAGGAATTAATCATTAATCCTCTAGTCTACTGTACACAGAATCTCTCAAGGTCAATTTTTTTATTAGAAATTTTGTTGCATAAAAAGAATATTATTAAAGGAGTGTGTTTTAAAAATATATTGCTGAATAGAACTCAAGCACACGCTTTTAAAAAGCCATGAATGAAGCTTTAGGGCTGAATGGTTGACAAAAAAAATATAATTTTAAAAATACCTATGCAAAATGGGTAGGGGCAGGCGAATCGCCGAAAGAATTCGTTCATGATATATTCCTCATCGGCTGGATCATACGAATTCTAAAAAATAACGTCATTAGCATCTTCAATATGGTTGAATAACACTGACAGCTTTATATAATTTTGGAAATTATTGAAAACGATATTGATGGGACAAGTTCAAAAGGTTTTAAACGCCAACAATATTTCTTTCCTGAACATTTTTGGTGCATACAATTACAACGTAGATTAAGCAGCATTCGCCATTTTCTAGAAAAGGCTCGAATACAATACAACACAGACTGGAGTTTTTAACTGTTTTACTGACCCATTGCATATAATAGATCATAGATTCTCAAAGTGCTCCGTACGGAGCCTCAGGTCTCCGCGAGAGAAACCCAGGGGCTCCGCGAGCTATTCGATTACTTTTCAAAATAATGACTAGTTTTGTGACTGTACAAAGAAGCAATAACAGCTTTGATAAAATTTGACAACAATATAGCCTCGATATATGACGAAGAGGCGGAATTAAAAAATGACATTATTTATAAGCTGGAGCGCAGCCAGGATTCTCAAGAAGTGGGGATTTGAATCGGAAATTTCCGCGCAACATTCTTTGCGATTATAAAAAAACGGATAACGAGATTTCTGTGGCGTAAAATATTCAATGTATGGCCGATGCGAGCATTTAAAGTGTCTTGTCGTAATAATTCAATTGTACTCATAGTTACTCAAGTTTCATTCGAGATTACTATTAGGATTACTAAAATGAAAGAATACTATTCTAAAATAACTGAAAATACGTGATAAACTGCCAACTATAAATAAATTGAAGTCGTATTTTTGCGATCTTGGAGTTTGTCAAACTTGATTTGTTCTTTTGCACTCGAGATTATTATTAAACAAGATATCGCCGTTTAAAAAATCACAAGATCTAGGCAAAATACGATTGAAATTTATTTCAATGCATGCGTCTTCGTCGGTAGTTTCAGAAAAAAAAAGGTAAATCGCGCACACGGTTGACTTTGTTTCAATTTCGCAGTTACTACACGATGAATAATCAAAGAAAACCTAACATTACACCAAATTTTGATTTACAATGCCTATAAAAGCGTTTTTAATCTGACGTGAGTCTGCTAAAACCAAACTTATAGTGTGATCTTTTATTTTAAGTTTTAATATTTTAGAATGCCGTTTTTCAATCAAGAAATTTTAGTTGCGGATTTACCTCTTTATTATTAATTATTGTTTCTAGCATTTCGTCGCCGATGACTATATGGTAACATGTTTTTCACATTGAACTCATAATACCCCACGAGAACAAAAAAGCAATTATCGCCCTCATTGCGGAACAATACATGTATATGCCAAAGAAAATTTTTGATTTAGGGAGAATAAACACCGGCGTAAAGCTGTTTAAAAACATGGCATGCTGACGAAAACTATCGGTGATTGTACGAAAATGCAATCGCGCACCTTTTTAGCGGCCTTTTAAGTGTTCCGAAAATGTCAAAAGGGAAAAGATTCGACCCCTAGTTTATTATTATGTTTGTCCAGTGTCAAATTTACAGCTTTAGTAAGAGTATATATAATTTATCTTTGAAATTTAGATTTATCTATGAATTGCATTGACCCCATTAAAAAAAGGTTTAGCATTTAAATTAAGTTAAGTACTTTTACTTATTCAGGAATATTTATCGGTAAACTACAATTTTGACATTTCTTTTGGGGCTCCGCGAATAATAGTCAACCTTTTCAGGAGTTCCGCAACACCAAAAGTTTGAGAAGCCCTGTAATAGATGATTATATTCTGAAACAGTAGAAATTTCCATTTTTTTTTTGTTTTTGATTGTTTTTCAAATCAAATCTCAATTAAAACTAAACGTGATTCAAAATAGATGTGATTGATATTGTATAGCAAATATTAACAAAAAAAATTTTTTTTATGAGTTTATCAAATCAAATTAATGGCTATTCAACAACATTATCCCAAATGTAATATTTTTCTTACCTCGTAAATTGCTCCTACATCTTTAATAATATCTGTTATAGTGAATGTAAATGATGCATCATTATTTACCTACAATGAAAATCTTGCTATGTAAATAACTTTTTAATGTTGTTGCTCTGCAGATGAATTTCACATTCTGAAGTTTGCAGATATCTCTTCCTAAGCATAAAGCTCAAAGGAATTCTTTTGAAAATACATAACTAATTGGATGATTTTTTGTTAAAGCTCCTCAATGGCGAAAACAAAACAAATGGCGCTGTTTTGTTTTGTTTCTGTTAATACATCCCTCATGTTATTTTGATCAATTTCGTTTCGTCTGTATGTCAACCGCAATGATACAAATATTGAACAAGAAATTGAAATGTCCACAATGGTTTTTTTAATACCTCGTTATATGATAAGAAGAGTTGAAAGATATCTCCAATCCTTTGAGAGTATTTTTTAAACCCATTTTTTTCCTGGAAAGAATTAAATACTGGGAATTATATAATATATTGTAAAAATTATAGTTACATACCGTGTTGAGTCA
This sequence comes from Styela clava, assembly GCF_964204865.1. Classification (NCBI taxonomy): domain Eukaryota; kingdom Metazoa; phylum Chordata; class Ascidiacea; order Stolidobranchia; family Styelidae; genus Styela; species Styela clava. Next base: position 17,169,071 of record NC_135258.1, on the reverse strand, counting down.
TGTCAAGTCAACTCAAAAGTAAAGGAGGATAATTCTCGCATTACAAAACTGAAATGTCGAAATATATATGAGGTAAAATAAAGGGCGGGAGGCACGTATTAATTAAAAACAAAAACATTATAGTGCGGTATAGTTTTATCAAAAATTATTCAAGAAAATAGGCAACTTCTACTTAACTTACAATAGCTCCTGTCACAAGTGATGACAAAATGAAAAAAGTGTTGAAATTCATTATGCAGATCTCTGTACATGGTAAATAACCCTTTTGCGAATTTGCCTGATTGAATATGTCAAAGACTCATCTAACGTTCTAAAATTAAATGATTCAGCTAAATTGTGTAAGAAATGAATCGAGAAAGCCTTTGGTTATTATATTCCGCGAAAACAGCTGGAAAATCAATGCTCGCATCCAGTCAAGGAGCCTAGTCGTATAGTTACGCGGTTTGGGTATCATATCATACTTTGCCGTTCAGACTATGGGCATTACGATATTAAAAGTTTGGAAGTCACTGCTCTAGTTGCTTATGGCTTAATTATTCTAATTATTCAAGTCTTCGCATTAAGGACGAATAACCTGGAAACTATCTTCTTAATATTGATTCGGATTGGCGACTTTAAATTAAACTTGGCCAGTTACTTGATTCAGCTATTCAGACACATCAAAGGAAAAGAATATTTCTCGAATTGCGACACATGACATAGATGAGAATTTGAGGTAAGTTAAACTCCTTTAAAAAAGAGGTGTTTCTAGATTTGATTTCACCCTGTGATAATATTTTTCACTATACGCCAGCGCTTTTTTCATTTCATTATTCCTTGATTAAGTTTTTCTGCATACAAACGTCACCTTTTTACATTTTGCTAACACCAAATTAAAAAAGCGCCTATAGACTTACTCAACGTATGAGTCGCTCGCTATACGCAGTCTAGTAGAAATTTACTACATTGTATACTTTGAAAAGGTCGATTTTCTGCGATCTCCATTTCGCTTTGCACTTTTTCTTTATACACAAAGCATAATGCCTACATTGTATGCGCTTTACCATGTGCCACTTGCTACCTCATTGATTCAGTTGTATATATAGTCGTACATCTTTTGTGCGAACGTTAGTAATTCGCATCATTATACCTCTTGCACTATTGCGTCAAATGATATAATTTGATATTGCACCACGCAAATACTTAGCAAATTTCTCTATGTCATATTACACGTCAGTAATTACATTACTTCATTCAATTCATCTTCAAAAACAGACTGTATTTTAAATAGTATTATGTCTTGCCTGTATGTAATTAGGAATGCCATGTTTATAAGTGGGTATATACATGGGTGGAAAGATTCCTAAGTGTAATTTTTAAACCCGTGAAAGTTTGAGGGTGTATATATAAATACGGTATAGATAAAAATGTCCAGTGCGAAGTGCAAATGTGCGTGGGTTCAAATGTTGATGAGCGCAAAAGTACACGGGTGCAAATGTACGCGGTTGTAAATGTACTCGGTTGCAATTTTACGCCGGTGCAAATGTATACGAGGTTGCAAAATCACGGGGATGCAAATGTACATGATTGAAAAATTACGGGGATGCAAATGTCAACACGATTTAAAAATTAGGGGATGCAGTTTTTCATGGTTTGTTCACTCTTGTTCACTTTCTCTTTTTTCTGCAATTCTGCAGATTGCCAGCTGGACTCGCCTGGTCGCCGAGTTCGTCATATTCCATTTTACTTGTATTGTATATTATTTATTGTCTGACTGATTGCTCGTTTTTATTATTTTCCACCCTGGGACAGTGCTCGCACTCAACACTCTTTTATTTCCTCGTTACCCCACTGGTCTATCTACCTATCATCTTTTCTTGGCGGCTTGCCTGCTGCTGTCTGCTCGTGTTTCTACTACCACCTTCATCATTTTATTTTCCTGGGCCTGCTGTCCTGCCATCGGCTTTCTTTTCAGCACGACTGTGTGCTGATCCTGCCCTACAACTCGGTGGGGTTCGAACTCCTAATACCTGGCCTATTTTTTTTTATCTAAAGGCGCTACGTACCCCAGGTTAGAACTCCTGATACCTGGCCTAATGTTTAATCTAAATTTGCTACGTACCCCCTGCGCTCCGCTGCTGACAAAGAACTGGTGTATCAGAATCTTACTAAATTAACAACGCCACGCATGACAGCCCACGACGAGGCAAATTAACTCTCAAAAATTACAATACACATATTGAATTGTTTGAAGCAAGTGTATTTATAGCTGAATGGGAGTAGTTCATATGAAACTATCGTTTGCGTTTGCTTTATTCGTGAAAATAAAATTATATCTCATTTTTAGTTCTTGTTCATTTTAGTTTTTTTTTCAAAAAATGCGTAATTGCGATAAGATGCGTAAGATTATTTGAGAAGTGAATCTGCGAACCAGATTTCTTACGTTCAGTCAGCTTTTTCATACTTCACAAACAGATTCAAATTAATATATATATATATATATCCAAGTCTTCATTACGTTTCATTCAACTGCTCTTGCCCTAAAAATAATACTAGACTACAATCTAAGAGACTACAAGAGACTAGACTACAATCTAATTACACTACAATCTAATTTACAAACGTTATTGCGATTATTCTGCAACTTTGTGATTCTTCCGAAACTATGCCAGCAAAAAATTAATCAACTGAAAGTACCGCACGATTTGCGTACAGATAGCAAATGTCAGCTTCAATAACAGATGCGTCGTGTGTAATGAAAATTACAAGATTTCAAAAAATCTAAGCCGGCTGCTTTAGGCAAATAAAATACTTGCTTAACCTATGCAAGACAATGTTTGAATATTGTGACAAATACCTATGTATAGGCTAAAAACAAACATGAGTGGAAAAATGTTTAGAAATCTTTCACGTTCATTCTTATTCTGTTAATTATAAATAAACTTGCAAGCTGGTTAATATTTTTTACACATTGTCCATAAGGTTATAGGGTATATATTACGTAGTATGTGATCTGGGTTAAGCCATAACTTTATTCAGATTTTCTCTTATTTTAGCTATATTTCGAATTCGGGGACTACGTGTGTTGGCCAAGTAAATATACCCTTTACCATAAGTTTCAGTCCTTGATGTAAAGTGGGCGAACAAAGTTAGTTATCTCCATATTTGTACACATTTCTGTAGCGCCCCAGATGGGATTTGGCGTTTAATTTTAAAACCTTGTGCAAGCTTTGAATGCCATTTTATCGGTCATTGATCTTACTTGTTTATTCATTATTTCAAATCATTGCCAGTTGGCTGTTTACAATTCATTTAGTGTTAGGAGTTTGCCGTGAAGGAGTGCTAATATACTCGCCACAATGAGCGGATTTGTTCGCTTGTCTTTTAAGTTAAATGATAGGGTTCGATTTACTTTGCATAATTTTATGTTGCTATTGTTTGTATATTTTAATTAAATATGTTATTAACCTGTCTTGTTGGGTTGGTCGTAAACTTTAGCAACCTTCAACATTACTATATCAATTTATTTGGACCTCTACATTGCAAGAATGACCCTAGGAAGAAAATTCTCTATAGAAATTATCATTTGCACAAGTTTACATACAGCATGAGACATACTCATAGTGGTGTCTGTAATGTGGCTTATCATCAAACTATCTATTTTGTTGAATATAAATTTTATTGGCTCTCCTCGAGCACGACAGTGTTGTCAAATATAAATTTTATTGATTCTTCTCAAGCACCATTCTCTTGTCAAATATAAATTTTATTAATTCGTCTCAAGCACAAAAAACAATTTCCCCCGTTGTGCTTTTAACTTGTTATATTGCGTCATACTAGTCAGCAATTTCTTTGGTGTATCTACGCTCACTCGTGCATGATGTTGCAAAGTAAATCTGACTACGCTCACCCATGCATGGCGTTACAAGATAGAACTGGCTATGCTCACTCATGCATGGCGTTACAAAGTAAAACTGATTATGCTCACCCACGAATGAAGTTACAAAGTAAAACAGACCACGCTCACCCATGCATGACATTACAAACTAAAATTGACTCGCTCAGCCATGCATGAAGTTACAAAATAAAACTAACTACGCTCACTCACGAATGAAGTTACAAAGTCAAACTAACTACGCTCACCCATGCATGACGTTGCAAAGTAAATTGACTACGCTCACTCTCGCCTGCCGTTACCAAGTAAAACTGACCATGCCCACTCATGCATGACATTACAAAGTATAACTGACTACGCTCACCCATGCATGAAGTTACAAAGTAAAACTGACTGAGCTCACCCAAGCATGTCGACTACTGAAAACTGACTATGCGCTCACTCACGCATGACGTTACAAAACTACACCGACTCATGCATGACGTTACAAAGTAAAACTGACTACGCTCACTCATGCATGACGTTACAAAGTAAAACTGACTACACTCACTCATGACATTACAAAATGAAAGTGACTACGCTCACTCATGCATGAAGTTACAAGGTAAAACTGACTTCGCTCACACAGTAAAACTGACTACGCTCAATCATGCAAGAAGTTACAAAGTAAAACTGACTACACTCACTCATGACATTACAAAGTAAAACTGACTCATTTAGTTACAAAGTAAAACTGACTAAGCTCACTCATGCATGACTATACAAAGTCAAGCTGACTACCCTCACCCATGCATGACGTTAAAAAGTAAAACTGACTACGGTCACTCATGCATGAAGTCACAAAGTAAAACTGAATACGCTCACTTGTGCATGACGTTACAAAGTAAAACTGACTACGCCCACCCATGCATGAAGTTACAAAGTATAACCGACTGTGCTCACCCATGCATGACGTTACAAAGTAAAAAAGCATGACACTACAAAATAAACTGACTACGCTTACTCAAGTATGAAGTTGCACAGTAAGACTGACTATGCGCTCTCATGCATGACGTCTAAGCAAAACTGACTACGCTCACCCATGCATGACGTTACAAAGTAAAACTGACTGCGCTCACCCATGCATCACGCTACAAAAGTAAAAATGCATGACGTTACAAAATAAACTGACTACGCTCACCCAAGCATGAAGTTGCACAGTAAGACTGACTATGCTCCCTAATGCATGTCACAAAGCAAAACTAACTACGCTCACTCATAAATGAAGTTACAAAGTAAAACTAACTACGCTCACCCATACATAACGTTACCAACGCTTATCTGATTGTTTGTTTGTCTTATTGTGTCATTATAATATCTGAATCTGGTTCTTATGGTTCAAGCGTTCAACTAATAAATATAACTGTATAATACAGACAATTCTGCTGGGTAGAATTACATAATTTATTAGCCTGACTAGATCTGCCATTTCGATACGGAATAGAACAATATTGTCAAAATCGACATAGCAAATTTTTATTGTACAGACATATTTCCTCCATTTATGATATGTATGCAAAATACAACTAAAACATATTGCAAAGTAAGTGGAGTAACCACATATTTAATTAAATAATCCAAATAGATTTGTAAGTAATTTATATTCATTGCATATAGTAACACTGCATTTTTTAACAATTAAAATAAAAAATATTCTCTAAATTATCAAAATAAAACACCGAGCTTCCATGTGGACCCAAGGGGTGTCGGTTTTCCCACTCGTTAGGACTTGTTGATGGGGTCCTATCGCGCTCCAGAAAAATCTGAAACGCCCTATGCCCATATTTAAATGCCAAACGAATTAGGTAACTATTTTGGGCCATTTCGGGAACAGGACTATACCAATAAAACCACAATAGACACTCAAAAAGTTGACTCCCACAAATAGTGGCTTGTCAAAATTATAATAACATAGTCATTAATGTATTATACTATACCTTATCGTGATTGTCTTCACAGATAATGTTCGGCTTCTTCTATTTCTTGGTGAGTTATCTTCTGAAAACTAAGCTATTAATAAAAATATCCAATAGAATCGAACCTATTAATGATGAATTAATGAACTTCTTATCATTAAAAATATCTAAGCCTAATAAAATTCGTAAAAATATTTACATGTAATGTGTAGTTTTTCCTTGTATTAGTCTTTTCTTAGTTTGTTCAGTGCCTTCAAAGTTTTGTGCCTGAGAAGCTAGAATAACATTAAAAATATCTAAGCCTATCAAAAACCCTATTATTCCAAATGGCTGGAATGGGACCTAATCTATCTATAACAAATAAAATACTAAAAACAAAAAAGCCATGGCGAACCGTGTTAATACTTTTTTGTTCTCTTGTCGGTGTCACGATATCGGTTCCAGTTGAAAATATCTCAAAAATAGAAGAGAAAATATTGATTATAACAAATAAAATAGGTAAGTATGGATACAGCATATTACTATAAAAAGCTTTATTAATAAATATTAAATGCCAGCAATAAACATAATACTTGGTGCATTATTGTATCAGTAATAATATAATTAGAAAAATATTATATTGAATTAAAATCAAAATGAACACTAAATGAAAAAAGTCAGCCTGTCTAATGGAACAAATGGAACATATTTACCGGTATTTTAGATTTTTCTCTGGTTTTGTCTTCTTTCAATTTCTTCAGTGCCCTCAAAATGCTGTGCCTAAGAAGCTAAGAAAATATTAACAACATCAAAGCCTAATAAAATTTGTAAAAATATTTACATTCAATTTGTAGATTTTCCTTGTTTCAGTCTTTTCCTAATTTCTTCATTGTTTCCTTGTATCAGTCTTTTTTCTTACTTCTTCATAATTCTGTGCCTGAGAAGCTAGATTACCATTAAAAAGAGTTAAGCCTCATAAAATTCGAAAAATATTTACATGTAATTTGTAGATATTCCTTCTATTCGTCTTTTCTTGATTTTTCCAGTGTCTTCATAGTTGTGTGCCTGAGATGCCAGAATAACATTAAAAATATCTAAGCCTATTAAAAACCCTATTATTCCTAATGGAGGGATTGGGACTATTCTATCTATAACAAATGAAATATTAAAAACAAAAAATCCATGGCGAGCCCTGTTAATACTTTTCTTCTTTTGTTGGTGTCACGATATCGTTTCCAGTTGGAAATATCTCAAAAATAGAAGAGAAAATAATGATTATAACAAATAAGATAGGCAAGTATGGATACAGCATACTACTAAAAAGCTTTATTAATAAATATTAAATGCCAGCAATAAACATAATACTTGGTGCATTATTGTATCAGTAATAATATTATTAGAAAAATATTATATCGAAATAAAATCAAAATGAACACTAAATGGAAAATGTCAGCCTGCCTAATGGAACAAATGTAACATATTTACCGGTATTTTAGATCTGTCTCTGGTTTCGTCCTCTTTCAATTTCTTCAGTGCCTTCAAAATTCTGTGCCTGAGAAGCTAAGAGAATATTAACAACATCAAAGCCTAATAAAATTTGTAAAAATATTTACATCCAATTTGTAGATTTTCCTTGTTTCAGTCTTCTCCTAATTTCTTCATTGTTTTTATTGTATCAGTCTTTTTTCTTACTTCTTCATAATTCTGTGCCTGAGAAGCTAGATTACCATTGAGAAGATGTAAGCCTCATAAAATTCGAAAATTATTTACATGTAATTTGTAGATATTCCTTCTATTCGTCTTTTCTTGATTTTTTCAGTGTCTTCATAGTTGTGTGCCTGAGATGCCAGAATAACATTAAAAATATCTAAGCCTATTAAAAACCCTATTATTCCTAATGGAGGGATTGGGACTATTCTATCTATAACAAATAAAATATTAAAAACAAAAAAGCCATGGCGAGCCGTGTTAATACTTTTCTTCTTTTGTTGGTGTCACGATATCGTTTCCAGTTGAAAATATATCAAAAATAGAAGAGAAAATGTTGATTATAACAAAGAAAAGGTAAGTATAGATACAGCATATTACCAAAAAAAGCTATCTTAATAAATATGGAATGCCAGCAATAAACATAATACTTGGTGCATTATTGTATCAGTAATAATATAATCAGAAAAATATTATATCGAATTAAAATGGAAATGAACACTAAATGGAAATAGTAAGTCAGCCTAATGAAACAAATGTAACATATTTACCGGTATTTATCTCTGGTTCCGTCTTCTTTCAATTTCTTCAGTACCTTTAAAATTCTGTGCCTGAGAAGCTAAAATATTATTAACAATATCTAAGCCTAATAAAATTTGTAAAATATTTACATTCAATTTGTAGATTTTCCTTGTTTCAGTTCTTTCCTAATTTCTTCATTGTTTCCTTGTATCAGTCTTTTTTCTTACTTCTTCATAATTCTGTGCCTGAGAAGCTAGTTTACCATTAAAAAGATCTAAGCCTCATAAAATTCGAAAAATATTTACATGTAATTTGTAGATTTTCCTTCTATTCGTCTTTTCTTGATTTTTCCAGTGTCTTAATAGTTGTGTGCCTGAGAAACTAGAATAACATTTAAAATATCTAAGCCTATTAAAAACCCTATTATTCCTAATGGAGGGATTGGGACTAATCTATCTATAACAAATGAAATATTAAAAACAAAAAATCCATGGCGAGCCCTGTTAATACTTTTCTTCTTTTGTTGGTGTCACGATATCGTTTCCAGTTGAAAATATCTCAAAAACAGAAGAGAAAATAATGATTATAACAAATAAGATAGGCAAGTATGGATACAGCATACTACTAAAAAGCTTTATTAATAAATATTAAATGCCAGCAATAAACATAATACTTGGTGCATTATTGTATCAGTAATAATATAATTAGAAAAATATTATATCGAAATAAAATCAAAATGAACACTAAATGGAAAAAGTCAGCCTGCCTAATGGAACAAATGTAACATATTTACCGGTATTTTAGATCTGTTTCTGGTTTCGTCCTCTTTCAATTTCTTCAGTGCCTTCAAAATTCTGTGCCTGAGAAGCTAAGAAAATATTAACAACATCACAGCCTAATAAAATTTGTAAAATTATTTACATTCAATTTGTAGATTTTCCTTGTTTCAGTCTTTTCTTAAATTTCTTCATTGTTTTCTTGTATAAGTCTTTTCTTTACTTCTTCATAATTCTGTGCCCGAGAAGCTAGATTACCATTTAAAAGATCTAAGCCTCATACATGTAATTTGTAGATTTTCCTTCTATTCGTCTTTTCTTGATTTTTCCAGTGTCTTCATAGTTGTGTGCCTGAGATGCCAGAATAACATTAAAAATATCTAAGCCTATTAAAAACCCTATTATTCCTAATGGAGGGATTATGACTATTCTATCTATAACAAATAAAATATTAAAAACAAAAAAGCCATGGCGAGCCGTGTTAATACTTTTCTTCTTTTGTTGGTGTCACGATATCGTTTCCAGTTGAAAATATCTCAAAAATAGAAGAGAAAATATTGATTATAACAAATAAAATAGGTAAGTATGGATACAACATATTACTAAAAAAAGCTTTATTAATAAATATTGAATGCCAGCAATAAACATAATACTAGGTGCATTATTGTATCAGTAATAATATAATCAGAAAAATATTCTAACGAATTAAAATGGAAATGAACACTAAATGTAAATAGTAAGTCTGTCTAATGAAACAAATGTAACATATATACCGGTATTTGTCTCTGGCTCCGTCTTCCTTCAATTTCTTCAGTACCTTTAAAATTCAGTGCCTGAGAAGCTAAAATATTATTACCAATATCTAAGCCTAATAAAATTTGTAAAAATATTTACATTCAATTTGTAGATTTTCCTTGTTTTAGTTCTTTCCTAATTTCTTCATTGTTTCCTTGAATCAGTCTTTTTTCTTACTTCTTTATAATTCTGTGCCTGAGAAGCTAGATTACCATTAAAAAGATCTAAGCCTCGTAAAATTCGATAAATATTTACATGTAATTTGTAGATTTTCCTTCTATTCGTCTTTTCTTGATTTTTCCAGTGTCTTCATAGTTGTGTGCCTGAGAAACTAGAATAACATTAAATATATCTTAGCCTGATAAAAACCCTATTATTCCTAATGGAGGGATTGGGACTATTCTATCTATAACAAATAAAATATTAAAAACAAAAAAGCCATGGCGAGCCGTGTTAATACTTTTCTTCTTTTGTGGGTGTCACGATATCGTTTCCAGTTGAAAATATCTCAAAAATAGAAGAGAAAATATTGATTATAACAAATAAAATAGGTAAGTATGGATACAGCATATTACCAAAAAAAGCTTTATTAATAAATATTGAATGCCAGCAATAAACATAATACTTGGTGCATTATTGTATCAGTAATAATATAATCAGAAAAATATTCTAACGAATTAAATAGGAAATGAACACTAAATGTAAATAGTAAGTCTGTCTAATGAAACAAATGTAACATATTTACCGGTATTTGTCTCTGGCTCCGTCTTCCTTCAATTTCTTCAGTACCTTTAAAATTCAGTGCCTGAGAAGCTAAAATATTATTAACAATATCTAAGCCTAATAAAATTTTTAAAAATATTTTTATTCAATTTGTAGATTTTCCTTGTTTTAGTTCTTTCCTAATTTCTTCATTGTTTCCTTGAATCAGTCTTTTTTCTTACTTCTTTATAATTCTGTGCCTGAGAAGCTAGAATACCATTAAAAATATCTAAGTATCATAAAATTCGAAAAATATCTACATGTAATTTGTAGATTTTCCTTCTATTCGTCTTTTCTTGATTTTTCCAGTGTCTTCATAGTTGTGTGCCTGAGAAGCTAGAATAACATTAAAAATATCTAAGCCTATCAAAAACCCTATTATTCCTAATGTAGGGATTGGGACTAATCTATCTATAACAAATAAAATATTAAAAACAAAAAATCCATGGCGAGCCCTGTTAATACTTTTCTTCTTTTGTTGGTGTCACGATATCGTTTCCAGTTGAAAATATCTCAAAAATAGAAGAGAAAATATTCATTTTAACAAATAAGATAGGCAAGTATGGATACAGCATACTACTAAAAAGCTTTATTAATAAATATTAAATGCCAGCAATAAACATAATACTTGGTGCATTATTGTATCAGTAATAATATAATTAGAAAAATATTATATCGAAATAAAATCAAAATGAACACTAAATGGAAAAAGTCAGCCTGCCTAATGGAACAAATGTAACATATTTACCGGTGTTTTAGATCTGTCTCTGGTTTCGTCCTCTTTCAATTTCTTCTGTGCCTTCAAAATTCTGTGCCTGAGAAGCTAAGAAAATATTAACAACATCAAAGCCTAATAAAATTTGTAAAAATATTTACATTCAATTTGTAGATTTTCCTTGTTTCAGTCTTTTCCTAATTTCTTCATTGTTTCCTTGTATAAGTCTTTTCTTTACTTCTTCATAATTATGTGCCCGAGAAGCTAGATTACCATTTAAAAGATCTAAGCCTCATACATGTAATTTGTAGATTTTCCTTCTATTCGTCTCTTCTTGATTTTTCCAGTGTCTTCATAGTTGTGTGCCTGAGATGCCAGAATTACATTAAAAATATCTAAGCCTATTAAAAACTCTATTATTCCTAATGGAGGGATTGGGACTATTCTATCCATAACAAATAAAATATTAAAAACAAAAAAGCCATGGCGAGCCGTGTTAATACTTTTCTTCTTTTGTTGGTGTCACGATATCGTTTCCAGTTGAAAATATCTCAAAAATAGAAGAGAAAATATTGATTATAACGAAGAAGATAGGTAAGTATGGATACAGCATATTACCAAAAAAAGCTTTCTTAATAAATATGGAATGCCAGCAATAAACATAATACTTGGTGCATTATTGTATCAGTAATAATATAATCAGAAAAATATTATATCGAATAAAAATGGAAATGAACACTAAATGGAAATAGTAAGTCTGCCTAATGAAACAAATGTAACATATATACCGGTATTTGTCTCTGGTTTCGTCTTCTTTCAATTTCTTCAGTACCTTTAAAATTCTGTGCCTGAGAAGCTAAAATATTATTAACAATATCTAAGCCTAATAAAATTTGTAAAAATATTTACATTCAATTTGTAGATTTTCCTTGTTTCAGTTCTTTCCTAATTTCTTCATTGTTTCCTTGTATCAGTCTTTTTACTTACTTCTTTATAATTCTGTGCCTGAGAAGCTAGATTACCATTTAAAAAGATCTAAGCCTCATAAAATTCGAAAAATATTTACATGTAATTTGTAGATATTCCTTCTATTCGTCTTTTCTTGATTTTTCCAGTGTCTTCATAGTTGTGTGCCTGAGATGCCAGAATAACATCAAAAATATCTAAGCCTATTAAAAACCCTATTATTCCTAATGGAGGGATTGGGACTATTCTATCTATAACAAATGAAATATTAAAAACAAAAAATCCATGGCGAGCCCTGTTAATACTTTTCTTCTTTTGTTGGTGTCACGATATCGTTTCCAGTTGGAAATATCTCAAAAATAGAAGAGAAAATAATGATTATAACAAATAAGATAGGCAAGTATGGATACAGCATACTACTAAAAAGCTTTATTAATAAATATTAAATGCCAGCAATAAACATAATACTTGGTGCATTATTGTATCAGTAATAATATTATTAGAAAAATATTATATCGAAATAAAATCAAAATGAACACTAAATGGAAAATGTCAGCCTGCCTAATGGAACAAATGTAACATATTTACCGGTATTTTAGATCTGTCTCTGGTTTCGTCCTCTTTCAATTTCTTCAGTGCCTTCAAAATTCTGTGCCTGAGAAGCTAAGAGAATATTAACAACATCAAAGCCTAATAAAATTTGTAAAAATATTTACATCCAATTTGTAGATTTTCCTTGTTTCAGTCTTCTCCTAATTTCTTCATTGTTTTTATTGTATCAGTCTTTTTTCTTACTTCTTCATAATTCTGTGCCTGAGAAGCTAGATTACCATTGAGAAGATGTAAGCCTCATAAAATTCGAAAATTATTTACATGTAATTTGTAGATATTCCTTCTATTCGTCTTTTCTTGATTTTTTCAGTGTCTTCATAGTTGTGTGCCTGAGATGCCAGAATAACATTAAAAATATCTAAGCCTATTAAAAACCCTATTATTCCTAATGGAGGGATTGGGACTATTCTATCTATAACAAATAAAATATTAAAAACAAAAAAGCCATGGCGAGCCGTGTTAATACTTTTCTTCTTTTGTTGGTGTCACGATATCGTTTCCAGTTGAAAATATATCAAAAATAGAAGAGAAAATATTGATTATAACAAAGAAAAGGTAAGTATAGATACAGCATATTACCAAAAAAAGCTATCTTAATAAATATGGAATGCCAGCAATAAACATAATACTTGGTGCATTATTGTATCAGTAATAATATAATCAGAAAAATATTATATCGAATTAAAATGGAAATGAACACTAAATGGAAATAGTAAGTCAGCCTAATGAAACAAATGTAACATATTTACCGGTATTTATCTCTGGTTCCGTCTTCTTTCAATTTCTTCAGTACCTTTAAAATTCTGTGCCTGAGAAGCTAAAATATTATTAACAATATCTAAGCCTAATAAAATTTGTAAAATATTTACATTCAATTTGTAGATTTTCCTTGTTTCAGTTCTTTCCTAATTTCTTCATTGTTTCCTTGTATCAGTCTTTTTTCTTACTTCTTCATAATTCTGTGCCTGAGAAGCTAGTTTACCATTAAAAAGATCTAAGCCTCATAAAATTCGAAAAATATTTACATGTAATTTGTAGATTTTCCTTCTATTCGTCTTTTCTTGATTTTTCCAGTGTCTTAATAGTTGTGTGCCTGAGAAACTAGAATAACATTTAAAATATCTAAGCCTATTAAAAACCCTATTATTCCTAATGGAGGGATTGGGACTAATCTATCTATAACAAATGAAATATTAAAAACAAAAAATCCATGGCGAGCCCTGTTAATACTTTTCTTCTTTTGTTGGTGTCACGATATCGTTTCCAGTTGAAAATATCTCAAAAACAGAAGAGAAAATAATGATTATAACAAATAAGATAGGCAAGTATGGATACAGCATACTACTAAAAAGCTTTATTAATAAATATTAAATGCCAGCAATAAACATAATACTTGGTGCATTATTGTATCAGTAATAATATAATTAGAAAAATATTATATCGAAATAAAATCAAAATGAACACTAAATGGAAAAAGTCAGCCTGCCTAATGGAACAAATGTAACATATTTACCGGTATTTTAGATCTGTTTCTGGTTTCGTCCTTTTTCAATTTCTTCAGTGCCTTCAAAATTCTGTGCCTGAGAAGCTAAGAAAATATTAACAACATCACAGCCTAATAAAATTTGTAAAATTATTTACATTCAATTTGTAGATTTTCCTTGTTTCAGTCTTTTCTTAAATTTCTTCATTGTTTTCTTGTATAAGACTTTTCTTTACTTCTTCATAATTCTGTGCCCGAGAAGCTAGATTACCATTTAAAAGATCTAAGCCTCATACATGTAATTTGTAGATTTTCCTTCTATTCGTCTTTTCTTGATTTTTCCAGTGTCTTCATAGTTGTGTGCCTGAGATGCCAGAATAACATTAAAAATATCTAAGCCTATTAAAAACCCTATTATTCCTAATGGAGGGATTATGACTATTCTATCTATAACAAATAAAATATTAAAAACAAAAAAGCCATGGCGAGCCGTGTTAATACTTTTCTTCTTTTGTTGGTGTCACGATATCGTTTCCAGTTGAAAATATCTCAAAAATAGAAGAGAAAATATTGATTATAACAAATAAAATAGGTAAGTATGGATACAACATATTACTAAAAAAAGCTTTATTAATAAATATTGAATGCCAGCAATAAACATAATACTAGGTGCATTATTGTATCAGTAATAATATAATCAGAAAAATATTCTAACGAATTAAAATGGAAATGAACACTAAATGTAAATAGTAAGTCTGTCTAATGAAACAAATGTAACATATATACCGGTATTTGTCTCTGGCTCCGTCTTCCTTCAATTTCTTCAGTACCTTTAAAATTCAGTGCCTGAGAAGCTAAAATATTATTACCAATATCTAAGCCTAATAAAATTTGTAAAAATATTTACATTCAATTTGTAGATTTTCCTTGTTTTAGTTCTTTCCTAATTTCTTCATTGTTTCCTTGAATCAGTCTTTTTTCTTACTTCTTTATAATTCTGTGCCTGAGAAGCTAGATTACCATTAAAAAGATCTAAGCCTCGTAAAATTCGATAAATATTTACATGTAATTTGTAGATTTTCCTTCTATTCGTCTTTTCTTGATTTTTCCAGTGTCTTCATAGTTGTGTGCCTGAGAAACTAGAATAACATTAAATATATCTTAGCCTGATAAAAACCCTATTATTCCTAATGGAGGGATTGGGACTATTCTATCTATAACAAATAAAATATTAAAAACAAAAAAGCCATGGCGAGCCGTGTTAATACTTTTCTTCTTTTGTGGGTGTCACGATATCGTTTCCAGTTGAAAATATCTCAAAAATAGAAGAGAAAATATTGATTATAACAAATAAAATAGGTAAGTATGGATACAGCATATTACCAAAAAAAAGCTTTATTAATAAATATTGAATGCCAGCAATAAACATAATACTTGGTGCATTATTGTATCAGTAATAATATAATCAGAAAAATATTCTAACGAATTAAATAGGAAATGAACACTAAATGTAAATAGTAAGTCTGTCTAATGAAACAAATGTAACATATTTACCGGTATTTGTCTCTGGCTCCGTCTTCCTTCAATTTCTTCAGTACCTTTAAAATTCAGTGCCTGAGAAGCTAAAATATTATTAACAATATCTAAGCCTAATAAAATTTTTAAAAATATTTACATTCAATTTGTAGATTTTCCTTGTTTTAGTTCTTTCCTAATTTCTTCATTGTTTCCTTGAATCAGTCTTTTTTCTTACTTCTTTATAATTCTGTGCCTGAGAAGCTAGAATACCATTAAAAATATCTAAGTATCATAAAATTCGAAAAATATCTACATGTAATTTGTAGATTTTCCTTCTATTCGTCTTTTCTTGATTTTTCCAGTGTCTTCATAGTTGTGTGCCTGAGAAGCTAGAATAACATTAAAAATATCTAAGCCTATCAAAAACCCTATTATTCCTAATGTAGGGATTGGGACTAATCTATCTATAACAAATAAAATATTAAAAACAAAAAATCCATGGCGAGCCCTGTTAATACTTTTCTTCTTTTGTTGGTGTCACGATATCGTTTCCAGTTGAAAATATCTCAAAAATAGAAGAGAAAATATTCATTTTAACAAATAAGATAGGCAAGTATGGATACAGCATACTACTAAAAAGCTTTATTAATAAATATTAAATGCCAGCAATAAACATAATACTTGGTGCATTATTGTATCAGTAATAATATAATTAGAAAAATATTATATCGAAATAAAATCAAAATGAACACTAAATGGAAAAAGTCAGCCTGCCTAATGGAACAAATGTAACATATTTACCGGTGTTTTAGATCTGTCTCTGGTTTCGTCCTCTTTCAATTTCTTCTGTGCCTTCAAAATTCTGTGCCTGAGAAGCTAAGAAAATATTAACAACATCAAAGCCTAATAAAATTTGTAAAAATATTTACATTC
Organism: Styela clava; assembly: GCF_964204865.1. Taxonomy (NCBI): domain Eukaryota; kingdom Metazoa; phylum Chordata; class Ascidiacea; order Stolidobranchia; family Styelidae; genus Styela; species Styela clava. The sequence continues at coordinate 17,152,474 of NC_135258.1, read as the reverse complement.
AATTTGTAGATTTTCCTTGTTTCAGTCTTTTCCTAATTTCTTCATTGTTTCCTTGTATAAGTCTTTTCTTTACTTCTTCATAATTATGTGCCCGAGAAGCTAGATTACCATTTAAAAGATCTAAGCCTCATACATGTAATTTGTAGATTTTCCTTCTATTCGTCTCTTCTTGATTTTTCCAGTGTCTTCATAGTTGTGTGCCTGAGATGCCAGAATTACATTAAAAATATCTAAGCCTATTAAAAACTCTATTATTCCTAATGGAGGGATTGGGACTATTCTATCCATAACAAATAAAATATTAAAAACAAAAAAGCCATGGCGAGCCGTGTTAATACTTTTCTTCTTTTGTTGGTGTCACGATATCGTTTCCAGTTGAAAATATCTCAAAAATAGAAGAGAAAATATTGATTATAACGAAGAAGATAGGTAAGTATGGATACAGCATATTACCAAAAAAAGCTTTCTTAATAAATATGGAATGCCAGCAATAAACATAATACTTGGTGCATTATTGTATCAGTAATAATATAATCAGAAAAATATTATATCGAATAAAAATGGAAATGAACACTAAATGGAAATAGTAAGTCTGCCTAATGAAACAAATGTAACATATATACCGGTATTTGTCTCTGGTTTCGTCTTCTTTCAATTTCTTCAGTACCTTTAAAATTCTGTGCCTGAGAAGCTAAAATATTATTAACAATATCTAAGCCTAATAAAATTTGTAAAAATATTTACATTCAATTTGTAGATTTTCCTTGTTTCAGTTCTTTCCTAATTTCTTCATTGTTTCCTTGTATCAGTCTTTTTACTTACTTCTTTATAATTCTGTGCCTGAGAAGCTAGATTACCATTTAAAAAGATCTAAGCCTCATAAAATTCGAAAAATATTTACTTGTAATTTGTAGATATTCCTTCTATTCGTCTTTTCTTGATTTTTCCAGTGTCTTCATAGTTGTGTGCCTGAGATGCCAGAATAACATCAAAAATATCTAAGCCTATTAAAAACCCTATTATTCCTAATGGAGGGATTGGGACTATTCTATCTATAACAAATGAAATATTAAAAACAAAAAATCCATGGCGAGCCCTGTTAATACTTTTCTTCTTTTGTTGGTGTCACGATATCGTTTCCAGTTGGAAATATCTCAAAAATAGAAGAGAAAATAATGATTATAACAAATAAGATAGGCAAGTATGGATACAGCATACTACTAAAAAGCTTTATTAATAAATATTAAATGCCAGCAATAAACATAATACTTGGTGCATTATTGTATCAGTAATAATATTATTAGAAAAATATTATATCGAAATAAAATCAAAATGAACACTAAATGGAAAATGTCAGCCTGCCTAATGGAACAAATGTAACATATTTACCGGTATTTTAGATCTGTCTCTGGTTTCGTCCTCTTTCAATTTCTTCAGTGCCTTCAAAATTCTGTGCCTGAGAAGCTAAGAGAATATTAACAACATCAAAGCCTAATAAAATTTGTAAAAATATTTACATCCAATTTGTAGATTTTCCTTGTTTCAGTCTTCTCCTAATTTCTTCATTGTTTTTATTGTATCAGTCTTTTTTCTTACTTCTTCATAATTCTGTGCCTGAGAAGCTAGATTACCATTGAGAAGATGTAAGCCTCATAAAATTCGAAAATTATTTACATGTAATTTGTAGATATTCCTTCTATTCGTCTTTTCTTGATTTTTTCAGTGTCTTCATAGTTGTGTGCCTGAGATGCCAGAATAACATTAAAAATATCTAAGCCTATTAAAAACCCTATTATTCCTAATGGAGGGATTGGGACTATTCTATCTATAACAAATAAAATATTAAAAACAAAAAAGCCATGGCGAGCCGTGTTAATACTTTTCTTCTTTTGTTGGTGTCACGATATCGTTTCCAGTTGAAAATATATCAAAAATAGAAGAGAAAATATTGATTATAACAAAGAAAAGGTAAGTATAGATACAGCATATTACCAAAAAAAGCTATCTTAATAAATATGGAATGCCAGCAATAAACATAATACTTGGTGCATTATTGTATCAGTAATAATATAATCAGAAAAATATTATATCGAATTAAAATGGAAATGAACACTAAATGGAAATAGTAAGTCAGCCTAATGAAACAAATGTAACATATTTACCGGTATTTATCTCTGGTTCCGTCTTCTTTCAATTTCTTCAGTACCTTTAAAATTCTGTGCCTGAGAAGCTAAAATATTATTAACAATATCTAAGCCTAATAAAATTTGTAAAATATTTACATTCAATTTGTAGATTTTCCTTGTTTCAGTTCTTTCCTAATTTCTTCATTGTTTCCTTGTATCAGTCTTTTTTCTTACTTCTTCATAATTCTGTGCCTGAGAAGCTAGTTTACCATTAAAAAGATCTAAGCCTCATAAAATTCGAAAAATATTTACATGTAATTTGTAGATTTTCCTTCTATTCGTCTTTTCTTGATTTTTCCAGTGTCTTAATAGTTGTGTGCCTGAGAAACTAGAATAACATTTAAAATATCTAAGCCTATTAAAAACCCTATTATTCCTAATGGAGGGATTGGGACTAATCTATCTATAACAAATGAAATATTAAAAACAAAAAATCCATGGCGAGCCCTGTTAATACTTTTCTTCTTTTGTTGGTGTCACGATATCGTTTCCAGTTGAAAATATCTCAAAAACAGAAGAGAAAATAATGATTATAACAAATAAGATAGGCAAGTATGGATACAGCATACTACTAAAAAGCTTTATTAATAAATATTAAATGCCAGCAATAAACATAATACTTGGTGCATTATTGTATCAGTAATAATATAATTAGAAAAATATTATATCGAAATAAAATCAAAATGAACACTAAATGGAAAAAGTCAGCCTGCCTAATGGAACAAATGTAACATATTTACCGGTATTTTAGATCTGTTTCTGGTTTCGTCCTCTTTCAATTTCTTCAGTGCCTTCAAAATTCTGTGCCTGAGAAGCTAAGAAAATATTAACAACATCACAGCCTAATAAAATTTGTAAAATTATTTACATTCAATTTGTAGATTTTCCTTGTTTCAGTCTTTTCTTAAATTTCTTCATTGTTTTCTTGTATAAGTCTTTTCTTTACTTCTTCATAATTCTGTGCCCGAGAAGCTAGATTACCATTTAAAAGATCTAAGCCTCATACATGTAATTTGTAGATTTTCCTTCTATTCGTCTTTTCTTGATTTTTCCAGTGTCTTCATAGTTGTGTGCCTGAGATGCCAGAATAACATTAAAAATATCTAAGCCTATTAAAAACCCTATTATTCCTAATGGAGGGATTAGGACTATTCTATCTATAACAAATAAAATATTAAAAACAAAAAAGCCATGGCGAGCCGTGTTAATACTTTTCTTCTTTTGTTGGTGTCACGATATCGTTTCCAGTTGAAAATATCTCAAAAATAGAAGAGAAAATATTGATTATAACAAATAAAATAGGTAAGTATGGATACAACATATTACTAAAAAAAGCTTTATTAATAAATATTGAATGCCAGCAATAAACATAATACTAGGTGCATTATTGTATCAGTAATAATATAATCAGAAAAATATTCTAACGAATTAAAATGGAAATGAACACTAAATGTAAATAGTAAGTCTGTCTAATGAAACAAATGTAACATATATACCGGTATTTGTCTCTGGCTCCGTCTTCCTTCAATTTCTTCAGTACCTTTAAAATTCAGTGCCTGAGAAGCTAAAATATTATTACCAATATCTAAGCCTAATAAAATTTGTAAAAATATTTACATTCAATTTGTAGATTTTCCTTGTTTTAGTTCTTTCCTAATTTCTTCATTGTTTCCTTGAATCAGTCTTTTTTCTTACTTCTTTATAATTCTGTGCCTGAGAAGCTAGATTACCATTAAAAAGATCTAAGCCTCGTAAAATTCGATAAATATTTACATGTAATTTGTAGATTTTCCTTCTATTCGTCTTTTCTTGATTTTTCCAGTGTCTTCATAGTTGTGTGCCTGAGAAACTAGAATAACATTAAATATATCTTAGCCTGATAAAAACCCTATTATTCCTAATGGAGGGATTGGGACTATTCTATCTATAACAAATAAAATATTAAAAACAAAAAAGCCATGGCGAGCCGTGTTAATACTTTTCTTCTTTTGTGGGTGTCACGATATCGTTTCCAGTTGAAAATATCTCAAAAATAGAAGAGAAAATATTGATTATAACAAATAAAATAGGTAAGTATGGATACAGCATATTACCAAAAAAAGCTTTATTAATAAATATTGAATGCCAGCAATAAACATAATACTTGGTGCATTATTGTATCAGTAATAATATAATCAGAAAAATATTCTAACGAATTAAATAGGAAATGAACACTAAATGTAAATAGTAAGTCTGTCTAATGAAACAAATGTAACATATTTACCGGTATTTGTCTCTGGCTCCGTCTTCCTTCAATTTCTTCAGTACCTTTAAAATTCAGTGCCTGAGAAGCTAAAATATTATTAACAATATCTAAGCCTAATAAAATTTTTAAAAATATTTACATTCAATTTGTAGATTTTCCTTGTTTTAGTTCTTTCCTAATTTCTTCATTGTTTCCTTGAATCAGTCTTTTTTCTTACTTCTTTATAATTCTGTGCCTGAGAAGCTAGAATACCATTAAAAATATCTAAGTATCATAAAATTCGAAAAATATCTACATGTAATTTGTAGATTTTCCTTCTATTCGTCTTTTCTTGATTTTTCCAGTGTCTTCATAGTTGTGTGCCTGAGAAGCTAGAATAACATTAAAAATATCTAAGCCTATCAAAAACCCTATTATTCCTAATGTAGGGATTGGGACTAATCTATCTATAACAAATAAAATATTAAAAACAAAAAATCCATGGCGAGCCCTGTTAATACTTTTCTTCTTTTGTTGGTGTCACGATATCGTTTCCAGTTGAAAATATCTCAAAAATAGAAGAGAAAATATTCATTTTAACAAATAAGATAGGCAAGTATGGATACAGCATACTACTAAAAAGCTTTATTAATAAATATTAAATGCCAGCAATAAACATAATACTTGGTGCATTATTGTATCAGTAATAATATAATTAGAAAAATATTATATCGAAATAAAATCAAAATGAACACTAAATGGAAAAAGTCAGCCTGCCTAATGGAACAAATGTAACATATTTACCGGTGTTTTAGATCTGTCTCTGGTTTCGTCCTCTTTCAATTTCTTCTGTGCCTTCAAAATTCTGTGCCTGAGAAGCTAAGAAAATATTAACAACATCAAAGCCTAATAAAATTTGTAAAAATATTTACATTCAATTTGTAGATTTTCCTTGTTTCAGTCTTTTCCTAATTTCTTCATTGTTTCCTTGTATAAGTCTTTTCTTTACTTCTTCATAATTATGTGCCCGAGAAGCTAGATTACCATTTAAAAGATCTAAGCCTCATACATGTAATTTGTAGATTTTCCTTCTATTCGTCTCTTCTTGATTTTTCCAGTGTCTTCATAGTTGTGTGCCTGAGATGCCAGAATTACATTAAAAATATCTAAGCCTATTAAAAACTCTATTATTCCTAATGGAGGGATTGGGACTATTCTATCCATAACAAATAAAATATTAAAAACAAAAAAGCCATGGCGAGCCGTGTTAATACTTTTCTTCTTTTGTTGGTGTCACGATATCGTTTCCAGTTGAAAATATCTCAAAAATAGAAGAGAAAATATTGATTATAACGAAGAAGATAGGTAAGTATGGATACAGCATATTACCAAAAAAAGCTTTCTTAATAAATATGGAATGCCAGCAATAAACATAATACTTGGTGCATTATTGTATCAGTAATAATATAATCAGAAAAATATTATATCGAATAAAAATGGAAATGAACACTAAATGGAAATAGTAAGTCTGCCTAATGAAACAAATGTAACATATATACCGGTATTTGTCTCTGGTTTCGTCTTCTTTCAATTTCTTCAGTACCTTTAAAATTCTGTGCCTGAGAAGCTAAAATATTATTAACAATATCTAAGCCTAATAAAATTTGTAAAAATATTTACATTCAATTTGTAGATTTTCCTTGTTTCAGTTCTTTCCTAATTTCTTCATTGTTTCCTTGTATCAGTCTTTTTACTTACTTCTTTATAATTCTGTGCCTGAGAAGCTAGATTACCATTTAAAAAGATCTAAGCCTCATAAAATTCGAAAAATATTTACATGTAATTTGTAGATTTTCCTTCTATTCGTCTTTTCTTGATTTTTCCAGTGTCTTCATAGTTGTGTGCCTGAGAAACTAGAATAACATTAAATATATCTAAGCCTATTAAAAACCCTATTATTCCTAATGGAGGGATTGGGACTATTCTATCTATAACAAATAAAATATTAAAAACAAAAAAGCCATGGCGAGCCGTGTCAATACTTTTCTTCTTTTGTTGGTGTCACGATATCGTTTCCAGTTGAAAATATCTCAAAAATAGAAGAGAAAATATTGATTATAACAAATAAAATAGGTAAGTATGGATTCAGCATATTACTATAAAAAGCTTTATTAATAAATATTAAATGCCAGCAATAAACATAATACTTGGTGCATTATTGTATCAGTAATAATATAATTAGAAAAATATTATATTGAATTAAAATCAAAATGAACACTAAATGGAAAAAGTCAGCCTGTCTAATGGAACAAATGGAACATATTTACCGGTATTTTAGATTTTTCTCTGGTTTCGTCTTCTTTCAATTTCTTCAGTGCCCTCAAAATCCTGTGCCTAAGAAGCTAAGAAAATATTAACAACATCAAAGCCTAATAAAATTTGTAAAAATATTTACATTCAATTTGTAGATTTTCTTTGTTTCATTCTTTTCCTAATTTCTTCATTGTTTCCTTGTATCAGTCTTTTTTCTTACTTCTTCATAATTCTGTGCCTGATAAGCTAGAATACCATTAACAATATCTAAGCCTCATAAAATTCGAAAAATATTTACATGTAATTTGTAAATTTTCCTTCTATTCGTCTTTTCTTGATTTTTCCAGTGTCTTCATAGTTGTGTGCCTGAGAAACTAGAATAACATTAAAAATATCTAAGCCTATTAAAAACCCTATTATTCCTAATGGAGGGATTGGGACTAATCTATCTATAACAAATGAAATATTAAAAACAAAAAATCCATGGCGAGCCCTGTTAATACTTTTCTTCTTTTGTTGGTGTCACGATATCGTTTCCAGTTGAAAATATCTCAAAAACAGAAGAGAAAATAATGATTATAACAAATAAGATAGGCAAGTATGGATACAGCATACTACTAAAAAGCTTTATTATTAAATATTAAATGCCAGCAATAAATAAAATACTTGGTGCATTATTGTATCAGTAATAATATAATTAGAAAAATATTATATCGAAATAAAATCAAAATGAACACTAAATGGAAAAAGTCAGCCTGCCTAATGGAACAAATGTAACATATTTACCGGTATTTTAGATCTGTCTCTGGTTTCGTCCTCTTTCAATTTCTTCAGTGCCTTCAAAATTCTGTGCCTGAGAAGCTAAGAAAATATTAACAACATCAAAGCCTAATAAAATTTGTAAAAATATTTACATTCAATTTGTAGATTTTCCTTGTTTCAGTCTTTTCCTAATTTCTTCATTGTTTCCTTGTATAAGTCTTTTCTTTACTTCCTCATAATTCTGTGCCCGACAAGCTAGATTACCATTTAAAAGATCTAAGCCTCATACATGTAATTTGTAGATTTTCCTTCTATTCGTCTTTTCTTGATTTTTCCAGTGTCTTCATAGTTGTGTGCCTGAGATGCCAGAATAACATTAAAAATATCTAAGCCTATTAAAAACCCTATTATTCCTAATGGAGGGATTGGGACTATTCTATCTATAACAAATAAAATATTAAAAACAAAAAAGCCATGGCGAGCCGTGTTAATACTTTTCTTCTTTTGTTGGTGTCACGATATCGTTTCCAGTTGAAAATATCTCAAAAACAGAAGAGAAAATAATGATTATAACAAATAAGATAGGCAAGTATGGATACAGCATACTACTAAAAAGCTTTATTAATAAATATTAAATGCCAGCAATAAGTATAATACTTGGTGCATTATTGTATCAGTAATAATATAATTAGAAAAATATTATATCGAAATAAAATCAAAATGAACACTAAATGGAAAAAGTCAGCCTGCCTAATGGAACAAATGTAACATATTTACCGGTATTTTAGATCTGTCTCTGGTTTCGTCCTCTTTCAATTTCATCAGTGCCTTCAAAATTCTGTGCCTGAGAAGCTAAGAAAATATTAACAACATCAAAGCCTAATAAAATTTGTAAAAATATTTACATTCAATTTGTAGATTTTCCTTGTTTCAGTCTTTTCCTAATTTCTTCATTGTTTCCTTGTATAAGTCTTTTCTTTACTTCTTCATAATTCTGTGCCCGAGAAGCTAGATTACCATTTAAAAGATCTAAGCCTCATACATGTAATTTGTAGATTTTCCTTCTATTCGTCTTTTCTTGATTTTTCCAGTGTCTTCATAGTTGTGTGCCTGAGATGCCAGAATAACATTAAAAATATCTAAGCCTATTAAAAACCCTATTATTCCTAATGGAGGGATTGGGACTATTCTATCTATAACAAATAAAATATTAAAAACAAAAAAAGCCATGGCGAGCCGTGTTATTACTTTTCTTCTTTTGTTGGTGTCACGATATCGTTTCCAGTTGAAAATATCTCAAAAATAGAAGAGACAATATTGATTATAACAAAGAAGATAGGTAAGTATGGATACAGCATATTACCAAAAAAAGCTTTCTTAATAAATATGGAATGCCAGCAATAAACATAATACTTGGTGCATTATTGTATCAGTAATAATATAATCAGAAAAATATTATATCGAATAAAAATGGAAATGAACACTGAATGGAAATAGTAAGTCTGCCTAATGAAACAAATGTAACATTTTTACCGGTATTTGTCTCTGGTTTCGTCTTCTTTCAATTTCTTCAGTACCTTTAAAATTCTGTGCCTGAGAAGCTAAAATATTATTAACAATATCTAAGCCTAATAAATTTGTAAAAATATTTACATTCAATTTGTAGATTTTCCTTGTTTCAGTTCTTTCCTAATTTCTTCATTGTTTCCTTGTATCAGTCTTTTTACTTACTTCTTCATAATTCTGTGCCTGAGAAGCTAGATTACCATTGAAAAAATCTAAGCCTCATAAAATTCGAAAAATATTTACATGTTTTTTGTAGATTTTCCTTCTATTCGTCTTTTCTTGATTTTTCCAGTGTCTTCATAGTTGTGTGCCTGAGAAACTAGAATAACATTAAATATATCTAAGCCTATTAAAAACCCTATTATTCCTAATGGAGGGATTGGGACTAATCTATCTATAACAAATGAAATATTAAAAACAAAAAATCCATGGCGAGCCCTGTTAATACTTTTCTTCTTTTGTTGGTGTCACGATATCGTTTCCAGTTGAAAATATCTCAAAAACAGAAGAGAAAATAATGATTATAACAAATAAGATAGGCAAGTATGGATACAGCATACTACTAAAAAGCTTTATTAATAAATATTAAATGCCAGCAATAAATATAATACTTGGTGCATTATTGTATCAGTAATAGTATAATTAGAAAAATATTATATCGAAATAAAATCAAAATGAAAACTAAATGGAAAAAGTCAGCCTGCCTAATGGAACAAATGTAACATATTTACCGGTATTTTAGATCTGTCTCTGGTTTTGTCCTCTTTCAATTTCTTCAGTGCCTTCAAAATTCTGTGCCTGAGAAGCTAAGAAAATATTAACAACATCAAAGCCTAATAAAATTTGTAAAAATATTTACATTCAATTTGTAGATTTTCCTTGTTTCAGTCTTTTCCTAATTTCTTCCTTGTTTCCTTGTATAAGTCTTTTCTTTACTTCTTCATAATTCTGTGCCCGAGAAGCTAGATTACCATTTAAAAGATCTAAGCCTCATACATGTAATTTGTAGATTTTCCTTCCATTCGTCTTTTCTTGATTTTTCCAGTGTCTTCATAGTTGTGTGCCTGAGATGCCAGAATAACATTAAAAATATCTCAGCCTATTAAAAACCCTATTATTCCTAATGGAGGGATTGGGACTATTCTATCTATAACAAATAAAATATTAAAAACAAAAAAGTCATGGCGAGCCGTGTTAATACTTTTCTTCTTTTGTTGGTGTCACGATATCGTTTCCAGTTGAAAATATCTCAAAAACAGAAGAGAAAATAATGATTATAACAAATAAGATAGGCAAGTATGGATACAGCATACTACTAAAAAGCTTTATTAATAAATATTAAATGCCAGCAATAAATATAATACTTGGTGCATTATTGTATCAGTAATAGTATAATTAGAAAAATATTATATCGAAATAAAATCAAAAAGAAAACTAAATGGAAAAAGTCAGCCTGCCTAATGGAACAAATGTAACATATTTACCGGTATTTTAGATCTGTCTCTGGTTTTGTCCTCTTTCAATTTCTTCAGTGCCTTCAAAATTCTGTGCCTGAGAAGCTAAGAAAATATTAACAACATCAAAGCCTAATAAAATTTGTAAAAATATTTACATTCAATTTGTAGATTTTCCTTGTTTCAGTCTTTTCCTAATTTCTTCCTTGTTTCCTTGTATAAGTCTTTTCTTTACTTTTTCATAATTCTGTGCCCGAGAAGCTAGATTACCATTTAAAAGATCTAAGCCTCATACATGTAATTTGTAGATTTTCCTTCTATTCGTCTTTTCTTGATTTTTCCAGTGTCTTCATAGTTGTGTGCCTGAGATGCCAGAATAACATTAAAAATATCTCAGCCTATTAAAAACCCTATTATTCCTAATGGAGGGATTGGGACTATTCTATCTATAACAAATAAAATATTAAAAACAAAAAAGTCATGGCGAGCCGTGTTAATACTTTTCTTCTTTTGTTGGTGTCACGATATCGTTTCCAGTTGAAAATATCTCAAAAATAGAAGAGAACATATTGATTATAACAAAGAAGATAGGTAAGTATGGATACAGCATATTATCAAAAAAAGCTTTCTTAATAAATATGAAATGCCAGCAATAAACATAATACTTGGTGCATTATTGTATCAGTAATAATATAATCAGAAAAATATTATATCGAATAAAAATGGAAATGAACACTAAATGGAAATAGTAAGTCTGCCTAATGAAACAAATGTAACATATTTACCGGTATTTGTCTCTGGTTTCGTCTTCTTTCAATTTCTTCAGTACCTTTAAAATTCTTTGCCTGAGAAGCTAAAATATTATTAACAATATCAAAGCCTAATAAAATTTGTAAAAATATTTACATTCAATTTGTAGATTTTCCTTGTTTCAGTTCTTTCCTAATTTCTTCATTGTTTCCTTGTATCAGTCTTTTTACTTACTTCTTCATAATTCTGTGCCTGAGAAGCTAGATTACCATTAAAAAGATCTAAGCCTCATAAAATTCGAAAAATATTTACATGTAATTTGTAGATTTTCCTTCTATTCGTCTTTTCTTGATTTTTCCAGTGTCTTCATAGTTGTGTGCCTGAGAAACTAGAATAACATTAAATATATCTAAGCCTATTAAAAACCCTAATATTCCTAATGGAGGGATTGGGACTAATCTATCTATAACAAATGAAATATTAAAAACAAAAAATCCATGGCGAGCCCTGTTAATACTTTTCTTCTTTTGTTGGTGTCACGATATCATTTCCAGTTGAAAATATCTCAAAAACAGAAGAGAAAATAATGATTATAACAAATAAGATAGGCAAGTATGGATACAGCATACTACTAAAAAGCTTTATTAATGAATATTAAATGCCAGCAATAAATATAATACTTGGTGCATTATTGTATCAGTAATAATATAATTAGAAAAATATTATATCGAAATAAAATCAAAATGAACACTAAATGGAAAAAGTCAGCCTGCCTAATGGAACAAATTTACCGGTATTTTAGATCTGTCTCTGGTTTCGTCCTCTTTCAATTTCTTCAGTGCCTTCAAAATTCTGTGCCTGAGAAGCTAAGAAAATATTAGCAACATCAAAGCCTAATAAAATTTGTAAAAATATTTACATTCAATTTGTAGATTTTCCTTGTTTCAGTCTTTTCCTAATTTCTTCATTGTTTCCTTGTATAAGTCTTTTCATTTACTTCTTCATAATTCTGTGCCCGAGAAGCTAGATTACCATTTAAAAGATCTAAGCCTCATACATGTAATTTGTAGATTTTCCTTCTATTCGTCTTTTCTTGATTTTTCCAGTGTCTTCATAGTTGTGTGCCTGAGATGCCAGAATAACATTAAAAATATCTAAGCCTATTAAAAACCCTATTATTCCTAATGAAGGGATTGGGACTATTCTATCTATAACAAATAAAATATTAAAAACAAAAAAGCCATGGCGAGCCGTGTTAATACTTTTCTTCTTTTGTTGGTGTCACGATATCGTTTCCAGTTGAAAATATCTCAAAAATAGAAGAGAAAATATTGATTATAACAAAGAAGATAGGTAAGTATGGATACAGCATATTACCAAAAAAAGCTTTCTTAATAAATATGGAATGCCAGCAATAAACATAATACCTGGTGCATTATTGCATCAGTAATAATATAATCAGAAAAATATTATATCGAATTAAAATGGAAAAGAACACTAAATGGAAGTAGTAAGTCTGCCTAATGAAACAAATGTAACATATTTACCTGTATTTGTCTCTGGTTCCGTCTTCTTTCAATTACTTCAGTACCTTTAAAATTCTGTGCCTGAGAAGCTAAAATATTATTAACAATATCAAAGCCTAATAAAATTTGTAAAAATATTTACATTCAATTTGTAGATTTTCCTTGTTTCAGTTCTTTCCTAATTTCTTCATTGTTTCCTTGTATCAGTCTTTTTACTTACTTCTTCATAATTCTGTGCCTGAGAAGCTAGATTACCATTAAAAAGACCTAAGCCTCATAAAATTCGAAAAATATTTACATGTAATTTGTAGATTTTCCTTCTATTCGTCTTCTCTTGATTTTTCCAGTGTCTTCATAGTTGTGTGCCTGAGAAACTAGAATAACATTAAATATATCTAAGCCTAAATCTAAGCCCTATCTAAAATATTATATCGAATTAAAATGGAAATGAACACTAAATGGAAATAGTAAGTCTGTCTAATGAAACAAATGTAACAAATTTTCCGGTATTTGTCTCTGATTCCGTCTTCTTTCAATTTCTTCAGTACCTTTTAAATTCTGTGTCTGAGAAGCTAAAATATTATTAACAATATCTAAGCCTAATAAAATTTGTAAAAATATTTACATTCAATTTGTAGATTTTCCTTGTTTCAGTTTTTTCCTAATTTCTTCGTTGTTTCCTTGTATCAGTCTTTTTTCTTACTTCTTCATAATTCTGTGCCTGAGAATCTAGAATACCATTAAAAATATCTAAGCCACATAAAATTCGAAAAATGGTTACATGTAATTTGTAGATTTTCCTTCTATTCGTCTTTTCTTGATTTTTCCAGCGTCTTCATAGTTGTGTGCCTGAGAAGCTGGAATAACATTAAAAATATCTAAGCCTATTAAAAACCCTATTATTTTTAATGGAGGGATTGGGACTAATCTATCTATAACAAATAAAATATTAAAAACAAAAAAGCCATAGCGAGCCCTGTTAATACTTTTCTTCTTTTGTTGGTGTCACGATATCGTTTCCAGTTGAAAATATCTCAAAAATAGAAGAGAAAATATTGATTATAACAAATAAGATAGGTAAGTATGGATACAGCATATTACTAAAAAAAGCTTTATTAAATAAATATTGAATGCCAGCAATAAACATAATACTTTGTGCATTATTGTGTCAGTAATAATATAATCAGAAAAATATTATATCGAATTAAAATGGAAATGAACACTAAATGGAAATAGTAAGTCTGCCTAATGAAACAAATGTAACATATTTACCGGTATTTGTCTCTGGCTCCGTCTTCTTTCAATTTCTTCAGTACCTTTAAAATTCTGTGCCTGAGAAGCTAAAATATTATTAACAATATCTAAGCCTAATAAAATTTGTAAAAAATATTTACATTCAATTTGTAGATTTTCCTTGTTTCAGTTTTCTCTTAATTTCTTCATTGTTTCCTTGTATCAGTCGTTTTCTCACTTCTTCATAATTCTGGGCCTGAGAAGCTAGAATACCATTAAAAATACCTAAGTCTCCTAAAATTTAAAAAATATTTACATGTAATTTGTAGATTTTCCTTCTATTCGTATTTTCTTGATTTTTCCAGTGTCTTCATAGTTCTGTGCCTGAGAAGCTAGAATAACATTAAAAATATCTAAGCCTAATAAAATCCCTATTATTCCTAATGGCGGGGATGGGTCTAAATCTATCTACAATGAAAAAATATTCAAAAAAAGCTATGGCAAGCCCTGTTAATACTTTTCTTCCATTGTCGTTGGCACGATATCTTGTTTTCCTGTTGAAAATATCTCAAAAAATACAATAGAAAATAATGACTACAGCAAATAAGATAGATATAAATAAGATATGGAAACTGCATATTACAAAAAAGCTCATTAAAATATACAATATCAGTAATAAACAATAATATAATTCACAAATCAGTAACATATAATAACAGCAATAAAAATATAAGAATAACGTAAATCGTAAGAATTATTTTAAATTTTTCATACCAGGACATCAAATACAGGATTACATTGCAGGGTGTCAAAATACAAATACCAATTGTATTTAGTTTTCTGAGCTATGATTTAATTCATTGATAAATATACAATCAAGAATCCGTTTGCAATTGTTCAAATTATACAAATAGTTAATTCCTCACGGGTTGACCCATGTTAAACTTCCGCATATAATCCTTTTACATTGTGTATGGCATTTTGGTATAGCTTTAAACAACAGTCTTATTTGATATGAAGGCATTTGTGTGTGCTGCCCAATGCATTTGTTTGCTACCACATATTGGTAATCAGTGCACATGCATACGAGCTTAAAGTACGTATGGCAATGGGATTAAGTCTCAAACAAAGGGTGACTTTTTCTATATCAAAGTCTTTTGTGTGGACTCAATGCATTTGTTGGCTAGCACATCTTGATTATCTTTAATAAAACTCTTCTTCATATTTGAATAATTGAGTTCTATTTTTTTTTTTTTTTGAAAAACAGAAAGAGTCGTCAAGTTCCATAACTGAGGAACCTGTAAAATATATATATACATTGAGTTATCATGTCTTTTTATAATAGAGGAAGTAAATTAAGAGCAACTTATTACGTATGATGAGACTCTACAAGACGCCTATAACGTGTTGGGCGGTGACGTTGCGCGTCATCAACTAACTACCTTAGACTTATAACCTGCCAGTTTTCTCGATATTAACAACTCCACAACTTTGAATATGATTGAAGTCTATCACTGGCAATGAAATATCCAGTCTACATGAACAAAGTACGAAAAAACAAATAATATGTGCAAAACGCAATAATGTAGAAGCCAAAACTATTAATGTATAGGGTTGCTAAAGTTTACGACCAACCTAAGTAGATCGACAACATACTTAATTCCGAAAGATGCAAACAATAGCAACATTAATTTATGCAATATAATTTAACCCATTTAACCAAAATATAATACAAGCCAACAATCAGTTTATTACGGCAATTGAATTAACACTACTTAAACGACAAACTTCTAATGCGAATTAACTCTTAAATAGCCGACTCGCAATGATCCGAAATACCAAAATAATAATAAACAAACAAGAATATGAGAAGACAAGACCGATATAAGATTTTGTTTACGTCAACATGACTATTTTCTTCCCACGAACAGAAGATGAAATTGCCTCAAAGAGAGTAGTCTATGAGCGGTCATTCACCAAAAGTACAATTCCCGATAACTTCCGAAATAACACCGGGTCAAATTCATATACGGAATAAAACAATTAAACTTTGTCTGTAGATGAGAAAATGAATCTTGGTAGTAGTATGTGTATCCAATTACACGCTTAAGATGGCTTAATAAGAGATGCTATTTAATATCATACGAGTTTTAATGTTTGCAGAAAGAGAGTACATTGTTTTACAACGTATCATTTGATACAAAACGCATGCGGTGGATATCAATTTTAAACATTACATTAACGTCCATTACATTATACTAGAGATTCCAACATGAGAGATGTACCAATACTACTTGTCGCCGATACCGATTCGACAACAACGATAAAACGCCGATATCAATATTTTGAAGCAGAAATTGCCGACGTTTACATGCTATGTAAATATTATCTCAAGAGTGCAGTCCAGACTATAGGTAAAGTAACAGTTTGCAAGCATTATTCATGCCACACTTTTTCAGATTGAAAAAACATATTTCAGATAAAAAGAAATTAATGTTTTGGGTCCAGATACGTTTTTTAGTTTAAATACATTGCACACTGACGG
The DNA here is from genome assembly GCF_964204865.1 of Styela clava. Taxonomy (NCBI): domain Eukaryota; kingdom Metazoa; phylum Chordata; class Ascidiacea; order Stolidobranchia; family Styelidae; genus Styela; species Styela clava. The sequence goes on along the minus strand of NC_135258.1, from coordinate 17,135,915 downwards.
TAATTATATCGGTGTTCGGTTAGAAAATGCGTTAATGAGCCTTGTTGGCTGTAATTATACTATTTAAACAAATTATACTACTTTAAATCCTATCCTTATAAAAATAAGGATTCTACTTGCTTTCATGTAGGTACATCCTAAACATCTCATTTGTGGTGCGATGGTTTTGAATTCATATTTTTAAAATATGTTAACGTAACTATAAATATTAAAGAAAACGTATTTTTTTATTTTTATTAATGTGATACGAAATGAATAAAAGCAAAGCATTCCAGTAATCTGTCGGCAAAATTTAAATTTAACCAACGCCAAAACTTTGTCTTTCCAAACACAGTTTAACACATAAAAACGTTCTGTCTCATTCTCTGTTTCCTTTCGTGTATATTTTTCAATGCACGCACAAGTTTAACCAGTGCACCGCATTTGTAGCAGAGAAATTATCTAGCCTATTGGGTGAATTTAAGCGCCTTTAGTTGACAGTTAGTTGGACGTGTTTTAACCTAAAATTATTCCAACACTCTCCAACATTAAAATTAGAAACAAGTTAAAGTAATAAAAACGCGGCTATTTGACGAACTACGTATGGTACAACGATATTACAGTGTCATGCCCTTGGGATACCAAAACAAGTTTATAAATGTCCGCTTATCAGCAGTCGATCAGCTATTATAGAAGAACAAATGATTGAGCGAGGGGTTTATTAATATGACTCGGCATGTGTGAGTGTAAATTGGATATTTTCTGGCTTGCCAGCCTGTTTAGAACTGCTTTCTATGGAACATGGAGGAACAATAATTTTGCAGTTCATTTTCCTCTCATCACCACATAGCTTAAGATTTTCGCAAAATATCATTGTGTAATACAGCATTGCTCTGCAAAAGTACTCGCAAGTCCTAATAACGAACAAACTGATCAGTATCGTTACGACAAAATCAGAAAATTCTAAAAAAATTATAAAAAGTCCTCGTGTTACGTGATTTCAAATCTATCAATTTATTACGCTTTATCAGAGAATTATAAGTGACCATTTCATTTCTTTCATAAATTCGTGGAAACGTTCAGCGCTTTTTTGTTGATACGTTTGCTTTAATTTCCCCAATATTTAGCTTAACATACTTACTTTCCATCTTTACCGTTTCACTCAAGTAAAAACAATGAACATCATTTAGCATTTCCCAATGTATTTTTGTACGGATAAGACATTCATGCGACAATGACTAAGAAATAAATTATTGTTTATCAGACTTTTTTGTATTTTAATAAAAATTTAAATTTGCCAAACACAAATCTGAGTCGGGCATTTGAGTTAATGACAAATTTAAGTTCAATTCAATTGAAGCATTTTTTTCAAAAAAACAAAAAAAAAATGCAGATTTCAAATTTTTAAATCATTCTCAACCCGAACCCGGGGGTGTTTTCCCAAATCTCTCATTTTTCTTAAGAAACATTCTTAATTGTGGTAATATACTTGGAACACAATAAGTTTTTTCAAAAATATTGAACTATTTCAAACTTTTCCGACCTAGCGGGGAAAAATTTGAAAATTCCATTAAATCGAACACTGATATAAAAAACTTATTCAACAAAAAGTTGCGGTGGCACAATGTGGTATTCGAAGACGGTAACTTTTACAAAAATTGATTAATTTCAGAAGAATATTCAATTATTTCGATCTAATTCCGACTTGGGGGTTAAAATTTGAATGTACCAGTAGTTTTTCGAACTATGTCATTATGTGAACTATATGAACTATGTCAAGTTTTGAGTTTATGAATGACAGAAAATATAATTCGATATGAATTGGATATATATTTCATCAAATCTATTTGTACCTGTCTGTCTATACTTTATGGCAACATCGAAAAAAATAATACTACGTAACAATGTGTGATTTTTCAAATTCTAGTTAACCTTAACCTTCTCGATCCTGTCGAACCCCTGCGCTATCATGAAAGCTCTCGCCAAACCCAATCGTACCGAACAGTTGAAATTAGGTGCCCAATCCTAACTTTATAAAGGGGAAACCTAATTTCGTGCAAGGTTACAGAAAATGAAAAGATTCATCTCGAAAATCCTAGATTTTCAATAACAACCCAAGATGTTTCAAAGTCATAAGGGCACTATCATATAAGCACAAACACCCAAGCGCGCGACATCCGTGGAGATGACAGGTTAACAAAAACGTACAACTGCATCACATAACTTTACGAAATTATATCAATAAAATTGGGCGAAATATTTTGGACATTTTGTGAGAATAATTCAAACATTTGCAGCTCTTCCTGACTAGCGGGATTTAACATGATATATCAGTTTATACCTGACAAAATATAAATTGAAAGATTTATAAGATTACATACTCGCTCTTTACTATATAGGCTTCCATCTCACTCCGTGATGCACCAGACTATTAACAATGCCGATTCCGTTTGATGCAATGACTCTTTCAAGCAGTGTTTTAGAAAACTGAAAATAAATATATAGTTTCATTATCAAGTATTGGATTAATAAATCAAAGAAAAATACTGAGGTGAAGAAAAGGTAAGCTTATATTAAAAATACATAAAAAAATCAATCTAATGTCATGATTATGTCTATCTAACTTTAGGTGAAACTAAATTTCGTTGCCCTAAGACACTATCAAGTTATTCAAATCACAAAAAATGCTATTTGACAGAAATACAGAGAAGAGATATAGTTGTTCGAACTATGTCATTATCAACCTTTGGAATTGTAATTAACAGAAATACAGCGAAGCTAAGGTTATACTAGAAATTTAAAAAAAAATTATTATTAATTTTTCGTTTATTCTAAAATTATTTTTTCCAATTTTCCAAAATTTCCACGAAAATTACAATTTGTACTTAATTTGAATGATCTGTCAGTGCAATATATTGTATCTCATCATATAAATATTGACCAGTCAATTTTTTACTAGTTCAGTGGTTTCAAACGGTGGGGCGCGCCTCACAAGGAAACGTAAACATTTTAAGGGGACGTGAAGCTGATTGATGAAACTTAAAAAAAGCCTAAAATCTTGTCCGCTTTATTTTCCTAATTTATTTCATTATTTACGTTCCATCCACGTTTTTGCAACGTGCTTCTTGACAAAAACTTCCGCCTTAACTATCTGTGTTTTTGTAGCACATTGTTAACTAGTTATTTTGAGGTGGGGCGCGAGACTTGAGAAATTCCAAACTTGGGCGGCTCAAAATGTTTGTGTACCACAGCCCACAGGCATTGTGCGTTATATTTACCTTAATATTCAGGTCCTCTCTTCTTTTTCTTCCCAACAACTAAAAATATATATTTCATCAATTAATTTTCAATTAAGTTACATTAGCCACAGAGATTGTAGATATTATACATTCATTATAAGAACATAAAATATTAATACTCAAAATAAACTAGGGACTAGAGAATATATTTCTAGAAAACTTATGGACATAAAGGCATGGGGGTATAGAAACACTACCAATGAAGGTCTATACTGGTTATAAGATACTTACGGCTATAGTAAATTATGGGAAATTTAATTTTAGAACACGAACCATATTGTTAAACCAGTACCAATGGGTGTGAGATTCAAGATTATATTAATAAATTTGTATGTTATCGTTATTCGAAACACATTTCACCTTCCAACGCTCAACAGAATATCGATAACGGTATCAACATACAAGGGGTTGTACAACTACGTTAACACTTTGTCAGATCCACTTACATAGTATGGTACTTCGCGTGAACTACCATTTGTGGTGAAAACGGGTTTCAAGTTTAATAAAAATGGGTATATGGTATACAGAATGATAAGGACTATGCCTGTAACGAAGTTAGACATGTTAGCCTAGGTACCTCATGATAAACAATTTTAGAGTCGTAATATTTGCATTAATACAGCGTCATACATATTACATACACACATGAATATAAGATATGAATACTCGCACATTAGGAATATTGCCAGCTTCGAACACTTATCAACATGAAACATATGATTACAGTGACTACCAAGGATTACTTGCTTCTAACACTTATCAATATGAATAGTAAGGTTACTTGGACTAACAAGAATTGCCAGCTTTAAACACTTATCAATATGAACTGTATGGTTACTTGGACTATCAAGGATTGCCAGCTTCGAACACTTATCAATATGAATCGTATGGTTACTTGGACTACCATGAATTGCCAGCTTCGAACACTTATCAATATGAATTGTATGGTTACTTGGACTACCATGAATTGCCAGCTTCGAACACTTATCAATATGAATCGTATGGTTACTTGGACTACCATGAATTGCCAGCTTCGAACACTTATCAATATGAATTGTATGGTTACTTGGATTACCAAAGATTGCCAGCTTCGAACACTTATTAATATGAACTGTATGGTTACTTGGACTACCAAGGATTGCCAGCTTCGAACACTTATCAATATGAATCGTATGGTTACTTGGACTACCAAGGATTGCCAGCTTCGAACACTTTTCAATATGAATTGTATGGTTACTTGGATTACCAAATATTGCCAGCTTCGAACACTTATCAATATGAAACGCGTGGTTTCTAGGACTACCAAGAATTGCCAGCTTTGAACACTTATGAATATGAATTGTATGGTTACTTGGACTACCAAAGATTGCGGGTTCGAACACGTATCAACATGAATTGTATGATTACTGGGAGTAACAAGGATTGCCAGCTTTGAACACATATCAACATGAAACGTATGGTTATTGATTACTGGGACTACCAACGGAAGTATAAGTCGAATGTAGGGGATTTACGCCTACATTGGTGAAATTGGCCTAATATTATCCCTATTGAAAATTTCAGTTTGGGACACGAAGTACATGGTTAACCAGCACCGAAGGTAGTAAGATCCACGGTTATATTAATGTACTAGATTAGACTCACTCCAATATTACCAGTATTGAAAATTTATTGCGATTCTGGATTGGAACATGAATGGCATGGTTATTAACTGTTTACTACCAGGTGGTATAAACCAGTTAATCGTTTAACGAGCCTACAATTTAAATATAATTAGACGAATAATAACACGCAAAAAAGTTGACGCTGAGTCCACTGTGCAGGGGTTCAATACCGCAGAAAATATTTAAATGCTCCTTTACAATGCTTCTTGAAATGCAATGAAATGAGGAAATAAAATTCATATGTTAGATTCGAGAGATGCATCAATGCGTGATTTTTATAAAGATGCATTTTTTTAATGAAAATTTCTCATAATTTGACAAACCTTGCAAAAAAGGCAGAAGGCAGAAACCTGGATTCCTTTACTTACGACCTGTTTTATGGTGAAGAAGGGGTTTGTAACAAAACAAGTGCTGTCAAAACAAAGAAATCGAATTCGATCAGTAAACGGGGTGATTTGAGATTGTGGCTTACGAAAATGTCACCAAAAATTTAAAAAAAAAACTCGCTGGAAGACCACTAAGCTAATATATCTCATTAAAAACACAATAAACTATGATTTATCTTGTTTATTTGTTCTGTATTATATTCGTTTCTGACCTCAAATGTTTTTGTAAACGGGGAGGCGATGAAATTGTATATTTACCCTATATATTACTGCGACTAAAAAGTTTGGAAACCACTGGTATAGACCATGATAATTTACAATTACCTTTCTGATCTTAGTCGGATTCTTTTTTTATAGTATGATATTATTTTGTGGTAAAAACAAGTTTTGCTCATAAGATTAAACAAGTAAATTCTACACTGAATATTAATGACCATTTTATCAATAACGTAATACCTGTATAAATAAAACATAAGAAATATAGACATGCTTGTATCCGTAAAACCCGTGTATTTATTCTATTTTACCATTTATTTAGATGTACTCGTATACCCATAATAACCTAACATATATATTAGTACCAGCATTCAACGATATAGCAATACGAAATACATTTCTAAATGCAGACAATTATGAACATGAACGGACTATTACCAATAGAATTTATGGCTATATTGATACGTTACAGCAGTGGTTGACAAAGTGGGCGTCGTTTCAATTTTGCTCGGGCATCGCGAAATTTTTTTTCTTTTTTTGCAGAATCTCTTTTGGGCGCATAGAAAAAAGTAATATTACAAGCGTGAAAACGATACTATACAAGAAGTCTAAAAACGCAAGTATGACGTAGGCTACATTGACTTTGGATCGTTCAAGTAAAAAGGCTCCGTGGTTTTTGTTGCATATGGGGATGCATTAGATAACATGTTTCACTGGCCAAAATCTTGCTTCAACAATACTGCTTTCTTCGCCGTTTTTGAACGTAATCGTTTTAAAAAGAAATTTTAATTCTGAAAATGTATTGAGTTATTGGATTTCCTTCAATAAGGATTATCCCTCCTTGGTAGAAAATGCGTTGTGCACTCTGATCCCTTTTGGGACTCCGTATTCATGTAAAGCAGGTTTTTCGACCATGGCCGTAATACACACAAAATATTGATCTCGAGTAAATGTTGAGAGGGAAATGCGTGCGGCTCTCACAATTCTTACCAAAGTTCAGACAGTGACAATTGTAAAAAGACGAAAGTATTCCCATCCCATTGAATGCAATTTTACTGACTTTAAAAACTCATCGCAAAAATGGCACGGTTAACTGGTTAGTACCAACGGCCGGCAACTAACTTGCCTAATGTTAAACAAGTTCATGGACGCCATCTTGTGCCATATTTGGGAAACGCGAAACAATGGAGTCTTATGGGAAATTTTCGTCGTGTTGTTGTACCGAATCGAATAAGTCCGCTGCTATAAGGGCTAGAATGAAACTGAAGGGTGGGCTTTGAACTTTAAGATATATGCTATCTAAATATATAAATAAATTAAGAATAAAAAAACTATCTAATGCGTTAAATTTGACCCCAAACACAGCTTAGATCCATTTTTGGTCATTTTTTCAAAGATTTTATAGTGATACGCTAATTTGAGGCAGTAAAATGTCTCCGCAACAATCCTATAATGTCATTTGTTCTTCTAGCGCAGCTTGGAGCCGAGCAGTAAGGCATTATGGAGCTTGATAGACGAAAAATGTTAACCATAAAATAGAAACGGCCATTGAAGCAAAGTTGGGTCGGCCGGTAATTTCGACGAATAAATACAACTTTTCATCTGTGACATCATAAGGAACGCCATCGTCAAATGGTTAATTATGACGATTAGAATGGCCAATTTACTTCGGAAGCAACTCGGAACCGGTATACCTGTCTTCAAAGACAATTTAATGTACTATAAATGTAATTTGGCCAACATGAAAGGATATAAGCATGTTCGGCTAAGATTCTACTTCAAAACGCAACCTTCACAAAATTTTTCTACCTAAAATATTAATGAAAATAATAGGTATGTTTCAATAATTGTGTTGGAACTTCTCATAAGGCGCCGTGTTAAATTGCCGAGAACAATAGGCACAAAATGGCGTCCATTGTCTGAGCGTTGCCTCGCTTATATTATAATATTATATACACGCTTTGGTTAGTACCATGATCATAGACCATGATAATTTCAAATTACATATATGAGATTAGCCAGATTGGCTCATAAAATTAAATCAGTAAATCCTATGCAGGATAATAATGACTATGCTATTAATGAAGGACGCAATATACTTATAGAAATGATACAGGATATACAGACATGCTTGTATCCGCAAAACTCAGTGTGTGCTCAATTTAATTCATTATACATAGAAATGAGTTGCCATGTTTAAGAATTAATGTAAATATCCAAAAAATGCCATTCCAACAAACAAAAAATAGATTTAATTATCTACATCCTCCCTCAAAAATTTCTACGCCCATTTTACAAGGCGCGCCCCATCGTTTGAAAACCATTGTCCCAGTGAATAATTGCTGATACCTTTTTAATGCTAAATTACGGTCAGTTTTTTGGAGTAGAATATTAAGTTTCATGCCGACGTAGAAATGAACACGGGTCCGGTTCTAAAGACTTTGCCATATAAAACTATGAGAGTGCTTTGGTGTCTAAACTAACATCATTACTGCAAACACAAAGGAAAAAGTTCCTTCTCAGGAATGACAAAAATCTGACAAAATTTGGAACAAAGTAATGCAAATTTTAACTCGAATATTGGGCAGTAATATGACAAAAACACAATTTTATATTGCTAAAATTTATTCTTGTCTTATTCGCTTATTAGCCAGAAAAAAACGATAGTTGTGCGAATCATGATATTATAAAGTATTTTGGGGGTTTTCCATAGAAAATTTCTTTTGACAGACAAACCAAAGCTGAGTTTATACTTAATATAATAAAAATAATACTCTGTCTGCAGGTTTCCCGAAAAATTACCAATAATATTTGTTGATAGATATACAACTTACAAGTATAATTCACACGATTGGAAAAAACAAATCAGTTTCAAAATGAATTTAACAAAATAAATAACAATATATGATTATGCGACACATGCTAATAAATATAGACATAAGCAGGCCTGTCCTTGGATCATGTTTTTTTGTCCCATTCCCATCCCATCCCATGGGATTCCCATTGTAATAAAATTCAATAAAAATTGTTAAATTTAGGTTTAGCGTCTAATAAATAGAACTACATGTAAGAAGAGACATGCAAAACAACAACATTTACGGACTTTGTTAACTTTATATTCATATCTATGTGTCAGCCCCTTCACGAAGTATATTGTTGATGCTGTATAGTGTATATGTTTTGCTCTTTATACCTAACAAGAGGGCTATGCTCAAATATATGAACACGGAATCCATAATGAATTTTTTACTACCATTTTCCCGAAAATCATACTGATTTCGTGTCCCACGTAAAATACAAATGTGTAGTGTCCCATCCCATGGGACGTTCCCATGGACAAGCCTGCCCATAAGGTAACTATCGCGATAATGCGTATCCATATTAAGTTTTTGGCCATTTGGAAGCGTTGCCACAAAATCTTAATATGGTAAGCTGGAGTGAATATTTAAATATTAGATGCAAACAGCTAATTTTCGAAAAGATGCTAAAATTGTACAATATTCTGCCTAAAACTCGGGTATTAAACATGTACAACGATACTTCAAACACTCTTACGAAAATTTCTCCCTTGGTCTATTAGTGCTGAGGTTCTCAATGTGCTCGGTGAGAGAAACTTAGGGGCTCCGCGAGCCATTCGATTACTTATTAAAATAATGACTTGGCTAATTTTGTGACTGTCAAAAAAAGTAATAACATCATTGATAAAATTTGACACCAGTAGCGTCGAAATATGATAACGAGCGTAAATTCAAATGTGACATTATCTATAAGTAGGATCGCAGTGGATAAAAAGTTTTTTCTCGAGTAAAAAATTCCATTCATAGCCGGTGCAAGCATTTAAAATGTCTTGTGATAGTAATTTCATAGTAATTTAATGGTGTTCTCGTTACTTGAATTTAGTCGAGAAAACTTTTACGATTATTAAAATGAAAAATCACTATTTAAAAACTGCATATAATACGTTTCAAACTGCCAACTATACGTAGACCGGAATCGTATTTTGAGGTTAGTCAAATTTGATTTGTTTTTTCGGCACTCAAAATTGTTTTAAAGATATGGACAAAATACGGACGATTGTAATTTAAAATATTGCAAAAAAAATTGATCGATATATTTTGCATTAATTATCTTATATATCGTCACATACGGAGAAAAAGTCGTATTGGGCTCCATCGTTAGTTTTAAAATAGACAAAAGGTACATCGCGCGAACAATTCACCGTGTTTCGATTTCAGTTACTATATTGTATAGTTGTACACAATTTAAAGAAATCCTAATATAATACAAATTTACAATGTCTCAAAAGCGTTTTCAATCTGCTACGAGACTGCCAAAACAAAACTAATGGTGAAATCTTCCGTTTTTGATTTTAGTTTTAATATTTTATAATGCCGATTCTCCCCACCGATTTTTATAATATAGTATTCCAACTTGTTTCCACACTGAACTCATAATTCCGCACAAGAAAAAAAAAAGTTATCGTAGGCCTCGTGGAACAATACATGCATATGCCAGGGAAAATTTGTGATTCAACGAGAATAAGCACATAAGTTGTTTAATAAAAACACGTCACGCTGACAAAAACTATCGGCGATTCTACCAAAATGCCATCGCGTACGTTATTGGAACTTTTTCAGTATTCCAAAAACACCAAAAGGGTGTTCGACCTCAAATTTGATATTATGTTTGTTGAGTTTACAGCCTTAATATATTTATCTATGAAATTTAGATTTATTTATGTCTGGTATTAAGCCTATCAAAAATGTTTACCATTTAAATTAAGTAAAGTAATTTTAACCTACTTAGGAATAGTAATAAATAACAATTTCAAAATTTATTGTGGGGATCTGTGAATAATGGTGATGAATGTAAATTAGGAAAATTCAATAGATTATGATAACATACTTGCTCTTTAGACTCGAGGCAGCCACCTCTCTCAGTGATGCATAATCGGACAATTGCCTCCAGCATGTCTTTAAATATAATGATAAATTGTCTTTCCCGCTTTCAAGAAGTGTTTCAGAAAGCTGAAATTTATATGAAATAATAAAATGTAGGTAAATTTTGTATAATATTGATTTGAATTAAATATAGTTGTTCGAACTCTGTCATTATTAAGTCTAAGTTTACAGGTTACAGAAAATGTAATTTGACAGGAGCACAGAGAAGCCATGCTTATACTTTAGAATAGTGTTTCCCAACCAGAATCCGCGGTCTCAAATGAGTCCGCGGAGCATTTGAATAAGTCCGCAACGAGCCAGAAATTCACTGCGGGCTGCAAATGAAACTTGCGAAACTATCAGCCAAGTTACGATTTACATGAAACATAAAAGGGAAGTTTATTCAAATAACGAGTAAATTATTCGAGTAAATAATTACTGGTCAATGTGTTGGACTGGGCATATACTTCAATATTCAACTATTAGAATAGCAATTTACTATTCGAAAATTTGGTAACAGGTGACGCGTCGCTTAATCAAACGATTGGATTTCACAACTCACTTACGAATTTCCGAGTTCGAACAACGAAAAATATTTTATTTCTGGTAGGTGTCAATGTGGTGGCAACTTAAATTTTTTAAATTGAAAAGTGGTAATACAAAATACTAAAAATAAAACGGATAGCACCATAAGTTTTGTTTTATGATCGTCCGAGACCGATTAATAACGCTTTTTTAGACATTACATATCGCAAAATTTCGGGTGCTACCGTATTATACGTACGTACCAGGGCATTCTTCCTTACGATTCTTTGCCCTACATTGGTACGTACAGTACTGGAGCGCTATTGTACGAATAGCTCTTATTTGGCGAATTCACAAAAATACGAATCAAAAAATATATATAATCGGACACTTAACCACTTTGATATTTTCTGAGTAATATTGCTTTTATTTCGTCAACACAATTGCAGATTAAAATCATCACAATTAATTTAATAGTAAAGCAAGACGATGAATATGTATTTTTGATTTACTAATAAACTTTGAATATCTTTTTAATAAGTACTAAATCAAGTTGTACTTTCTGGAACTTTATAGCAGAAAGTAGGATTTTCCTAACGGCGATAACAAATTCGCAAGATCGCAAAAAATATGTATCAAAATTAAATATAATCGGGAAATATATTCTCACATTATTATGTTCGCCGATTGCCGTGGCATTTTAAAAAAGTAATGCTTTCATCTTGTTGTAAGTCGACGCAACCGCGAGTTACCATGAACACAATTAAATTAAAATAGAAAGACATTTTAAATTCTTGTCGTTGTCATGGACTGAATATTGTGTGACATAAACGGCCATTATACTATATACTACATATATAATATACTACATATATAATGTAATGCAATATTGTGTCTCGGCTATTGGGTGGGAACGAAAAAAAGCCCAATTTTATTTCTAAAAAATGACCCCCGCCTTATTCATTGGGCCGACTCAATAGCCAGAATAAAACGGTAGTTGTGCGAATCATGTTGTTATGAAATTTTGAGGTTGTAATTTATAGAAAATTTCATTTGACAGACGAAACAAAACTAAGCTTATACTCAATATATTAAAAGGAATAATTTGTCTGTAGATTTTCCGAAAAAATACAATATATCATTTATTTATAGACATGTAAATTGAAAGATTTCAAATGATTTGGTTACATACTTGCTCTTCAGACTTGATGGGCCTCCATCTCACTCAATGATGAAAACCTGACACTTGACAAATTTCTTTTGGTGCAATGATAAATTGTCCTGTTTTAAAATGCTGAAAATTAATATATATGTCGTGATTTTGTTTAAGCCAATTCTAAATTTGAATTAAAATAAATTTTGTTGAGCATACTATGGCATTTCCAAGTAGTTAATTCACACAAATGTTATTTGACAGAGACACTGCAAAGCTATGCTTATGTTAAAATGATAGTTATTTAAAATGATAGGTTAGTGTATCATATTGTACCTCAGTTTGTATTCTTAAAGTAAGACTCTTTTCTGAATATTTTCTTCAAAAATATACGTGAGTTTTAATAAAATACGTAACGGGTAAATTTTGACATATAATTTTATAAAATCCAAAACTTAGAAAATTTAGACGAATAAAATTTCTTCAGCGATTGCCATTAAATTTCAAATAGGTATATACTTTATAACATATCAGGTGTAGTTTTCAAAGTGCAAATATTGAAATAACAACAAAATACCCAATGTAGTTTTATTACTGTTTGATGGAGTATATGACTAATTACCTATGATCAGTAACTTGTAGCAGTATCGCATTGTTCACGGTTGGGATCGCAAACTCGGGATCGCTATCGAGCAGGGAAGCGCGCAACGAATTTTAGGGGGCGCAAAGAGTACACCAATTTGATACAAGGTATTATATTTATAGTACTGTTTTGGACTTCTGCTTCGAAATACAATTATTAAAACTTGTGCAAAATGTAAATCTTACAATTTCGAGAGAAAACACGCGATCAAATTAGTGCCCATGGCATAACAATGCTGACTCTGATCGGAAGACCCGAGACGCGGTGCGCTCGCATCGAATTGTTTAGCATTTTAGACGAAAACAGTGGTATACAGGAATCAATAGGCGTCGAAAGTCAAATAAAATGTTCAAATAATATTTACTTGTAATATTCCCCGTCCGTTACTTTGTGTCTTTGAATCTTTAACCTTTAATATTTCTGCACCTGAAAAAAAGTTAAGATATTGATAAATAAACTATCGCAGAACTGTAGCTAGCATACTCGATGGACAGTTGGACTGAATCTATCGGATCTTTTGCACAAAGCTCCCGCCACGTTTTAAAATGACATATTAGTTATTATCCATTTGGGGTTAGGAATGATTTAAAAATTTGAAGTTTCAGCGCAATCTGCCTTTCTAACTTAAACTGGATAATTACGAATTCTCTTATTTTGAACGTTAGTAGGGTCTTTGTACAAAGATCCAATCTATACACAGTAATATATTAAAGTTGAAAGGCTACGGCGAATCTCTATTAAACCATGGATTTTGCGCTACATTTGCGAAAGATTTGAAAGTTATGCATTACATTCATGTAAAGCGTACCATGTTGAATGCAGCTTACGTAGTCACGTAGATCAGTGTATCACGTTTAAGTTTCTTTTTACGGCCTATTTGTGAGGAAACGACGGAACCCGCTGTTAGTGAGTTCGATACAAAAGAGAATCATCCATCAATCTAGACTTCTGTATTTGGTTAATAATCCCAATTCGTATATGCCCGAAAACCTCTAATTTACCACTTATACAATAGTAAAATGAAAGAAATATAATATCAATGAAAACAATAGGTATAAAGAACATTTAGCTCACCTGAATATTGTTTCGAACTCACTGTCATAACCCACAGTCAGCCTATCCACACATCATACACAAAATCAAACCTCATTTTACCACGAACATTTGTGACTGACTAAACGCGATGTCGCTTGTGGCTTCCCGCGCAAAAATATTTGACGAAAAAAGCTAACTGATTGTTAGTAATCAATTGTTTTTAACTGATTACTTTAATTACTCCAGGTTGTCGTTACTAGCCGATCACGCTTCTGACGCATGATCTCAACGATGCAGAATGCAAATGACGGTTGGGATTTGCTTCATGCATCGTATAATACCTAGTTCACAGTAATATTCTCATGATCTTTTGTACCAAACACCGCCCCAAAACAACACCCCGCCAACGCTCGTATTAAATAGAAATAGTAAATATTCAGATATGGTGAGGGATTCAGATTCAGTCGGAAATTCAAATTTTCAAATCGTTCCTAACCCAAAACCCTAACTGCATATTTACTTATTTTTTATTTTAAAACGTGACAGGGGTGTTTATCTCAGATCACACACTTTTGCATCAGTGACGGGAGCTTAGTACAAAGAATCCAGCAATTCCATTATATTTGTCTGTTTATATTTGTAGAGTAAACGCGCACGTGAATGCCATCAAAAATGTAACCCTCCCACAACTCAATGAAAGAATAACGGCGTGTACAAGTTTAGCGTTATATCAATGCATTCTATGCATTGGCGTACAAATCTTAGCTCATTGATTTGCGCAGCCAAGAATAATTTTAAGTTTTCGTACAAAAACGTGCCGGCTATGTCGTTTAAAAAGGGAGGTCATAATGTGAAGTTGTTTTGGTGCCTACTGTATAGTAATTTCTTCGCCCAAACCAAACGGCGGAAACATAACATCAGCAACAGCATTAATCACGGTTCTATGTGAAGTAAATAATTGACTGCTCAATACAAGAGCAAACCGACGACAACAACTGATAATATATAAATCATCTATTCGAGACCATTCAAATATTTGGTGTTATGGAGTTCGTGAAGAGGTGGACTGTTATTGACGTAACCCCACAATAAGAAGGTAACAAAAACAAATTTTAACTTACCGATCAATATTAATGAGTGAATTGAAATTACTATATTTAATAACTCGGATGTATTTGCTGCCTTTTAAATGTTGTTAATGCCATTTTGAGTAAACGAATAGATCGCGGAGACCCTATGTCCGTATGAAGCACTTTATTAACCATGGAATATCCCAAGAAACGTAAAGTTGACAGAGAGTGTCGAGCATTTAACAACGATTGGATACCGAAGTATTTTTTGTAATAATCCGTCGCACCGAGGACTTCATTTTCTCACATCTGGCCTGTCGACTAGATAAGTTGCCCACCCCTGATTCAGGGTAAGGGTATACACGTATTTTAATGTATTCAGTATCTATGTCAGCCAGTGCACTGCAGCTGACGTCGTTCGCGTTGAGTGGCGCATCGTGCTAAGCCTCAGGAATACGCTTGATCTCTTACCCCGCTTGGATTCGCAGGTTCGAATACCGTAGGCGATAATTTAGTATCAGGGGATTGCCGGCGGCTTACTCCCGCCACCCCTACCCTAAACCAGCGTTTCTCAAACTTTTTTCGCCACGGAACATTCGCAATTTTTATGTCGCCTCACGGAACACCAAAAATGAAATTGATAAAGAAAAATGATGTAATGCAGCGAGTTGCCAAATGCGCCGCGAAAACTAACAGAATTGTGTTAAACATACCTAAAATATGATTGGATATATATTTTTTTTTATATAAATGCTGCGTATATGAATCAATAAATTCATTTTACCTTTCTATGTCGATTACTTTTCATTGCGTAGTGTTTGCCTTTAATGTTACGTAACAATGAAGTACTTTATTTTTATTTATCTGCAGAATCGAGTTTAGCAAACATGAGTAATTTTTTTCACATTTCAAAGTAAAACCAGGCAGGGGTGGAGGAAGAAAAATTTACCTTTTGCCATTATCCTTTAGACCAGGGGTGACGAACCCATTTGCTGCCGCGGGCCACTTTATCAGTCACCGCTGAGTGAGCGGGCCGCACAATTTTTAGTTGTGCTACCGTATGATACCTGTTGTTTTTCATCTACTAAACGAACAACGGCATCCATACAGCTGATGTTATTCAATTATATAATGCAATATAAACGCTCGGCTCGGATGTTCGAGATCCGAATTTCCATTCGAATACCACAGCATTTTTATGGCGGTAGATTGATTGATTGGATGTGAAGTGATATTTCATCATAGTAATGTTTTTAATTTGTGGGCGCAGCCGCATTATATATTTATATTTAATTTATAATAAATTATAAATAGACTACTATGGTCGCCAATGAAATACTTTGCACAACTGCAAAATCGCTAACCGACAACATAACATACCGGTAAAAAACATTAATTGTCGAAAAAGTGGTCTCTTTTCACGAGTGGCCTGCCTAATTGCGTCGACAGTTGCATAAAAATTTTAGGATTCGTTACGATTTACCCTTTCCCCCAATGGTAATATCAACCTACACATTATCGAATCTTTCTTCATGACATTTTGTGTCGCGTTAATATGCAAAATTCTGGTTGATAATGCCTCAGAAAGTATTTCGGGATCCTTTGTATGAAGATTCTTTATAAAAAACCACCGCCTTCGCTCAAAAAATTAAATGTAAATTATAAATATTTCAATTACATTTCTAGGGTGGGTGGGGGATAAGAATCCAGATTGCGTCGGAAATTCAAAACCTCAAATCATTCCTAACCCGAACCGCAACTGGATAGTTACTAACTTGTTATTTCAGAACGTGGTTTTTTTCACATTTTGCATTAGCAATGGAGGCTCTGTACAAAAGATCCGTATTTTGCAGGCCTTCGGAAACAAAAATTGTAAACGAATCCCTCTAATCACGATTAACTGATTTATAAAACGTAGGCATTTTTTAGAGATCTACCATTGTTTTAAAATCATTGAGCAGAAGTTATAAACTTTTTATTACTTTGGAATATCACATCTATCGTGCACAAAAATATCACATTTTCATAAAGTGAGATTACTCCTTCTCTATTAAACCGTATGCGTTTGCCGATAAGAGAGCGTAACTATGCTACGACATTGGTCATTTTGATCTATTGTTAGAGGTATCGATGACCCCAAAAAATGTGTTGGAAATAGTGTTGTTGCCAGTAATATGAATACGGTAACACTTGCGATCCCGTTCTCTCTGTACAGTTCTTGGAGGTTTGTTGCTTTACAGCAAAACCAAAAGCTGTAAACTTGATATTGAACTTGACAATCAAAAAGCTAGGCCGACGGTTAACGAAAATGCCACCACCCGCAAAAAGTTAGTCAGCTTTAGACCGACGGTGACGCGATATTCAACGGTCGTTAGTTGGGCGACAACTTCACAATGGCGTGATTGACATGGCGACCAATTTAGCCCTATGCGAACGCCCTATGCAAGAGATGTTTTTTTTTGTATGCATTCCCACTACCGGTGGAAAAATCTCATGATATATCATTTTTGCAGCCATAGATTAAACATTTACATAAAGTCATCAGCTTCACAAAACTAGGGCTCAACGTCTCAACTTCATAACTGTGGCCACGAGTAGGGCTAGTCTAGCTACTACTGGTTGGAAAAATTTGCCAAACTTGGCTCAGTTGAATGATGCGTGTCAACCATAACATTGACTGTTGAATTTTGTTAATTCATGCACAATTTCATTGATCCTTTGAAGGCTCTCTCCCAACTTACCAAGCTAAGGAAGAACACAAGAGAAGCGATTCCGGCCCATTTTAAGTTGGAGCAGTAAGAATGCTTACTTGTGCCTTTATGGTTTTAGTTTAGGTTAGGATCTGCATATAAGCGCGACTTAGCTCTGAACTCTGGATCTCCAGTTGTATAATGCATATTTGTTTCACTGACTTGTAACAATCCATATGCACACTCAGTGTCTAATAGGTGGATGAGCTGAAAAAGCCTAGCTTGATAACATCACGCGCACTCACTCAGAAATAAAGGACACCGATCTCTGAGCAAAGTTACAGGCCACCACACTAAACTGCCAAGAAAAACTATAAAAATACATGAAATACTCGACCTATAGTCAACAACATCTTAAAATATAGTAAGTTAGTCTCGCGCAACCCAACTCGTAATCCTATTACATTTGCCACTATTGTAAAACTTGCGACACTTGGATAAAAATCATTTTGTGTCTGTATTAGATTTGCTATATGTTGCCTGCCATTCAAACAACTAATCAATCGCACTGGATTCCTCGAGCCTCTTAAATGTTCCATTGGGGTTATGCTTCACCAATAAAAGAAATTCAAAATCACTGGATTGCATCAATAAATGATTCTATGTTTGATAACTAGACTAACTGGACAGCATAACCGATTTACCCTATAACTGACACGGACTGGTAACCTGGCAAGAGGGCCTTCTTTACAAACTTTTGTTGAAAGATTTTACACTCTTGGTTGGATTTATTTCATGTGCATCATACAGGCTACGGCGCAAACGAACGCAGCATGGTAATTACCGAATTATCCTCGACGAAAAGCTGCTAAGTGATATTTTGACGGTGGGTCAAGAGACGTGGTCAGCGGTAGAACGCAGGCATAGTGGCCGAAACACACCAAGGAAGTTGTAAACCATGTAGAGCAGGCCAGGGTCAGACATAGTGGCCAAAGCACAGGAAGGTAGTCAGGAACAAGGTGCAGGGGCGGAATATGCCTTTTTGGTGCCCTAAGCCCTGAAGACTTTGGTGCCCCCTTATGTGTAATTTAATCATAAAAAACAATAAACCACATAAGTTATTATTCATTAAAAATAATCACAACCAACAGTAAATAAAACGACTTTTACGAACATTTTTAGGTTTTTTAACTGTTATAAAATATCAGCCGCTTACTGCCGATATGATATATCGGTAAACACCCAATAACGGACCGATATATCGGTTGAGCTCTAATCCTGATAGAGTGTGACAATAGAAATTCCTGCCTCCAGTCTCAACGTGAATCGAAATACCAAACGATATAAATCACAGTTGTAGTTTAACATTTGACCGGTACCTAGTGATCTAACTTTGTCTGGTTCAAGGTTGAGAGGTTGAAGGGCCGCAACAACTTTTGAGAAGGTCTCGCGGGCCGCAAGTCGAAAAAAACCCAAAAGTGATAGAAATATCGCGAGTTAACTTACTTTACATTTAACTTTAAATTTAACGAGAGTTTACCGTTCTGATCATAGTAATATCATGTTGCATTGGACGCGTTCTTTTAAAAAAGATATATAAAGCCTCCAGTTATTTCAAAATTAATTCCCGGGAATTACCGTTGTATTTTCCGCACATCGCGTTTAATGTCGCTTCAAACTATATTTATTCGTAACATATCGTCACGCTAATAACCGAATTGCGTAAGTCATTTTTAGCAGTTATGAGAAAAACGTAAAAAACTTCCTAATGATTTTGTTATGCAATTGAGAGTCAATAATTTGCCATGGTTCAATTTTTTGATCGTAGCCGGATTTAAGTTAATTTGTATGACGCAGTTAAGTGACGCCATAATGGCGCACTGTGACTTAGGCAGAAATGTGTCTATGACTTGGTGACATACGCAATTTGCAACTTCACTATATGCACCAGTCCTGAAAACTAAACATTCCAAAAACGAATGTAATTCTCAGTATCTACAATGTCTAATCCCCAAAATAGCTAATCAGTTTCAATTAAATCATTTTTTATGTTTAAAAATATATATTTCATCAATATAACACGTTCTGCACACCCACCGAAATAGGACTAAGATTAAATATAAAGAATAAAACAGCAATGCACCCAATATAAAAGCCAACCAAGGTAAATTTGACTCGGACAGTGAATATCACAAGTGTACATCTTCCTATACTGTAGTAAAAATTCAAATTAATACGCGCTAAGCTAGAATCCAAGATGCAAAAACTCGAAAATACTTCGCCGAGGTTATTTTGCCTTTGTGACGTCACAATAGTACTGCGGTAACAAGGATAATTCAGTATGACGAAATAATTGCACAAATGTGCATGTCATACTAAATCTCCATTTTTAGGGGTTTCGAAATTCCTAAAATAAAATCTGAGTTAACAGACAGGTGCGCAGCATTACATAAATACCTATTTTATAAAAAACTCAAAATCGCCAAAAATGACTTACGCAATTCGGTTATTAGCGTGACGATATATTACCTGAAATTATACCAGACACTGAATGAGGGGCAATAATTTCCGCCGTGTTTTCCGCATTTAATTACCAATTGTTATATTTGGGTAATTTAAAAACTGGCAGCGTGAGCAAGCTTAGTGCCATCGTCAAATAACAACCAAGTCCGTCGAAGTTGGTATTTCGGGACCTAGCTAAAAAAAACTGGATTGCGCGGCGTTAAATCGGCTCTGCGTTTCGTCACTACTGGCACATGGCCCACGCTTGAAAACAGAGGAGTATTGTTACTAAAATAAAGGCACAAAGCGTTAGAAAAAAAGAGTTTGAATCTCGGAATCCCAACCCAGTTGAAATAGCTAAAAAAAAACTCAAAAGCGTTCTGCTATTAGATACAAATATACGCTAAAATTGTTCTGTGTGCAGCACGAAATGTGTCAGCATGACATGGTTTGGACCACCCCGGTCTACCTTACCAAAAAACTCCCGACTCCTCTGACCACTAGATCGTTGAAATGCGGTCGTGGAACCGCCATATAGTGCAAATAGTTCATTGGTCCAATTGTTGTAGAAAAAAAAATTTTTTTTTAAAACAAAATTGCAGCAACAAGGAGAATATTAGGAAGAAAAAACAACAATTTAAAAAAACGACTCATAGGCCGTTCCGTGTCCAATAAATAAGTTTCAGTGTTTATTTTTAATGAAGAAGGTTAAAATGATACTTGAAGACAAAAAATAAGCAAACATTTTGAAGTTTGAGTTGTCTGGTGAACTCATAATATTTTAATAAACACCGATAAACTATATAAAATTCTGTTCGAAAGTTTCTGTGGTGCCCCTCTTTGCTTGGTGCCCCAAGCACGTGCTTATATTGTTTAATGGTTAATCTGGCGCTGAGTGGGTGTGAAGGACAGAGTGCCCCATGACACGGGAAGGAAGTTAGTTGTGAACTAGGCAGAGTAAGAAGGTCCGGGTCAGCGGCAGAAAGCAGAGTGAGTACCCAAAAACACTTTAGGGAAATCAAAAAGCCAGTAACTGAAGTTACTGAACTGAAGTTAGCAGGACGGGGTCAGGCACAAAACAGACAGAGCGCCGGCAACACACAAGAAGGAAGTCGGATACCACAGGTAATTATAACATGCAAGGACGGCATCCAGTCGGGGTCAGTCGCAGAAACCAGAGAGAGGAGAGTCACCAGGGTATAAAAATAAGTGAATTGAAGAAGTCAGGACATATAAAACTTAAATTGTAGGTTTGCCTTGTGGCTGATTCTTCACCGATCCCCGGAATAGGTAAGAATGCAATTTTATTAATAAAAAGGCACCGATTTCTCAGTCTGGAATACAATATACATTTCGCATTTATATGTCAAAGGCTGATATTTTTCCCTACCAACGTAAGTAAGCTATTTTTTTGTTTCACTTCTCCCATAGTTCAAAAGATCTCACTTTACGAATTAAGCTAGCAACATATTCATGATCATGCTTTCAAATTTTATTGGAAATCTCATTGAATCTTTTGTACAAAGCCTCCGCCACTAATACACAAATTGTAAGATTTGATAGAAACAATCCTGCCATGTTTTAAATTAAAAATTTATAATTATCCAGTTGGTTCGGATTGAATAAAAATTGTCATGTTTGGCGCAATATGCATTCTTAACTGGATAATTACTAATTTTCTCCTTTTAAGCATTGGTGGAAGTTTTGTACAAAACATCCCTTTTATAGCCTATCTGTTGTTTATGCTTACTTTCTACAATATATAAATGTGTGAACTTTTTCCATTTTTTATCCCCAAATTTGAAATCCCAATCTTATACTTCCAAGTATCGATAAGAATTGATGATTCCGTAATAATCGCCTGCTTTATTTACATCGGTAAGGGCGTAGCCAGCCCAAAATTTGGCAACCCAATTTTATTTTTTTTGATATGACGTATCACGGATGCTTATTCGCCCGATTTCGCTACGAACAAGGCAAGATATAGGCAGCCACTGATATCTAATGTTACGTTAAATTCCCCTTTATAGACTTATTTCACCGCCGAGTTCTCCAGGCTATACAATCGCGCATTTTTGCCAAATCGGATTATTAATTTGGAGTATGAATTGATAGTAAGCCCCAAAACGGCCAATTATCAGTGATTAGCTCTTGAATAGAGAAAAATAGTGTTAAAAACGACGCCCTTACCACTTTGTGTCTTACTTTGAATGCCATGAAATCGTTCGTTCCAAAATTTCGGATCCTTTCTAAAGCAAGGGCAAAAAATAAACACCCTCGCTACCGCTCAAAATTAAGAAGGTTAAAATAAAAATAGGAAATTCCAATTTTCGAATCCTTCCTAATACAACTAGATAAATACTAATTTTAAAACGATGCGGGCCGTTTGCGTGTAATGCGAACGTGATGACTACTACACTACAGAAACGCATACGCCGGTGGGTCATATTATAAGAAACAATACTCTTGGGAGACTTAACAATGATCTTTCGCGTGTTAGGCGAACGTGATGACTTCTACACATAGGAAACGCATACATCCGTGGTTCGTCGAATCGGCTTGAAACCGACCCTGATGTTTTTCCGTAGTGTAGTGGTCGTCGCGTTTGCAAACGATCCCCATAAAGTGGTTCGGGCCCAGGCAGAAACATGTTTTCCTGATAACATTTCGCTCTAGCCTAAAATCTTTGACGGATCTCGTTGATCGCCGTAAAAAATAGTGCATATTATGAACTTAGGTATTCTTTCTGAGGTATGAATTAACCCTCCGTGGTAGATTTTTACTTCCTCCTAATATCTTGGAATACTTTTGAGATGAAATGAATTTTTGCTCAAACAATCGATAATGACCGAATGTATTTCTATCATAATTATCACACATTTAAGAAAATTGGGTTAAAATGGTGAAATGAATTAGTTGTTAACACATCTACAAATACAATGAGTAATTAAAGTGTAACTTCAATGGAAAGTATTGTCTGCGGTAAACTTAAAAATCAAAATTGTTGTCCAATCACCGACTTTTTTTTGCTTGATTTACGTTGAACATTATTTCCGTTGATGATCGGGCCGTCAGTCAAATGTACACCGTTTAAAACTCGCGGACAGTAGCCTATTAGATTTCATGGTGACATTGCAGTATGGCAGTTTTAGTTTATTTCACAATCTGCTTAAAGTTCTTGCAAATATGTAAAAAGTATACCACACTAAAAAAAGGTTGAAGAACACTGATCTAGACCGTTAGGGCGTGATTACCACCTTTTAAGTGTTTACTTTTTCTTGTCATTTATTTTGCCGTCGTATTCATTGTGCCTGGCTGCATTCTGTATTATTTATTATTATGTTGTTGTTGTTCTTTGTAACAGAAAAAATTCGCTTTGATTACTGGACCAATCGCTATGTGGCGCCACGTGCCCATATATTTGAACATAGATCTCTTGTTTATCTCCATTTGATTGTTCACAGCGTACTCGATTAGTAATTTTTACCCACTGTCTGATGAACACAATTGCTACGACACCGTCACTCCCAACACTACAATGCAAACCATATGCCTATTTTGTCTCATATTCTTTTGAACGATGTATAGGACTGAAACAAGTGCAGAAAAGAAATTTCGTAAATTTGCAAATAGCTGTGCAGATTATATCTCATATTCGGTAATCAAAGATTTAAAATTCGAGATTTTGTAAATATTTCCATATTCAGCAAACGAATAATTCGAATTTTACATTCGTGATAAATTTTGTATTCAACAAACAAACATTTCAAAATCTAAGTTTTGTGATGAAGTTTTTATTTCGTGTAGCAGTCCTAACGAATAACAATTCTTATTTCTACGCCATGATTATTTAAAGTATCACAAGCTCTCTCAACTTCATTTGCCTCCTGTAACTTTGCTCAGAGATCATTATTTTATATTTTTGAGCGATGCGCGTATCCTTGCTTTCAGTAAATTTGCTTATACAAACACACACTCTTTGCTCTGACTGCATATAGAAGGAATGCACAAACTCCATGTACGGCGAGCACCCTAATCATTTTATGAGCTTTTACGAGTAACAGACTTAACATGTACTCATCGCTATATTTATCTCGGAAACTGAATGCCAAGGCCTGTATTATCCCCAAGATTACCAACTGATTAAAAAAATACGTCCATGTGCTGGTTTATATTCTTCGAGTAAAGTTGTAAATTGATGATGTTTTAGCTTTTCCTGATATAATTACGTACACTTTACCACAATTTTCACATTATATGAATTTCGAATACAATATATTGGAATGGTCATGATCACAAATGTACTGATTGACTTGACATGGTTTGCAATACGTTAATCATTGTTATTAGATTTCCTCTTTCCAGAGGTAAATAGTATCTTATGCTACTAATATGGCGACCCTGAGAGAATCCATGTGCACTGCAATTAATTCTTTCACCCGTCTCTTCTTATGAAATCAGTTTGAAATGAGCACGCCAAAACCGACTGGTAAAAATAGTACGTGGTGGCTCATGATTCAAAATTACCAAAATTATGTTAAAGCCAATGCACCCATTGAATATATTTATAACGGTCGGTTGTAAAATGGCAAATATGCAATTTATATATATATTATATTTCGTAAAAGATATTTCAAACTAATCGCTAATTTCTTCGTTAGGATTTTGTAATCAGTATTTATTAACGATATCTGCCCACAATTTTTCATTTTATCCAGTTCACCTTTTTATGGATCAAAGAGAGACTCCGTAACAAGAGAGCAAGGCTCAAATAAATTATATAAAAATATGGCTCAATTAAAATACACTACATTGCTGACTAACATGACAAAGAACATTACAAGTTTCTACATATCGTGCCCAGCTACAAACTATTGTTTTATAAGAATATACCGAACAAGTCGTTCACGCAGTTTATGATGTTTACACCAGTCAGCTAACAACACGGCACAATTGTCTTAATAATATGACACGACTACTCGACTATGAAAAAGTTTTGCATGTGACTAAGGTTAAAAAGATTATTATTTTCATTTATCCGAAGAATTAAATACATTTATACCGATTCGTTGATTATTACTTGGGATTTGTTCAAAGAGAATTGTTTTAAATCGAGGTTTTTTATTATTTTTTTTCTTGAATATGTTAAAGAAAAATGGATTTCAAAACCTTCCAAGCACTTCGTATTCGCAATAAACTCTTCGAAATGCCACAAATATCGATGACTTGACCATATACGCCTTCTCAGGCTATAGCTCAATGCGTCCGCGAACGTGGTTGGCGCAGATAAGTCGTTTGTAAACCACCCTGCGACGAAACCGCCCTGTAAACCACCTGGCGAAAATGGAAATACGTTAAATAAATGAGTTTGTATAACTTTGAAAAACTCTATTCCTTTCACCTTAAAAACAAAGTATGCTAATTTAAATTAACCGAACAGTATTAACAGAAATAATGACTTAATTTGTATGGAAAAAGTGCTAATAAATAAACTCGAAATCTCTATTATGACGTTATAACAGATTAGTTGTGACGTCATTGTATCAGAGAGGTATTACAAAAGCATAGCCTAGGCCAGTGTGTCTCATCGTCTAACTCAGTGGTCGGCAACCTTTTTCAAGTGACGGACCGGTAAAGCCTGACCAAACCTTCGGCGGACCACTTTTATACAAACGGACTAAGCCTATGCAATAAATTATACACATTAGGAAATTCATGTTGACAATATACTAAAAAACGAAAGTGATGCTATTTGATGCGATATCTGTATTTGTTTGCTGGCCATTAACTGTTCCCATATGGTCGACATTGACGCACTACATCCAGACTACTTTGATATTTCCTTTTTGCAGTTATCATTATCAATATTGAAAACCAGGCCTCACATTAATTAAGATTTCGGGAAAGGTACCAATGCCTGTAGTGCAGACCTTCTGACTCTGGTCTGGGTATTGCTTGATGTTTGTTTTGCCAAAACTATTTTTGCCCGATGTGCTAACTTTATGATTATCCGGATTCTGAAGTATAAAATTAGCACTGACTAGGCATGACCGGTTAGCAATGAGCCAGTAGTGGAGTAGTCACGTTCTTAGCGAGAATTATTTTGTTGCAGATATCTTATACCCAATGAGCATATATGCTCATCGCTTGTACGGACTGATGAGAAACATTCTTTTAGGGGCGTAGTGGAAACAATTGACCCAGCATTATTGCGACATACTGACATAGCAAATGTTTGTGAATTGTTTGTCTGGTTTGCTGTTGGCTGTTGTTTATTAATCGTAGGGTTTGTGTTTATATTGTAGAAATTTTATTACGGTCTTGTCTGTTTTTGTGTCACCTCTCTGCGGACCGGCGGTAACCTTTCCGCGGACCAGCGCTGGGCCGCGGCCCGGTGGTTGCCGACCGCTGGTCTAACTAAATCCGCAGGTTGCCGACCTAAGAATATTCTTCATTATGGCAACACACTCGTTGTCGAAGGCGGCCTTGATCCAATTACTTTTGGATTGTAGTAGGCTCGTGAGATATTTTTCTTGCACGAAAGGGCTCTCTGATATCTCCGATAAACATTCCTGTTAAAATCTTATGACTTTGGTGTAGGTACAAACTTGGCGATAAATGTACGCGATAATAGTAAAAGTCAAAACAAGAATTTTTACTTACATTACACGAGATGTTTTTTCAGAAATATTAAAAAACAAAACCCTGATTAGTCCCCTAGGTTTGCTGGAGATGTCGCAGGGGCTTGAAAAGAGTCTAAAATTTTCTAAATTGTAATTTGAATACATTGTGATAAAGGAGGATCAAAAATCGTCAAGCATTATTCCATCTATTTTATTGCCTTATTGACTAAACCAAATCATATCCATAGGACAGATTGATATGAATCAATTATTCAGTGAATTCCACCATTGTGCGCATGGCTTGTCGATTTATTGTCATTGGGATAGGTACGTCGTTTCAATCAAAATAACGAACCTAGTCTTAAAATTGTTTCGATTGGATTTTAATTGAAGTTGATTCAAAATTCTGGAACTCACATCTTTACATGTGACTTAAACTTGCTTTAACGTCTCGTAATACCATCTGCCTAACATGCATTGCTTCACAAATTGAGGGCTCAATTCAAATGTGTCATCATACCAAATTGTCAAACTTTGCTTGAAATAGGGATGTCCAACACAGCAGATTGAATATTTTACTGAAAGCAAATAAAGTAGACAGAGGATAATTTACTTCACTAAACATATTATACCAATCAAAACATACTTTTACAAGCAAAATGAAATTTCAGATTTCTGTTTATTGTAAGACATTCATATTATAGCTCAATTCGGTGATACTCTTATAATTGTAGCTTTATTTTCACGGCGATGTTAGCGATATATTTTCATTGTTATTCGGGCCTTATTTTGTGATATATACTGATAAAAAGCGCTGAACGGGTTTTTACTCGAGTGGTATAATCAAGGGCTCACTGAATATAATACTTCTTGACGCCTTAAATATCATAGCTGAAGATCACGAAGTCCATTATTCTCCCGATTCACATTTTCAAAAAATACAGAAATGTCGAAGCAACATGCAACGCCTTGCGAATCATTTCCGTTTATGACATGATCGTTCACGAACCAAAATATTTGCAGTTGTCTGGAGTTTTTATTTATGTCTGTACTCAGTGGTTTTCATTCCATTCGAGATTAAGGAAGCAATATTTTTGCTGAATTTTATATGTTTTATCTGTGGTTATAAGAGGGGAAAATGTATGTAACGTTCCCCAAAGCAAAAATCGGATTGATTGGGATAAGGTATGTAATATAATAGTTAGTAATATAGTAATTAAATGATTTTGGAAGGATTCTAATCTCAATATTCCCATTTAATAAATTAATTCATTAATTTCATTTGTTTATATAACGTAGAAAATCGATTGAACAGTCGCGAAGGCGAGACACTTCACTTGACGGACAACGAATCTTACTTTTTTAACATTAGCTGCGATGAAAAAGTAAATAGTAAACGGTAACAAGAGCGGAAATGAAAAATTGAATTATTCTTGTATCAAAGTAATAATAAATTTGCTATTCTCAGGTGGTTACATGATATGGGCTTTTACTACTAACTCCTAATCCAGATGTTCCAACCATTATCAAAGCTATTAACGCCCTCAGCGATTTTGGAATTCGACCGAAATTCAAGCTTTCAGGTTGTTCCAAGAAGTTGATTGACTTTACGGAATAAGCTAAAAGAATGATATATATATATATATACATTTAAACATTTATTCAGAACAAATTCCACCTTGTCGATATAGTACATTGCTTATATTTCCACCAGAATTTTGCTAGTCTGTGAAATTTTCTCGAAAGATAAAAGTACCCGGTCGTGTCGATTTGAACCGATTGGTAATTCGTCATACCGTTTTTTGCTTGGATTTTAAAGACAAAATGTTACTTGTTGTTCTGTGTCACTTGTTACTTTCAGGTCGCCTGTACAGTTGTTCTGAGAAATTGTAACGAAACTAATCAGAAAATGTCGAATGCCGACGTTGACAAGTTCCATATGTCTCATAAAATCAATCACAATTTGTGTAAAAAATAAAACAAAGCAACTTTTCCCTTGTGTAGTCTATTTACAAGCATAGCCTAATTCGAATTTCTCAATCAGATAGCACCAGCTGGTATCTGTCACAACATTTTTCGTTTTCATATTGACATGGCAATTTTTTTGTACTCAACAGAACTTACAAAAATTACAACCCTAATAAAATTTTGGAAAAAGCATACATAAACGTACAAAACTATATCCAGAATCCAATTCAAAATATAAATTGACAATAAGGAACTTGTAACAATAAAATTACGTTGTAACAGCCAACCAATTTCTAAGGGGTTTGTTGTAGCTTAGTATGAATATATCATTAGTGATATATATAATTTCCGACAGAGTATTATATTTTCACGAATAACACAGTAAAGAACCTCAAAATATAGGTACAATTGCCAACATATACGTTCCACTGGGTTCGAATGCGTGTGATGAATAAGTATTGCCGAAACATGCATCCGATCGCTGGTACATATTTATGTTACCGAGTACAAGTATGCGTTTGAAACCTCTACATGTGTGCAAAGTCTGAAGGTCCGTGCAAATATCTGTAACAATTTAGTTGAATTGCAGACAAAAGTAAATAGACATTCCTAGGGGGTCATCAATTTCACAATCAATTTCACCTCACATTAAATAAATATAGTTCCTTAAAGATATCTATTGCAGTTTCGGCTATACTGTTTAGTTTCTGACCGAAATGGGGCAATTTGCACCACAATTCAGTTCGATACAAAAAAAAAGTGTTTCGTCTTCTTGTTTTTTTACGCATTCCGAGTCAATTCACGATCGTACTTGTGTATGTGAAAAACTAAACGCCCACTGTGGAATGATGTTGCTTTTTGATATAAGTAAGTTTCAACATTGTGATAGTTGACAAAGTGTGCGAGACAGACAAATTTATAACTTTGAATATCCTTAGCTGCGTGCCTACATAGGATACATATTTAGTTTGGATTCAACTATGAGTAGATTATGAAATGTGCTAGCGATTTCTCCGGTAATTACGCCGTTTATACTATGCAGTTAGTAACATAAATAAGTTAATCTTGTTATAGATACCACGTAATCGTAATCGGTACCTCGCGTTGACGGAGGAGATTCGATCGCAAATGACTGAAGCATTGCCTGATACTACTGCCTTTATATGAATC
Organism: Styela clava; assembly: GCF_964204865.1. Lineage (NCBI taxonomy): Eukaryota > Metazoa > Chordata > Ascidiacea > Stolidobranchia > Styelidae > Styela > Styela clava. The sequence continues at coordinate 17,106,052 of NC_135258.1, read as the reverse complement.
TGCTTGAACCCATTTATACTTTTAATTGAGTTCATAGTTTTATTGTAGTATGTGTACCAGGTTAGGGTTAGGCCATAATTTTATTCCAATTTTCCTATTTTTAGTTATATTACCAGTTCGGGGACTAGCCAAATGACTCTATTAGTAGTTGTACATGAAATTATGGCCTAACCCTAAGCTGGTGCACATACTACGTTCCGGTGTACTGGTGAATTACTTCATATGATTTTCGGGAAATTGATGATAGAATATTTGGCTTTCATAGAGGTACACAGGTCGTTTAATAAAATTAACTGGCAAGTGTACCAAAATTGAAAATTTTTATTGCTGTTTCCAGCAACCCAATTCTACTAGTCATATTATTAATTTCTATAGCGTATTCATATCGTATCATAACTCAAAATTCTAATATATATGTAGAATATATGACTCACTATAGAGTAAAATATTATTCTTGCATAACAATTTATTTAATTTTATGAAGTTTTTTTGGTTTGAATCATAATGGAATATACATATTTGAGTATACCTATTCAAAGTAGATTAATAGTTTCGATCGTCTTGGCTCAAAAACGAAATCACCTCCAGGTGTTTACATCATAATTATGGTCTTTTACTGCGACTCCGAATCCTGCTGTTTAAACATTATCAGAACTATAAACGCTCTTCCACAATTTTTGGAATTCGATCTTCAGGATGATCTGATTAATTTTGAGAAGTCATATGCTCGTGATATATGCTTTTTGTTGATATTATACATCAATATTAAACGGTATGAATAACCCAAAAGTAAAAGAAGGACTATTGTCATATGTATTTTTTCATTATTGCAAAATGCTCAAGTACCAGCCAACTTATTTAAAAAATATTGCACATTTTCAACAATAATATATCAAAATATCACAGTAAATACATAGAAAAAATCTGGAATCGTTTTATGACCCTTAAATTTGGACATTTCTGGCTGTTGGCATATAAATAAATGGAATGGCGTATAAAAAATTGTAGCTGAAAGATTGTTAAAAAATTCCCAGTGAGACATATTGTAGTAAGTAAGCTCAATTTAAATAGGATTGGATAAAAACAAAACGTTCACAATTAAAACAACTGAATTAGAAAAGAGTAATAATGATAAGACATTAATTCATTCTTCACTTGCTAAAATTGGATGATGTAATTAAAGTAACGACAATGCAGAAATGTTGCACTTCTACAACGTTTCATAAGTACGAGAAGCCCCAACCAGAATGTTGGGCAGCAAATACACGTAATAGTACTTTTAGACTTAACAAAATGTAATTTTGACCATCGAAAAGGTAAACCGAAATTAAGCTTACGAAAATTTTAAGCGGAAAAAATCGAGTAAAAGGTTGTTATTGCATAGAGGTGGTAAAACAGAGTATTCGCAGTTTGGTGCGAAAACTTACTGACAAAAATTCTAAGACCATATGATGTAACGCAAAATAGAATATCGCTACATATCAGTCGTTTATTGCCCCCAATAACGGAGTTTTTTCTTCATCCTCGCTTTGATCCAATTTTGGTAAATCTTCTAATGGTTGAAGTCGATTGTATGAGAGGTAAACCATTGTAGTCAGCATACATGTAAGAAATAAATCTACGGCAAGCATAATAGGCATTCTATCTATTGTTGTCATAGGGGAAGCCCATATGGGACCGATAATTTGACCCATGCGTAATGTCACCATTCTTACTCCTTGGTTAAAAGCCTGAGTTTCTTTACTGGTAATTTTCGAAAATAGCGATGCTTGTGGAACCCAGAGAAAAGGCACCGCAATGGTCAGCATTGTTATATTTATGGCAAAAACTGGAAGTAGCCATGTTGGACAATCTTTCGGGTTACCATCGTATTTTTCTGCGTACGACAGAACAGCTGAGTAAACAAAATACATGATATATGTAGCTATCATACCAATACATCCGAATAGTACTAGTTGCCGATCCGAGAATTTTTTACTTAAAAAGCTCAAAGCTACAAAACTGGAAACTACGACTACAGACCCGGCGCAAAATAAGTAACTATTTTCTAATCCGCCCCAACCAAAAAACAGCAGGGTCATTGGTGCTGCAGCAGTTTCCAGGCCCGTTTGAGCAAACATGACAAAGAAAGTAGCAAACAGGCAGATGACAATTTCTTCTCGAAGGAATTCATTTACAAAACTCTTGACTTTCTTATTCTCAAGCATTGAGGGTGCACGTTTCGTTCTGACTTCCTCACGAACTCCCGTTGCTCCATCGCCAGATATTTCAACCACTCCATCAACAGTCGGCGTTTCTTCTATCTTTTGCCTTTTCTCATCTTCGTCTTTATACACAATTATCAATAAGACACTATGAAGAAACCATATTATAGTCATCAAAAATCCAGGAGATGTATACTCGTTGATATGAAACTTTCCAATATAAAAGTCCAAAACGTGTAGAAATATATTAAACGCTGGTCCCACTATCATTCCTATCTGTCGCAATGACATAAGGAGTGAAAACACGCTCGTACGCTCTTCAGGTGTAGTTGTCCTGGCTATCATGCCAAATATAGATGAAGCTGCGCCTGAACCAATTCCGGCAATAAGTCTTGCACCTAACACCATGTACTCATTTGTACTAGTAAAGTATAGGATATTACCCAATATTTCAAAACAATTTGCAACGATAACACACAATTTTGTCGATCTTGTTTTGTCTGCGATTATACCGTAAATGGGAGCAGATATCATTCCAGAGAAGCTGAATGCAGCCAAGACGAGTCCTAAAAAGCTCTGTTTTGCATCGAACGTTATAAGATATCCATTCAAAGTCGGTAAAATCACAGCATATTCTACTCCGCTGAAGAAGAAAAATAGTCCCATGCAGATATTTCGAACCACAATTTTCTTGTTCATTTTGAGCTTTGAACTAACCTATAAAAACAGCGATTGATCTGTCAAAATACAAACGGTATAAAACAGGGCACTTTCTAATATTAACAAGTAAATACAGAATAAAACGTTATTGTACATCGTACTCTGTAAGAATTACAACTAAAAACGTTTGCGTCATGCGCTGATACAACACAAGGGTTTAGTATTTGCTTATGTATTTGACAAGTATATTAGGTGAAATTGTTCTACGTTTCAACATGCTGCATTGTCACCTACAGACGCTTTGAGAGCAAATTTACTCTGTCATATTCTAATAAGAAATATAGAAAGTCGTGCGCAGGTTCTTATCACATTTCCGATATGTATCCGTAGTCTGTAGCTGAATGAATATCATTCACATCATAGTTCTGTGTGTATTTAGTTCGCGTTATAGTCATAGCTCAATTAAATATTAACCCAAATATTAGGTCTTGCAACACGCACACTTTGATTTGGGTCGGGTAGATCACGCGATAGTACTGCCCAGCTGAAATTTATTATAATATTTGCGCAAAATCGAGTATGGCCCGATATTGCAGCATGTAATCAGGGCGCATTCTTTCATTGTGAAAGACGGGCAAACAATTTAGCCTCGAGACTAAGCATGTGATTATTTCAAATATTTTTGCTCAAAAGATGTTTAGCCCCAATTCAAAACACGTGGCAAGATCTGTTGTGATTGCATTACTGGCAACTGTGTAAAAAACAGTCTCATGTCCTGTTAAGGCACGAGGTGAACCTGTATAGATCGAACTGCTAAATTGTTGTTCCTGTTGAGGTTGTTGTGGAAATCACGTTCTTTATAACCACGCGACCAAACGAAACTTCTTTTAGAGCTCCATTGGAGTCCAATGGAGCCCGAATCCAAAAGTCATTGCATTTCTCAGTTTTTTTTAATGATTAATAAATATTTTACAATACTAATTTAGTAAGGTTTTTGTAGCCCATGCCCTCACACTCTCATACATACAACAGACACTGTAAGGGTTCTATTTAAATTTATTGGGGTACACTTAATAGAATCCCAGGCTAACGTCGATACTAGATGCAGCGTAGGCTACAGCTTTTTCGTAACGACAGCACAAAAGCATAGTCAAACTTACGAATTTAAGAGGCTTTATAGTGTAATATCTGTATAATCTCAGCTGAAATATCCAACCCGATTTTTCGAGAGTTGGATTATTAGAATCGGCCAATTTTAGAAACATTATCATCGCGTTGTTTCTGATTAAATACTATTCTGTTTTGCAGTGCAATAACATCATGACGATGTGCCATATTAGATAAAATTATCGTTACTAACCTCAATTTTGAGCGGTGTGCGCAAGGATTTATACCTAAATAAAAAAGAGTAAAAATTAAATAGAACTTAAAAATATAAAATTCTGTTTTTCCAGATCCGCGTCATTCAAGTTTGCATGAAATATTCCCATGCCATCGAATAACTGGATGGAAAGCCTCGTCTATTTGTCAATAATATTTTTACTATTTTCTATTATCTATATAATAAGAAACGACTTTTTCCAAAAATATCGCAACGAAAACTCAGCTTTTCATGAGTAGTTAGTTCTTCATAAATACCGATAACATTTGATAAATAAGTTGCTTCAGGCAAATTAAATAATTTTAACAAGCAAGTTGTAAAATACGTGAATGCACAGAATTTTGTGCCGAAGGGCAAGTTCACTTTTGACCATTCTAGAAAATGTTTGGTGGTACATTTGTTCTATTGTGAAATTAGATTTGTAAAGGAGAACAGGCAGCAGATCATATATAAATTGGTCATTCCGTACACCCCGGCAGCTCGTAACTCGCCAGGAAGTGTAACAGTAGGTTCCAACCTCTAGGCAGGTAACTTTAAAAACAGATTGTGGTATGTCGGTAGCCTATGTTGGACAAAATAATTCAATATCGATATAGGGATGAATTTGACAGTAGAAAGTAACAAGAGGCATTTTAAACAAGAAACGATATCAAATTATAATGCCAGTGTGAGTTGTAATTAAAATTACAGATGAGCATCAAACTTAAATTCTTAAAAGCCAAATTCTTGGCTTTGTCATTCGATTATTGTTGCTTTTTACTAAGTTTTCAGTAATGCTGAAACACTTCATTAAATATATATGCGCAACTGCCGGTATTCAATATGTGTTGATCACGGAGGCTATTGTTCTAGAGTTGCCTTTTCACCCACATATTTATATATTAGCTGACTCAATGAAGCCCGGATGTTCAATGTCTAGGTTATGGCTAAAAAACAAAAAGAAGGGCAATACGTATTAGTGCACTATCATGTTATCTCCCCTCCGCCAACTCTTCGGTTAGAATAATTCGGTTAGAATAACTTATAGGTTAGATGATTTAACCATCTATATTTGTCTGTTTCATTAATAATAATTTCCCACTAAGATATACAAATGAAAGTGCGGCAATCACCTAACCAAACTTATAATAATCTAACTTCAGTGGCATTAACCGGATATTATTCCGGGGTAGATGCATGATTACATTTTCATGAGAACAGTTGACTATGGTGTTTTCACTCACTCTGTACATATGAAAGTATATACGCGAGCGTTATGGCATTTTCAAAGATTATAACGCTAGTCCCGATGGCTGCATCCTATGCCCACCGTATCACCCAGTGTTTAATATATTGAGTTGCAATCCCCAAGCACACAGATTTAAATTCGTCCGAAAATAGTGTCTTGTTATGTACCAGTGGCTGCTTGTCTATAGCGTTGTTTGTCGTTTCTGGTGCAAACTCGCATTTGAATAAAATAAATAAACATTGTCCCATAAACATCTACAAGTTAATCCACGTCAAATGTATATATATTATATATATTGCGAAAGTGTGATTCTCGTATAGTTTAATAATTAGCGGACTCTTAGAGACTCTCTCGAAAGTAACGCACGTTAATATGAAATATTTTAACGTCAAAACAATCTGGTTTAATTGGATACATTATGTACTATGACTATATACCTTCATTTTGTTCTCAAATACAGTGGGGCATTCGACTGTTGGATTCATCAATAAAACAACCCGGCGTTCACGTCAATTTTGGGGAGATTAAGTTGTGCTGTGTTTTATATATGAGATTGTTAATTAAACACATATATGGCTTAAAACTAGATTTTCATATATACATGAGATAACTAAACCGTGTTGTCGAGACCGATTTGACGCGCATTCTGATTTTAAACTACAGACCTTCGTGCGTTTAAGTTCATTCATTAAGTTCATTGTTTTCTCCTTACGATTCTTTAATCATAAAATTTAATAGCAAATAAATTTTAATGCCAAATCTCTTTAAATAACACCAAGAAGTGTAGTAATTACCTACACAATAAGAGCTGAAAATGCGAAATGAATTAGGTCAAACCGTAAACAAACATTTAAAAACAATTGGTATTTTAAAAAGGGGGACTATATACATTGTACATTATACGTAATGATAAGATGTTATTGCAGCAGACTATCAGCAACTATTTAAGGCACATCCCATTCAATTTGAATTCATGCAGATTTTAGCTTTCAGAGATGTACGAATATGGATTATTTTTTTGCTGAAATCGAATTGTATGGCCTGTCTTATGTGCCTGTGTCATTCTCTCCGTCGGATCTTGCATGAGCTCATTCGCCCCACTTCGTCTATGAGCGAAACATATATACCAGTATTATCAATTATTTTTCAGATAATTACTAATACATTATAATATTATAGGGAAGAAAATTCCAGTTTTATGCTAGAATGAGGTAAGTCTATTTTCGAATTGTTATTCGTAGCGTGGGTAGTGCGTGGTGATAAGTTCAAACACCCGTTCACGATTTTGGCTATCTTTGAACCTAAAATGGAATATTAGGTATCTACCAAATTATTCATATAAGTTTAAATTTGTAAATATATATAACTATCAGTCAGACTAACTCCCTATCCATTCCCGATGGCAACTGGCAAATGATTTATTTTTACAACAATCCTAATAGTATTACTGATACAGACTATGACTGATAGAATATGTTATGATTGTTGTCAGTTGCTATTCTAAACGTTTTCCAGGTCACCTTTGGTAATTAATAGTGTTTGCTCTTATTTTCGTCCATTGTCTTTCGGAAGACTCGATACGGGTAAGAATTTTACTTTGCGAAACGTTTCGACCTTCACTTTACATAAGGCTCTGGCCAAATAACCACTGATACTAGAAAAGCCAGTATTCTCCCGTTCGGTATTACTTAACCCGTCCTGGTTGATGTGCTTAAGATGAGATTTTTTATTCAGAGATCTTTAAATTGAAACCCCAACCCAACGCAGTTCGAAACTCAAATCACTATGCCATCGCCTGATGTAGATGCGGAAATCGATTAGGCGATGTAAATAATGAAAAATTACATGGAGTACTTAGATATTGTACATTGAACTGCAGGTCATTTTTGTTTTCATCTACTTCCTACTTCGCATCCGTATGTGTTCGTTGTCACAATGATACTTAAACAAGATAATATTAAGAGATAAATAGGAATAACATTATCTTTTTCCATAAAATAGCAAGTGTATTTGTTAGCTATCGTTAGAACATAGTCAATATCTGATAAAACTGCAAAGATAAATATCACAATAATTGTCGGGTAACGAATTTGTTTTGTCTCAAGAAGTTTTGCCACTGCTTGAATGGAAATAGATTAATGCAATTCTATTCGAAATCGTTCACTGATAATATGAATTCCCATTTGGCATGGGTATTACGCATTTTTACTAATTCAGAATACTGTGAGTATATCTCATCTTCCATGGAATATATTAGCACCAATATGGGTAGATAGACCCGGAATGATGGCGATTGGGAATTTTTGGGACATGAATTTTCTCAATAATGATATTCGACTTAAATTAATTTCTTCGGAGATTACGAAAACGCAGATATTGTCACACTGCAAGAGGTAGTTTTGGTTGATCATTATCTATTTTCTATTTTATCTTGTAGTTATTTTTTTTTTCATTTCATTCTCTCATTTCTTTCTTGCTCTTTTTTCTTTTCATATGTCTTGTCTCTTCCATTTCGCTTATTTTCGAAGCCAATACTGCTCTTAACAACACTATTGTCGATTTAATATTCATTTATTTATGTCACAAATAGTAATTTTTTGCAAGTCCAGGCTGAAAATCAAAAAACGAATAGGGGGCCTACCGCGGTATTATAGACCAGTTGCGTTCGCACCATACGAAAATAATTATGGGGATCATACTTGTCTAACGACACAACCTATGTTGTAAAATATTTTAATCTACCGAACTGACTGGTCTGTAAGATCTTTGCTGTGCTTTACAGAATTTTTTCTGTATTCATAGAGACAGTATGATTTTTTCAGGAAATTGTTCTATGGTCGTTTTGCCCAAATATTTTTATTGTTGTTGCCTGTAATGCGAAAACACCATTCTCTCCTATAGCTGGAGCGTTCGCTATCAACTTATCAATATTTAGAAGAATATTTAGAGTATCTTATGAGGCTAATATGTTTTCCCGTATTTATGTCAACTTTTATCGCGGTTCCCGGCTCTGTTTTGAGAAACTTTTGGAGAAATATTTCGTGAACGTGGAGTATGAAAACAAACCTTCTCATCGTAAATTAACACCCAACTCACGTATATATAACCTGCTTACTATTCTCAGGAAACGGAGTTGCCATATTTTACAAATGGAAGAAGTTTTCACTTGTTGGGCACAATACGTTTCCAGCCCATCTGGAAATGTGGCTCTAGCTTCAGTTCTGAGGCCAAAAACAAATGCATATTCACTAGAAACATCTCCGAGGCAAAGAGGAAACCCAGTTATAATTATTAATTGTCTTCTGGAAACTGGGTATTCGGCGAATCAGATCAAAGTTAGAGTCAGTCAGGTAACCTGAATAACAGCAAAAACTCTCTTTCTCTTGTTGCGTGTCACCATCCCCATTCTATGTAGAATAGTCCATCAGTCATGAACGGCATTGTGTTGAAATAGAATAAGCACTTAATATATCAACACAATGTTGACCCGTAAAATTCTTACTCTGGTAGCAATTACAAGATTAAAGTGGAAATATAATTATTCATGAATTTGAAATCCCGGTGATACTAATACGACGCAGAGTCACATCACTGTTTTTTGTTTTTAACTCGAAGCTGTTTATTTTAAGAGCCTTGTAATGATGAAAGAGGCGAAGAGGATATATACAGGAATCAAAACTAGGATTCCGACTTCTATTCCAATCGTTATGATTACGGGAGACATGAACACTGGAAATCAGTTACCTGCTTCCACAAGTTTTCTTGACAACATATATGTAGATGTTCTACTGGTGAGTCAATTGAGTCTATGTAATACCGTCTCGGATACAAATGTAACAATATATTAATTAATATTCCATTTAAAACAATTACCAGTGTATCAATCTAAAACATAATGGAAGCTCGCCCTGGTCAATCTGCCATACATGTCATATTTGACAATTAACTGGAAATTGTTATTAGAATAAAAAACATATCATAAAAATTAGAGCAATAATAAGTATGCAAGGAATCAAAACATGAAATTCAATTGGTATTGATATTTATATAAACTGATAATTCTTGAACAAACCGGAGAAATTACTAACATTTCGAAAGAGAACATATTATTGAATTTAAGTTGATAATTTTAAATTTATTTTCTTGAGTAGCATGTGACAAGTTATCTTTTTGTATTTCATAGGAGTCTGGAACTGGAAAGGATACATTTTTCTATCCCGTACCATTTCTTATTCCTGGTTTGGGAGTTTGAACTGAAATTCCTATTGATCATACATTCATACGTGGGTCGGACATGACAAATGAATTAATCAAAATTTTATCCGTCGTGATACCTGATATTAAATCTGATCTTCTAAGTAAGATTTATATCTATTTGCATATTTGTTTTTATAAACTTTTCAGTTGAACATTGAATAAATAATGATACAACAATTATTGGTGATTTAATTTAAACTAATATGTAAATACCTCTTTCCATTTCCATAAACATAATGGCTAAAATTGTATGACAAATTGAAATACCTAACAAATCAATAAACCTAATTTCATACTTGAAGTCAAATATTTTATTTTCAATTTAATATTTTTAGATAAAGAAAACTACATCGAAGTCGAGTTAGAGGATACACCAACGGTAGGCAAACCGCGGCCCGCGAGACACATGCGGCCTGCCGGAGTTTTTATGCGGCTCTTCTCGCTGGCAATAATTATATATTATTCAAACTAAAAGAAACTGTAGCGTAACAATTTTTTGTTTTTTTAATTCATTAATCGTTTGAAGAATATACACTTTGCAATATTGTCATTATACGTTTGTGTAAAGTTCTTTTCACTTCACGGTATTCTGATACAGTATTATTAATTTCAAAAATTATGCGGCTCTCACATGTTTCTGTTTTGCGGTATGCGGCTCTTATACTAAAAAATGTTGCTCACTCCTGGGATATACCAATGTAATCAGTTTTCGCCTGAAATCTGCATCCTTCTCAAATTTATATGAAATATCGAAAGATGGATCAGAATATGATACGAATGTCAATCGTGTTTTTCGAATGGGATCAGATCATTTGCCTATCTTGATCGAAATCGACATAAAACTATAAATATCTGTGCATTTTTTTCATTTTGCTACTATATTACGAAACAGAAAAATGCGCAATATATTCTACAGTTCGCACGTTGATGCTGTTTAATACGTTTTAATTACAATTGGGTTTTAAAAGAATTTGAATGTTTTTTCCATGAAAAATTGCATTTGTTGAATACTCTTTCAAAGTTATCTCTGTAGCTCTTCGTGATTTTTTCTGTTTCTCTACTATTTCTCTTCTCTCTCGTTTTATCGGATTTAATATTATTACTTTGAATGAAAATATGAATCTCAAGATGAACATAAATATTTTGACTGTCAGCATAGGTTTAGAATATCATAATGAATAGTGTTGCTGTAGTATAGGCGGAGCTGTGTTTCACGAATCAATAGTGTCAAGAATTATCGTATCTGTATAAAATAGGGAAATCGCTCAAGATAACTAACTCATTTACATGGGAGTGCTGGGGTCTAAAGTTGATGTGAGGTATATTTTTAAAGTGTGAAGATTTCGAAAATACTTTCACATCTTAGTTCAACAGAAAGGAGAAATATTAAAATGAGTACTTGCAATCGAGTCTGCTCTGATAACTTCTGATAAGTCAAACCGTATGGCGATTAAAGTAAAGGTAAACTATAGATGGGCCCGAAAAGAAATTTGCTTCTTAAAACTTGATTTTAAGTGAAAGATGATAATTTTTAACACTTTAACAACTTGCCATAGGTCCTATCATTATATTGTTAGCATTGCAAACATTTTATATCCACTTGTTATCAAAACTGGGCAAAATGTTCAAAAATAATTGAAATGAAATGATTGAAAAATAATATTGTAGTGATGAATCGCTAAATGGAAGTGTCCATGCTCGTTATATTGACTCAATACGAATTACTTTAGATTACAACATCCGGATATAAATAACTGAGACTACACCCACTGTATTGTTGTAATGGCGCTGTAAGTGCATACGAACGACAGCGGAATTTTCGATAAAAATCGATAACTATAAACGTGCTATTTTGATCGAAAGATAAATTTATTTTACCATAAGTTAGAGAGAATAAATTTATTATCAAAAGATTGAAGTCTACATATTTTCTAGAGCATGATGTGTATTAAATGAAACTTAAGTATAAGATAAATGGAAGTTGAAATGAGTGATTAAAATTTCAGTCTTGTTCCAGTTTTATACCATTATGCTAATCGTGAGAATCCTTTAAAATTGACAAATGACGGCGTTCTGTTTTTGGTAATTTCCAAATCCATCTACGTTCGCCGCTAGGCACTCATTAGAACGTGTCATAGTTCATATTTAGAAGAGCAGAAAATTGTTCTAATATAAACAGTACTAATTAAATATAATTAGAGTAGATTGGCGACGTCTGGCAAACTGTGGCGCAGAAAGCATGAGGTAAGAGTATTTGAAACGAGCTTCAAATTGAATATTCCAGAAATTTTTTTTATTCAATTTTGTTTTGTTTGGAAGGGTAAATTTGGCAATATCTTTTGATCACTTTTGGGATGTTCTGAAATAAGTAGAAAAATGTAGATGTAGAATATGCTCAATTTTCTTTTTTACGAAAACTGAATTAAAAGTTGCTTTAAAAACTTTTTAAAAAAAGTTCAATAAAATAAACTTAGAATGTGGTCCAAAAATTAACGTCATTTTGTTTTGTTTCTAACTTTAGGTTTTCAGTGATATCTGTTGTTATAGTTTGGATGAGTTATATCGTCTGCGGATTAAAGGTAGTTCAAATATCAGAATATTTGTTTATATTTAAAAGTTGTAATAACCATAGTTAACTAAATTTTTTTTTTTTCAAGTATGAATCGAAACGTTCTAAAGCATTGAGGCTACCGCTAAACAATAACAACAAAGATAGGTAAGTCATTTGGCACATATTCAACAATAACGTCAGGGTTAGATATTACCTTAAATTTATTCAAACAGTTCGGAAGTGGGAAAATGTAAACTAAAATCTTTAAAATACTAAAAAATATTCATAGAACGCTGCGAAGCATTTTTAGAATATTTTCTATATAGTGCTCCACACATATTTTCCGAGAGTATGGGTTATGCATTACACCAGAAAGTGGAACAAAACGCGTCGTTACGTCAGAAATAACTAAGTACAAAGAAGTGAACATGCTGAGCAAAAAATCGTATTTTCTCTCAGACATCAGTGATCAAATCTGCAGCGTGCCTTGTCGCTTTTCACTTGTGGGATGCAATGTTATCTTGTCCAAGCAACTTGTTTCAAACAGTGCGCTATAATAAGGGTTATATGTTAATATGAATTTCATATTTAACAACTTGTTATATGATATAAAATACTGGAAGATAGCAATTATAGTTTACAATTTCGTGTTTAGATTTCAACTACTGATGCTGCTTGCTTATGGGTCATCGCATTACATGAAAAATATCGAAGTGAGTGAAATATTATTACAAAATTATACTAAATTTCCTACTATTTTTACTAGTTTCCTACTAGTTTTATGTTCACACGCCTATAAGTGGTTAAACGACGACAAGGTAGAATTAAGTTAAAAGTATGCCATTGGATATCGACTTTCTTCAACAGCTTCGGCCATTAGTTTAGTCATCTGTGCACGTCGGAAAGAATCCGGTGTACCAATTATAAAACACGATAGGTCCAGATATCTGAAGGCGCTTCCATTTAGACCTTAACCGACAAAAAGAATTTCAGTAATGGAAGTGACCGTACACTCGTACACCAATTCCATTGGATACCCCATGGTCGAATACCCGACAAATCAATTTGTAGTTGCCCGAATGCACGACATTCAAAATATAGTTGATCACCCTACAATCGTTTTAGGGTTAAACAGGGTTACTTGCTATATAAGCCATAAAAATGTGTTAAACTACCCGTCAAAAGGCCCCAATTAGACCTTTTTGCTTCGTATGAAGACGGTATTAGGTGAAATTTTTCTCAAAACCAGAATATGCACAAGATCGGCTTCTGCAGAGAAGTCACGTGGGCTAACACTCTAAAACGCTTATGATTTGAGTCCAGCGTGAATACCTATGTTTAAATATTTTGTAATTCTATCACCCAGTTAAGTGCACACTATCGTTACAAGATAAAGTCTAAGACAAGGGAGACTTCTTGTTCTTCAGAATATAAAAATTGCCCTATACTCCTCGCGACTGAAAACGAGTAATATGACGTCACATTTCCATGTAATATGAAATAATATATAGAGAGCGTTCCGATCTTCCATTTATCATATTATGCTCCGTCATTCGATTGCGGTGATTCTCAAGTGGTGGGGCATACAAATTTTTAGAGATGGCGCAGAAAATTTTTTAGATGGCGGGAAGCCAATTAAAAATGAAAAATGTTTGTTAGATTTGATCTTGCCCGCCTTATTAGGGATATTTACATTTCTTTATTTTAGATGTTTACCTATGTTTTGAAGAAAACTACGTTCGTCTTTCCAGCTTATTGTTAGCTAGTTATTTTAATGTGGCATGGCAATTTCTTAAGAGGGCACCCAAAAAGTTTGAGAACCATTCTTCTAGAGAGCCTAGACTAGTTGAAAATGACTCTTTTCATATATATTTCAGTTGAACAAGGTAGACGAAATCTCTATATTAACGTGGAACGTTCTGGCACCAATTTGGGTAGAAGAAGAAAAATTGAAAAAGACTGGGATTGTAGACATGAATCTTCTTGATATTAACATGAGATTGAAGCTGATTGCTCATGAAATATTAAGAATTGATGCTGACATTGTTACCTTGCAAGAAGTGAGTACCGGGCAAATATGGGAAGTTGAGTATGTTGGCTAATCTCTTGGTACTGAAAAAATTGCCTCTGTGTCAAATACACTTTAGGAAAATATGTCATAATTTTAATTACAGATCCGTCTTTTTTTTGTTCAAGTTGGACTCACAATACTTCTAGTATATTTTGCACATTGTATAAGCGCTGTAAACATCCAATACCAGAAAAAAAGTTTTGATTTCTTGGTGAATGTTTCGGATTATTGAGTAACAATTTACGGAAAACGTGTACATTCTACATCTTTGCAACCAAATTTTGACTTGCACTTTCAACTTCTTATATCCATCCAGACACAAGATGACACTCACAGAATTATTTCCAGAGCAATCCGTGATGTATATTCAGAAATACCTCACACAGCGCACGGAAAAGAACACTGGAAAGAATATGTGGAACGCAGTGATACCTACGTGGTTCGTATGATGATAATTTTTGTTTGATTTATATTTAGGTTTTATATAAATGCGCAAATAGTTTCGCAAATAGATGTAATTCTATTTATTTTTACTTATAATAAATTTGATATTTACCAGCGGATAAATTTGAATTGTTGTAAATATCTTTCTGTGTTTTTTCAATTTCGGCTGTAACGAAACATCATTGGTTTTTGGTATATATGAAAACAAATGTGATAAGTCTGCTTTAATTGGCGTAAATATTTCGCCCAGTTGGTAACGATGAAGCGAATAAGATTATAAAAATAAAATGCAAAAATTATTTTCAGAAAAATGGAATATCAACGTTTTACAAAAGGAGTAAATTTGTGGTATTATCAGCGGAAGAAGTTCTTCTTTCTGATAACAAAAATTTTGCTTTAGGAGTGGTATTTAGAATGAAAAAAATGTCACATCAAAAGGAATCGTTGATTGGGCCACCAATAACCGTAATGAATTGTCATTTACAACACAATGCAGAACTAAAAGATGCGTTGCTCAGGAGAAGACAAGTAAGTTTTTTCCATCTCTCTACCCACCATCCCTCTCTCTCTCGCTCTCTCTTTTTCAATTTTCTGAAGCCTCCTTTGTATGTTTGTTTTAGGTACATCGCATGGTAGAATGGGTAACAAAACAATACAATGAACATGAGAAAAATTTACACGGTAAACCATTGACATTTTTGTCCGGAGATTTCAACACTGATACCGGATATCCGGCATGGCAATACCTTACTTCCCTAGGATATGTCGACGCAAAAACCGTAAGTTTATATATTTCGCGATCCTATTTTAGAATAGCGTAAGCTATGATATATAGAGTGATTTGAATAGGTCATTCATTACTCAAAGTCAATGACTACATTTGCCCAAAAGCTTTTGTCGAGGCCAAAAATGAGGAATTTAAATTACTTATTTATAATAATTTTACATTTGTAACATTCTCCAATTATCCATAAAACGTTATTTTGACATTTGATAAAACTTCTGTATTTTGAGTTGTCAATGTTGTTTTAATTTACATCTAAAATATATAAACACATCAGTATTGGCACTTTATGGTAATTGTATTGCAGATAGTCAATATATATATATATTATTTACAGCAAAATGTTTTTGTAATAAAAAGCTTCTCTGATTTTCTAACGTAATTTTGATGTTCGGAAAATAAATAAAACCTTTACATTTTTTTACATCTGTTGCCATCAGTCATGTAGTATATTTCATCAATTCTAAATACCGATAAAAACTCTATGCTTCATTTATCCTAACTGTAATGTAACTATCGGATTTATTCATTCGATGCAGTCGAAAATATTGGTTTTGGTAACCTACGATAACACGGATATTTTTGTTGAACAGGCCCTGAATGTACCGGACAACATATTAAGCCTTTTTTATGCAACTCCACATGTGTCAAAAGCTTTGAATCGAACTTTCGACGGGATATTTCTCGATCGAGTATTTGCAAGGAAAGATGATATCGAAAGTGGCCGTGTAGACTTCAAATCCCTCACTATTCCAAATATACTGGCCGGGGACAGGGGTAAGAATTTATTGCCAATGCGGCTTCCCAATGTAGTATTCAGATTTTAAAAATTTGAGTGCAATTCGCAAGACGCAAGCTTGTCGGAGACTATTCAATATTTTGTTTAAACAAGAAATCAATACTTAAATATATCAAAACGAAGGCCAAAACAGAGTAGTATCAAATTTTTTGGGGTACCCACAATCTTTCTTATTCTGATTTCGCTGATCCGGTTCGCTAATTAGCCATAGCGGAACCGCCGCATGAGGCGCTAATTACAATTTTTTAGAAGACATCATCACACAAACCTTTAAAGTCGAAAACGATTTCCATAGAATCCACGGATTTTTTTGAAATAAATGGAGGTCTAGATATAGAGAGACTTTGAAATCGACTTATATCGTTCACGATTTGATTCGAACGATATGATTTAAAACTTTTTATAAATAATAAATAATAAAATAAATAGTAATAAAACTTTTTTTTATTGCCATAGCATTTTTGTTTTTCAGAAGAAGCAGAACATCATTTGAGAGCGTTGGATATTTTGTTCAAAAATTTAGGAGATGAAAAAGCTAATTTCCGGAAGGATGTCAGTAGTTTTTTGAAGTTGATGTCATCTCTGTCTGATGGCTCCGAGTATAATCAAAATTTGAACCGAGCGCTTCGTTCGGGCTCTGACCACCTTCCAGTGACAGTTACATTTAATTTAAAAAATTAGTTTCACACCGTCGATACTTTACCTAAATTACAATGTTTTTGTGCTCATTGACGCTCTCAGCCTTAAAACACAACACCCTCAATACATTCCCGTCTTTCGAATAATATTGTTTCCTAAATTTATTTTTCAAGTATACTCATCCATATATTTTAGCATTGATTCATTGCTATAATATATTTAATGCTGAATCAAATGAAATTATAAAACGAAATATTATTTGTTTTTGGTTCTAGTAGGAAATTGACAGAATTTTTTGCCACATAAATTTATTTTTCAGTTTTTTTTTTATACTAGTAGGACCTCCGCCCTTAGTACCAAGTTCGATCTAAATTAGAAATAAATATATATAATATATTGAGGGGCAAGAAAGGGCCAACTTACTAGGGTTGTTATATCAATTTAAAAAGTTTTTGTATTTGAGACTCCACCAAACTTCATGTCTACAAACGTCCGAGGAACGTATTTCTTAATAGCCAACTTCAGAGGGTCGAAAACGCGGAGTTTGAACTCTAGTACATCGAGGAAATATATATCGTATGATTTGCCTTTTGAGCGCTGTATTGAATCTAATCTAGACAAGGAATGGACACAGCACTGATATTCTAAATTTTGCAAAAGCAGTTGCAAAACCAGACTGTTTACTTTTTTATGTCTTTTATTAAGCAATTAGGTTTGCATGGAATAGAACACAATGTGCACTGAATGTAAAAAAGCTGTTCGTGTTTTATAGCAGATAGCATAACTATACATCCAAAATATTATATATATATATATATATATAAAATCGAGTGCTTCATTCGAGCTCTATTGATTAGATATCCTTTTACGAAATGACCATTTTAATGAGTTCAACATCTCCATTGACGCTGATGTTACGTATGTCTTTCAATGGACCGATTCTCTTATTATAAGTGAAAGCAGCGATGCCATTTATGTCAACATCGAAACCATGCTTTTCCACTATTATTTTTACCTGCGAAAGAGAAGACACATAGAGTGGAAGTGTGTACTCCGCCATTCGGCCTTAACCGAGAGTAATATATATATTCAAATTGGTTAAAGGAATTTTTGTAATAGAACTCACCGTAAATGGAACGTCTTTCGCAAACAGAAACGGGAAGTCCAAATCCCGTTCTTCGGTTTCCCATTTCTTATCCAAAGTATTTCTTACAATCTCGCGTTCATTTAATCTTGGACTGTAATGAAAATGAATTTTGTCGCCTTGACGTAAATTGACATCAAATCTGAATGACATTGAATAAATAAAAATGTACAATTTTAGTAAAATGAAGGAGAAGAATTTTGCACTGATTGAGTGTTGAAATAAGTGAGGTAAAGAGGGTCGACAGATTACTATGCAACTAGGAGCTCATTTTTAATTTTTTTTTTTATTTCAACGCAGAGCTCTATTTTGCAAACATTCAAGTTCCCCAACTTAACCTGCTGTCGGAGTTAGTCGGTTTTCCATAGATGGTGAAGGAATGACTTCTGATGTTAAAAAACGGAACATCGATATCCAGTGGAACCGCCTGAAACATAACCGTTTCAAAAGTTTAATGACTAAAATGAGGAATAGTTTGAGTACATCAAGTATACCGTATAACAAAGACAGATGAAGTTGCATTCACAATTGTATTCGTATATCGGAACGTTCAAATTTTAGCTTTCACTTTGAATCCGGTTTAGTGGTTCAAGGTTCTCGATGCTAACGATTTCTATATTTGTAAAATATTGGGAGCTTGCTGCAATCACTCATGTTACGTCAAATATACTCAAATGTCCATCCAAGACTCCAACGGGAACGTTCTAAAAACAAAAACAAGAATATCTTTAAATAAAGAACGTATACTGAAAGTACAAAAAATATTCCTACTGTACATGAGCTTCTGTATCAATCATAAGCTACCAATTGTCTTCAAAGCCGCCATTCAACTAGATGGAAAATAATTTTTATACTTTAAGTTGAGATGCAACTAAATAATGACAACGATTTCATATAGCGACCTTTCAGGTCAAACAAAAAGACTTTGAGACACTGTAGCAAATAATGTGTGGTGCTATTTGAACTCTGACCCGAATAGAATTTTATTTAATATTAGGTATATGATAATTAAATGACTATTTCAGTTGAAACATGAACTATGACATAGCTGTGCTATTGCTGAGAACTTTGAGGCGAAAAAATAACATTTTAGGCAACATGGAGGTTGAAATCGGCGGAAAGGTTGTGGTATCAGTTTTATAAGATTTTTTTTCCTCTTTTTTCATTTCACTCACTCAGAACTCATATGTCTCATAGTCAACCAAAATTAAATTGTGATCGTATAAATGACTTTTTTCCAATTGTAGTTTGAATTTCACTAACTTTATTGCTCTACTTTTAAATAGATTTCCTCCATTTAGTGAGTTCCTCAGAATGTAAATTCCGAGACGTTTGCAGATTCTTAGGACATTTAACACAAATCTTTATTGTATTTCACTTACTTGGCCTTCTATTCCAGAGCAAATAAGTTTGATGTCACAATTTTGTTCCACTTGAACATGGGTTATAAGCTTCAGAGGGATACGATGTTTGTATGTTGCAAACACTTCGTTACGATTGATAAAGATCTAAAATGCGTTAGAATTGTTTCGAAAAAGTTTTTTTAGATTTTATCATGTGGAAAAAGTATCCAATCGTCGTTTTTGATTAATCTATTTATATGGGTCTTAAAATTGATTTCAGTACACTTCATGTTAAGATTCTTCTCCCTGGCAAACCTTTTCCAGTTTATGATAATACTAATAAATTGACCTCAGAAACAAATTTATTCATGGCAAAATTTTTGATTCGACGTTCGTTTTCGCTTCTCTTTGGATGCAAGACAACATAAAAAAAAATTGGATTTTAAGTTGATACTAATTTGAATATTTCAACAATTGATCAAAACATTGCCGTTGTGAGGACACAATGCTTTGATTTTCCTATTTTTCATATTTTCATTCATTTTGAAACAAACCTCGAAGTGCTCTTTCAGACAAACAATCCAGATTGCAAATGGTTTTCCAGGTTTTTTCAAAGAAAACTTTTTGTCTCTTTCTTCTTTTCCCCAACCCTGACTATCCCGGGTGTTTATTACAACAGTTTTTTGATCGAAACGTGGATTAACATGTAAAGCAATTTGGTCGTCCTCATCGGGTCCACACAGAAGATTTACAGCAATTCTAATGGAAAAGTTAATAAAACAACTAACGATACCAAAATTATGTGGCCTGCAGAAAAAAATATATATAATATAAGAATTCTTTATTTTAAAAATATATCAATTTAGGAATTTTATAAAATCTAATTTTTTTTATATGAAATTTTAAAATCTAAGATACGTTTTTACCGCAAATATAAGAAATGCAATTCTTTATGACATTGTGAGAAAAACAATGTTAGTTATTCTGTATATGATGTTTTAGTCACTCGGAAATAAGCTAATGATATACAATATACATCAAACAATTTGAAATTTAATTAAGATGCTTGATCCAAATAACTTTTTAGCGTACCGCGGCTTTTTGTTCCCTTTTTCAAAGTCGTGTATAGGAAATACAAGTCATGCATAAGAATATTAAAGTTGACACTATGCGTCGCCCCGGAGTAAGCAATGCAAAAGTTGTCATGTGTCATCTAGGGATGAGCCTTCTGAATAGAGTATCCGAATGGAATATTAAATTATTCGAAAAGGTTCAGGCCGAAAGTTCGAATTGCCGCCATCTTGTTATATTTGGCCGCACGAAGGTCGAGGTGAATTCCTCAGTTTTTTTTTTCGTAGGAGCCATATTTTTAAAATGTAATTTGGACATATGACTCTTTTCTTTCTCTTGAAGTAAGGTTGGAACATGTTTCTTATGTCCCATACATTTGAATATCTTCTAAACATTCGATATTCGATTCAATAGAAAAAATATTCGATTTGATTCTGAATACAGTAGGTATTCGAAAATGCCCAGCCATAGTGTCATTTTACAATATCTCACCTGCCCTTGTCATCTTTGTGAGATTCTCCATACACATAAATTGTCTTTCCAACAAACATTCATTTTATATCAAATGTGGTCCCAATGTCCTTTAGAAAATTAAAATCAATATGATTCAAAACAAAACTATTGGAGTTTCACTTTAAAAAAGTAATCAAACAGTTACCGGATTAAATGCTGCTTCCATCGCCATGAAAAAATTGCTGTTTTTTGAATGTAGGTATATGTGTTAATTAAGGAGTGAGTTACTTCTTCTTCTTACAATATCTTCTTACTTATATATGGTATCTAAATCGACCTAAACTATGTTCGCAGAAGTATTTTCGTGATTACAAACACTCGTGAGTCATTGCCAATGCTCTTAACTTAGCGTCGTTATTTCTACTCATAAACTCTCATGCGAATTGTCAATATACTCCTATAAAACAACCTATCACTTATACCTAGCCAATTCGGCACAAAAACGCCAATTGAATGGAAACGTGGAGAGCAATAATCTTTGTTGGTCCCTTTGCTATACATTTCTATACCTTTTATCGGCATAGCTTCATTCGCGTAAATACGAAAGAATATTGGAGCTAAATGACGCACACAAATAAATATACAACAATTGGAGCAAATAAAGTGATGTATATCGAGTTACAGAAAAGACAAGGAAGCGGAAACAATGAAAAATTTTTGTCCTAGTCACCTGATAATTATTTGACACGACGTGGACGTATGGATTGTTTTGTTATTAGGATAGGCCTACTGTTATTGTTAGTATTTATCTTGGTATTTTTCTTCTTTCTGCTGTCGTGATATCTTTCTCTTCAAACCCAATTGTATTGCAATTTTCAGTGGTTATAGATCGTGGTTGAAGCTAGAAGGCTACTTTAATTCATTTTACAAATTCCTGTGGCTCTATAGGATTTGTTTCTCAGCCTGGGGCATGTGTGATGACATCATTAAAATTAAAAATTGCGCCCATGTGAGGGTTAGCGATCGCATTCAGCCATCTGGTGGTCAGTTTACCGGTACTGAAAAATATTTCATACTGCTTCGTTTTGGCTTTCGTGTTCATATTTTTGAGCATTTCTCTCTTTCTCTTTACATTAATATGTACTATATATATTTACCATATTGCATAGGCTACTGGATGAAAGAGTTGGCGCATTTTCGAGTGGAATAATTACATGATTATGATGCGGCTGAGTGTCCGTTATGGCCAGTCGTACGTCTCTCTCAGCGCTATTTTCATAACTGTCATTTCATGTTATAAACATGGCAGATGAAGCAATACATTTCGTGACGCACTCGAAATTAAATCCCGACGAACTGCTCTAAATTTTCGAAACAATGTAATATATATAAACTTACAACTTCTGTACGCACGTAATAAATAAATGTATAGTATTTGTTTGGTAAATGTATGCAATGGTATGATGAAGTGATCAAATTTAGGATTTATCATTATTGTACACATATTAGACCTACAGATATAGTAATTTTTCTCATCGTGAAAAAAAAATACAGAATTTAATTTGTACTCTGCAAAAAATTTATGTCACCCATGTTTAGGATTTGTTCGAATATAGATTTTACCACTCTCAATGTTGATATTGTGTGCTCTTTCTGTCCATAAAACAGATAAATGGTGACAATCGACGGTGCCATTGGCTAATTTAATCGCATATCTCTGTGATTGCGCAGGCTATCGACTCTTTCTTGTAGTATGCGTGATTTTTAATTAAATAATAAATCGCAAAATAATAACATTGCGCTCCCGTATTTTCGAACTACAGTTGTAACGATCGCGCACACATCTCGGAATTGCTCGAAAGTTACTTTACTCATGGTTACCTGGACTGTTTCTTTTTAGCTCATTAACTTTTCTTTCGTAGCTTTAACTATTATATTGTAGTTAATATATAAGCCACTCACGCCAAAACTAATCGGTGTTTACGGCATTTTTCTAAATCTCTTTATTTTAGCGGTATTTATTTCCTAAAAAGAACGCGACGACAGCGCAATATACATATGCAGCCATTTAAATGATGTACAAACACAGTCAACTCAACATTTAAATACTGCAATTCAAGTAATGTACATATACAGCCATATTATTTACAAGCGAGGACCCAAAGATGTTGAATCTACTTGTTAAGTGCACATAATTGAGTTAGCTGTATATGCATAGCTAAGCATATGACATTGGTTATGTATGTATATTGGGTTAGCTGTATAGTAGTTGTCTATATATATATATATACATACATATATGTATATTTTCGACTTGAATGTATAGAACGTTACCAACCCCAACGAATTAGCTCGTCGACTAAGCCTTGGTACAGTCTTAGTATATATAATAAAAAACTTTTATCCTGTATCGAGATGACAGAAACACTAAAAATTACAGTTTAGCATATTGGAGACGAATAAAAATAAGCGAAGAAATTTTAACGTTAACCACTGAAACAAATATTACTGAAATATTTAACAATTTACATTAGTAACGCACAACGCGGTAATTCACATTTACACTTAGTAGCCTATGCCTCTGAAATGACACACTACAATTCATGTGTCGTGCATGTACATATCTGAATTTTGATTATTCTGTAAATTTTGTACAATTGTGATTACCCTGCAAATTTTGCAGAATACAAACCAACACTCAAAAGAGCGTTAAGGAATAAAGTAACACCAAAGAAAAGGTTTTCGTCGATGTAACAGTGCCTTGACTGCATGTAGACAACGGCGTAAATCGCAACAAAGTATATACAGTGGATGACTGTATCGAACGCGGCGCATAAGATTTTTGTTTCTTTGTTTACCGACGTTGCAACTAGCGCGGATCACATTTTTCAATATATGTCTGATAAATAATGTTCTCATACTGCCAAGCGACTTCCGGCCGATGGTTTATGCGCTAAACGAAGCCCTTTCCTGTGACAACCAATCAGAGACGAGAGTTTCTTGTACGTCACTGAAGTCTGGTATGTGAGAGACCCTCAACCGAAAATCGAAATCATATCGCCGCGAAGGCTCGCGAGTCTGGTTGCTCTGCTCTTTGTCTCGCTGTTAGCGTGCGCCACGTTTCAGCATTTATGGTTTTTGAACTTTTTAGACTAGTTTTTAAGACACTTTAATTGAGCGAAAGTTTTATTTTTACTTTAGTTTCACAATATATTTAAGCGATAATTTCTACACGTCGATACCTGAGTACCGACGAAAACGAAAGACGTTTGTAACTGTTTAAATATTTCGGTATCGGTTCAAGAAAAACTGAGTTTTTTTCGATTGAGAAAAGACAGTGGGCGTCAAAATTTTAAGATAAATATTCGGGAAACGTTAGGACACAAACGGACTCAAAAAAGTCAAATTTCGAAGAAGAACAGAAACGATGATGCACGAAACCATAACTGCCTGGCAAATGCCTAATGTTCGAAGTCCGACGGAAAGCGTTGACTCGGGAGTAGAACTGTCTCCGCGTACCACTTCCGCTTATAGTTCGTACGACAATGATTGTAGCCAAATATTCACCGAGATCCCTTGCCAGGGGAGTCCTACATACTCAAGCGGAAGTGCTGGGTCGGTTGCTGAAGACTCGCAACAGAGATACAGCACCATGTCACCTGAATATACGGCGACATACTCGCCGCCATTAACAGAAGGAGAGTTGGACGCTTTGAGTGATTGTTCCGAATTGACATTTTCGCCATGTTCTGCCGAAAACACGACCGAGCTTACAGAAATTGGACAATTTGGATTTCAACCAACAAATGAAATTGCAGTTCAAGCCACCGGGTATCATCACCCAGCAGACGTGAAGGCAGAGGCTTCCGTAAGCCTAAACACAATAAAGTATGTAGTGCTTCAGTGCACGAGATAATAGTCTTTCCGTTTCCTTTTGGCAACAATCTAAAGTAAATTATTCAAATTGACTTACCATATGTTGATTTGCCTAATCTAGAAACTGATTGCTTACTCTGAGACAAGTCACTGTTAGTGTTGATCTAAGAATAGGTAAGACCTGCTGTCGCGACTTCGCATATACCATACTGAATAAAAATTAGTTTTTCATAGCAAATAACTCAAAAGAACATGATTAAGATTGATTTATCTACGGTTATGGCCTATGAATTGTTTTATAGCGAAATTCAAGGGTTAAAGTGAAAAACATTTTTCTACGTTAAGTAAACTTTGGCATTCGATATGAACACGTTTATTTTGAAATATGGAATCCCATATGTTGTTTGCTTTCTTTACAGACGTAAAAGAAGATTGAAAGCTAGGCAGATCGGGTTATGTGAAGCGCACCCCGGCGTCGACCCTTGTTTAGTGCCCAAAAGCGGAACTGCTAAACCACGACAGAGCCGAAAACGAAAACTCGATCAAAAAGAGTTGCCTATGGCTGGTGGACAAGGTAAGAATATGCTTGAGATAGTTTTGAGTCGTGTCATGATTTTTTAGATCGCCCATCCCCAGGGGGCAATCGAAAAAGTATATATCAAGGATAATTTATAAGGAATAATTATTTACATACATCAATTAATCTGATCACTAAATTGAGATTGAGATTTTTGTATTCAGGCGTGACAATGAACCCGAAAAGATGTTATTCGGGAGCAAGAGTGAAGATAACGGCACGCGAAAAACTTCAACAGCTTAGAAGGATGCAAAAGGTTTTTTTTTACTTGATTCAAAAGGTTTTGTATGAATAAACGTTCAGCTCAATTACCTCAACGAGTTTTTTCACATATATAATCAGAAAAATAAAAAAAATTAGACCATTTTGGATTATCATTTTTATTCGCTAAATTTTATTATGATTATAAAGGCCAAAAGGCGCTGAATAAATATTGAACCATTTTGAATCTTGAGTATTTCAAATGAAACATAATTATTTTTCACAGAACAAGGGTATGCTGGACACAAAACCTCTAATCTCCCACAGCAGCGGTGAATACATGTCGCCATCCCAGCAGTCCGGAACATCTCAAATCCAAGCGAAGGTTGAACGACAAGTTGCTACCAGTCAGAATGAATACGGGTCGCCGTATTCTTCCATGTATGCTACCCCGCAATCCAGCAGTTGTAGTGTTAGCAGTATGAGCCGTTCATACTATCATAGCGTGGAAGAGATTTTGTCCAATACTGCGCTTTACAACCCTACAACATCCCATCACGTTCGTCCGGAATTTCAAGGTATTATTTATCTTTCGATTTTAGTCAGGGGTATTATTGTGCATTTTCAACCCTACCTACGGACAATTTGAAAAATAATGATGTAAATATATTTATAAGACGTGACATTCTTAAAAATGAGATATTTAGAAGCTTGGAGACAATAATGAGCAGTAGTCATTTGCATACAGTATCAGTATATTATTACAAATTCCCTTTGAAAAAAGCTCTCAGAATTATGAGAACCTCCTTCTTATGCAAATTGAATAATAATAATTTCAATTATTTCTTTTCATTTAGAGAGAAAAGACAATCTCGACCAAATTATTGAACAAATTCCGATGCTGCAAAACATCACTCCCCTGAAAGAATATATTGAACAAGCAATGTCATCTTCAAACCGTACTGGACAGGTTAGTCTACGTTCCTACAATATTCATGTTATTCTCATCTTGGATCGTCTAATATTAACCAACATACTCTGTCCTCCATTGTCCTGTACTATAATGTAATTAGTTTGAATGTGAAATTCAAGACGCATGGTGAAAGCAAATTGCCATAGTAGGCTTTCATGAACTAAAAAATTATGAATATATTTCTTTTGGAGGAAATTTTATTTTTGATCATAAACCCACACAGACGTATTTCAATTACTTGTGTGATTTTTGCAATTCGCGGAATTTTTACTCGAACTTGAGTGACTGTTTGTTGACTTAATTCTGAACCATGTTATCGCCTCTTCTAAATAACCTATTTTCAAATTCAGCCTTTCATATACATTTGATTGATTATCTTGTAGAAATGTGAATAGGTAGGACACCTATTGTTCTGATAGAGTAAATTTACCAAGGCTTTGGAGAAACCAAAGCACAAAATATGTCGCCAGTTGTAATCGAATACGTATTTAAGAATTGTTGTTGTTGCGTAAACTTTATAACTTTATCAGGCCGAATGTTGTAATAATAGAGCTTTGATTTTCTTTCATTTGTGTGCACTTTGGAAAATATTGTAAAATTAAGTTGGGGTTGGAAATAAATCATATTATGTTATGCAAATACTAATTATAAATTGAGATTTCCATCTTTTTAGTAACACGTAATAATAGCGCTTGATGCTTCTAGCTATTGACAATGTGGCATTGCCATTACATAAAAGTATATTTTTCTTGTCTTGAGAACATCTTTGTCAAATCGGAAATCATTCATTATCTTGGGTTGTTTTCGATCTGTATCGACAACGTCCTTACCATTTCCTCGTCAGTTATAGAATTCTGTGGGTGGTCTTATATAAACTAATTGTGGAGTACTACTTTACGGACCATATAAACATAACTTACGTCTGCGACTTGTATCCCCACGCATTCTCAGGTCTCTTGTACACAAAAAACACAAATCATTTGCATACTGCAGATTTCTGGATGTGTATTCTGTCTTCCGCCATGACGTGAACCTAGATGAACTTTTGTACGAGTATAATTAACTGATATGTTTGAAAAGAAATTCATACTATCTTCCATGTCTGTATTTGACCCTATTTTGAAAAAAAAGTATTTCATTTATCTCAATTGCCTCAGAAAACTGTGATATTTAGTACCGAGCCGTATGCTGTGAAACATTAATTTCAAAAGTTCAAACTGATAGATTAATATATCAGCTTGTGCCAGTCTCCATGACAGTTCGCCAGGCGCCAAGATCAATATTTGTAAACGTCATGCGACATTTTAGCAAAGCGCCAACATGGCTGCAATAGGGTGCTGTTTTAAAAAGAAAATATTGATATACAACGAACCACGCTATAGTAGTACAATATCCGATCCTGACAAACTATGTATTATAACTTTTTATTATTTGCAATGTGTAGCGTATTCGTGGAAGTAGACCAAGGTATAATCTTTCTATTGAAGCTGAATCTTCATGCCAAATATTTTTGAAAGTGAGTGCCGGTAACTTATCTCTCTTGGAAAAAAATTATAAACGTGTTTGCGCACCGCCGTATTTACTAGAAGTCGTTTTAAAAATGCATTGATTTTGGCCAACGTTTATGTTATCGATCTGTATAGAATTTCTAGGAAAATTTGACCAAATTTCTATATCTCAGTACGTTGTATTATATTTGTATACTGTGATACTGACTTGTTTACGACAAATTTAATATTTCCCCAAATTGAAACGAAAATATCCAAAATATTATTCTATTTGGGTTGTTTATTCGAGGTTTTTCTACGAAAAAGTATTTTTGATACATTTCGCGTTATTGTCTTATATTATCCATTAGTCGCGCTGGATCAGTAGTTGAATATTTATAGTGTTTATTAGTTTTTAGTTAAAAATTAAAATGAAAAAAGAAACTTCCTGGTGTTGTTTTTGCGGGAACTGAAATAAACATTCTTTTTGTCAAACCCAAAGATTCCATATTAAAATACTGAACATTGTTCAATTCCTGTTTCTGAAGTTGCCACATGATGCATTATCAATTCATACAAAAAATATTATTTGTGGTATCCCGATAAAAAAGTCACTCTCTCATGAACATCGATTGTGGCAATTGCAAGTTACCGAAGACTTTAAACGTTCGTTTGAAGTGTGCGTCGTAATTGGCCTGTCTATTTATTTTCGTGCTATAAACTGTGGGTTTTCTTAAAACAATTTTCACCTTAACTCAATTTAATTTAATAGAAACGATCTGACGTCAATCTTGACCTTTTAAGAAATTCGTTAGTGTCGTTTAACGAAGGACATTTTTGGACGGTGGATGCAACGTGCTAGTATTCCAGTGCATGTAAGACTCAAAATATCAGTGGTTAATCATACCTGATGAAAACACAATCATAAAACTAAGTATTCACGTCAATTGCGGGTATTTTTGTTACCACTAAATGAGTCTTAGAACAGCCCATGTTCCGCGGTTTGCGTGATTTTTACTACCTTTCATTGGAAAGTTTTTACACTCGACAAGCGCATTTGTGCTTTGTTCAATTACTATATTCAACTATGAACGCCTGATAAAATTGGCCCAGTTCATCGCTATGCGATATATTAAAAATAATAGAACGGCGAGAACGCCTCGCTTGAACTAAATAATTTCGACGATTTGCACATGTTAAAAAATTCATGCTCATGAAAAGCCGCTCACTTTGTTCAGGCTTGGTTCAAAATCTATTTTTGGACGAAATTACTTTTTTCGCTAGAAATAAAAAAATAAGAAACTAAAAAATGCGTTTATTAAACTTGTATTTCATACCGGGAAAGCTCATTAGGCGATTAGCGTACCGCCTTCGTGCGTCACATGTCTGCTACGAAATGAAGTAAATTTGTTACCTTGATCAATAATTTCAGGTCACTCGAACTTAACAATTTAAAACTTATATACGGCCTTGTTTAAAACTTGTATAAATCTATAAAATGTACTCAAATACTGTGGCACAAACTTGTCTAGACATAATGCAGTATATGGCGTTAAGACACGGAAATATGGACTTGGCGTGACAAGATACCGATCCCATCTCCATCATAAATAAACGAAAAACAAATCTCGCGATTATCTTTGTTAAAGCCGAATAAAGACAATTTTTTAGTTGCTTTTAAAATATTATTTCTTCTTCTTATTTCCTAATAATCACTTTACAATGGCGGCAGTTAAAACGATTGATCATTTGCATATTATAATATCAAACAGCAGAAATATTCGGTAAAAAATAACAGATAAACTTTATTTTATCATTTCGAATACTAAAACAAATATTTATTCAATACTAAAATACGCTGTTCCAAACAATTTAAAACTTTACAATAAAATAAAAGATCCATGTATAATTTACGATCTACAAAACTTCAGTACTTGGAATTTTAAGTAAAGAAGCCTATGCTTCAATCACAATAAATTGACCTGTAAGGGCTTTTGCAGGTGAACAAATAGAAAATGTCACAAAACAATGTTTGTGATACTTCAGCAACGTTTTAATATGTCGCTAAGTTTCTAGTCTATTGTTTGTCATATTTTTGAACAAATAGTGTTGTTGAGTACGATTAAAAGACAATGCGAACGACAAGAGGGATTTTAATATGATGTAATAATACACTCGTGTTCTGCTTTCGGTTTCGCCAAGATATTTAATTTGTGAAGACTGAATACCTATTCAAGCATTTCGGATATAATCGAGACCCTTTTCATTATTGAATCTATCAATTATTTGATACTCAGCGAAATTCTCTGTTTAAAATAACTGCCAACTAGACATAGCTTATATATATTCCGAATTATGTTTTAATATGGAGAGTAAAATCTAATTTTCTATTGCTTTTATTATGTGAGTTTCGACGCCTCCACACCCTAAATGGGATTTACCGTTCTCTCGTAAGTAAATTATTGACGGAAGCGAAAACATGGTTCGTTGCGAGTGTATATTAATAATTAAAAGCGAAAAGTACGCCTACCGATATGAACTGAAATGCCAATATTTAGTATAACTGGACCAGTTATGACCATGGATGAATTTAGCGTGTTTAAACTTGATTTTATCATAGCGCGAACCTACTGCATTTGTAAGCTTAAAAATTGAAAAGAAAACACTCAAAGCTGCGATAAATAGAATGGATATGTTTATATAACAGCGTCGTTTTGTTCAGAGATGGATGGTTCTCTGTTGATACGGAATATATAAATATATATCTATCGCTATGTAAGGATAGGTATTATCACGAATGCACAAACCCGAATGTTTTGCAATCGAACTCGAGATGTGAATATTATCCATTATCCACTTCGGCGTTATTTATCCGAGGCGTATTTGGCACCACGTGGTTCTTATAAAGGGTGATATTTCATCATTTCGAAGCAACACCTAGGCATCTTCGTTGTAATAGAGATTCCTTGGTCGAATTATACCGCGTTTTGGGTGATTTCCAGCGCGGGCGAATTTACCCTACCAATATACTGTTTCAAATTCCATGCATAATTCCTTGAAGTGATAATTTGAAAATTATAGTACACGAAACCCCCATGGATTATGGATTATATAGTTACTTAAAGTCAAGTGGACTTGTTTCCACATGAGTGTTTTAATACAGGAGTTTCTGTCTTAAAAATATGTCGGAGTTCCCCTTATTAGATCAAATTTTACTTCCCGAATTCGAAGGGATGTCATCAATCAGCGATTGTGTTTTCGTCAAAATAAAAATTTCGAACCGAAATTCAATACAGACTCCTAGGTGGTAATGGGGGTTTTACACTACATCTGGTTTTAAAATTTTCGACGGCTGGTTTTCTTAGTAAAGCCTTTTCTTCCTTTTTTTCGGTTGTGCCTGATTGCGAATAGTAAAAAGTTTCAGCTAATTCGACTAACTTGAATCTTTCATTTGTTATTAGCCTTCATATCTTTTGTGTAGATATAGACACAAATTTTGATTTCATATTTATTGCATAAATTGAAATGCAGTTAACCACGAATATAATAGTACTCAGTAGTACGACAGAGAAACCCAATTACCATCATTTTTTTTCAAGTTTGATTTTATATCTATTGTGTGCTATTTGCCTATCAACACTTGGCGTTCATCTCCGGACAATATATATTCAAATTTATCAGAAAAACAATACTAAGGCTTCACTTACTTTCCGCATACGCAAGACTTTGATATTCGATGCCGAATAATGATTTTTTAAACCATAGATGATCTGTGAATAAGTCCCACTAAATAACACGAGTTATGTACACAGTTTGTTTGGCCACGCTTGAAAACTATTGCTTAAAACACAATGGGCTGATGTAGAGTAAAATCCTTCTATGCTTTCGTCGCGTCAATCAAGATATCTAATACAATGGACTTGTTTTGTATATTAGAATATTACGGATTCACATTCAATGCATATGAATGTTGATATTCGACGCGCTTCGCGGACCATTAGATGTATAAATAAACCTCTTTATTTCCCTCAATAATCTCCGTATGTTGACTTATCTTATTATATTATTTGGTTTAATTAACTAATTTTTCAATTCACTTCTTTTACTATTTGTTCTGAAATTTGCATTTTATTTATTGTGCATTTAGACTCCTTACCATACCATATTGAACAAACTGAATCAGAAAACAGAAATCTACAATGTTCAACAAATCAAACAAGTAATGGTAAGTCGAAAATATTTTGCAAAATTTGAGTACTAATGTGCATCGGGATGGCGATGCGAATCTGTGGTCTTTCAATTTTTCACAATGAATCACTGATATTCTTGAAGTAAATATAATGAGACTACCTATTATAAACAAACAATGGTCGAATTCTAAGTATATCTCAAATGATAATTTGTTAATATTAAGTAGGTAATACACCCTGCAGATAGAATAACCTAAATGGGAATGTAATATTTCTTGCTACTAAATCATAATGCTTACATAATAATACATTTTTTCTGAACAGGAACAAGTATGCCGTGTTTTGCCTGGAGTTATAAATCGAACAAATTTGAAAGGTAAACCGATTAATTATAAGATTATATATATACAGTTTATCGCCAATGTCAAAAAATAGCTATTTCGTGTCTAAAACCGAATTCTGAACCACTAGATTACGTAGGTACTACGTAACTTCGCGTGTTTTATATTGTTTCAAATCGTCACTTCAAAAGAATTTTATTTTTTTTTAATCCGTTTTTGGCGTTCAATTATATCATGCAGAATGTCGTTCTGCTATATACTTTCGGGTTTTGAAGGTCATGTGAATAATTACGCTATAAAATTTCCCACTTTGCCTTTAAGGACTCTTGATTGAAGAAAGACGTCAAAAAGCGCTTGACGTATAACAATGGTTGGAAATTTTGAAATCTAAGTATTTCATTATCCCGATAAAATTTTTGCTTTTGAAATAGAAAGAATTTTGAAGCAAAGATTCCCGGTTAAAAATCGTTCCTTGATTTCTAAATGAAAACCTTACACAGCGATATTACTTTTAAGCATTTCAGTCCGAACCCAATATTTAATACTTCGGATCATTGTAAATTTCACCAACCATATTTCTACGTACCATTCCATTAATTCTACCTTGAATTGTTATTGGCAACGGTCGAGAGAGCTCTATAGTAAACTTGTTTTCGCCACAGTCTTCACTCAAGCGTAACAATGGAAAAATACAGGAACGCCGTGTCGGAATATCGCTTTATAAATAGCGTACGTTTGTCTTTTTAGCGTGCGCACACATGTAGCCTTTTCCTAACATTGGGAAGTATGCAGCTACATATAGATTACGCATGCACTAACACTACGTTTCGTGTTTTTTCAAGCGGAATACATTCCTGTCTGTTCTCGGCACCGCACTTATTAAAATATACTTTATTTAATTCAATCCGGAACATTGAACTAATTATATAAATTATGAGTTATATAAATTTCCTGCTCCTTTGTTTAAATTCTTATAGAGGCGTGTACTCTACTGAATTAATTAAATTACATGGTAAAAATAAACATTACTCTTTCTTTGCAGGCGAAACTCCCATTTATTTAGCTTCATTGTACGGAAACATCGGGGCGGTCCAGGCACTAATGGAAGCTGGTGCAGATCCATGGATTCAGGTATGATATGTCGATGAGTATTAACAATGAAAATAATACAAATTGCCAAGTATAAATTAGATATAAATAATGTACGATGGTCAGAGATAATATAAGTGTTACATTGTATTTAGTAATACTATTATAAAATGTATAAATGACATCGTTACTCCGGACAAGTGACAGATTATTAATCTTTTATTCTATTTATAATAGTGAAAATAATCAAATTTAGATAGGGCATTACCCTTATATTCTTTAATTAATAGCGGGAATTTCAAATCGTGGTAAATTACATCAAACCGTTAATTTGATTTGATTATGATCCAAGTGTGACGTGAATCAGGTGAACCGACCGATAGCTGTACCGGTAGGATTATAACCTGTTATGGGATTTGTATGCGGTGTGGCCCGCAACATCCGGTCGGATGTTTTCCACTTATAAAATACCAAAAAAAATCCGATCTTATTATACTCTATTAAACAGGTCATGTTTAAAATAAAATCAGTTCAAGATATTCAAATTATTTTTCTTCAGCATTTAATTTCCTAAAAATTTATATACCTTTATTTTTTACTTCGACACGGAAGACACCTCAAAAATTTGGTGTTCTCCAATGTTTCCGCATCCGGGTCGTCGTGACGTCGTAGTCGACCTCAAAACATCCTATTAATAAAAATATGATGGAGCATTTCCCTTTCCCTATACTGTTCTTATTAATATCATTTGGTGATTGGTATCCAAAATCTACTTACACTATCCAGACAAAGCCTTATTGTTTGAAGGGGCAGTTCACTTAAATTACATTATAAAAAAGTTAATATTAGTGGTTTGTTTTAACTCCAAATATAGGTTTTCAAACAATGCTCATTGTTAACAATGCATGTGGGTGTTTCGAACATATTCGTCTGTGTTATTATCGGTTGCAGCACAATGGTACGCAGTATTGCCCCCAGGATATACAAAAACCTCCATTATCCCAAAAATCTGATTTATTAACAAACCGATTGACGTACATGCGGATTTTTTGCCTATTTTTAGATATTTCAGGTTTTTTGTTGGCTTTTATGAATGTAATTCATTTTTGTCTGCACCGGATCTTGTAACAATCGCATGTCTGGACGTCTGGGCCTCTCATTTTTTTTTATATTTCGACTTTCGATACTAAAAAAATTAATGACACACGACAATTTTTCTTCTAGGAAAAAAGCGGTGGTGAAACAGCTCTCATTGCCGCAGTAAAAAGCAGGAACGCAAGCACAGTTGCAATGATTCTATCGAAACGTGAAGACCCTAAACGATACGTGGGAATCAATGCTACTTCATACGACGGAAACACAGCTTTACATAGAGCTACAGGTAACTACCACCGACAGTTCTCAATAGCCAACTATAAAATTAGACAGATATTAAAGTTAATGCCTCTACTTGCCAAGATTTTAAATATTTTTAAAAAAGCAACCGAATAACTTTGCCTCTGCGTTCATTTTTTCATATTTTTGTAAGTGTGGTGGCCTAGGAGTTAAAGTGTTAGTCTTAACTATGATGGAATCGCAGGTCAAAATCCCGACTTCGAATACCAAGCTCACCTACTCACCAATAGTATATTGGATTGGGTGGGTTATACCGAACCGGGAAGATTAATTTCCTTTCAAACTATTTTATTTTCTTACCTAACTGTGGCGGCTTGTGCAGAGCTTTGCTCGGAGCAGAAAGGGTATAAAAAAAAATTATTTCTTCAAGTTCAGGCAATAAAATAGAAATTTACTCGGCCTGTTGGCTGGTGCATTTATATTTGTGGTTGCGTCTGTCTACGTTCTCTCCGCTTAATTTTGCACTGTTTGGCACTGTTTCTTTCTGATTGAATATTATGCTATTGGCTTGCTCCGTGATCGAAACACATATTTTGATCTTATCATTTTAGTCTGATGCACTAATTCCGTAATTATGTTTCCCAGAATAGCACTTACATTATTTTTTCCTTTCGATTTATTATTTATCATTAGGATTCATAAATGTGAAAAACATACGACGTTGCGTAAGTCCTTATTCAGGGAGGCCTGCACTGTAAATTTAATTTAAATTTCTTTATTAATTTGAAGGATATTATCTGTAAGAACATGGTATTTTGATTAATATTTTTCTCACGTTGTATAAGGCTTACTAAGCAAATTTAGATTTTGAGTTATTCACACATTATAGAAAGCTACTCAAGGCATTAAATTAAGTGAGAAATAGTTTTGGTCCACAGAAATAAAATGCAACGTGACTTCCCGTGCGTCACACTTACGCATCGGGGTGTCGTAACATGTTCCATTAACAATAAATGTAGAAGCAATACACGGATGTACGATTAGTTAATAGAAACGGGATCGATATATATATTTGTTGTTTACCAAACATGGCTTCGGATATATTGAGTTTCATTCCACGTAAAACCTAGTCGCTGTAAGCATATCGAATTGGGGTAATGGATTTTGTGAAATATAATACAATATAGTGATTTTAAAAAAAATAGTAAAAACACCATGTCCATATATGCACACTGTATATATCATAATCACAACACGCACACACAAAAAAAACATAATTTTCAATATGATTTGCGTTTAATTCCGTATATTAATATCAAGTTTATACGACATCTGTTCTCTGACTCCATAGTATTTATTCTTATTTTTGTATTTTACAGCTCTCCGCGATGTTGATCTTGCAGTTCAGAAACAAATTGTTATCAATTTATTGGAAGCGAACGCAGACGCTTCGATCAAAAACAATATGAGTCAAATGGCACATTCTTTCTTGCCAGACCAACTCAAAGAGGTAAAATTCTTTTTTTTTTGTTATGAAAAAAAAGTTAATCAAATGGTTTCAACGTCATTTAATATGATGATCTATGATATTCAGCATTTTCAAAAAAATGTTATTTTTCAAAATTTCAAAATTTTGTCTAAATAAATTAGGAAGTAAAAGTGAATTTCAAAAAAGAAAATCATCTGAAATTCACATTTTATTTTTCTGTTTCCAGCTTCAAGCCGATATGAAAAAACTCAACGGACGTAAGCGAGCACAAGCCCATCAAATCATGTCGCCTCTGCATGCGGAAGGTGCTGTTTATGGTCGTCCTTTCAATTCCCAATACTCACATGTTACCCCCGAAATGCTCCACGCCCATTTAACCCGACCCTCCAGCAGCTATACCAGCCAACACGCTCGTTTATCCTACTCCTCTTACCCTCAACCTCCTAAAACGTTTGCCCCGACTACAACTATGTCTTTTGGACAACTAAACGCATTTGCTACAGGTCAAATCCAGCATCCAGCACTTCCACCTTACGTCCAGCGCACCCCACAGATCCCAACTACGGAACATCTGCCGCAGGATGTCGTCGACGAGTTTTTCCAGAATCTCCCGGAAGTCCCACCGGAAGCTTGAAGTGACTTTTCTTTTTTCTTTTTTTACTTCTTGCGTGTAAACGTGAGAGAATTCTCATCTTGATTTTCCAAGATTTTTATTTGCGAGTTGTCACAATTAGTATTGCATGAACTCCGGTCACCACCTATATCCGGTAAAATTTGAAAAACACCTGCCATGGATATAGCATTTATTGAAAATGTGAAATATCCATAGGCCGAATTTGGCGTCAATGATAACCGGAGGTCGACGTGTATGGGTTGGAGTAAAATAGCAACATTCGTTGAAGTTACTATTTTACTGCGCTCCGTACACGCATAAATTGTTTAAATAACACTTTGAGTATTATTTGTGGCTACTCGTGGATTGTTTTTCGTATCTCCCTTACAGGGTTGCCTACTATTAGTGTGAGCGTGATAGAACCAAAGCTGCAGTCTATTTTAATATAGATTTCATCACTATTTATGATAAAGATTAATTTAAATCGTTTAATATCAGTTTTATCTTATTAAACTCCCGATTTTAAAACGTGCTTACGGTCAGCTAAACATAATGCATTGTCCATTTTGTCCAGTCTATAAATATCTAGTACAGATTGCAATTCATTGACTTTTAAAGGGCATATTTCTGCTAACTCGTCCCAAGTTTGATTCTTGAATGAAACACGCTTGGTCAAGCAGTCAATGGACAACAAAATGAACGCTATATGCACACACATTTCATGAAACACGAACCGTCTGTCATTTTAACTATCTTTCTTTCAAAACCCGGAAATGACGTAGGGTGTAACTCATCCAATGCATTGAAGCTAGTCATTCTTTGGCAGAGGACTCGATTCACGAAACTCGTTCATCTTTATTCTCTTTCTTCTCAAAAACTTTTTTCTTCTTTTTTGACCAGATCAATACGCTAATAGACGAAATGAAACGTACAGCACGAATTATGAGAATATTAACATTTAATGGCGCCATATGTTTTAAGTTTGCGAACGTGAAATGAATTTATTTGAACAAAATAAATATAATAGTTTTATTTAAAATCATATTGCACTTGATGTGATTACTATAATATTTCTGTTAACTTCTCAAAAAAAAAAAATTATTAAAGAAATCTAGACCTATTGGGCAAATATTTTGAATTTGTTGCAAAAAATGATTGGGAAAACTCGAAATTAGATCTTCTTCTTTAAATTCATTATAAGATGGGTACAAACATCCTCAATGGAAAATAATGAGGAATTTACGTATTATTTCTGTCTCATATTGTATTATCATTCACAAAAACACGAAAAAACGTCTTTTCAGTTATTCACACACAAAATTCTGCTTATGCGGATATCGAGTAATTCAAAAATAATCGTTAGATAAATTTAAATTTAAATGAAATTTAAGCCTGTATGTTCATACGCTTTCCAATGTTCTGGCGCTTATTGGCTGTACATATAGACTTGTATACACAATAGTATTATATATCGGAAATTTTATAGTTTCGAATAAATATTTTGAAAACATTGGTATACCGGATTCACCAGTAATATTGAAACATTATTGGGTTCGCAGAAACTCCATTTGCCGACATTTCTGAGAAATTTTTTCAATTTGAAAAAATCTATGTAATCATTACTGTTAATTTTCTCCTACATTTATCATGCGTATATTCTGTTTCATTCATCAAAATTTCATTCAATACATTGACTGAATAATATGAGCAGAGTATCTACTAGCAAATCCAAATGCACCAAAGTTACTTTAATTTTTGTAATTTTGTTAAACTACCATACTTGCTAATTCAATTTGGTCGGTATTGAAAATATCCCGGGATATCAGACTGTCGCTTTGGTTCGTTACCTCACACAAGTATGCTCGTTCTAGAGCACAAAAAACTTTTTTTTGCATTTTAACGCCTTGTATATAGCCGTCTAAATTTGATTTAACATTAGCCAGATTTAAATAGCTTTTGTTGCAAGAGTTATCTTTAATTCACGCTTAATCTTCTTATTCGCAATAGTGTGTAGTTTGTTTTATTTCTTTGTTTTACATATGGTGTAAAACTCCATATGACTATTTGGACTGTTGGTGTATTACATTTTCTTATTTAGTTAGCATGTATTATTTTGACGGAAAAGTTGTATTTTTGTGGTATGAAAGTTTTCTCATAAAATCGTAAAAAATGTCGTTAAGGCATAGCCGAGTATACAATTACATTACATTGTAACTTTCTGAGTTTTTGTTTAATGATTTTGTTGATTTTACTGTTTGTTTTTGATTACAATTTAGCATAGTTTGTCCAAAAGTGGCCCAATTAGCCGATAGACCATATTTGGAAGTTGTAAAAAGGTGTTTTTTTTTTTTTTTACCATTATTTTATTTCTATGGAGTTCAAAATATTAAAACAGAAAAAAAATAAAAAATAAAAAATCCAAAAAAAAATAGTTGTGTTTAATTGTTCTTGTGTTTTGTTTTTAATTTTTAGTAAAAAAAGGAAAAACGAATAAAAAAATATGTTAGTTGTTTGTATATAATTTAGTGTGTTTCTGAATGAACTAAAAAACAAAAAAAATTAAAAAAATTTAAGTTGTTCAATTTTTTTCATATTTTTCTCAATCGAAAAAGAATTAAAAAGAAAAAAAAAGTGTTTATTGTTTGTATGTAATAGTTGATTTCTATATTTTAGCGTAGTTTAATAAACAAAAATTAAAAAAAAAAAATCGAATAAAAAATATGTTAATTGTTTGTATATAATTTAGTGTGTTTCTCAATGAACTACTTTAAAAAAAATTAAAAAAAATTCAAGTTGTTCAATTTTCTCCATATTTTTCTCAGTCGAAATAGATTAGAAACGGAATGAAAATGTTTATTGTTTGTATGTAATAGTTGATTTCTATATTTTAGCGTAGTCTAATGAACAAAAATGAAAAAAAAAATTTATAAAAAATCGTGTGTTTTCCACTCCTTGCATGTGTAAGCAATATAGTCGCGATGCGGCTCGGTATCTATTTTACTTGAATATAACAGGTTTGATGAGTCTAGTTTGTTTGCCTACAATAATGGTAAATTGTAATGCATTGATATCACTATTTGTGGAAAAATAAATTGTACATATGTCAGATTATTGTGCCTTTTAATTGTGGTCGTTGTAGGGTGTGTGTGGACATGTATAGAATTTGAACCTGTTGTCTGGTTGGTCAAATTTTTAACCACTAATAAACATTTATCTGTAATGGAATGGAGAAAATAACGTCTTTTTTAACATAATCAATTTCTTCTTGTCTTGGTGAGAAGTCGGCTTATAACTTGCTAAATCTTTATAAAATGATGTTCTGCCGGGTTTTCAATCGAGAGGATTAGTTAGGTCTATCTGAACCCAAAAATCGTAGTGTTTTTTTAAATTTCGTCTGGTTGGTCTCGCCGAGTAACGTAGAGAGTATGCGAGAAAACAGGAAAGGACATATACACAGCTACAAATGCTAAAAGGTTTGTAAGATTTAGGCCAAGGACTAAGTGGGTTGTAATTCACCCATATATACTATTCGATTTTAGGCATTGATTCACAGTAAAGAAAATTGGTATATTCAGTTGGAAACAAATTGAAACACATAATGGTGATAAATTGTTTATATCATTTGAAGTATTCTCAAAAATGTTTATTGGTACCACCCCATCTGTAGCAAGTCAGAGTCTGCAACGATACAAAGCAAGATACAAAGATTTTTTAGGCCTGTAATTTGATGAACCATATGGAACGATAAATTATATTAATCTTCAAATTTATCTCAGCAACAATGATGAAGAG
Organism: Styela clava; assembly: GCF_964204865.1. Lineage (NCBI taxonomy): Eukaryota > Metazoa > Chordata > Ascidiacea > Stolidobranchia > Styelidae > Styela > Styela clava. The sequence continues at coordinate 17,065,060 of NC_135258.1, read as the reverse complement.
TCCGCTTTTTCGTCCATCCGACAGTTTATGATTTTGAAAGGATGCTTTGCTCAATTTGCAACTGTAGAGCATCACAATTTCTGAACTTACTAGTTGGTACCTTAAATATATATATATATATATGTGGAACAAAATATCAAAGATTATTAAAATTGTCTCCACATATATATGTCACATAAGGGAGTTACTATAAATTAAAATAAAACAGCAAAATTTTGAATGCAAAATCAATTTCCGTGGGACTAGAAAATTAACAAAAGTAGCCTTCTAGATACTTCTTCAAGTGCAGAGAATCTAAAATCGATCGATTTATTAATTGCAAAGAAATGAGTTTTTTTTTAAAACTCCAATAACAAAAACCATTTTAAAAACTGATCCATTATCCAGTTTTTATCCGAAAATTAATTTCCTAAGCAATCCGATCAGTTTATCTTTGTATGCTTCAATTAACGCCACATGTCATTTAGTATATTTTCATAATTCTACTCACTGAGTCGGTTCAGTCCACTAGTTCGTTGTGACAGATGCAAAATGCCTACACACTTAAGATTTGGCAAAGACTTCAAGAGAATATAGAAATTTAAATTTTACTGATTTCAGCTTAATATTAATTCGCATATAAAACCACTGACTAATGTGTTTATTATTTACATATATATCTAAAAACAACAACAACAATTGTGAAATAACATGTCGAATTGTTTCCATAATATTCTATGTTTTTCTTTCGTAAATTCGTTTTATTGTCAAGATCCGAATTTCATGACATTCAATAATGGCTCGTAGCAATTTTAGAAAAATTCAGCAAGATAATTTTAATTTATTTGTACAAAGTATTTCAACCAGAATATAGTAAAGTGTCGACCCATATTATACCAAAGTCGTCAGTAAGTGTCAGTGTGACGTCATCTAGTTTGCATATGTGCACAAATTAAAACTGTCCATATTTAAATATACATCCTGTGTAACTTAATTGAACAAATTCCTTTTTATGCGTTCGCATCTAGATAATATATATATATATACAATATTAGATATATTTATTAAATAATCTGATAAGGCGTTTCCGTTAGTGGTTACGTTTGCGATATTAGTTTGTATTTCTGGAAAGAACATGGCTATGAATTCCAATTACAAAATAATCAAAAGAGCGAACGTGAATTAAAATGCTGATTTTTGCATTTGTGTTTAATCATTTTTATGGTAGATACACGTACAGCGTACCTCCACCCGATTAATATTAAAATTAATTAAAATCTAAGTCTTGCGTGAGAAAATATTTTTGAACGTTGGAATCCTGCATTACTAAAAAATTGAAAAAATCCAGCACGGTAAACTGACACCCCGACAATCGGCGTTATATAATTACGTATAATATCAGCCAGACGAGTAGGATTTGAAAGCCAACAAAACCATCACCCTATATTGAGTATCAGCATTCAAATCCAATAAGTTGTATCACAACAGCCGATAGCTCCATTCAACTATTTTTTCCCTTCTATATAATATAAATAACGCAGTAATGGATTTGTGTGTTTGTAGGGAATATTAGTAACTTTAACAAAATGTTTGAGAGCAAAATAAATGATGTTACTGGAAAATCCCAACTGGTCAAATACTTCTTCCAATTTGAAAAAATCACTTATATAACACCTCGCTGTAAATTATAAAACCTATATTGACCCAAAAATAGAATTATATATCGTTTATGTAACATGTCAGTAACATGTTACATAAACAAGACAAAAAAACAGAATTATCGTTTATGTAACATGTCAATTTTGTTATTTGGTCACTATAAGTTTTGGACTATTTAATACGAACTTGTTATAATTTACAGCGACGTGTTATATAAGTAAATTTATCGAATTAGAATCATTTTTTCTTTACTTTTAAACATTTTATTAAAATTTGTAATATTCCCTACAAGTTCGTGTTCTGGTGAATTTTCAATTTTAGAGCTTTGGAGTACTAACTATTTTAATTTGTCCCAATATATGAAATTTTATAAATTCCTATGTCCTTTTATCAATAATATCTTCTCTTAGATAACCGCAATGCGTTAAGGAGACTGATAACTGATATGCATGCATATACAGTTTGAATTGTTTATTAGATAGATAGATGGTATATATACCCAAGAAATTCGTTTTGTATTAAACCATATTTAGCAATGTTCCACCTTTGTGATCGATGGAAATTTGAGCAGCGTGTTTGACGTCAACTCCGCAAAATAAACTGCGTATTTACGGTTTTAAGGGGGTGCTCGACATAATCTAAATGTAGATTCAATTTGAATAATCTTAAAAATGGTAACACATTATTATATTGTATTACGCAATATCATAGTGTGGGCATGTAGCCAGTTCGAATGTTAATTAGAGGCACAAAGATCTTAGTAAATGATCGAGACAAATAGCTCAACGGTTGGCGCATCGCGCTAAGCCTTAGGAATACGCCTGTCCTCACATCGCTGAATGCTTTGTGAATGTTTCCAGGTTCCAATCTCAAGGAAGACAGTTATGTGTAAGAAGAGTGAATTACGTAAACGCTGGTCTTTCAGCTAAACGTTCATTCCCATCTATTAAATCTATCCTACCAATATAAATCACTCGACCATGGAGTTACTGGTATCTATACTCCAGTGCACCGTCTTGTGGCCTTCTAACCACAATTGTTGATGTTTAGCCCAATCCAACATGTGCAATCTACATAGACTCTGCCACGACTAATATGCGTTTCCCGTGTGAGTTTTGGTAAAATAGAAACTTTGATACTATTGAGATTTGTTTTTTCCGTTCTAATATGTCAGAATAGTCTACAAATGGATCCTAGATTTTCAAAAAATTCTTATTCTATATATCTTTCTAGGTAAACTCACATTAATCTTAAAAATGATTCTATAGGAAAAAGTGTGTATATTCATTTAACTCAATTGTCTATCAAGATATAATGTTTTTGGTTTCCACAAAATACACTCATATTTTTCATTTTATAATTGTAGTTCCATAATACCAATATACTTATATAAGGTTCTATAAGTGATACTATTACATATAATAATTTTATTACAAAAGTAATACTGTTACATCACCACAACCAATGATGCCTATAAACAGCAATATATAACATTTTTTCAAACCCAAATCAAATATATAAATGGATTTTCACAAAGTTACCAAAACATAATACTCCTTTATATTAATTAATTCGAATGTTTCGTAAGCAATACAATTTGGCCAAATATATTATTCAGATTAGAAAGAACATCATCAAACACATTTGAGATTTGTTGAAATCCTACTATATAGTATCACCAGGGTGTTGGAAAAGTAACGCAAAATTAACAAAGTTAAGATGAAATGCTACTTAAAACATTTAACCACTGACACCTTTTAATAGTATTAAATTATGATGAAATGCCATTCCTCGACTGACGCTTTTTAATAGTTACTTTTTTAACGTTTTCATGACGAAAAATTTTATCTTAATTTTGCATTACTTTTTTAACACTCTATATATCATCAATAGCCTTCTTCTATCTAGGTCTATATTTCTATATAGAATCACATACGGTAATTCAAAATGTTATAAACAGTGGCATGATATGAAACTACAGCAATCACTTACAATCATAATATAATGATAATTCCAAATGACTATATTAATGCAAAATTTTGATTCATTCATAATCAATATTAACAACACATAATCGTGAAAAAAACTGGGTTTATTTATTAAATACCCAATTTTAATGTACGAGTGGAAAAATCCACGCAATCTATCTAAGTCTCGACATTCAAATCAGCAAAGGTGAGAAAATCCTAATAAAACTGGCATGATCTAATAAGTACGAGGCATTATTATATGAGTGAACAAATCAATGCAATCAATCTATTTTTTGAAACATAACCAATAGGTGAAATGACAAATCTAAAAAAAAAATCGAACAATACATTCTTATTAATATGTTCAATATATTCAGACAAAATAATTTTACTAAATAAAATTTGTTCTCCTAATCCTACCTAAACTACAATAATATATATAACAGATGTAGAAACTCAAAAAAAAATCCAATGAATTTCATAAAATGTATTTGGATTATCAACATTCCACAATCAAAGCAAGATTTTTAGATATTCAATTAAAACAAATACACAAAATTATGACATCAGATTTTCTAGTGGTGACTAATCTACATTGTATATATATATATATATAGTCTATCACTTTACAAATGGAACATCAAGCAAAACATGGCATATACACCAGCTATAACATTAGGATCCCACTATAAATAATAATGCAACAAAATAGTTCACTTGACTTAGACAGAAATAAAGGATAGTTCTTCGGTACACATGTTTATATTGAATAGTTTCTGTTGACATTGTGGATTGTCTTGATTCGTTTTCGAAAACTTTAGCTGTAATGTAATTGATTTATAAATTTAGATATCAAAATGGTTTTCATTTAGCTAATTTATCATAATATTTTTGAATTGAAAAGATATATATTTACTGGCTTGCCATATTCTACAAAGATTCCACATTTTTTCAGTGAATCCTCAAAGATTGTCTGTTAATTCACATACATTGCCTTGTATTAAAATGAATATAAATAAATAGCAAAGGGTAAATTCAACCGTTTGTGGAACAAGTAAAATTTCATTGGTACTGACCAAATTTTCCTCAGAACATTAAATTAGAATGTACATCAGCAAACAAGCTTTTCACTTTTTACAAGTGTATACAAAATTGCACAATAGCTTGAACGAGATTTCAAACACGAAGTGTTGTAGTATTTAAAAAAAATTGAAGAGCAAATACAAAACTTCCAATTATTCACTTCTCTTTAGTACAGTGGTTATCGAGAATTTTGGTGTGGCGAAACCTCAATAAAACATTCCAGGGGTATTGTCAAATAGTTTGTCTTTTATTGTCTGAATTGTATAAACTATAAATATATATAAAAGCAAACCCAATACTGAATATTGAATGATCTTTGAGGTGTAGCAAGTTTAATAATAGTGGAAAACCTAATAGGTAGTTGTTTATATTTGAACAATGTAGGCTACATATAATTAGACTCTACAAAAAAATAAATAAATAAGAGTCATACCTTCACTATATTACAGTGTCATAAAATGCAATTTCAATGTATGAATCTTTCCAGAGGAATCTCCATAAACAATGCTTGAATCTGAGAAACAACATGCCGATGTAACAGGACTGGTGGTGAAAAACTGGCCAATCTGTTTCAAATCTGGCTTGGTCCAAACTTTGATAGTACAGTCGTAAGAGCCAGTAATTATGGTGTTTGGGGAATCCAGTATGACAGAGATTCGGTCATTATGAAGCTTCTTTGTTATATTAGCCAGAGGCATGTAAATAATTCCATTACTACTTCCAGCAATAAAAATCCTCTTTGAAGAAATCCCCTCAACGAGAGCAAATGAGTGCAAGAATTCTGCATTAGACAATACAATATCAGTAGCATCAAATATTCGACCCTTGTCGGTCATCCTAAAAACAGTAGGCTGTAAATCAGAATCATTAACACATGCCAGAAGTTTGTGTCCATGTAAATCATCTAAATTCATTGAAAATGTTTCGATTTCCTCAAGATTTTCTTCAACGGAACAATCAAATATTTTCCCCTTTATATCGCCAATGAGAAAATCTAACTTTTGTTTAATCCCAGATGAAGCTGGCAGAGAAATGAGCGGGTCAGAAAATTTATAACTTGTTTTTTTCTGTAAACTGACATGGATTTGAGAATTTCCATCTGAATCTTGATTGCAATTTATAAGCCAAACAATAATTTGTGCATCATATGATACAGTAGCAAATGCATTTTCTTTCAAGCGTTGCATAGCTGTGATACGTTTACTATGGCCTTTTGCTTTATATGCCAAAGTCAATTCATTATTTGCATCAAATTGCCATAAATATACAAATCCAGCATCACACGAAGATACTACAATGTGTTGAAACGCGATAACCGATGTAACTTCACCATTATGTATTTGGTCATCTTTACCAGAAGGTAAAACGCTCCAAGCTTTGATGTTCCCTTTTGAAGAGCATGAAATAAATTCATCTTCACCATTTACTACAACTTGATCCACAGATTTGTCCTGTTCACTCATTGTAACGACTTTATTTCCAACTAAAGGTTTCCAAAGTGATATTTGTGCATCGTTACTTGCACAAACAACATCAAAATTTTGCATTTCTGCAGCAACTGCTTTTCGTTTTCTTTTCGCGCCTGGTTTGCGTTTTTCATGTTCTTCGTTCCATTCTGCGACTTCAACTTCATCCGCCCAATTCAAGGGGTCTTCTGGTTTATCATCGTCAAAGTTAAGTGCTTCCTGTTCATCTTCATTATCTTTTTCATCAATCTGCAAAGTAACATCGCAGCAATTGGTTCTAGATTCCGTTTTAAGATTAGTTATTTCAATTCCTTTGTGAGACCAAATTTTGATTGTGTTGTCTTCTCCCCCAGCAGAAACAATGCAACCAAACTTATAAACTACAGAAGCAATACCAGATTCATGACCTTTTAATATATGAAGTGGTGTTGTATGTTCTTTTCCTGTACAAAAAGGCAATTGAGGACAAGCCCATATTTTCAATGTGGAATCATTAGATCCTGTGACAATATGATCACTGCTATCATTCCATGAACAGCATGTTATCCAGTCCATATGAGCTTGATCAATCACAACTAACGGCTTCATGTCTTGTTGTTGTTCATGTTTTCCTTGTCTCGCTTGTACCTGCATTTGAATCGATGAATTTGTTTGTGTTATGAGACCACCAATATGCCAGTAAGCAATTTTTCCATCACGACCACCAGATACAAGCATTGTTCCTTCAGGATTGAAACACAAACATGACACCGGACCTTCATGTCCACGAAGAGCTTTTGAATAGCTTACAATTACTGGTTTCTTTTCAATTAATGCATCGGACTGGGTATTAGCCTGCACAACATTTTGCATTTCATTACCAAAAATATCATTTGCCTCAGGTCTGGCAGATAGATCATCATTACTCCATAACAAAATGTCAAAATCTTCCCCTCCAGAAGCAACCCATTTGGTACTGCAATCCACTGAAAGAACAGGGGCTTTATGCCCTTTGAATGTAGTATGTACAGATTCCCCGGCAGGATTCAAAGCCTTTAAAGTCCAATCCGCACCTCCTGTTATAATCATTTCTGGAACAAATGCATCTCCCAATAGGAAAATACCAGAAAACATGTCATTAGATCGCGCAGGTTTTGTCCATGTCATGCAATTAATAGCAGATTCGTGGACCTTATGTGTGAATAAACTATTTGGTAATAATGGATCATATACAGCAATGTATCCTTCATGAAAGCCAACAGCTAAAAGATTTTTTCCATCGTTAAACTGGCAGCACAATGCATTGCCAAAGTCTTCTGGATCAGGTACCATATATGATATCTCTTTTCTGCCAAGATGAGAATTCCATACAGCAAGTTGAGAAACGCTTTCATTTGTCCCTTCTCCTGCTCCTATAATGTATTCTCCCTTATGAGAAAATGTCAATGATTTTGGTGATGTCAAATATGTTTCACCAAAATTACCAAGAGGGACCCCAGCACCTGCTGACCACAGCCTTATCACAGACTCAAAAATAGAACAAGATGCAATATATCTTCCACAAAGAGAGTATTGAACAGACGAAACAGCATGAGAATGGCCACGAATAACAGCAACACGTTTCAAAGTTTGAACATCCCAGATACGAATAGAAGAATCCCACAACCCCGCTACAATTCTTGCCTGCGTCGGATGAAAATCCATGCAGTTGACACAGGAACTATTTGTTTGAAGTCGATGGACAAATTTGAGATTAGAAACATTCCATAGCGCGATGGAGTGGTCATGTGATGCAGTGGCGAAAACTCTAGAAGAGCTGCCTTGCCTGAGAGGACGTACTTTAACATCACTCACTTTTCTATTATGAGCTTTGAAAGATCGAACTCTGTATCCTTCAACTGTATTCCATATTGATACCATGCCATCTGCAGATGCTGAAATAAATATTGCTTTATTTATAAAGCATAAGGCAGTAACTTCATCAGAATGTCCTATCCATGTGTTTGTCTCCAACCCATTATCCTTCCTGAGAATACCGACTTTTCCTATTTGTGAGCCCCATGCCACAAAGTCACTTTCATAATGTGTAGACACACAAGTACGAACATCGTTTACCATGCCTGTAGTGTAGGTACGAATACACTGCGAAGCTAATTCTACTCCTCCCTCCAAGCATACAATTCTGCATTGATTTTCAGATTGATTGTTCTGATATAACATAGCAGAAACGGTGATATAAGGGTAGGAATCTTTCACTTGATTAAGAGCATACTGGTATATCAACTCTGGATATTTTGCAATAATGTGTATGCAAGAACTCACAAATTTATTCATTTCTTGCCATGGTTTTGTCATCTTTTTCACAGCTAACCTTTTTGTAATATATTTCTTTGCCTTTTCAGCCTCTATCAATGAAAAATCATCCAATAATTGCAAACCAAGTCCTAGTTTACATTTTGCAGCAATGAAATTGAAATCCACAAGTAGAGTTTTCAATGCTTTTTGTTCACCAGATTTTGCCAAATGAAAAGGAAGCCTTGTCAAAGCTGTTACAATTTCATACAAATTATTTCTTTTTTCTGCACAATTTTCTCGGATTTTGATGACGTAGAAATCTGTAAGGATTCTATGACAGGATTTAATGAATTCTCCATCAACCATGTATTTTTCTTCAACTACATCTTGGTGTACTGACTGTCTAATAGACAGAAGCATGCCCCGATCATCTTCAGATGATACAAAAAACCCTCTCAAAGAATTTAGGACAGCTAAGAAGGCAGCTTTGGTTAAAACTTCTCCCTCGCCAGTGGTTTCTTTACTGAATCTCAGTGATAAAGCAGAAAACAAGTCTTCTTCTGAAATACCCCATTTCTTTGAGCAGTGAATCACACCCAATACCATTCCTACCAATATAGGATGACTTTTAAATCTTGCTTCGACTGCACAAAATTGTAACCTGAGTATGGCATCCAAGTCATGAGGAAGAGTCTTCAGAGTTTTAGTAAGAGACTCAAAAGTTTCTTGCACTCTTATCATTTCACAGACATTACTCAAGTAGAGTGGATATTTTGAACCATGTTTTGAAAGTAACAACTGTAATTGGTTATTGAAATGAGATTCATCAAGTTTTTTGCTGTGGACTCCTAAAACTGATCTTACAATCGCTCGCTTATCTGACATGGACAAATCTGGCATCAGCTGAAAAACAGTTCCAGGAATGTGTTTCAGAGCTTTGTGAGCAAGTCCTTGTTCAACACATGTAACAACAATTGTGAAACCTTCATAATGAAGTTTGCTGAGCCAGTCAATGCTATCTCCAACCACATCCATATCATCTATTAACAAGTAAAGTAACGGTGCTTTTCTAGTTATATTTTTGATCTTTTCCATCAATTTGGGGAAAATGCCAATCAGGCTATCCATATCATTTTGAATGTTGAGGTCTTCAATGCCGTACGCTTTTACGACTTGACAACAGAAACGATACAGTGGGGTTGATGCTAGCCCACCCACAGAAGCATAATGAATGCAAGAAATCACATTTTGCATATCAGTAGTTAGCTTTTTATGCACAGCTGATAAAAGTGAAGATTTCCCACTTCCGACTCTACCTACCAATGCAACAATGGGACTCTCTGAAGTTTTCCTCAGTGTTGCGACTTTGTTGAAAAATGCTGATAACAAAGATGATCTTGCTACAAATTCTTGCTGAGATAATATCTGGCTTTGAATTGCATCTTCTGCAGTAAAAACACTTGAATTCTCATTTTTTGAATGTGCATCGTTTCTCTGAATCTTTTTAAGACCTTTCATCATATCAGATAAAATCATGTCTTCAAATTGATTCAAGTCTCTTACAATAGGAACTTCATCGACAATGCCTTCCCACGTAGGATAATATGTTTGAACGTGTGAATCCATATATTTGTCCTCAATTCTTTGTTTCAAATCTCGCAGCTTACTTTTCTTGTTTGAAGTTTGTTCAAAAAATGTTGGTTTCATAGACTTTGGCATAAACTTTTTTATGTCAGTAGAGTCTCGGAGATAGAAATAACAATCCTTTTTGCTAAACTCAGCTTGAGCAATTTCTATTTCAGTGATTGATCTTCCTTTCGGGTAATCTTCTAGCCATTCAGAACCTTTATCAGGAAATCCATAATCTTTTGGCATCCATCCATATCGTTCCCCGAGCATGCAAATGAAAATATCACATTTACGAACTTCTTGTAAACAAATACCAACACTACGATCATAGCGACTATCTTCTCCCGTAATTCCCCACCGCAAATCAGTTTCGATCACATTCAAGCGTAGTTTTTTAGCACTTTCTCGGAGAACAGGAAACACTTTATGTACAAGAGCATCTCTTTCACTTAGCATATCTTTGATAGTTGAAGAGATGAACACTCTAACAGTTCGCCATGGTTTGGGCAAAGGTGCATCAATCAAAACTGGACCTAGCTTCTCAATACTTATATTCTTGTCCTCATTGCTTGTAAGCTCATATTTCTTGTCTATGTTGGAAACAAAATTCAATTGTCCTTCTCCTGAGCCGAGAGCAATGTATTTCAAAATCTGATCACTGTATCCACTAAATCTCAAGATGTTGTCAGAAGCTCGTTCATTAGAAACAGAAGCTCTTTTTCCTGCTAAATCAACCTCATAACACATTAGGTTGTGATTAATATTGTCTCTGTATCTTTCCATAAACATGTTGAGATTTACATTTTCGTGGGTTTCAAGGGCTGATGACAGCACCAGTAAATTGTCCATCTTCATTCTTTCTAGCAAAACTTTATCTAAAAATTTTGTTGGTATGAATCCATGCTTTTCAAACTGTACTACGTTTACCAATCCAAGTATTCTTTGGAGATTTTCCAAAATCCCTCCACTTTCTAACTCAATGATTTTGTATTTTTTACCACTACAGATGAGAAATGTACATGCCTCACATGAATAAGCACACATGAGTCCGAGCAGAAGCCCAACTTCAGCAAGCGTACGTGATGAGCCAAGGCCCTTCGAGCTGGTGCAACGTTTTTGCATTGTATCATAACGGACATCACAAAGTATGACTGTGTGACCTTGAATTGGTGGTACATTGCTAACTGTTGCAATTCTTACAGCAGTATCCAGAGCTTTCCTGTATCGATTGATCAATTCTTGATTGTATGCAAATTCTTTACCATATTTCTTATGGACTTGTTTTCTTATAAAGTCAACTTGTTTTTCTTCAGCTGTTTTGGTCTGTTGATCGCCAAATTTTCTATTCAAATAGTATTTCTGTGTTCCTTTTAGAAAATATTTTAATCCGTGTTTTTTATACATTTCCTGTTTTTCAATTTCTTTTTCTAGCTCAGATAAAACTTCATACGCTGAAAAGAATCTGAAAGGAAATTGACGACTTCTGGTAACTGCTCTCTCATTGGTCAATATCTTGATGACTTGAATGTGATGTTTTTCTGATATGCCTGCTTTAATCATGTTTCTGATATTTCGCAGCATGGCCATAAAAGGGAGTTTCTTGTGATCGAGAAGATCTTGCCATGTTTTCGCGAGATTACCTTTAGAAGAGACTTGTGTTTCCCATGTCTCCGGTACTTCGAGTTTCATGCGTTTCCCAGAAAGAGCAGAATCCCAAGTTCCTTCTAATCCACATTTGTAAAAAGATTCGACGCTTTCGGGATACTTTTTTCCTATGATACGCATGACTGCCTGTGCAGGTTTTGTTATGTGAAGTTTTCGAATCAAATATTTCAGAGTAAAACTCGGACTATAAAGTTTGAGCTTCTTTATCACGTCCTCCTCTTCATTTTCACCATCCATAATTTTTCTTTCTCGTTCAGTATTCTTTTGATTTTTTTTCTCTTCTTCCTTACTCTCATTTTTCCCTTTCTTTCCCTTTTTCTTCTTTTTTGCTGATTTTGATTTGTCCTTGTTATACTTTGCGAGTACATATTCATCAAAACTGGGGAACTTGGTCACCATGACTTTCCTCAAAGCAGAAGGTAATGTCTTAATACCTTCAGATCCATAAGGATCAGACAGACTTTGATAAAACTCGGCAACTTGAATCCAATCTGAAGGAAGAATAATAGCTTTATTAAAATACTTTTTCAAGTATGGTCTGCAAGGCGGAAGAAAAGATGATATTGCGAGTAGAAAATTGCTTGTTGCTCTTATGTTAAGCTCAACTCTTGAATACAAAGCTACCTTTAGAACAAATTCAGGCTCGGAATTTGAAATTGCTTCAGAAAATTCATACAACTTCGATCTAGTGGCATCCACTGGATTAAACCAAATAGGATTGTTTATCAAGGACGTGCAAACACATTCAATAAAAGCTGTTTTCGTGATAACAAGTTGAGATGTATCTTCTTGCAATGTTTGCTTGAATTCATCTATAGTTGGAAAGTTTATTTCATCAGTCTCTGGAACAATCGCTAATAAATCGTTTTCATCCAATGGCTTAACATTTGATTGTTCACAAATCGAAACTTTATCCCCAGATTGATTTTTAGCTCCTGTGATTCCAAAACTCGAAGCCACAATATTTCTTTTCTGTTCAAGATTGAAATTGGGAGCTAACAGTGTATTTGTAGTTTTTAAGCCAGTTTTCAGATTACCACGTAGACTTGAGTTTCTTAAATCTCTTCTAGTAGACACCAAACTGGAATTTGCAAGCAAGGGATTCACTAGCGACTTTCTGGGCGCATTTTTCTGAGTCACTTGTTTCAAAGATGGTTTACTCAACGAAGTAAGCAACTTGTTCTCACATGAAAACCTAGATTCCAACTTCTCCTTTGAAACTCTGACGTCATATTCATTCTCCTTTGCCCTTAATAGGTTATTTTCGAGAATAGAAGATGATAGTTTCGAAGCTTTAACGTTTGATGAAAATTTATCCAGGAGAACGCTCCTTGTTGAAGAGGTAGGCTTCTTCAAACCAAGACTTGGCAAAGAATTCGACGACTTTCGCAACGAATGAGTCACAAGAAAAGCATTCTTGAGTGTTTTGCTCTGGAGATTAGTATGAAGTAGCTTGTTTTCAGTAGAAATGACCATATCACTTTGTTAAGATATATCTAGATATTCAACATGTCTGAGAAATCAAAAATTGCATATCATTAAATAATCAAACCCTGTGTATGACAATATAATAATATTTACAATGTTGAACAATTAAGAAAACAATTCACTGAACCAAAACATAGCCATTTATAACATTTTCTTACAATATGATTCTACACTAGTATTTAACTCATAACCATTGTTGAAATGATAAAGTCAAAATATTTTGAATAAATTCCAATTTCACTGCACAATACCATAGGCGTAGCCAGGAGGGCTGAGGGTCATTTTTTCAATGCAATTTGTTAGCATTAAGTTTTTACGCCTTTTTTAAACTTTTTACTCCCTTCTTGAACAATTTACTGAAAGCTGACTTTTTCTGGCTTGCTATCAATAAAAAAAAATGCCTTTTCCCCAAGAAAAAAATTTTGAGCCGGCTCTTGCATAGCACTATATTAATTTGAAATATTTCCATGAACATTACCAATGAGCGAATAGATATTCTTATCCTTATCCAAATTCTTACAACCACCAACTTCCTTTTTCTAATAACAAAGAAATATAAAGGATATATTAGAATTATCACATGCTATAGTAACAATCATCAAGAAATAGCAGACTGTTTACTAATAGCCTAGTTAATCATTAAACATGTAATATTGTTTTTTCAATTCATCATTTTTAAAATTTGGAACAAAGTTTACTTTTACAATGCTTGAAAATCCCTCTTTCATGCTTGGTTCTTTGTAAGCTTTTCTATATTGATAAAATACCATGTCTGGTACTTTATCATGATCCGATCCTGAGAGTTCTCGAAATTTATTATTATGTCTTGCATGTTCCATTGTCACTTGCATAGCAAAGCATCTGCAATCGCAGCCTCTTGCTTTAGCACAATCTATATACCTTTTTCTTGACTCTGGGTCTGCATTTGTGTTGTCCACGACCACACTTTTTCCTTCGCTGAGAAAACGTGTACATGCCGCCACACATTTTTGCCATGTTTTCATTGTGTCTCGATTTACGAGGGTATATCCATTTGCTTCCAAATAATCTTTAGAAACGGTAGACTTTCCGCTGGCTGGATACCCAACCATGATCACAACTTCTTGTTTTTTGCTGATCAGCTCATCCATGTTTTTTATTAAAACTTTGTTGTCGATGACACTTTTTGGATCAAATTCAGGCATGTTGAATTTAACAGGCTTTTGTGAAAGAAAATATTCCTCGGGAGTTTTGAAATCAATTTCCAAATTCATAGCAAATAATCTATCAGTACACGAAAAATCTTTTTTCTTTTTTGGAGCCCAATCTTTTGGGCGGCCAGCTGCATCTCCGACATAATAACTATGAGACATATCAATCGGTATTCCCCCATTACCTTGTTTTGCCAGCCAAGTCCATGTTCCAATGTTAGGTTTTCGAGACGGACCCTTTTTCGTAATTGCTATCACCTGAGCTTTAATACCAAGCTTTCCCAAAATGTTTTCGACTTTGGTTTTGAAATCCTTTGGTTGAAGTTTACCTTTCCCAATCCCCAGTTGGTTGGTTATTATCACTATTTTATATTGGTCATTTTGAAGCTTTTTCAATTTTCCTGGTACTTCGGCGTAAAGTATCTTCCAATCATTATGATCTTTTGCAAATGTCCTACCCGATGCTGTTGTTATTATTGTACCATCCATATCAAATGCTGCTATTTTTGATGAATTATACAACTGCGGAGAATGATAAATTAATAAGCCTTCTTTTTCTTCCCAACCAACTGGATAGTCAGATTTTATCCATCCTCTAAATACATTTTTCTCTCTACCACCATCTTTTGATTTTTCTGTTTTCACAATGGATAGACTTTTGCTTTGTAAAAATTTGAGCTTTTCCGCAACTTTATTTTCATCATCACTCTGATCATCCGATACCTCATCTTCATTTACCATTTTGGCTTTTTTTGGTATTGGTGTTTCCGTTTTGGATTCTGAAGAACTAGGCCCAAAATATGAGTCGATTGTTCGTTTTTCAGCTGTTGTTTTTTGCGTTTTAATAATTTCATGTGGATATTGTTGAACAACAAAATAGAAAATATCACCAACTTTTAACTTCTTCTCGTGTCCTTTTGCAATCTCTTGTTGACCAATCATAGACGGGTTAGTTCCAAGATGTTTCAAAGTGACGCTTTCTTTTTCATAGTTTGCTGTTAATTCAACTTGCTTTCTTGAACAAATTTTCTCAATGATTTTAGTTTGTGGACTTCTTCCTAGTATGACAGGAACACCATTTGGTAATGGAATAGGTTCGTGTCTATCATTACAGCACCTCAATTGAAGCATTATACAGAATTATCTATGACCCTATAATGAGAGAGTGATAATAATTTATTTCCGAATTTATCATCAATGTACACATTGCAGTAAAAAGAATAAACAGTAATCATGAAATATAATCGCAAAGGGGCGGGTAAGACTGCAAGGTTAACAAGATCGACCGACCCCTAAAGAAAATTCTTATTAGGATGAGGCACGCAATCAATTACAATTATTTGTTCATAGCCTATAAGGTCAACAAAAGTTATGTTTTTTTTATGTTTAACTCGTATTATTGCATTCCATCAAGAGCTCAATTGAAACATATTATGTCATTATTATTGTAGTGAAAAAATATTTTTTAAATTTAAGCCTGTTAACCCTTTCCAGGCGGTGGGCACGTATACGTACCAACGACAAAACTCGCTAGATCACGGCGGGTACTTCAAGTTACCCATAGTTTTATTTAGCAATCGGTCGCAAATTGTTGGTCTAGTTTATCCGGGTTTTAGTTTATTGATAAGAAGTCTTCTTCGAGATTAACATAAGCGACGATAAATCTCGCTTTTGTTTACAACGGGAATTTTATTTGCGGCGGAACGAGGGAGTGATTTTGAAATTTATGCAAATTTCTGTGTTTTTTGGGTGGTAATAGAAGACATATTATCCCTTCCATCTACCAAAGGATTTTGAGTTAGATCACGAAATTGCTACAGCAATATTATGCTATTGTTTGCCAACCACGAAGCGGTAACAGTAAAGGGTTTAGCTAATATTTCTATTTTTTTATCACGGTTTGAAGTTTCAACTCCCAAGAAAAAAAAATGCCCTTTTTCTATCCGGTTTGTGACTCAGACCACCACATTTTAAAAAACTTTTTTTTTTAATCGCCAACTGCAAGCTCTTTAAATAAGCTTTCTAACGAGTCGTCAGTGGGCAGCAGAGGATCATTAGTTTTTCATTAGTCGATCGATTAGTTGTGGGGGTACAAATGCATAAAATCAGCGTAGCAAATACGATTATTTAATAAAAAATAAAAATCGCATTGAAAGGGTTAACGAGCCCTCAAAAAATTCAATTCCTTTTTATAAACATAAGAGTTCAGGCACTTTTTCAGGCACATTAATTTTTTTTTTCTTTTTTTTTTCGTAGTTCATTGGGGTTAAGTTTTATTAGACCTTGAATGAAATTGTACATTAAAAAAATGCAATTTTTCAATTTAATAAGGTATAATTAATTTTTCAATAGTAAAATATGGCAACACTCAATACAAAAAGAGGCACTCGTGAAACTTCAGGCACTTTGTAAATACCTAGATATGTCCTAATGTTAATGATTACTTTAAAGCAGAAAAATCAAAAATAAAGAAAGCAGAAATGATGGAAATTATGTTTTTTCAAAGTGCCTGAAATTTCAAGAGTGCTTGATTTTCTGCTCAGGGTTGCCATATTTTACCATTGGCAAATTGATTATAGTCTGCCTCATAAAGTTGGGAAGTTTGATCCTACTTATACAACCATATATTATTGTTCCATGCGATATAGAAATGCACATGTTTATTCAAGAGACCGAAATCTTAATAAACTACTGAAAAAAAAATCATAGTGCCCACAATGGTGTCTAAAAAAATATTACTGTTTTAGGGAGCCCCGAGGAAAGGCGATGACACGTTTAACAACCCTATTGAGTGCGAATTATTTATAGAAAAAATAAAACAGTTATACAAACCATTAAATATACATATGAAATCCAATGTTGACAATCCAGTATGAAATTTTCTCTAACCGGCCAGCACCTGAATCAGCAAATGCTGAAATGTCAACGTCCGGACATCACAATGATCATTGCGCCATCTTTCGTAAGGTGTTCGAGTAACAATGTAAAAAAAAAAATATTACAAATCTCATTCTGTCGTGCTGATTTTGGAGTCGAAATAAACTTATACTGTACTAGTAATAAATGCGAATCTTTTCCCGGTAAATCATAACGACATAGGTCAATTCCGTTGACAACGGGAATTCCCCTACTGTGTATGATGTGCCGGTACTGCTCTTTAGCGCCTCACAATTTACATATTGTTCGGTTTTGTCCGCCTGTCTTGTGTGTTCATTGTCTGTTCGCTACAAATCATATTTCTGTATTTCTGGAGCATAATTGTGCAGCTCGTCATCAAAATGCAAGAGCACGTTAACCAAAAAGGACCTGGTTTTGTTGGAATCAAATTTTGTCAAGAATGGTGAGTTTACAATGTCTAAATCTTTTCCCAGTTCCTACAGTTTAGTCTGTTAGTTGGGTTGTGTGTAAGCGTTGGCATATTGGGTCTGGAATAGTTTAGTACTACATGCACTTCTAGTTGGCCTGGCTCAACAATTTTTGCATATGTCATTTCTAACCCCCACCTGACTACGTCACCAGAAAATCACGTCCTTGCGAATTCACAGTGGCGTAATAAGGCCCACCAAAGTATGAGGATGGTCGTCCAAAACGTGCAGACAATCACTCGAAATCGAGCAATCCATTTTTCTCGTCGCAATGATCACGATATGAGAGAGTTCGTCGGCGCTAGCAAGTTTGTTATCTGAGGCGCAGATGCCATTTCGGGCGATCGTAGTTATGCTTT
This sequence comes from Styela clava, assembly GCF_964204865.1. Taxonomy (NCBI): domain Eukaryota; kingdom Metazoa; phylum Chordata; class Ascidiacea; order Stolidobranchia; family Styelidae; genus Styela; species Styela clava. Next base: position 17,046,933 of record NC_135258.1, on the reverse strand, counting down.
GGCAAGCTCTGATGATGACTTCCTAATGACGTAATTTTTGGATGGCATATTCAGGTGGGGATTAGGAATACTATATGCAAAATTCGTTTTGATACGCCACCTGCTTTGAAGTGGATAAAAAATTTTTACATACAGACATATGCAAATACACTCAAATGAACCACATCTGACGGTGGTTGGCTTTGTCATTTGCAATTTCTGAGATCAGGAGATATAATTCTATGCTTTTCAAATGATGAATACAGACATATATTAGTGCGTCTCATTAAATTGTTACTAAATTAATATTACAACTTTTTAGCAACAACATGCTCTATCCAAAAGAAGACAAGCAGAACAGAATTCTACTCTACTCAGTGAGATAAGCTAATGAATAGAATATAGATATAGGATAATTCTTTTCGAACTACCTATGTCCGTGTACTCCTTACTTGAAATGAATATTATTATTTAACCCAGTAGATGAAGTTGCACTTGCACATTCCCAAACTTTTTTGGGCATGAACCATTTTTGAAATGAAATGAATCGCAGCCGACTCAAGACATGAAAATTATACAAACGTTGATTTTACCAAGTTTGTTTATTATTTGAGATTATTACATACGATAAATACCATTTAGAAGTTAATGTTTTTTCAAACCCCTAAGCTTTGTGCTTATTGCTTTTTTTTCCTGATATCTTCGCAACCTCGACAAGGTTCAAGGCTCAACAAGGCTTTTATGTACGAGTCCACGGTCCTGGGGTTGGGAATCACTGAGTAAACATTCTGGTTTTACAATGTGCACCTGAAATTGTTTGTTTAATATCCCACAAAATCAAGAAATCATATCAGTTGTTAATGATTTTTGAAGAAGTTTAGTTCAAGTTTTATATTTAACTGAGCCTTATGTTCTCTTTCAGTGTCGTAACTGTGACTTTCAAATGGAAGCTGACAATGCATGTATTTATGTAAATAAGATTGTCCATGAAGTTGATGAATTAACACAAATCATTGCTGATGTAGCACAAGATCCAACTTTGCCACGAACAAAGGATCATTCATGTCCCAAGTTAGTTTATAGTTACAATGTATATTTCAAATTTTTTTTCTTATAATTACCGTGTTTTTGATTGGATTAGATCCATCGATCATAAGGTAGGCTTTTATACATCTTTATGAATGTCATAGCATATCTTGCAGATCTGCTGTTCATCTAATAATTAGGATTTATTATCAGATATGCAGAAATGGTACGTATCTATACGTAGATGCGATAAGTTGTACAATCTAACAATAATTCTGTATCACAGTTTGTTACTGCCTACCAACCTATTTTCTGCCAGGTGTTTTATGGAAAAGAAATTCAATTGTCTGATTTTCCAATGCTTGTGGTATTAAAATGTGGGAGGGAGCATCTGCTTGTATCAAAACAAGCTCGAAGCTATCATTGCTAAATAAATGAGTCAAGACCAAATTTAATTGCAGAAGATTTGTGGTGTTTTGTAAGCCGTGAAAGATTTTAGTTTCGAACCAGCTCACAAAAAAATATTTATACAAATTTGTTTGTAAGCGGATAATGCTTTATTAGGTTCAAGTTTATGGTCTAAAGTTGTCATCAGAAGAAAAAAACAGTAGAAAGATAATACTCTTGTGATAGTTATGGCTAGGCAACTAAAGTTGATGAGAGACCTGATTATTCTTTCACTTTGCTTCTATCCTTTTCCATTTTATATTTTTCAGATGTCAGCATAAAGAAGCTGTATTCTTCCAATCTCAATCAACAAGAGCAGAGGAAGGCATGAGACTTTATTTTGTTTGCACAAACCCACAATGTGGTCATCGATGGACTCAATTGTAATCTATTCCATCAAATTGTGCAATACTTGAATGCAATCATACATCGATACATGCACAAGGTGAATGAAACATCTTTTGGTCATCAAAACGACCAACATGAATCCATGAGGACCTCTCACTAATAAGAACTGACAAAGCCTATGGAATCGGACAGGGTTGTGTGCTTGTTGCTAAAGATTTTGTGTTACTATTTTTACCAGCTTTTTTCATTAACAAACCAAATCTTTGTTGCAAGCTCTACACCTATAAGCTCTTGTATATTGACATTTATTATGGTATGTTTCACCAAATTTTTAGGAAATATATGCTAGGAATCCCATATCAAATAGGTACGCAATGTTGATGAACGATGATTCAACCATATAACTGCTCCATTGAACGAAATCTATAAGTTATAAAGACTTTCATTATGCATGTTATTGTGAATACTTGTAGTAGAACCCGTTTGCTACAAAGGTAAAATTCGTCTTTAAATTTCAAAAATACAATGAATAAACTTTTTCTATTAAATGATTGGGCGGGCATGTGATGCCAGAACAGATGAGAAAACAAATGCGGTAGAGTTGTGTACATTCTAGCCAAAATAGTTGATTTGAAATATATAGCGGGATGAGCATGGCATTAATTGTTAAAGATTCAAGCCCAAACCTGTTCCTCTGGTGCATGATTCTCTAGAACTGTGACTTGAAACCGACTGTTCACACCGAAAGTGTTGGGACCCCTTATAAAAACCAGTCAATTGTGTACAAATAGTCCCTAACATAAACAATGCTTCACATTCAAAGTGCACTCAAAATTGGAGGATAATGGAGATTCGTGTGAAAGCGCCGAATACCCTTTTCAACTGGCTCAAACGGGCCAAATAAACTATGATAGGTCAAGAGTTGCCCTTAATTTGTTCTGTTATGTTATCCTGGACCACAAGAACATGTTCTCATTTGACTATTTTTTCAATCTTAGCATACAAAGCGCATGGGTCACAATCTTCTTGTGACATCTCCGTGTTCCTGAAGTTGCCATGCACTGCTTTTATCTGTGAGGGTGTATTCTAGAATTTTTGCATTCACTTACACATCCAAGAACTAATAATGTTGCAGAAAGTATAGTCAGGCTATCGCATTGTGCGAAGCTTAGGAATATGCATGTCACCACACACCACACCTCTGACTACCTTGAGTGGGTTCGAATCCCATAGGAATAAATATGTGTGAGCTCACAGCTTCTCCTGCCATCAACTCCATGCATTTGACACAAGAAGCTGGTTAACTATTTACGGACACTGATTGGTTACAGGATCACTGTAATTTGCCATACTACCGAACCTGCACGATCCATACAATTGCACAAACTTATTGCCCTTTTCAGTTTTTATTGAAATATTTTCAGCAATGAAATCTAATGGTAGTTTTAGCGACAGTTAACGCATCAAAATCAAAAAGAATGTAACAGTTGCAAGCAAATAATATTAGCATACATGGTTTCAATTTAACTACAGATAAATCAGATGGAAACCGAAAATATGAACCATCTTTGTATTAAAATTATTTAGTACGAGATGTTAAAATAATCATAGCTTTACCCTGTTGTATTAGTAATTAGATATGGGTTATTAAAGCAACAAAAAAATCAACACAGGATTGAATAAGTGATTATGAGAATCATTGAACATATCGACATCTAGCTAATTCAACACAACTAGACTAAGAACAACCAATTTTTTAAGCAAAACAAGCATAAATTTCAGTTAAGAGGGAATGTTTATTCTTAAAAGCAATGTAAGGTATTGGAATAGGCCATAGAAACTGATATAATAGCAAGAAAAAAAGTCATTCAATTTTTTAATTATAAGTGGAATACTTCACCTCATTTACATGAAAATTTTAATACAATCCAGAAATTCATCATATACTTAATAAAACTTCAAGAATCATCCCATAAAGCACGAAAAATTTGTTAGTAATTTAAATTCAGCCTGAAGGATAATTTTTTATTATCTATATAGAGCAGTGAAAACTATTGGGTTAGTAATAAAGGTCAATTTTAAATTTTACTCCCTATGGAAACACAAAAAGTTTACTAAGCCTTTTCAACAATCAGGCTATGACAGAAGCCATGCATGCACAAAAGTTTTTATTATTCTAGTCAAACTTTTACAAACTGGGGAGTCGAAGTCAAAATTGTTTTAACCCAGAGTCTGAAATCTATTGTGGTATTTCCCAGCCGCATGAATGCTTCCCTTGCCGCTAATTTATAGACGGTCAATACAGTTTTTCATGAAGTGTCATATTTTCTAATGATGAATTTCTGAAAGTACAGGCAATATATAATAAGTCTGGTATTAACATTCTTTTATATTCAGTATTATATTAATAATGTATTTATTGGAAAAAAAATGTAGATTATATGTGAAAGCAAAAAAACAACAGAAAAATTCGCTTGAAATACCATGAAACTTAACAATAACAAAAAATAATTACTGTTTTGCTACACGGAGCTAAGGTAAAGATGACAATGACTTATTTCACAGAGGGTCGTGGTGGATTAAACACGGTGAACAAAATACATCTGATTGGAAGCTAAAAAAAAAGTGAACTATACGTAGGTACTGACACTCAACCTATTTCAATGCATCGATATGATCTATATATTCTGGTAATATCCCCTAATAAATAAAATTTAAGTTCAAAACTACTTAAATATGGCTTTTAGGGCCCAACTAATTGATATGAAGCATACTAATCCAAAAGCTACACTTGATATTAAACAGATAAATTTTAAGCCTCCATATGTAGAATGGTAAATCTAAGAGAAGAACAATATATACAAACAAATGATGAGAAAATACTAATGAACTGGAATTTCTAACCATGATATGGCTATACAGAACAAAAAGTTCTTTTTATTTTAGAACATTCATATGATTTACCCGATGATCAATGGTTTTAATAGAAACAATTAAATGTTCCTATTAGGATAGTATAAGTGATGGATTTCTTATGCAAATTATCCCAAAAATTGAAATGAAACAGACTACTCGTACATATCTTCTATAATTTTTGTTTTGATGTAACTTAAGTTTAAAGATAACATGTGTACCCAAGTTATCTTTACAGCATTCTGATAAGTATACTTTTATCCTAATATTGGAGTCAAACAAAGACTTTTTAACAAATTGCTGACTGAATCACATCATGCACGTTTAAAATAAACCCTTGTTTTCTAAAAGGCAAAAGTGAGAATGACGCAATTTTTGAATTTATCCCCATAACAGTCATAAATGAAGAGGTTAGTGTTAGATAACTAACACTCAACAGAAGACAATCCAGAAAGCTTCCACATAATAAAAGCATAAATGAATCATGTAATCAGAGCTAATGTAATTGCGGACTTGCTGAATAAATTCATAAAATTGGCAAGGCATTAGCATCAAGTATATTTGCACACCTCACCTATGATTCGAGGCCTTCTCTATATATAAGGGAAAACATAAGTTAAATTTAATAAACAAGAAGCAAGTAAGAACAAAAATGTCGTGTCACATAAACACACACCACCCACTTCTAAAAAATTTCAAAATCCTTTGAAAAACGCTAAGCGGTTTTCAGATTCTCCCTTTTCAATACTTAAATGATATAGATCAGTGGTCAAAAATATTTTTGGTGACCAAACATAATTAGGAAAATGGATCAGGCTCAGGCAACTGTATACTAAGGATGCACATAGGATATAATTAGTGATGGGATTCAAAAGTTTCTCATTTGTTTTGAACTCACTAACAACATATTTCCTCATTTCAGAAAACCATGTCGTTTTAAAGCAAAAGTTTCGATGATTATCAAGATATTCCAGGAGCCCCGTCTGTGAACGATTGAATTCCATAATTGGATATAATTGTCACACAAACATGGGGGCAATTTAATTTCAGAGCAGCACATTTAATACACTTCTTTTTTAATCTAATCACTAATCAATACATGATTTTAGTACTACCGCAAAACGTAAGCAAACTGATATTTCTACAAGCGATATTAATTACAATCAAGTTTTTCTAATCGTGTAGTTCTATTCTATGTTTGGAAGAAGAATACGATAAAATTTAAACACATGTTCCGTCAGCAGCATTGTCATCAGTGTTGATTGTCATTTGAGAATTTTCCTGAAAGTAAAAACAGAAGCCATTAACAACCAACATCAATTTTTCTTGTCAAATACAACATTTAACACTAAAAAATGGGGTCATATTTTGAATAGCAATAGTTGAACGACATTAAGAATCAATGAATAAAATATTTATTTTTCAAAATTTGCTCTTTGAGAAACTGGAAAAGATGTTTTCTGTGAAAATAAAAGTATAGACAATGCAGAAATTTTGTAAAAAGATACGAGTAATACAAGCAATATCAGTCCGAAGTAAATACAGAATAAATGAATCAACTAGGATGAATACAAAATAATTTACCATTTCAATACACCCCGAAATAATATTTTCAAATATGAAATTCGATATTTTTTTCTCAATTGCATCATGCTCAACAGAGAAATCACATAAAGCATCGTATATTTGTGTAGGGGGTACTCATTGCAGTGCAAAAAAAGACTAGATGGGTGTCGTTTCAGCTCTAAGTTTTATATAGAAAATAACTTTCTGCCTGGCCATCAAATGCCAATTAAGCAAATCAAATGAAGATATTCTAAACTAGTACTTGAGTTGCAAAATAACGATATCGAGCACAACTAGTTTTAAACTTATTTGAATATTCAACTCGTGTGTGAGTAGAGGATATGTCAAGAACCACATTACCTATGTTAGTTTAAAACTTAGTTTTAAATTAGCTTAAAACCAACTACAATCAGGTTATCAACTATTTTAAGTATAGTGGTATTATTGCTCAGTCTGATACAGGTGACCTCATTGATGCAAAAGTGTTGTCAAAAATTATTTTAAGAAATTCTATTGCTTCTTTGCATTCAATTGAAGTAAAAAACATTCAAATGAAATGCTCAATACGATACTAAAATCCACAATATGATTTTAAAATGTAGCCGGTGAACTTTGAGAAGCAAGAAATGTAAAGACATTACCGAGTTCTGGCTTCCCATATGGGAATATGCATTTCTCCCTGGTCAGTCATGATTTACTTAAAATGTGCAGCAAAATTGCTATTAGTTTAAAACAGATCACAAAAATGCAAAAATCTTCAATTATTGCAATGGGTTAACATTATTGCTAAAAAATACAATAAAATTTGGTTGAAAAATACTAAAATAAAAATGTACAAAATTATCTCTTGAGTTGAAATCTCACCGACCAGTTTAAAAATGATCTAAAATTAATGATTTCATGCAAATTGCTACAAAACTATATTAATCAACTATGTTATCAAAACTACTATTGCACGCATTTCGTACCTCTGATTGTAGACTAATTCTGAAATGAATGATAAATAAAATTTATCAAAACTACAATTAGTTAATTAACAAATTAGTCCATAAAGTTTTAGACATCCAAATTGATAGATGAAAATTACTATATAGAATAACTGAAGATCAAAAGACCAAATTCTTTGGACAAGATACTAATTGAGTATTCTTTCAAAACACAAAGTCAATACAATACAATCGATACAAATTGAGTATTCTTTTGAAACACAAGGGCAAATGTCAAAATTTTATAAAATTCTGAAAATATTCTGATAAAACAATTTCTCTTTAAGCTGGTATCTGATCATAGTTTTTCGAAGCAGTATTCACCAAAGAATTCAAATGAGCAAAGTTACAGAAGTTTTCCAATCAAAAATATATTTCAGCTCATTTTCTAAAGCAGCTTTTAAGTTACACCGTTTTTGGGTCCAAGCCCTCATATTATGGGGACAAAAATTTCATTTCGAATAATTCAATAAATGTAATTAATTTGAAATAACATGCAATTCCTTTTATCTAATCGACAGAACTCAAATTTCAGCAGATAGAACATTGGTTGTATTGTGTGGAATGGCAAATTTGAAATCACAAGTTTGAGAAACATAGGATGTTTAATAAAATGTTACCAAAATGTAAAAATTCAGAAAAAACAAAAGGAAGCAATTCGTCATGAAAATTTCCAAATATAGTAAGCTGAAACTGCTGTTAAAACCTAATTTTGTATCATATGCGTTTGAAAAACTCTTTATACCTTCATGTCATTTTCACCGACGACCTTTTTCTGTAGTCCACTATTTTTCTCTCTCTCTTCGTTCAACTGTTCCTGGGTCTGCTTCAATACTGTCTGTAGTTTAGTTGCAGCTTGGCCCAAGTTTTTGGTCAAATTTTTCTCTTTTTCTAAACGTTCCTGTGTGGGTTAAAAAAGGTTGTTCAAACACATTAAAGATGGAGGGAAAAGGACTGCAGCAATATAGCTTAACCATAAGCCTTCATAAGAAAAATAACTCAAAATGGGGATGTCAATATAATGTAGTGTAAAATTAGGGTTGTAATTATTTGGCAATGAATATTTTAAATTTATTCATGTTGCAATGAAAAAACCTATTTTATCACAAAATCAGTGCAGATATGAATATACTGTTATATTTTGAAGATGACATATTGTTTAAAATGATAAAACTAAGGTTCTTTTTTCATATATTGGTAATAAAAAGCATGCACAAAAATAAAAGTGTAAAAGTGATTTTTCGCTGCCAAATCAAACACCAAAAATAAAATATAAAAGTGTTCAGTTTGCCACAAATTTTCATTTTTGCAGAAAAATTTTTTACAATGGAATAGTATAATAGAAAGTCGCATTCAGATACTGCAGCAATAATTATGCGCAACTTTAAGAAATAATCTTAAATGAACTTGAGATATGAAAAAAGATGTTCATTATCATAGGGATAGATATGCCATCCGTCTCCATAGTGGGTATTATTATGGGATTAATTAGCTATATAGCTGGACAAGAACAATATCATGGGTAATTGCTCAATACATATACGTAAATATACCCCAAATTGAGTCAAGAGATAAGATTTTTGCAACAAAATCGTTTGAAAATTCAGAAAAAGTGAAATAACATGGATGTGAAATTGTGTGGACTACGTATCATCTTTTGAATGCAATTCTTGAATTGAATTAAAATTCTTAAAATACAATTTTACCCAAAGTAAAAGCCTTAAGATTCGTATGATAAATCAAAAAAAAATGCACCCTTGCCTTTAATTTAGCCACTTCATCTTCATAGCCATTAGCGAGAGCCGTGGACTGGTTCAGCTGAAGCAAAAAAACATGCAGATTGTGACAAAAGTGAATCATTTGTGCTAAGCAGCAAACTGATAAGACAACATGCGCTTGACTCAAAATTGCCAAAAGAAAGCAGAACGAGGCAAATTTTTAGTGTAATAGAGTATGCGGCTGAAAATGACTAAATATATCACCTAAAAACAAAACACCTGGATGGGTTTGAATTGATAGTATAGAGAGCGTTTGGATAGATACATTGAGATAGCGTTTCTCAAACTTTTTTTGCCCCAGAACAGCTACGCTTTTTATCTCGCCTTGCGAAAAACAGAGAAATAAATAATAAAAATTGTGTAATGGATTCACATTGTGCATCAACTTGTTTGTCACCAGTTGGAAGACAAATTTACGACCCCAAAACACTGAAGTACGGTTGAGATCTCCATGGCGACCAATTTAGTCGCACAATTTCAGAACACTCCAAAGAAGGTCGCGGAACAGCAGTGTTCCACGGAACACAGTTTGAGATACGCTGCACTAACATGTAGGGCTTATTTGAATGTGCGAATCATAATTCACAATGAGTTTTCAAAATGTGTAGGATTGTGAATATAGAAATATTACTACAAAATAGAATTGCGAAATAAAAGCCAGAATTGGATGGTGGTAAATACTATCAGATTAGTTGAGAACACCAAATGATGCATGTGTGATGTATGAATACAACATTCGAGCATGCATCAAATATTTTTGAATAATTACTTTCAAAAACATGCAAAAAAAGAAAAGCACAAAATAGGAGAGAAAACAGAAAAACATAAAAGTCAACAAAGAAACGAAAGAAAACCAAAATCAGGCACAGCAGTCCAACCACAAATCCTCAAGTGGGTTTATACCTCGTCGTTCATGTCAACTCGTTCAATGACTAAAAATCCATCCAAGTCTTGATGTTGTTCTAACACCGGTGCTTCTGTATCAGTACATGCATCAGCAAGTTCAACCTGAACTGGTGATTCAGATTGACACGATACTGATTTTGTCGGAGTGCCTTCACATTGCTGATGCTTATCCACTTGTGGCAAGGGTGAAAGTACGCTTTCTACTTCAACATCGTTACCCTGATTTGGGATTTTATTAGAGCGGGTGAACAGGAACAGATGAAATATGAAAATGATTGATGAATATGGAAGAAATAATTGAAAGAACAAACAGAAAAAATGAGATGAAAAGTGATTGAAATGTGAATGACGCAACAAGCAAAAGCAGAGAAAAATGTCACCAGAAAAATCTTGTGATTAATCGAGGGTTTCAAATTTCCACACAAAAGGGTGAAAAATGAAATTTCAAAAAATATTTTACTTGAAAATAATTACAAATAAATAGATGCTTTTTAAGCTGGGGTTCAAAGTGTTTCAGCAAAAAGTTAGAAAAAAAATATATATTAAAACATTCCATTTCAAGTTTCGTCCTAGGTTGAAGCCCTCGTAATGTTAGATTTTAAGTTTTCAGGATAGGATAGACACCCAGATATTTAGGAAGTTGATCAGTTTTAGCTACAGAGTCATTTTCTGGTAGCATTTTTCCGAAAACAGTTACAAATTAGCGAAGGCAGCAAAAGGGCAAGCAGCAGTTCACGCCGATTGCATGCATATTTGATATGCGGAAATGACAAAATGCAATGGAATAGAAAACGAATAAGATAACAACAAACAGATACTTGTACAAACATTCTCGTAAATCGCAACTAGCTAAAGCATAATTCTACTACAAGCAAAAATCATTTGTGCCAAAGTTTAGATTGGTATTGAATTAGAATTGAATAAATAACAATACGAATAGTTTAAATTAAAAATTAGCCACTTACATCCTCAGCAGAAGTTCCATTATTCGTAACTGCCTCCTTTGAAGCCAGTTGTTCTTTTAGTTCAGTAATTTGGCTTGTCATCTGGTTAGAGAATACATATTATATATAAGGGAACTTATAAATGACATACCTTCACAATAAAAGATGTAGCTCAAGGCAATAGTGAGAAACCAATAAAAACCCATGTGGGTTAATTTAGATTGTTAGATTTTAAAATTGTAAATTAAAAGAAATCAATGAAAATTCACAATTCCATATTCATATCATTATTTTAAATTGTAAATATTAATATTGTGAATCAGCAGAACCTTTAGGACACAAGAAATAAGTTGAATGTTTCATATCTAAGTGTAAAAAATTATAAAATGCGGGAGCGACTAGTAAGAAAATGAAAAAATTATTATCACACACCTCATCAACAAGCTTTTGTGATTTTTGAGCTTCTTTCAAATTCTTACTTAAAGATGATTTCTCAATACCAAGTTCCTGAAAAAAAAAGAGATGAAAAATGGCATTATAAAAAATAAAATTAGACCTACAACAAACAGCTTTAATAACACCTTCTTGGAATGACATGATAATTACCAAATCCCAACCCGCCCGTTCCTGTTCTTTGTTTTTGACACTGGACGACCACAGCAAATGGGTAACATGCACTGCAGAGCGCTAATGATGGCTAGCGTGATATTTGGCGTTTCTATAATTATGTATTATTATTTATGTAAAGAATGACATACTAATGGAGCATACATAGTGGCATATATTAGTAAATATGACGTTTGAGTTGTTCTTATCATGTAATCTTATGTTACATTCTTACATCGTTATAGAGGTGACATGGGAAAACTATGGCCCGCAGGCCAAATTTGGCATGTTGTGTAATTCAATCTGGCTCGCCTCATGCTACCACAACCAAATTAAAACCAAATCTTGATGTTTTTCAGCTAAAAAAATAGCTCAAGGAATTTGTTGAGATTGCGATTATTATCAGTTTTGGCACGAGGCTTATTGTTTTCAATTTTTGCTATTGTAACATTGTAAACATTTTTCATAAAATGTAACCTTCCACATCCCACTCACATGGCCCACTAGTGTAGGTGGGCAAAAATTTTGGCCCCTGGTCCAAAAACCTTGCCCACCCCTGTAATAGAGCAATAAGTTCAGCATAATTTTCTGAAATGATCGAAATCTGTTCTTAAGTTTAATGCAAAAGAAAATCGGTCTTACAATTTCATCACTCATTAAAATTATTCTATTTAAGGCGTCTATTATCCCACCTCTATTTTTTTCCTTAATTCTTCAGATTCCTGATGAGCTTTTGATGCTTCTTGATGCGCTTCATCTACTTTCTTCTTCCAAACTCCTTCCTCCACTTCAACTGAACCTTGGAGTTTGCATAATATTTCCTCCTGTAGTTTAATTTTCAGTTAGGAGATTTAAAAATAATAATCAAAATAGTCCACAAATAATCAAGCAAAACAAAGATGTTATAACATAGCATATTATTATATATCTCAGCGATGTCCAAGGAAATAGAGTCTTTGAACAAAATCCATAATTGCATAGCATCAAATGAGTAATTGAAATATTCATAATTACTGTTATAGTAAAAAAGACCACTTGCCACCATGACTTGCCTACTGTACGTCTTCTACAAAAAAAAGGGCTACTCCGAATACAATAACATGCAGCAAAATGACGAGTATACGATTGCCCTGTTTTTTAGAAAAACAACAATATTCTCTAGTTTGGCATTAGGCTATTTGCTGGATTTGTGATCAGTCAATGAATCTGAATCCAAAATCTTCGATTATAACAGGATAACGACTAGACCAGTAGTATGCAACCTGCAAGCCAAATGCGGCTCAGGAAAAAATTAGGCAGCCCACAGCCAATTCGGAATGGTGTGCGACTTACGAAACGAGTTTTAAATTTATTTTAATCTGGCATGTGCAAGTAATTCCAATCCTAAGTTGCAAAGCCTATATTATCTATGCCTATGACAGTACAATGCTTAATAATGGCTAGCTTGTGGGAAGCGAACAACGCATGTCATAATTCAAATTCAATACCCAACATTTTTGTGCCTGCAATTACTTAGAAAGACTGATGTTAAGCAAAGGTGAAGCCCGCGGTTTTTGTATCTGGCACTCCTGTATTAGAAGTTGCACACCCCTGAACTAGATAGGCCATTGAACTCAGATAATAAGAGTTGTAAAGCATATCAGAAGACTTGCTATACTAATTTAGATTAGGAACTATACTATTCGTTATCATGCAATGACTAATATAATACTTACAGTGGAATTGAGAATTTTTTTATATTTTTCACATTCGGATATTGCGTTTGATAAATCATTTTGTTTCTCTTTTGAATCTCGTTCAAGAGATTTATTTTGGTCCTTGACGCTTTTCACTGAACTTTCCAGATCGGAAATCTTCGACTGAAGTTTGGAAGCTTCACCCGATTTCTTTTCTAATTGCGATCGAAGCTGAAAATGGAAAAATGAATCTACCATCCACATCCTACAATTTGAAAACTAAAAAACCAAACTATCTCTAAATAAAACGGAGCATCGCATAGGTATATGTACATAGAAGCGAAGTTCTTTCCTTTGCACAAGCATATATTATTTGAGTACAAGCTTACTGAAATTAAATGTAAAAAACCTAAATTGTGGTGAATGTTCCCAAAATTGTGGGGTAACATCCTGTAATTAATTGAAAATAAACTTAGAATCAGTCTTCTCACATAATCTCTCATTGGAACTTCTTAAAATTTGAGCAATCGGCCCAGTAACTTATAAAAAAGGCAATTTTTTGTTTTAACAACAATTCGATAGCTCCAACTTGTATAAATGTATTATTTTATATTTTTAAACTTCTTAAACATATTACCAAAATATTTTGAAGGATATTAAATGGAACTTAAAGTAAAAAACAGCCTAAAAACCAGCATCTATATCTTTGTCAAATTTTAAGTTAACATTTTGTTTTAAATTTCAATATTTGATCTTTTGCCTCAATAAAACCCTCAAATTCTCCAAAACGATAAATATACAACAAATATAACGTACAATTTCCATTTGTACACTCTTTTCAAATGAATAAATATCACTGTACAACTAAAGTTATAACATTTATCACTGGACTTTTACAAAAACAACTGCTATTAAAACATGCACCAACTCTAATACAAATTCGACCACTGTCTATATCTTACTAATTAATAACCACAGAAAACCCATCACATACAAACCTTATCAGCTTGAACTTTTGCTTCTTCAAATTCTACTTGAGAGTCGTTTGATTGCACTATTTGTTGTGAACTTTCAGATGCTTGATTGACAAATGATTTTATCCACACTTCAAAATCCTAAATATTGGAATATAAAGGTCAGAGAGAACACATATAAAAAAAACACATAAAGGATAGATATATTAAAACACAAAAATGCAATTTAGTTAATATTCTTACACTTTTTTCAAAATTTCGCAACACATGAGAACACATTAATAGGAAATGCACACAAGAAGATAAATTAATACATTCAATAAAACCTAATGAGAGCGACCGTGTTTACCAATATAAGTTTGGTTGATGAGCAAAAAAACAAATTTAATTTTGAAATAGGAAACAATATAAAGCTATATAAAGTTTAAGTTAACCACTGAAAATGGGAAATCAAACATAATTCATAAATTCTGTTTTAAAATTACCTTTTCCCTTATTGAAATATTAGGAAAAGCATCTGATAATGATTGCTTTACAGATTCCTGTAAATGAGCACGAACTTCATCACCTTCCGCCTGAAATGGCGAGAAAAACAACGATTTTCAAATTAAACTGTTGCCATAAAATTTGAGACTAGCAATATTCTTACTTAAATTTTAAGATCGTAGAAATCAAATCCAGTTTACCAAGAATTTAAGAGTTATACCATACTGTTGCAAAGTTTTGTGAACTCACAATCACAATGCCAAAATAGGATACCAAGCACTATTTTTAAGGCTTGGCATTTTCGAATACCTGAAGATTTCAGAATCGAATTGCAAATTTTTTCCGAATCTCGAATACTCGGAAGAAATTCAATCGTATGTGATTTTTTTATTGTAATGGGTACACCTGACACATACCTCACTAAAAAATGGAATTCATCACAAAGACAGTTCGATGTGTTTATCACACAATAGGAAACATGTTTTATCAATAACTAGAATTGGAAGAGTCATATGACAAGATGACTTGCAAAAATATGGATTCATTTAAAAAAATTGGGAAATTTACCCCAACCTATAGCAATCAAATAGGTAGCGATTCGAAATTTTCATTCGAAATGATTCGAATGAATTTAATATTCGATTCGAAGTGCCCAGCCGCAGTGAAATTTTACATATCAGTGGATGCTTATACAAAACCTTGTTCAGAATTAAAGTCTGGTAAAAAGAAGTCAGTTGATCACAAACACAGTAAACAGTTTTAAAAATAACAGTTTAAAATTTATTAAATTTTATAACATCAAGCATAAGTGGTTCTATTCACACAATGCATAATCCAGTTTTCTACAGACTTTCTTTTTACAATTTTCATTCGAAAAATACTTAATTGAACTAAATACAAACCTTAGTAGCAGCTACTTTTTCTACTGATGTTTTTTCTAATGATGTCGCCAAATCCATTGCTTTCCAATTTCTTTCACGCAAATCCTGACAAAAGACAAAAGTATTTCTAGCATATAACAATATCCACAAAACACAAGGCATTGGAATTTCTAGTCATAACAATAGTAGGCAAGTGTGTACAAATTTAGTCGCACTATTTATAGGAGAAGGGGTATACATGCCTAATTATTAGGAAGAGAAATACATAAGATCAAAACACAGCACATATAAGTGTTTCTCACATTATTTTTCTTCGTTAATTTATCAACTTCATCTTTCAATTTTTTGGCTTCATTTTTAGATTTTTCCAGTTCTTTTTGTACTTTGGTCACTTCTTCTTTGTCTTGTACTCTGTTAAATTTATTAATCTATTTTTATAGAATTCATCGGTGGTTGGGGTTACATGAGACTAACTCCATATCCCTCTATGCCTTTGTGCTAGTGAATACCTATGGATATAATGCAATGTAGCAGGAATAAACATGACTATACTATGTAATTCAAGAGTCTTGCCGCAGGCTAACACAACTGTATTTCTGTAAAGTTTACATCAAACTTTTTATCTGAGGAAATCTGACTTTGGTCAGAATGCGTTTGTGTTAGTGTGCAGAACTCAGAAGTCTAATAAATTTTAAAAGTAATCAATATGTAAAATATTTCAACACATTGACACTCAGTTATGCCAAAAGCTAACATTAATTACTTAATATTGTCATAATTTTGACGCCAGCGGTCGTTAGTTCAAACACGAAGTACAAACACATAGTAAAATACCAGCAGGTAATCATTTAATCGAATACTTTTACACAAAACAAAATAAACGAACTCACGTCTGCTTGTCTGCCTCAGCTTTGACTTTGGTCTCCTGAATAAACAAAAGTATTAAATGGTTAATATCTGCTTACGTAACAAATTTTCTTATAAAAGGTTTCATGGCATATCTGAAATTGTAATCTTTATATAGTTTAAGCAACGATTCATAAAAAAAAAAAACTTCCAATAAAATATATTTGGAAAAAAAGTCTCAGATAGGATTGGATTTTCATACTTATCTTGAGCGCGAGGAAATGACATAAAACTGTTTGGTCATAGAAAACACAGTATTTTGTTGGATTACCCCTTTATGTCTGGTTCAGAAATAGTACATCAAATATTTCCGATAGTTGGACTTGATGGTAGAGGAAGACATAACTCACCACTGGTTGGTGAGGATGAATCCCTCTTTGCCATGACAATGGTGTTCCTAATGCTTAGCAGGATGCACCAACCATCTAGCCATATAATATGAGGGATGATCCAAAAAAGAGAATCCAGGTTATTGGGAACATAACTTTTTTTCAAAGCGTCCTATATAACTGAGATTTTTGGTTACTATCATTGCATACAGGCAGAAGTGTTAAATACCTTTTTTCATTCTCTTCGAGAAGTAATCAAGAAATTTATGATTACTGTTTATTCGGAATTCTGTAATCCAAATAAAATTTAAATATCTGTCAATAAGCAAATGAATAAACAAATTTCACCTGGGAAATATTGACAATTTGAGAATTTAATTGAGCAATCTGTTGTTCCATATTTTGCACCTGTTCTGAAAGAGTAGAGTTTTGTCTTGTCACATCCTGAAATCATAATATTTCATTTATCAATATTCAGTTTAGATAAATAGTAAATGATTAACAAGAAAAATATACATTATAATAAAACTCAGTCAGATTGTTTCGCCCAGATGGATGCATATCTCAGCCCTCAACTGATCAAAATTTAAGCCCAAGAGCAATTCTCAAATCTTGAGACAAAAAGGTCAAATGTGATATGAAAGTGTTCCCATATACCACATAAAAATGTTCTCATAAATTAAACTGGAACTGCAAAATTCTGGATGGAATATCAGGTCCAATCGCACAAAGCAAATTTGAAGTAACAGTTTTCTAGTGTCTTCAAAAATCTTCTAATATTAAAATTGTGCAGTCCATTAGCTGCAGAGAAGAGCGATTTTTTTCCAATAACAACAGCAATTTGGCGAAATGATCCATATATACACTTTGTTTGCAATAAAGTTAATACTCTATATCTACCTTTATCTTAGAGTCTCTTTCAGCAACTATCTGTTCACTATCAGCGAGTCGTTGTTCGAGTGCCCGCTGTGTATCAGCTTTCGAATCATTGTCTTCAGTTAGCGATGTGATTTGCTCCAAAAGTTTAGTTGAATTACTCTGCAATAAAAATATCCAAATTTCAGTATTTTACTAGAAAAGATTGTAAAAAAAAAAGAAATTTGCCTAATTAGATCACAAAAATTCTAACTAATCGTTGTTGAGAATTAAATTTAATATTTATGCATCAATAATAAACTAGAAACATTTTTGGGGTTCCATATAAATTTGAAGTCAAGAAGTCATAACACTAAAAGCGTGTACATACTAATTTTACATACTAATATGCAGAAATTTCTTATAGTTTCTTATAGTATGCTATTCAAAAAATATTCTCTGACAAACAGTTTCAATTACAATTTACAAGAAGTTTGATTTAATGAACATAGACAAAATAATCCCAATAGTAGAATTTCTCAGCTACAAAATTAAATTTTTACAAAAATATCAGTACTCGCACAGATTGAATTTACATATACCACAAATATCTACGAAACCGATACTAATAATGAGATAACAGAAACTACAAAAACAAGCATATATTACAATTTAGGTTTTTGTGAAATAAGAGCAACAAGTTGATATTTCAAAAATTAATTATCAGAAACTGGAGAGCATCAAATATTATAAATTCAATATAGAGTTCATCATATTCTATTCGTATTCAGCATTTTATTAAATATTTAAATTCATCCTTGACAGAAAATATACCGTATTTCCTAGCTATTAAGTCGCTTTTCTGGACCCAATTTTTTGGCCTGATTTAGGGGGGGTGTCTTATTGGGCGACTATTCTTATTTCTTACTTTATTTTTTTAGGGGTCGGCTTATTTTCCGCTCGAGTCTTCTCGAACACGGTTTGTGTAAACTTTATTTCTGAATTGATATATTTTATAGTGTATTGTATTCACTCCTGCCAATCATGTTAAATAATTGACTTTGGACTGCCAGCTGTTATTTGTCTTATTCTTTATCAGTTTTGCGATTCAGGGAAAAACCACACTGGAAAACACAGCTGTTAACTAACCCATGGACTACAGCGCAGTACTTATCACACCATATTCACAGATTATTTCAACGTTCCAGTTAATGGGTTGTTCAAAATGATTAAAATTACTTCTTAAGAATAGGTAATTCTGCAGTATGATTCTACCTGATACAAACATGACCTGGTTCTAACCATATAAAATCATGAGTGCATATTGGTGCCCAACTGACAGAGAAGCAATTTTTCTGCCCGTCCTATCGGAGGGTCATATGGAAAAACCCTCTTTTTAGTGCTAAAAATAGGTTTCGTCTTATTTGCTGGGTAGACTTATAAGTTGGGAAATACAGTTTTAGTCCTAACTTGATTCTTCAAACCCAACATTAGTATCGACAATATAACCAAATGTACACCTTGGCTATATGCTGTTTGCATATCAATGAGTTTGCTCGGTGCCTTGTTAGAGGCAAAACTGTTTGTATACACAGACAGCGATTTGGTAGCATGCATCAATATTATAACTACTTGCTAAATATTCTGGCAACCGTGGGGCTGTAAAATAAATGGAGTCCTGAAAATATCCGCTATACATGCACAGCTGACGATATGAACATAATATAGCCATCCATGATCTAAAATAAGCATATATACTCAACAAAATACCTGAATCTATTCAAAGTTGATTACCACACCGCACCAAAAATAGCATGCATAGAAAAGATCGAAATAAAATCATTTACCAAAAATACATAAATTAGAATATATCATCCACAGATCCATCCTACCTGAGTCGTCTGTAAATCAGCTTTGACTTTTTGATACTCGCCATCAAGAGTGGTATAACTTTGTTTCAATTGCTGCAGTGCTATGACTTGGTCGTTCACTTGGTGGCGATAATTTTTTTCATTCTCAACCTAGTGGCACCATTAGGAAAATCGAGAAATCACCCAAGAGCAGATTTTTGATAATTATAGTTGTACAAGCATGCAAGTAATTTATAGTGATATTATTCTACTCTGTGCTGAGTAATTGGATAATTGGAGTTTAAATTCCATATCCGAATAAAGCGGTAGACTTAACTAACTGTTGCATCGCAGGTAACACCTCGAGTTCAAATCCCATACCCACCACCTCACCCGGTATGTAATAAATTGGGTAGGAAATGCCAGACCAGGAAGACTATGGTCCTTACCAAAATAATAGCTCTATACATATCGTTAGATATAGAGGGATGCTTGCACATGGCCTGGTTCAGAGCGATAGCTACGGAAAGAGCATCGTATAAAAAAATTGTGAGAAACAGACCCCAAAAAAAGAAACTTATTTATTGATATCACCAAAAATATTTTTTATTAAAACTAAAATGCTTTACAATACTATTAACTTTAAACTACTATGAATCACCAGACACTTCATAGACACAAATATAAGATTAAAGAAAAGTAACTAAAGATCAGCCACCTGTATCTATCTACCATTACAATTTTTTTTTTTCAAAATTTAGTGAATTTATAAAAAAAACTATCATTACAATTGGAAGGATATACTACATCACCTTCCATGCAAAACTAACCTAACGACTTATAACACATTCATCAAAACGCATCTACCAGAAAAAATTGATCTCAAGCATGGACTGTTTACAATCACACTCTGCTGATCACAGGCTCATACATGCTCCAAATATAAACTCTCATTTCCTCCATCTCTCAATACAGAATCTATATATATATATATATTACCTGTTGCTGCTGTATGGAACTGTATTCTTTCAATTTCGATTCCAGCTCAGCACATCTATGTTGAGTTTCTTGGAGTTTATGTTTAACTTGCTTCAAATCACCAGCAAGTCTTCCATTCTCAGAAACACTACGGATAAAAAGGATTAAGTTAGAAACAAAGCTTAGAAAATGATTAGGTGAACAGAGTAGAGCAGTTATTTTTTTAGAATCTACCATAATGAGAAGACTAAAACAGTTCAAATGGAATAGCATCGGAGGTTCACATCCCATGCCCACCACCTCAACAAGAGTGTACTAAATTGAGTAGGCCTTCCGAAATATCAGCGGCCGCTTGTGCATAGCCATGTTCATAGCAAAAGACGTATAAGTGGTACATGACAAAAATTTATTCATTAGTGAAATTCATAAATATTTTTTGCATATGACAAAAAGTTGAGACTAAAATTAGTATACTTAAAAATAAAATATTAATAGTGTAAATAAAAATTTGTAAAGTAAGCACTTTAGCAAAATAATTTTGACAGAGTATGATGAAGGCTAATCTTCCAAGTGTTATAGTTTAACCAAAACACAAAATAGAATACGTACACTGATGCATGTTTCTGAATTTCAGTCATCAAAATATTTTTCTCTGCTTTCAATTTTTCAGCAACACCTCTCATCTCATCATAATCACCAGCCAATGCAATCTTGTCCTGTTAAAAATATTTTTAAATTAAGAATTGAAGAGTTAAATCACATATATTTCATTAACAGTATTTTATTAGTTAACAACTAATAACAATAACAAAGAAAATTCTGAAGCTTAATAACAAATTCAGTCCTGTAAGGAGATCCATGGCCATGAATTTTATAATTACTTACACAAAAATAAAAATAAATTATCTAGCACTTGAACTCCTCTGTTTGTTTATGATTGTACCCAAAAGTTTCATTAATCTAGGATGCTTTGCACAGGAGTTGTGTGCTCTCTAGAATATGTTCCAAATGACCTGGCTTCTGTTTTTCAGTTTACCCTGTTTTACACAATATAATTACATATTAAAAATTAGGACAATCTTGTTCTTGTTAATTTCAAATATTTTCTTCATATAAGTTTGGCATACTAACCTGCACTTGTTTCATTTCATTCGAGTGACGAGCATGCGACATCGCTTGTTCTTGTTTATGTTTGTTATCGGAATCCTGCTTTGCCTTTTCTAGTGAAGACAATTTGGTCTTTTCCACCATCAAATCCTGAAGCAAAATAAGTAAATAGGTAAAATATATTGAGACAAAGATCACAATATGCTAGTAGGTCGGTTTTATATAGCTGTTGCTGTCACCAAAGAAAATCACTGCCAATTGGGAATAAACAACACCAAATCGAGAGTCTGCATGTACTGTGCAAGGGACAGATTATAACAAAGCCATTTTCGCAAGATGAAAAAAACAGGAAAGAATTCAGAAAAAAATTCAAAAATATTACTCAAAGTTGAAAATTCAGAAAAAAAAAATTTTATTCAGAGAAGTGGTGTATTATCCTATTATTTTGGTAGACCGAAACCATAAAAAAAGATTCTAAAAGCTTGTACAACTCTTGTGCAATTGATTTATGGTTATATTTATTAAAATACACCAATCAAAAAATGTGAAACAAGAATTTGACGAAGAACACATGAAGGTTTTTCACAGAAAACCAGTCTTATCATATGACTATACTATACATGACGTTGTGTATTTGATTATATTTGAACAATATATCTATATATTAAATAATTTAGCCTCTCAGATTTGAATGTAAACTTGCGGGCTATACTTGTGCAACCTGGCTAAAAACCAATGGTTTACATCAGGGCTTGCAATTGAGGGTTGCAAGTCATTGGCGGGCCGCACATATTTTTAGAAAGTTGGAAACCGAACAGATGATACTTTTTTTAAGTAGTGATACATCTCTCGAATAGAATCTAGGTTAATTTCCTCATTGCATTACATCTCAAAAAATTCCATTTGAATATTTTCAGCGTCATTGAACCCTTTACAGTTTACACTTAGCATCAACTTCTCTGTGTTTTGTTGCCATTTGTCTAATTACTATTAAATTATAGGCTCATTAAACGAGTTATTGTGAATAATATACTTGTTAGGTTTTAATATAATTTTGTTTACACGTGTCTTACAATAAATTATGTTATTACGTAAAGAATATAATCGTCAAAACAGCTGTTTTGTTACTATAATTCATTGAAACGTTGCAGGCCGGATTATATTACTCCGCGGGCCGTATCCGACACCCGGGCCGTAGGTTGCCGACCCCTGGTTTAGAGGTTTACTTGTAGGGAAATTCAGTCAGGAAATTCAGAATTCACACACACTAAACATGAGATTATGATTTCTATATGCATTATAGAATGAAATTTCAAAGCAGAGGAATATCCTGAATATAGGCACTCATGGATAGATGAGATTGTCAGCTATTTGGGCATGAGTTTCAATTAAACATATATAGGATATTATTAACCCTAGGGTTTCGGCCCTGCCATAAATGGCTGATCTGTGTCATAATTTGGGTTTATGGCTAATTTAAATGTATTTTGGGGGGTCAATAGTATTTCATAGTGGTCTGCATGTGAACAAAACCAATTTCAAAACTCAAAATGTTTGAGTTTAAATTACCCATGCTTGATCCGAGTGTTCTTAATTACGGTGATGTCATCATATTTTTTTTATGTATAATTTTTATTTTGCAACAAGGTCAATTTTATTTGTATGAGTATTTCAAAGCTTAAAAATAACCAAATAATCTATTGTTAGTTGAAAACGAAGTATTTTGAACGCGCGAGCAACGTTCTTCGGCTCATAATAAACAAACAAAGATACCAGACAGCACGCGATCAAATGCTCTTCGATAAAACGAATATCACTTCACTTACAAATCCCAGTCTTGTTTTATCTTGAAGGTGACGTATAGCTCTTCTAAAAGAGAACTCTTTCTCTCGCATATCAATCACGTGTCGACCACAGCGTTAAAAGTGAGAAACTTTTTCTCGAAATTTTTTGAATTTTCTCTCTTCTTACTGGCATATGGTCGGACGCATTTACGCTACGTAATGTGGGCGCGTTTTAGTGGGAAGCGACGAAAATAAGCTTTTCAGGGACACATTAATGGTGTCTTTGGCATTTTTGGTTGGTGAAATATTAAAAAAATTATAGAAGGGTGTCAAAATGACCCAGGAACACCAGGGGTCATTAGGTTAAATATTTAGATCGACTATTGATAGAAATACAAAATAAACAAATTTGAGTCATTTTTCTATCACTAATGACACATAAAAATAATCACCGGTACTTGTATCGGAACTGTTTCATATAGAACATAATTCAATTACATTGATTCACGAAAGCAAACATCCCATATCAACATGACTAATGGAAAATTATTGGTAAAAGCGTGACGCTCAACAAAAAATGCACAAAGTCAATTCAAGTCACTGACTGACACGTGAAGCACCCCCAGGCAGTTTTACATCCTAGAGATTGTTCAAGTATTTAAAATACTTCTAATTAAGTACATTTAAACTAGAATAAACTCCCTAGAAAGGCGGCGTTTATTTCTACGACCTCCTCGTCTAATAAAGCTGCCCTGAGGATATTCGTGTGATTAGTCTCATTACAAAAATGATAAATAGAAGCGGCAGATTTTAGTGGTAACTCTACATTTACTAGTACAAAATCAATTTTATTATATGGAAAAGGCAATGCATGAAGGTAACATACAATAACTAAGCCATAATGGCATTCTATGCAACTTTTAGATACACAATTCTGTTAGTGTCGGAAAACACATAAGTTCAAATCTGAAAATTTTTACAGAAATTTCAAAATAACGAAACAATATATTTCAAGAAGTATTCGATAAAACTAATATTGAATGCGGGCCTAGAAATCTACTTGTTATTATTAATAATAGATATTCATGATTAGAATTTAGAAATGTTATTTTTACTGTTACGTAATTATTTAATTATGCCTCATTGATTTAGTTTACTCCAGTATATCTATTGTAGAAGCGCCAGCCTTAGAATAGTTGGATCAAGTACCGTATATATAACTGTGTAATGTATATTTAAGTATATAATCGTGTTAACTCTCAATCTTTTATAAAGTACTGACCTGTTTCAGTTGTTCTATTTTATTCTCAGCAGACATGCATCGAGAAACATATTGTTGTAAACCACCTTCACTTTGTGAAAGCTGTTTGTTGGCTTTATCCAGTTGTTGTTGCAAATCTTTAATCTGTAATTATACAAATGGAATTTACAAAACTAATAAACAAACTGAATCATATCTTATTTTAGAATTGTTGAATTAAGAATACAGCATGCAGGTCTGTCTGAAAGGAATTGAATATTCGAACGCATTCAAAACTCAGACAAGAGGATCTAAGCGCGCGATATCTCAACTGGTAACAAACGACACAGAGAAAACAATAAGCCTAAATTCAGAATGTATTCGATATTTCATAATCTCAGCATAATATGCTATTATATTAGGAAATCGGAATACTAAAACATTTGCATGCCAGCTGATTTGGCCCCAGCTGGCAAATATTCTCATCCTAACAAGAAGAATTACAGTCATCACACATTTATCAGTAATAAATTATTTTTTTTTTATAAATCTTGTTGGAATCATAATTCTTGAGAATATTTTTATTGCAACACCTGACTGGCATTGAGGCAGGGCAACAAATATACCAGTTTTAACAGACAAATTACGAATACAGTTTATCAGTTGAGAATCAATTCATTTTTTTAATAAGTATTAGTGTTTTTATAAATCTTGAGAACAATTTTTATTGAAATGGCAGGCTGTCAAAAGTCGGATGTCACCAAAATTTGGTACAAATTCACAAAGTAAATACTACAGAATCAGAAGCTGTACATCATCTGCTTCAAACTATTTTGATTGGTCCATTAACATAAAGTAATAAAAAAATAACAGTGATACTCCAGTATCGAAAGCATGGGAGGTACTTCAAACAAGTCAATTGATTATGTTGCAATCAGTACCTCCTAGTTTAGTATGGAGAATATGTGATAATTTGTATATTGTTATTTATGTGAGCATATCCATAATAATATTATTCAGTTCTATACTACCAACTATTATATATTTGAGCGTTACAAGACAAAAAAGTGAATGTGTAAATTTTGAATATTTCAATTGAAAAATTACAAAGAAAGCTAATCAATGTTGGAAGTGATATTCCACAAAGTATTTAAGTAAAAAGCGATAAAAATCAAAAACAAACGTTTCCTTATTTTATCAAAACATTTTATCAAACAAGTTTTTAACCCTTGGGTTAGCCCTTGTATTATCTTATGGTAATTGTCAAAGAATAGAAATGGTATTACCTTGCTTCCACCTCCGACATCAATTCCATACTTCTGCTTAATCATAGTAATAATATTCTTAACATCACGTTCACCAAGATTGGCTTCCCTCAGTTGGATGACAATTTCACTTTCAACTGTTTTTAAATAAATAAATATTAATTAACAACAGTGTTAACTCTAAGCAAATTATGAGTGCGAAAGTGCTTCGCAGTCCAAAAAAAAAGTGCGAAAGTGCTTTTGCCGATTTTAACAAGTTAGGTGCCCTAGCCTTTCATATAACCCATTTAAAACGGCATAGATACTCGAAAAAGCGCTCCTCCGGTTAATACTATGAATTAAAGAGAAGCCTTTTCGTTAACGGAATCCCTTTAAGCGAATTCGTGTTTAATTAAAACAAGCGAATTCATCGGCAACGAAATGACATCTGCTAACACCTGCCTACCTACTTTCATGCAATGTATCACGGTGTCAGTTGCTTACTTGCGTAAACAGCAAAGACTTTCACATTTGTTACTCCTTCCATCTAACAGACAGGAGGCCGGCTGGAAACCATATTAATTACAGGGTGGATCGTTTGTACAAATCCGGTGCAAAATAATCCCCCCCCCCCCCCCCCCCCCCCCCCAATATAAATAGCAATCAACTAATTAGGGTTAGGTGCGCTAGAAATTCAACTTTTCGATTCATCCCTAAACCTAATCTGATAATTATTAATTTGTGATTTTGAACCGCTTTGAAAGTCGCCACCCGCTGTTTTAAAAGATAGGTTAACCTACGTTCCCTCCGAAATATTACGCAGGATACTCCCCTGTTTTAGGAGATAGGTTGACCTACTTTCCTTTCAAACTTTTTTCTCCGAAATATTACACAAGATCACTTTGAAAATCCTCCCGTTTCGTGAGCTAGCGTGACCTAATTTCTCATTTACATTTATATTATACTATTTCAGAGCTTCCCCAAAGACAAGTAATTTTTAAATGTCCACATGCCTTGGTTTGCGTGCGAGTTAGTTTAAATCGGGCAGAAAACATCATATATTGGCAAAATGTTTAGTAATGTCATGTACTTTCAGCATTCATAAATAGCACTCTTTGTAATGCTGCTGACCTAGTATCAAATATTCGCATCACAACGCCACTTGCGAGGTTTCCATATATTTCAATTACACTAATAGGAACGATGACATCAAAGAGTTTTCTTTTGCGAAGGTACACTAAATATAACGAGGGTGATTCTTGAGAAAAACATGAATATAAAAAATAAACGAATGATATGATAATGGATCCCAAATAATTTTGAGAGTGTCTCGAAATACCAATCCATTTGATAAATAATTTTTATTCGACCACATGAACGCTGATATCCTGAAAATTAATGTTGAAAGAGAATTACGCATTCTCAGATATCGGACATTCAGTCCCGATATTCAATCGTTCATATGCACAAATCTCACATTAATAGTAGTTGCTACCCAAGTTTGTAAAGTTTAGAAACCAACAAACAGAAAATAACTAACCTAAAACACAATTAAAATTCAGTCGGCAATAAATTCGTCGCCAAGACGATGCCATACAAAACAAAAAAGATTTGGTCGCGAGAGTTACGTGAGATGACTGCCTTTGTTTTTTAAGCAGAATGTAAAAAAATTTAAAATTAATAAACGGGAGTTACGACGCCCTTTACACATCGTGTGTATTAAACTTCCCTGGTAGGTACTTTGGTAAGTACTATTATTATTGTACCTATACACCTGTTGGAGTATTTCGGACAATTTCGAATTTAAAATAAATGAAAACCAGACATATAATGAAGACGCAAAAGTAAAATGAACATTTATTGAAAAAGTTATTATTTAAGAAAGACAACATGATCGTACAATTCCGCCAAAACCTCGATGTTCGCAAGTGAGATGATAAATAAATACTTCCCTGTATTCGATCAATTAACTTTAGCGTATCGTTGTTCTGCCAACAAACAGCCGGGTGCAAAATATTTCCGTCCTGTGATATGCTCAAATATTCTCGATATTAATATCATACCCTCGCGTATGTACTTTCTATTAGCTCTTTAGTGATCCCTTCCATCCTTGGCCAAGTCATGTTTCGAATATGTGAACATTTTATTCGGCCATACATGGCCGGCGGGATGTTAAAATTGTAAACAAGAGAGAGGTAAAATCATTCGCGAATTTCGTTATAAAGGCTCGTTTACGAATTGTTGCGCCTGTTATCGTCGAAAATGCTTACACTTGCTGTATTTTGAGGCATTCAAGCAGTAATAATTAGGGCATGACATCATCAAAATCGTCAAGTGAGATCTTGATATTGCAAATTCCGTAAATAAAATTGCGAATTATTCGGTAACGAATTCAGCTTTAATGACCGTCGGGGTATTGTTTTGTTGAAAATTATTATTAATTTGAGAGCGCCAAAAACATACAGTCCATACCGATGCGACTGCAATTTATATGGTCGCAATTGGTGTGGCGCGTTTATTAATAGTGTAAAATAAATTAAACAAATATCAATTATAACCAAGCCTGTCAGTGTGTTTATTTTCTGTGGGCAGGAATTGTAAAATACCATCTTGAGACAAATTCACTTCTATTATAAAATCTTAATTTTCAGTTATTATCGTTATACAAATAACGTGTGGCAACTTTTTAATTTATCGACGACCTTAATTAGGGAAAATATGTATTTTATTGGGAATGCAAAATAAATGTAACAAAACACATTTTGCGATATAACCTTGTATTTTCGAAAACGGGTTTCCTGAAAAGTAGAATATGATCTAAATTAATCGCAAAAATGTTTTATTTTAAATGTAACAAAACACATTTTTCGAGATACAACTGTATTTTCAGATACCGGGTGTCATGGAGAGTAAAATGTGATCTGAATTCACCGTAAATAATGTTTCATTCCAAATGTATCATAACGCATTTTTTTGCGATATAACTTTGTATTTTCGAAAACGGGGCGTCACGAAAATTATTAATCTAATGTTTTATCTATCGTCTAACTAACGTCTGGAACACATCATTTTCGGGGAGAACTCTAGCCCGCGAAACGTCATTTAATTTAAAAAAGAAAATGTTTCACGCATTTCAAAACGAAAAATCACCAGTAAGTGGACAAGGATTCAACCCTCCGGATTCAGTATTCTATATCCCCGTGTCAGAACTTTCTGAAGAATGGAACAAAGAACCCGTCAAACCGCCGCGGAGAAAGGGGAGTATTTTTGCACTAATAATTAGGGCGTGACAACATCAAAATCGTCAAGAAACTGGTGAATTTGCAAATTCCATAAATAAAATTGTGAATTGCTCGGTAACATTTTAGCTATAATTATCGCCGGGGTATTGTTTTGTTGAAAACACGTTGAAACTTGAGGGAATTAGTTACAATTAGCGCCTGACGTCTATTAGGCACTCGAGCCCAATCTTTTTAGCATTAAGTCGCATACGTAAAATATCCTGTAAAAGAAGTGCTGTTCATTAACGTCATCTCGTCTTATGACCACGCAGAAATGCCTTTATAGCCGAATTATTCAATCACTATTTCAAATCCACATTCAGGATTGGCACAATTTCAGATTTGCGAAGTTTATCACCATAGAAATACATGAGAAAGTTAATTATCGTCTTAATAAATATCTGCATCACGGTATGGACAATAATATTACCATTCGCATAAAATTGGGACGGTAAATTTACAAATCTTGATAGGTAATATTAAAGCCAGCGCAAATGTTAATTTGAGTCCTCAATGTCTTTAACAGCTGTTGCCGATGTGAACGAACAGGTAAACCCGAAATATAAAACTTCGATGTCCGCCGACCCACAAGAATTCATATTTGTAAAAAAGAGAGGACGGGAATACAGATTACCCAAAACCTGGATATCGCCGCCAAACGATCGGTGACAAGAACAATTAGCGATTACAACGGAATTAACCAGTAAAAAGGCTTTGTTGCCGATTTTTTAATGTTTCCACCACGTTTATTCGGTACTCCTTAAAAATATTCGATTTAAAAAAATATTGAATTTTGCCCACCCCTCCTCGCATATCAATGACGTCCTTTCAACATTGTGATTACAATAAAATGGCACTTAATGGTATTTTGTGAATTTGTTGATTTTGCAAATCTGTGACATGCTGCTAAAAGTTTCGTCTGATTTGAAAATAGTGCAGTTTGGTCACAATTCATCCAAAGTGACTATAACAGGTTACTAACACTTTTTATAGTCATTTTGAATTCATCGATATCATTGATAGTCACATGACCACTCTCGTTCAAAGAAACGCCCGGGAAGCGTTTTTTGCGGGAGAAGCGGAATCCGTGTGCTTGTATAATAATCATATTATAAACAAGATTTTGCTGTTAATGCAAAAGCTTTATATCCTATGTCTGCATCTCATAGGTTAGAATTCCGGTAAATATCGTTATGATATGCAGAATTGAGTTACAAAAGTACCAGTATGTTACTTATTTGTCAACTTAATACTCGAAAATATTTGTTAACTTTGAATTTTTATTCCATTCAAAATCGGAAAAAAGTGCTATTTCTCTTCAAAATCGGAAAAAAGTGCTATTTCGCAGTCCCTAAAAAAAGTTGCGAAAGTGCTTCGCAATTTTCGCAAAAAAGTGCGCTAATAGTGAACACTGATTAACAATATAAATTATCCCTATGAACAACAATTATTTCAAGAATCTGAAAAAAGTGATTTGGGTTAGTTTACCAATGTAATATCGCCGTGTCTAGTTGGGGATATGGAACCTCGAAATATCACACAGCCCCTTATCGAGACAGATCTACAGATTATTTTATTAATTTGTTGTTGCTTTTTTGGTTGTAGAAAATATAATCTTTTTCCTGCAAATAATAGACAATCAATTTCAATTTCCCTTATTTGAAGACGAAAGCAGTTACTAGAAGGGCATTCTATTTAATTTCAATTTTTAAAACTGCATGAAGCCCAAATGTTGATTTTTTTCATATGCACTGGCTTACCATAATTATGATATCAGGTACAGTCTAATTTTATCAATATTGCAACGGGTGCAATATGGATTTCAACTCTGTAATTTTGACTACAGATGTCTTGTTAAATTGAAACCAAAAAGTAGTCTGGCTACAAATTTATTTAGCTATTGCGATGGAATAATCATACCTTCAGGTTCCACAGGTTTCTTTTTCTTCTTCTTACTTTTCTCTTGTTCATTTTCATTCTTCTGTTTATCCTGTACTTCATCACTGAATGATACCTTGAAGAAAACAAAAGTGTTAGAAAAAATTAAACTCAACTTCAAAAATCAAATTTACAAAACAACTGGTAAATTATCCAAAGTTTTGTTCTGCATGATAGTTTAATTGTATCGGTCAGCCTATGTGACTCAAGTGATGGCCAGCTTACAATGTCACTCTTAAGTGATGGTCAGCCTATGTCACTATGTGCTGTCAACTGATGTCAGCTTATGCGGCCAAAGTGATGGCCAGCCTAATTGTCACAAATGGTGTGATAGCAATGTGACCCAATTTGCAGTCAATTCATGCGGCCCAAGTAGTTAGTTCATGCGAATAATCTGAGTCACATTAAACACTACTTAATAAGATAATTATAACAAACAACGGATAGAGAGCTATAATGCAAACCATAACCAATTATTGAAAGGTTTTTGTTCATTGACATCATATTTTCGTTCATAATGTCAGGTCTTAATAAATACAATGTGTCAATAATATCTTTTGCTT
The DNA here is from genome assembly GCF_964204865.1 of Styela clava. Classification (NCBI taxonomy): domain Eukaryota; kingdom Metazoa; phylum Chordata; class Ascidiacea; order Stolidobranchia; family Styelidae; genus Styela; species Styela clava. The sequence continues at coordinate 17,015,342 of NC_135258.1, read as the reverse complement.
ATGATTTATCAGGCAACAGTATAGGCAACAATCCACTAAATTCAGGTCAGGTGTATATTTAATCCTTTAATTATTAGAATAAGAATAAATATTGCAGACTAACAAGTGCCCAATTTAGATCATTAGTGGAACAATTATCAATCATTATTAATAACCAAATGAAGCTTAGCACTTCAGCCACTTATGTCCAATTACATAATATGAAGAGCATCTGTCAGGTATAATATATGAAAAACAAACAATGCATGCTAACAAGTGTTATCAATATAGAAAACATCATGCTATTCAAGTATAGCATACAGTAGAATTGTATCACTTTGGCATGGGCCACACATACCCCATTTCTTGTGGATGTGACATATTATACGAATATATATTTAGCATTACATTATCCATTCTAAATAGCAATGTCTATAATGATAGTTGAGTAATAATTGTTGTCATAAATGCTTACGCATAATTGATATAACCTACCATATTATTCAGAAGATATGGTTAGGTGTGTGGACAGTATTGCATTTAAATAATTGTATGTTTAACTAAAATATCATTTTTTTTTTATTTGATACTCACAAACTAAAAGAGAACACTCGGTACATGGCTGCATTCTATATAAAAATTGCTAGAACGGAACATTTATTCTGTGAATTTAGGGAATTTAAATTTGCATTTATAAAGCTATATCATTTATATCCAAAGTAAGATTCATTTACCAAAAATACAAGTGAGCTGAATTACAATATTAACGATGAAATGTAACAAATTTTACCATGTTTGATATTTACAATCCAAACAAAACAATATTACCAAACTGCCATAAATTTTGAGCGAATATCAATCTTTGCTTAAGGACGGTATACTGAATCCAATATTGATTAATTATTTAGCCACAAGAAACGTGAGAAAATGATTTCTAAGAATAACGAAAGGAAGTCTGTTTCCTATGTAAAATAAGGATGACATAATTCTTACTCATTCACAAACTTTCTATATTAAATAGCCCATCCATGATATGTGTATTATAGGATTGAATGATTGACAATCTTGTTCGCTAAGATTTAAATATTATGTAATATATAATTTTATATAAAATTTTTATTCGCATTGGCACAATATAATAAATTTTTGCAAATTCCCTTAAATCTTGTATGTTGGTCATTGTTGTAAACTGCTTGTCTGAAAAAGTACGACTTTGGTTGAATGGAACATTACAGAAGTAAATTCGTGTTTATGTTCAGCAGGTCTCTCAAATTTCATAGCATAATCATGTTTATTCCTGCTACAGCATCCTTATATTTTTTGCATACGGATCGAGAGTCAGTCTTGTGTAACTCCCATCTCAATAGTGGAATTTTCTGATATTGTATCACAGTATTAAATAATATCCCAATTTCTACAATGAGGGTTTTCAATCTATATCAAAGTATTACTGTATAAAAATTCTTAGCATCGAAAGAGTTGGACACCACATAAATAAGAATTGGAAAAATAAAATCAAATTAACTCACAGTGCGAGTACGTCCAGCTTCTTTCTTCTTCTGTGGTTCAGCTTTTACTTCAGTAGCAGCAGTTTGTTTGACCTCCGTTTCCTTCTTAGGTTTCTCAGGTGCAGGTTTCAGAATCGGGTTGGACTGTTTGGGGCTGTCCTGTTTAGGCTGGGGTGCCGGAGTCTCCTGCTTCTTAGATTTTCCCTTATTCTTCTTTTGTTCCAATGGAGCAGGTTCACCACTTCCGGTCTCAACTTGAGGGGTTTCCTTGATCTGTACTTCATGCATTGGGGACACACTACTGTCAATTTTTTCCACCTTGCCATTTCCAACAGGAGCTGATATTGAAAATGAAAACTTTTACCTTATCATATTATAGAAAAATAGCATTTTGTGAAAATTTCAAAGCAAATTTAGATGGCTTTATATTCAATTCTAGCCAAGATCAAAACAAAATTTGTACTGGAAGTACATACTTTTCTTTTTCTTTTCATTGAACTTTTTCTTGTATTGTTCACGTTTCTGTTTGTTATGCATTGATCTCTCTCTGTCTTCCTTTTCTTTCTTTTTCCTCTGTTCCTCAAGAACATCTTCAAAACGAGTCTCTTTCATGCTAAAATGCAAGAAAAATGCGATAAAATATAATCTAATACATTGTAGCTTGAAATACTACAAGAAGAAAATACAAGAAATGATATACTGAATGGCAAAGGATTATCATACCATAACTACATAAAAATCACTTACAAATATTCTTACACAACTATTGGTCGATGATAGTGTACAAACAAACACTATGAGTGAGCCATATTTAATAAAAAGAAAAGTCTGTTTCATAGCAAAAATCATTAGATATCAGTGGTACTTGTGAAGTGTTTGGAGAGAAAGATGTGAACAATTGCTATTATACGAACAAAATTTCATGAAAATTCTAATTTGCACATACCTGAATAAAGACACCAAATACATGACAACAGCACCAATAACCACAACTGCTGCAAACGCAAGCAGTGAAGCAGAATTTGATTCCATTCCAAACATTATGTTGTTGTTCGTCAACAATTGGATCAGATCTGACCAAATTTGTCAGATACCAGGATACAGTGAATTCACTGATAATAACCAATATAGATTGATTGGAAGGCTACGGTATAATATTATCTCCGGATCCACCTGTAATATTTGTAAAATAAAGAAGTGTTATTGCTGAAGTCAGAAAGTATTGAATATATGATTGTCAAGTAACATTTTGAAATTCCTGAATTCATAAAAATTTTGTAGTAGACTTTTGTCACATTAGCTATTCGCTACATACAAACATAACAAATACAGAAATATGTATTTCATGTATTTAGGCAATTCAGCAATTTAAATATTGTATGTTTGTTATATACCAGTATACCAATGACTGAATGACCTGAATGCATGCAAAAACTCAAAAAAATTCCTCCCCATCACCAAAAAAAAGATTAACCTATTCATAAAATGTTTTCTCCTTTCTTTCCCGAACAATAAATCTGAACTATCTGACTATATACAGATACAATAATTAATAATTGATAAAAACAAATAAATAAAAACAGAGAAAATCCAGGAATCAGTCAGTCAAAATTTTATTTGTATCTGTATGTCTGTGTACAGGCAGACAGGTGTATTATGTTAGATGCATTGCATCCTACTCCTACACCCTGACTCTGACACCCTACTTCTGTACTTTCACAATCTTAATCCACAACGTTGTCATGTACAGTATACATTACACCAGTGGTTCCCAAACTTTTTAGAGTTGCGGCCCACTGTTTATTACCACAGCTTATGGCGACCCATTTAAATTTATTATAACATAACACAGAACACAGCAATGGCTAATCATCGTAAAACTACCGTGTTTCCTCGAAAATAAGACCTGGCCTGAAAATAAGACCTAATTCGAATTTTAAAAATGATTTTAATTAAACCCTTCCCTTAAAATAAATTTAAAATGTGTGGGAGAGGAATAGTTAAATGACCTGAGGTAAGGTGGAGATCGCACCACTATTCAAGTTTGTGTGATATCACAATTATGATATTTGTCACTTGATTTTTGTATAGGAAATACAAATAAAAACAATGGATGTCGGTTTTTATATAATGTTCATTAAAAAATCTCGTGATTTTCTACAATGTAATTTTATTTTTGATAAATGAATTCAAAAGACCTCTTCCAAAAAAAAACCATAGTGTCATTCTTCAAAAGAAAATAAATCTAAATCCTGACTAAATTTCGAAGAAACACGGTAAGAAGTGCTGTACAGTGTACCAACTTGCTATGCGAGAAAAAGCCACATTTTTTAGCAGCAAATTTTTGTTCATTGAGAAGATCGTAAAGAGGGAAGCTTTGCCAGATTAGAATTTAAATTCAATTTAATTTGTTTTTTTGAAGATTTACGTATTCGAGTCGCCACCGATCCTAATACTGTAATAACCAGTATAATTAGTCAAAGCTTTCTACATCTTTTCCTGACCCACTAAGATTCCTTTTGCAACCCACCAGTGGGTCGCGACCCATAGTTTGGGAACCGCTGCATTACACTATTCCCACACACAAGCAGACATGAAACAAATGCGCTAGCTTAATTCTGCTGGTGTCTTAATTTCAACTCATTCTGTCATTGCACTGCAAACAGCAGAACAGCGTTATCATTAAAGCATTAACTTAATTTCCATATCCAAGCAATGCTCAACTGCAGCATCAGTAAACCTAAAATTATTTTCATAAAGGTGCTAACATAACAATAACATAATTCGGAATTGAATAAGAACATTGACACGGAAAAACCCGGGCATCCTGACTTCGACATACCAGCAGATGAGATCGACAATCGAGACTGAAATCCCGAATCGAAGAGTAAATGCGTAACACGTCACACATTTTGCGTACATAATTGGTGCCGGCGGGTCACGCAGGGTAATATGCCATGTCGACAAGCGTGAGAGTCCCGGATGTGCCCGGGGATTCCCGTCTAACTTTGAGATAAGTATAATCCTCAGATAAAGTTGCTCTATTTTTTTTTCAATTTAGCGATTTGATTTTAGAATGAGCTAATTGTTAGGTAATTAAAAGACAAAACTGTGGTTATTGAATCTAGGAAATGTCACAACTGACTATAATTTGAGTAAGACGGTGAGGATTGTTGACCTGGAATGTTTCAAATCGAACATCTTTTCGCAAGGACCCATAAATATTTATAGATCGTAGCACGTCATCGGTCGCTTGCAACTTTTGTAATAATACTTTTTTCATCTCAAGTATGCCTTCACCTTAGTAGCCTTTGTTGTTTCTTAATATTATTTTTCGTTTTTCAGGTCGTGTCGTGATGAAATTTGTCAAATCAATGACATTAAACAACATGATAGGCAACTCTGACGTCACTCCATAAGACTACATGCGAAAGATTGTATTTCATGATACGCTCCAATGCACATAGTTAGCGTCGCCTTTCGCGACCGTTTTTCATTCGCTTTTGCTACTTGGCGCCTTCTTTACGTGTAGTACCTGCCTTTTTGCGCCTGTACAAAAAGAGAATAATCATTATATCTAAGAAGTTTTGCTCACTTGGAAAGCTGGAATGGCAGACAAGCTAGCTGTAAAGAGTAATTCTGGACATAATAGACGTTTTTTTTTTATATCAGAGAAGATTACAAACGCGATAGTGTAAAGATTTTGTGCGGAACATTTTGCAGATAATGACAGAGTTCAAAGTTACTAATTTTAATGTTTGCACTTAAACATTGAAATTTCAATTAAAGAGGGTGTCATACAAAACAGCAAAACTGTTTATACTTTTCTTAACGGTGCTGTGATACAGTTCCATAACACAAAGTTTGCACCCATCGAACTTGCTTTAGTAGGTGAATTTATTAGGCATATTACATATTCAGTTTATCGTAGGTAACATTGGTGGTACATATTGCCTCGTACATATGTTTGTGTCTAAATTTAGGAATTTAGCTCATAGCCCACTAATTAATGTTATCTTCTATGTAGGAGGTTGCAGGGCTGAATTCAACTTGCAGCCTTACCGATCACCTGATGATGCTCATCTAGTTTGGCTCGAGCAAGTCTTCTTGAAAGACTTGTGTGAATGGAAACTACCTATATGTTTTGCCTTCCTCCGATTTTAGAAGACAAATTTAATCTGAGAAATTTCGCATATAGTTCTCATTGATTGTTGGCTGTTTATATTTCCTATTAAATGTGAATTCTGATTATAACATAGAGTTGAAAAAAGTTTCACGTAATTTGGGCTACTGGTATTTTTTTCTTGTCAATACTCCAAGCGGAGGTAATAAACAAGACAATACATTTATGTCACCTGGAAGCTAAATATGCACACTAATTAAAAGTTTGACATTGAGATAATACATTGCGACAGCAAATACAAGTTACAATACAAGTCATACAATATGCCGCATCGCATTTTGGAAATTGTGAAAAGGGCCGTAAACAGATTTTGATAATGTATACTTGAAATATATTTTTAAGATAGTTTTAGTTTGTGACATATATTGTGATGCAGTTAAACAGTTGGATTAAGTTTTAATATTTTCTTTAATTTCAAATGCAATTACATATTAATATTTGCATTCCACTATTATTGCAAGTTACTGTATTTATTACAAAAAATTATAAAATTCGATTTTCAACCATCAAAATCATTTTTGAACAAGCTTTGGCTAAGTAAAGAATCATGCATACATTAAAAATGACTTAATCTAAATATATAGACCTAAAATTAACAAAAATACTACAGTATAAACTCAATGTTTACTTAATTACATTTGTCCTGACGTTTGGCATCTTTTTTGTGTCACCAGCATATGAAATGATTTTATGGTACCAACTCTAACTAACGAGGTCACATGATTATGAGTTAATTTGGATCTTTGAGAATGCTTAATTAATTCCAGTAATGCAAAAAAGTGTATAGATCAGTAAACAAACAAATGACAGAATGACAGAAGACATTGCGCGCCACATTGCGTGGCATAGGATTGCTTGAATTATTATTGATATTGATTTTTAGTAACTAAATCGTTGTATAATTATATTAATATACAAACACATGGAAATTTTCTGTTCGAAGTTGGTCTTTGAATTTGTCATATTGGCTGCTGAGCTTATTGTGTTTTTTCATTGAACTGATGGAAATATGACAAATTAAACAATGTGCTTCAGAATTTTGAGAAATGCAGAAATATTGAATAGTATTTTATCGTGAATCATGATTATACCCTTCCCTGAACTTCTTTTATAGTACTACCAAAAGTTGATGAACCAATTCTAACACAGGTGTAGTGAGTGACCCGTAATCTACATTTCCAAAGCTGTTTTAAGTATGTCTGGCGTGTTTTGTGCCTTTTACAAATAAGACCGTTTATGCAATCTTACGCTTTGGAATTTTTAGTTATTTTCCTCAAGCCCTGCAGGATGTGGGGGCCATACACAACTCTACCGGAGGGTCAAATGTCTTTGCATGTCTCCATAGGTTGTTCTTCTGTTGCAAACATTTATGGAGTATTCTAGGTATATTTCTTGGAATCACACTGTCACTGATATTTTGCCAGACTTCTGGTATCTCCCCTTCTGCTACAGTTGTCCTGTGAATAAATAATGAGAAATTGAGGTTAGACGAATAGTAGAAAGTTTTGCTTTATGTCGGTTTAATTTTTTGATTGATATACTTACTATTTTTGCTATTGCCTCTTGTGCTGCAGGAATCTCACAATGCTTGGACAGGTTTGTCCCCAACATTCACATCTGAGAAAGAGAGAAGATTTATTAATTTTCGTCAAGAATAAATAAAGCAATCTATATGATTTAGAATGGAGAAGCTAATAAATCCAATATCTCATGTAAAATTTTTTTTTAATAAAGGGGTTTAATCCGAAAATTACAAGCATTCGTGGCTCCATATACTTGAAAGATCAGACTATACAATATAGACCGGTATGAGTGAAATGTTAGGTGAACTTGTTAACCCTTTGATTCAATACGCAAATAAAAGTGAATGAACAATATGTTACAGCAATGAGTATATATCCTCATTGGTTAGAAAAATCTAAATGGAGGTGCATGAACTATTTGAAACCATAAGTGGTAAGTAAATATGCAATTTCGGCAAATGGGCAACTACGTACCGTACTGAATTAATAACTTCATATGATTTGAAAAAGCTGGCTTTCCCACATGTACTTAACAGTGCGATGTCCGGGTGTGATATACGGAATAGTATTTACCTTATCTTTTTCCGATTTCTTTTTAACTCAACTTTCCAAGATATCATTAAAATCGACAACAACTGTCAAAGCTGGCACGAACACCATTCGTGCTATGCCCTGAAAGCAGCACACATCCGCTCGTTTTCGTCTCGTCAAGTATGTGCATTGGAGCGTGTTATCGGATACGATCTTCGGCCAAAAATGCCGAAGTTGCGCATCATGTTGTTTAATGTCATTGGTCAAATCTATTTAACCGTAAATTTAACAGATAGCTTATTCAACAATAACGGTGAATCATCTCTGATAAATTTAAACTGACCCCTGTCATCGACCTGAATTATATTTCTATGCCCATGGCTATAGTTGGTAAAATCTTTCTTGAACCGTTCCATATAGTCATAGTCAAGTTTATTTTTTTCCATCCAGTAAAAAAAGTTAATATATATTCCCATAACAGGCATAACCTATTCTCCTACCTCAGTATCATACTGCCTTAATTATTTTTAATTACTTATACTGATTGATAATACTGTATTTGATATAATCTGATCTCTAATTTAGATCATTTTGACTTTAATTTGGTGAGTGAAGCGGACTAGCCCACCTTTTCATGCATCCAACTTAGCAACTTCTAACTGATCAATTCCGCAGAAGGAGACTCCAACTATAATTAGTTTGGCTATAGCTTCTATTATATATATTTTTCCATATTGTCAACTAATTCGGTATCCAATTTGGCAATCGTTACAAAATTATTAATATGCTATGGAAATTGTTTTCTTATTTGTTTGTATATTTTTCTTTTTTGCTAAGTAATACATTTTATGTTTATCTTTCTTTTTGTCTTCTAATTTCATTATGCCTCCGTGATTGTATACATGTATGCGTGCGTGTGCGTGTTTTAATTCATTAATTACTTTTGAGTAAGCGAACACGTACCATTTGACAACACCCATCATTCCAAAATCTGTATGTATTGAACCTTAATCAAGATTTTCCATCCACACTCGCAAATACTCGTAAATGTAGATAGACAGAATCCTCTGCGGAGGGGCTGGGGATTTAGACTAATTTTCCAGCCTCGATCTCGGGATTCATTTTAATAAAATTCGGGATTTCAATAAGGATTTAAATAAGCACCCCATAACCGTAAGTTTTTTATACAAAGCATGCATTTGGCCATATTTTAAACTCAATTAAAGGTTTCTTCAATTTTAATGCGCTGTGTACATAGATACAGAAATAATTCACGTCTTTACACCACATGCCAAAAAAGAGCATCGGCGTTCACTTAGGGTAATTTTTCTATGAAAATGAGGGTAATTCCTCCATAATTTGTTGTATTATTTAAAAAACCCGATCAAATTGGTTCGTTATATTATTTAAGTGGAGTAAAGGATCTTTGTTTATCTATAAGAGGTGTCGGCCGGGAACCTCGACCAGCAAGCCGCATCCGGCGGGTGTATATTTTAAATTTGTAACTAAATTTTTTTTTATAAAACTTGTTCGTCGTGTATAATATCTGCTATTTCGTTTTGGAATGTCTTCGATTGTGTGAGTGTCAATAGTGTTTTATTTCATTAAATTCGACGGGTTTCGGTCAATACATGCATCAAATATGCGATATTATATGTCCTAAATGAGACTAATACGACGGCTGTGCTCAGAGAAATTAAAAACTCGCGACATAGCAGTTGGAGGTCCGTGTCATTCTCACCTGTGTGCGGCAATCCAAACTGCGCTAGTCACTCGCTGCATACCCGTAAACAATAATTTCCCGTATGGGCTTTGCCTAAATACCGTACACTAATTTTTTTATGTGTACTCCTTCCCCGATAGTAGATGGCATTCGTGTTCAAATCGTGTATTCTCAATGTCTCTGCATGCATGCAATCTTTATTATCAATGAAGTTTAAGTTTATATTGCCTCGATAATCAGCATTACAGACGATAAAATAATTGATGAAATCAAAATAAATAAAAAATGATTACAGAATAAGCAGAGGGCACAAAACTTTAAGTAAGGTTTAAAACGTACAGATTTCAGTTTGAAAAGTGTTGTCAAAAGAATTGGTAAGTGTTCGCTCACCCAAAAGTATTAGGTTAATCAAAACACGCACGCACACGTACAATCACGCAGACGAAATAAAGTTCGAGGGAGAAAAAAAAGAGAAATGTAAGATATACTCAGTAAAAAAATATATACAAACAAAATGAAAAACAGAATAATAAATTTTGCCCACTTCTCCGGTTGGAGGTATTTTTGACAAGTATGTCGTCACAGAAGTTTGGTAGCGCATTATGTTAAAAGTCAAAAGTTGATGATAATACTTCAAATTTTATCATATCTTCAACTTAATTTGAGTATATTTAGCGATTTGAAGTAATGGTCTACGTTTTCACGCCTTCTTTTCCCAAGAACCAATTCTCAAAAAAGTATTACAAATAGCCTACTTTGCAATTTCGAGACGAGTTGTTCTCATGTAGCCATACTGAGCAACAGTATCAGATGTGGCTGAGTAATATTGACTGAAACATTACTAGAGAATATGATTGATTAACATGATGAGGTTCGGAACTGTTGTACTGCAGTGTAAAGTGCAACGTTATTCCCTATAAATTCTCCATTCTTTGTTTCTAGGGAAGTGGGTATGTGAAAATGGAATGTAAAGTAGCCAACAATCGCATGGCTAATTCTCTTTTTCAAGAAGTGCGTATGGGCGTCGGAAGAACACTCAGAACTTAATTTCACTGTGAAGCAGTTTCTCAACCCTTTTCTTCTCATGGACTACTTTTTGTCTGCCTTTATTACACCAACTGCAGTAAATTATAATATTGAAGGTAATGGGTTTCACTAAAACCAAAAATGACCCTTACATTTGCTTAATCATCGAGTTATCAGAAAATTGAGCGAAGATTTGATTCCATCAACACCTTGGTGTTTTACGTGTTTTGACTTGTACTGCTCAATGCCGCGCGTGCTGGTCGGGTATGCTTCACTTCACTCCGTCATTCAAGTCTGAAACAATTATTTGGCTAACTATTACCATACCCAACTCAGGCTGGCAATCAGAAAATAGGCGTAGATTCACCCTCCCATTGAAACCTTTACCTTATTTAGCACGATGTTCAAACCGACAACATAAAAAAGGCCAAACTAATTTGCTGGTGATTAAATAAAGTAACCATAGTTAACTTAATATAGTTCGCTCACGCTGTTTTCGTCTTTGTTTATTTATGTTACACAGTTCTCTCGTTACGCATGAGTGATGCGTCATGGTATTCGCTCAACGCGGTATTGTGGCGCGTGTAGTCCTCAGCTATCTGGCTGTAACCGATGTTTGATGGGGATGTAGGTTATCGGACTGATATGATATCGTTATATATTGTTTGAATGTCTTGTGCTTTTGACAGAAATCGATTGCTTCTGCGAGCAAAACTTATAAAATAATACATCTTGAGACAAATTAATTTCTGTTACCAAATTTTAATTTTCAGTCATCATCGTTATACATACTACGTGTGCCAACTATTTTAAATCATCTTCGACTGAATAACCGCCCGACACTCAACGATAGGAACGGTTTTATCAGCAACTCGAAATCCAAGATATATGTATTTTATTGGCAGCGCAAAATAAATGTGACAAAACGCATTGTTTTGCGTTATAACTTCGTATTTTCGGAAACTGGGTGTGGTGAAAGGTAAAATTTTATCTAAATTAATTGCAAATAATGTTTTATCGTCCAACGTCGGGTACTTTTCCGGGAGAACTCGAAAAGTCATTCAATCTAAAATAAAGAATGTTTCACTATTCCAAAAAATTAAGATTGTTGCTACTGGAAAATCGGCTGTAAGGTGGCAATCGGCACCAATAAAAAATGGTGCAATAACGCCGTCTTCGCTTTCTGAATAGTCAAGCTGAGATTACGGTGTTTGATGTCTGCCGCAAAATCTATTGAGGGCTCTTTGGGAGAAAACACAAGTGTAATCACACGAGACCGAGATTTCGTTGCGAGCCAATAACACTCTAGGTGGCAGATGCCAGGACCCCCTACTTTATCCTAATGCCTCAATATATATTTTCATTTATTTCAACCAACAAAACCATTCCAAATACGCAAATAAATTCGAATGGGAATCCTCTTCCGTAAGCTTCAAAAAGAATCAAAATATAGCAAACTGATGACGTAGAAACGCATCACTCATGCGTAGCGAACCGGCCGTGAGTGAATCATATTCAATAGACCAGGGCTTCACAAACTAGGGGCCGCGGCCCTGGACGGGGCCGGGAAACGAATTCTAGGGGCCGCGAAGAGAACATCAATTTTACACAGTATATATTGTACCATATATATTGTACTTTTTCTGACTCTTGATTCGAAATACAATTATTATATAAATAGTGTAAAACAAAGATTTCACGATTCCGAATGATGACATCATCATAATACTGTGTTTCCCGAAAATAAGACACTGTCTTCAATTTTCTTTCGAAAATAACACTAGGGCTTATTTTGGGATAGAGAAAGTGAGACTTTTTATTATACAAAATATGAATACCGATTTTCGTTTACTTATAAATAGCACGTTTTTATTTAAAATAACTGCTACATATAGACTATTAACCATTTGAAAAAGTAGAAAATATTTCTTGCTATCGACTGGGACGCAGTGTTTCTCGAACTTCATCGTATTGTGACGCCGTTCAAAAATATGCTCAAGTTGCAACCCGTGAAAATACGTATTGATACTGTTTAATAAAAGACCTTTTTCGCAATGAGTTTCATATAAACGAACAAACAAAACTTAACGATATTCAGTGAAATCGCAATTAATGGGCCTTGGTAGAAAACCCTGCTTTATATAAATACGAAATCGCAAAGAAGATGGGAGTGCGCAACGTTTTTTGAACCAATGACAAATAATCTTTATCTACAGAAAACCGAATTTCCAGAATTAAACTTTCTTGTTATAGCAACATCACAGGTAAGATCGATTTAATCTTTCTTTTTTCCAGTGAAACTAGAAGATATGGGTTGTTTGAAAGGTTCACGAATCACGAAATTTTGCGACGTCCTAGCAAAATTGAAACGACGCACCTCCACGGGATTGAGTCCAAAAAAAAGTTGCGCTATCGACTAAGTCTTTTTTAAAGGAGAGCGCTTATATTGAAATCCATTTTAAAATTCAGGCTTGGTCTTATCTTCGGGGAAACACGGTGAATGATCGCGCTTGCATAACAATGCATATTCTGATCGTGAAACCCGATTTGCGGTTTGCATAACAATGACGGATTTAATCGTTAAGCTAGCGCTTTCCGAGAACGATTCGCTGAGTGCGCCTCGAAACATATTACACATCATATTTATTCTAAATGTTTTATTGTTTCAAATGACGTGTTTATGAATCAAAGTCATTTTGGCGTTCTATGTGTTTACTTTCTTTAGATAGGGTTTATCGTTACGTATATATAAGAGATAAACACTACATGCTGCAATTTCGTATAGGGTTTCGTTTAGCAGTTTATTCATTTGCTGAACCGAGTTCATCGAACTTGAGTGATTTCTTTAGCATTTTAAAGAAAAATTAAACAGAGATAAAAAAAAAAGGAGAAACGTTGAATTTTTGCCTTTATTCCTCGGTCATACATGATTAAAAACCTCAAAAGACATTTAGTACATATTAACAATGACAAAATTGTGTTTTGTTTCGAGGCAGTATATTTTTCGTGTAGGTGCGCCATGAGTTTTTTCCCTGATAATTTGGCGTCGTACAAAATGCTGCCTTATGCTAAGTGAACAATTCGAGATAAGGACCATGCCGTCTGTAGCCAGACATCGTAGTTCATCATTTAGGCCTGTATAAACATACATTGAGCCTTGCTACGCAGCAAAAAGCATTCGTACCCATTACACTGAATAATTGAGAAACGTTAATCTGCATAAATATGTGCTTGTTTTTGTTATTGAGTAGACATGTTAAAGTTGAGAATTAGCTGTGCCAATAAAACATCAAAAATGCATAATTCGAACTCTTTGGCATTATTTAACGTGGACAAGGGCCGCGAAGAATTTTAATATATTAAAAGGGGCCGCGAGCTCAAAAGTTTGGGAAGCCCTGCAATAGACATTGAATGTAACGGACCTTTACACGACCTTTTACCCCCAAAAAATTCTTTCTATACTTTACCATTGCAAAATTTTTGAGACTTATTTTAAGAGTGGTTTCGCGAGTTGGTGCCTGTAAAATGAGGTATTTGTTTTAAACCATCATTATGATTCATCGCACACAACAATCTGTTTTTTAAAAGTACCGGTAAAGAATTTTAGCCTAATCTATCACAGCTATTACTGCACTAATTTTTCATTACTGCAATTAAATTAAAACTCCTAAGAAGACAGAGCGATCATTGAATTACCTGATTTACATTTAAATTTACGAAACACAACCGAAAGCTAACGACTAGAGTTCAAAAACGCGAAAACGAGGTAATGTTTACGACCACGCCTGAAAATCTGTCTGAGTGAGAAAAGTGTCTGAGCGGATGCGAAAAGGAAACATTGTTACGTCACTTTTTGCATTTTGCTGATTGGCCAATGTCACAAAGTAAACAAGGAAGTCGGTGCTAGGGGAAAGGTCCATTGCAACATAGTAATAAATATCATCCCTTTTAAGATAAGAGGCCAAAATAAATTTGCAGAAATATGATGGGAGGTAGAAGAAAATAATTACAAGATGTTAATTAATGTACTTACTTCCACGTCTATCTGTTTTAGTGTTTGATACCGACACCATTTGAAGATGTATTATAAAGTGGTCGGTGTCTGGTTTGCAATGGAATCGATGACGTTACGGAATCGGCCGTAAGCAAGTCCTCGACTATTTACGCATCACGTGACGCGCCTTTTTTCGCAAGGTTGGATTTTCGTTCCACGAATTTCAATTATTTTGCGTGTTCTTAGATTTGTTGGCCTTCCGCTGCTCTCTCGGTATTAGTTGGGTTTTTATACGCGACACGTCCCTAGATTGTATAAGATGGTTAAACTTTTTGTTGGAAATATTGCGGATGGTGTCACCGACGACGAACTTAGAGATCACTTTTCTCAGTATGGATCCGTCTCAGAATGCAGCGTTCTGGGAAATTATGGATTTGTTCACATGGGCACAGACTCGGAAGCTGAAAAAGCTATAAAGTAAGTTCCATTGTTATAAATGTTCTATTTCTGTATTTACGAATCTTTGTAGACCGAAATATTTTTCTAATCTAGTCAAGAAAAATGTCTGAACTTGAAAAATGCTAAGTTAGACCATTTCTGCAGTGGCTCATGTCACTATTCACAGATTTGCTTCCATTTTTTTCAGGAATATGGACAAACGCAAGATTCGAGGACAAGAACTCAATGTAGAAAAAAGCAAAAGTTCTGGAGGTGGTGGAAGGAGAGGAGGAGGCGGTGGAGGAGGAAGGTACCGTAACATATTCAAAACCTTGTGTTGTATTCTGGTTTGGTGAAATTTTATCTAATTTGACTTATGGATTTATATTTTGATTAAAATTTTGTTATTTTGTCAGTTTAATCATTTTTATTTCATTGGATATATGAAACAAACCAGTTATTTATGAAATTGAATGTTCACATTATCAGGTTTAATACTTTAAAAGATTTGTTAGAAATGCATCCTAGTTTTGCTTGTTTTATTGAGAAGCTGGTGGCATAGTCATGTTTTGCAAACCTTCTGTTAACACTAGTTTGAGGATGATTGAAACAAAAGTAAAATCACAAACTATAGGAGAACATTCAACATGGGTTCAAATGGAGCCTAATTGCATCGAGAAAAAATAATATTTCATACGTTTGCCTGAAGATGAGATTTTTACATACCACCACTTCGTACAAAAAAAACTGTGGCATGCTTACATTTTTATGTATCCTAATAGGTAAAATGTTTCTGTTCAATGTGCGGTCTAAAAGTACCGTAATTACGTCTCACACGGAATATATGTGCGCTAATGATCTGATTATCCATTCTATCGTTATATGAATTTAACAGTATTCGTGTACTTTTGATTAGGGATGTAAGCCCCTAATACGGCTTTGTCAGTCAGAAGTGTCCCAGTCTAAGATTTTAAAAACCGTTTATAGCCCTTATAGCACCGTTGTTATTTCGAGATTATGTTTATATGATACTGGAAGAGAGCTCATGAGTCAGCTGAAACTTTGAACAAGATAACCAGCCGAAACAATATTTATTATTAATCGCATGTGCTCGGTCCAACTCTAAATTTATATAAAGCTGACTGAAGTATTACCTATGCTTATTGACGCTGCGGCTGAATGCCACCTGGCCTTTTTGGAAAAGTGTTGAACTTATCGTAATAGGAATCAACATCGAAATGTGTTACTTGCGCTGATCTATATTTCTTTTTGCCTGCTACATCTTCTAAGAATTTAAGAATAATAATATTTTTTGAGCAAACTCAACTTCATTGATAATTTCTTTCAAGTTAATTTGGTTCGTAATTATCAAACTAAACATCCCTACTTCAGTCAGTCTAGTAATAATATTCGTACTTTCGTAAGCCTAAATTCGCTAATCGTAACTAAACCTTTGTTTGACAGGGGAGACAGGGATCGTCGAGGCGGTTTCGCGGACAATAGTGCTGAGGCTAAAGCCGTTCGTAGAGCGGGATGTACCAAGTTGCACATAGCAAACTTAGCTGAGGGAATGTCGTCGGTCGATCTCCGTGTTCTATTCGAACGGTACGGCTATGTTGCCGAATGTGATGTCGTGGAAGATAGAAAAATCGCTTTCGTTCACATCGAATCTGGGGCTGCTGATGCAGCAATCAGAGGTATAAACGGTCGGGAATTTCGGGGAATGGCCCTGAAAGTCCAGAGATCAAAAAATCAAGGTGGTGGGGACTTTGGACCGTTTCGTGGTGGAATGGGTCGTGGTGGGGGTAGAGGGAGTTTCGGTGGTGGACGTGGTCGTGGATTTGGTGGTGATGGGTATGGTGGAATGGGGGGACGAAATAGAGGGTTTGGCGGCGGTTATGGCGATTCACTTCTTGATGCTGGTGGATATGGGGAGTATGATGATTTTGGGGATGGCGCTGCTAGTTTGCCACCACCTGCAAAAGGCAGAATGGAGTTGCTGGAATTACTTGATAGACGTCGCCGACTTGAAGCGCTTGACCAATATGAGCGTAGGTTGATAGCGTGCCCTGATCCTTTCAACCTTCCCCCTCCACCGCCAGAATATCTGCGCTTGTTAAGAGAAAGGGCAATGGTTAAAGCTCGCCTCCCACTTCCACCCTCGTCTGCCTCCCTTTCAAGAGCTAGAGAAGCTCCGCAGTCTGTTGGTTCGCCCAGTTCCACACTGCAGCGAGCTTTATTAGCGAGACGTGCGGCTGCTGTAGCAGCAAGTGCACGTGAAAAATTGCGCTCTTCAGCGGGTATGCTCGATGGATATGGGGATCCCGACTCCGTCGGCGGTGGACCTGACGATTACTTATATGGGGGGGGACTCGGAGCAGACTATTAGACATTTACCTTTGGGAATAATTTGGAGGCCGCAAATCAGCTGTAATACTGCAAAAACTGATGTGAAAGTTCCGCACTGCATGTCACAAAAATGATAGTTGTTATTGGGCAACTACAAATATAACCAGTTATTTCGCCAGCTTTTTATTATCTTTCGCTTTTACTAGTTGGTAGTTGTACTGCGTGATTTTCTTAATAAAAAATCAAGCTGAAGCTCTGTTGCAATGTTAATTGTTTAAGTACTAACTCAATACGCATAATGAATAGGGATGGTCCACTCTACAAAAAAAACGCAAAGACAGAAATTGCGCTCATGAAACTATGATAAAATAGAAGACATCCGCTACAGCAAGTCTTTTAGCGTTGGGTACTTCATATGGGTTGAATTTTGAGGGAATGATTATGTAGAAGGATTGCTGAACCTCTCGTTGTCGCAGGGTGGTTTGGGTAACTGCTTGTAGGTTTTGTCTTTTCCATTCAAGTCCATGCATTTGCAGTGATTGCTTGATTATATAATCCCAACCAACACCCAAAATAAAAAGGAAATGGGACAAATCTGTATAAGGATGAAAATCCTAATTTCATCTTGGTCAGATAACTGCGTAGCTGACATAATATAATGGTTATACTAACAGTAACAACGACTCAGATGCAATTTCTACCATTTGACTTTTTCCTGACTTTCACTTGGCCAAATAGGCCCTGTTTCTCCAACTTAGGGAGTGGCGCGATGGGTAGCGAACTATTACCATAAAAGCTACAGAATTCAATTGCATCACATTAAAGTTATATCAACTGTATTAATTGTCATTGGTGGACGGTGGTTAATTTTCAACTGTGATTGGCAATTTCGTACTATCGTGCCTAGGAATTACTAATTAAACCAAGGCAGAGTTTTGCTAAAAAAAATTAGGGTTCTCTCAAATACTCACGGTCTCATTTTGTTATCTGGTCTACGGTTCACATGTAATCTGGGCATCGAACGACGTCTATAAATATGAAACGGGATCATCGTCACGGCAACATTTACAGACTTCGATCATCGACGATAACGCGATCAAGACATGATGAAGACATCGAAAGGTGAAAGTTTATCGTCCCCTTATGCGGTTGCGATTTTTGTCAGGGCTGGGGCCAACTCATTGTAATTTTATCTGATTATCAAACTTATCGTTTGAATCATTACTCGCTGTGCTAAATCCGTCACGGTTGAATCTTGTATCGATAGCGGATACAGCTCGCGAATATGTGAACTTTTTGCGAATATTGTTGGTCCCAGCTCTTTGGAATTTACATAATGCAACAAAGATATACTAGTATGGTTCTGGGTATTTCTCCGTGTTATTGGCTTCGTATCCCTTATAAAGTAGTCTCACCCATAATGATGTTTAAAAGGCTTCCCACTTTTTACCGCAAATAAGTAATGTTGGTATTTCTAAGCTAATGCGGCAACTAAGGTCGCAAAGCGAATTTCTCGTCATCGGCGTTTTGAAATTCTGAGTTAAATTAACACTCCATACTCTTTAATGAGTTGCCTGCCTTACCTAATCATATCGTCTGACACTTGGTATCAGTATAGCTTCAGTTAAATATTTACAATGACCCAGAGTGTAACAACCTTATTTATGAATCCTACTTGCAATGTACCTTTTGTTTCCACATTTTTATTTTGTTCCATATTTTTCAGTTGTACCGTAGGATTACATGGATTCAACCAGCTGACATAGATTATTTAAAAAACGAATGTCGGAATTATAAGCGAGGCGCAGCTAATGCTGTTGATATGTAAGTAAAAAATATGCTGCATATTCATTTACGAAAGTTATTTAAATTTTGAAATATTTGTTATTTCTGTTCCAGGTGAACTGGGCGCATTATCCTCCAGGATGACCGTTGTGAACTGTGTTTGAGACTGGTGAATTTTCATCATGAAAATTGAAAGTGGATAGAGTACATGGCAAAAAGCCTGCTCTTTGTTGGTCCTATTTTTCTGTTTATCAGAATAAAGTTGAAAAAAAAAATGCATTTACTTCTGGCCATGCTTTTTTTTAAATTAAACAAAAGAGTGATGCTGACGATCAACTTCGTGTCCCTTGACCCCAAAAGAATTTTTCCTTTACCATACTTTTGCAAAATTTTGATAACTTTTTGTGTGTTCGGAGAGTTGGCCCTTACAGACCGGTTGACTAATTTTAGGTTATTGCAACTAAACTAAAGCTCTTCAGAAAACCTAATGTCGATTGAGTTTTTGATTTATAAATATTTTCGGAAAACACAATTGAAAGTGGTCTTTGTTGCGGAAATGAGCAAGGAAATCGATAGCTAGTCTGATGTAGAAGAAGACTTTCGCATAGCGCGCGAGAGGTTGCATAACCGCTACAAATAATTTTATTAATTTTGAACAAAGTTTCGCTGTTAAAAACGCACCAAATGGAGATGTTTGAAACAAATAAAAGCTATAGTCTTCTAGCTGAAAATACAAACTTTAATGACTAAAAATTTCAAAGTCAGTCTAGTAAATGTGAAAGGCTTATTTTTTTCATATAGATAAGACAATCGACAAGAGAGCAATGCTCAAATATTTGGTAACGAAGTAGTTCGGTTATGCAATCTGTCACAATACACCACCGGTACCACAATTTTCCCAGACTACCCAGAACCGCCACAAGGTGCGCAATTTTTGATAACGTCATGGCTCATAAAAAAGCAACTCTACCAAGAGCCCACAGGAATTTTTAAAATCAATTCAATCTTCAACCACTAAAAATTTCAAAGCAGTTGGTCAAATAATTGAAGAGAAAAGGGATTTTTTCATAAGATGCGAAGAAGAAAAATACCAACAAGAACATGCTGACAAAACGATCCTGACGCAGTTGGGAGTAACTGCCGCAGCGGCACCCATGGGCACATCCATAGAACGAAGAGCAGTCTGGCTTCCAACGGCGTAACTGCCAAGGGAACCAACCACAAATGCCTCTTAACTCCGCTATCTTGCAGCAGCGATTGCCCGAATTCATCGAGAATCAAATCGGGCCGCGGCATCTCCACTGTTCTGGCGGTGTGCTATCGTTAAGAATGGGCAATATAGAATAATTTACTATTTTATTTTTATACTTATTTAAATGTTGGGAATTTCTGGATTTAGATGTTAAATTGTAAAAACAGGCATTTCCCAGGACAACTTAATTTAAGAATATTACAATATTTTTTCCCTCAAATTGTTCAAAATGTATGTGATCCCTAAATGCTGTATTAAGACTCGCTCTATACACATTAATTGTAAACGGTTGAATACAAAAATATATATTAAATCATTAATGTGCCGAGAGTATTAAGCACATCCGCTGAGAATTAATTAGATGCAGGACCAGCGTGTAGTCACTGCAACCTATGCAGGTAGTGTAAAATATTAAATTTAACCACTATCAATCCAAATCGACTATGGGTCCGCGTTTTTATTTTATGTGTGCGAGACTAGTGAAACAAAGTTACCGTAGTCATGATTTCGTACTTAGTTAATAGGTGATAACATCTAAAGATATTCGTCATATATCTACCCAGACTTGGCCCTACTTAAACTCGGTAAGTTTTTAAAATTTATCGTCGACTAAAATGCCACAGACACTCGATCAAACGTATGTCGATCTTAAAAGATAGGAACGGACTGGTTGACTTGAACAACGAAAAATATGTTATCTTTCGAGTGTGAAAAATAAATGTGACAGTGTAGCGAATGTGCATTGTGTAATATGGATTATAATGTATTTAACCCTTTCATATTAGCATGTGATATTTCACAAAATCCATGTGTTGCCTTTCTCGTTTCTACCAATTTGATGACGTATCGTTTCCGGTTTGCCGAGATGACTCTGAAAAATAGTGCTTTTTGTTCGACTTGTGAGCTGACCGTAATCTTACTGCATTAAGAATTAAGTGTGTACAATTTTATCTGTATTTGGATCGTGCATCTTTTCAATAATATACAACAATTCGACATTCAACATCGTGTGCTTATTATCGTCCGAGGGAATCCAGATTGGAGTCACATTCCATGGTGAACAGTCTTTATCCCCAAGACTTGCATCGCTTCTCCCTATAACAGTCTGTCTTGTTTTACGATATAACTTCTTTTTTGGAAAATGGTGTAGTAAAAGTAACAAAGTTATTCACAAATAATATTGATTCTAAATTATTCGCAAATGATGTCATAACATTTGACTCCTAGATTATAGTTTATATTATTTTTGTTGTGGAAAGCTCGCAGATCGCGAAAACCATTTAATGTAAACTGACGCAAGGCACGTCTGTAAAAATGAAAGTTTGTTGCAAACAGTTTATCGGAATATCATTATACGCTAACTTGATAGTAAAGCGGGAAAACGCAAAAATGGTGCAATAACGACTCTTCGCCATGTGGTGGTTTTCATGGCCGTCTTCTTGTTCTGAATATGCCGAGTGAGATTACCGTGTCTGATGTTTACCGAATTTGCGGGTTCTTTACGAGAAAACGCAAGTATAATTAAACGAGGGAGATTCCCACGCGAAAGAAAACGCTAGTCTTCTATTTATAAATTAGGGCAGGAAATACGAAATTGACGCATGGCGCCGAAGAGACCGAAATCAAATCCTGTTATCGGATCCTGTTGGATTCGGTATTCTATATTGCCCATCTCTGGCTATCGTCATCGCGCCTAGAAGACTTCGCCTAGAAGATTCGACTCGAATCCGAGTCCGGATCCGAATCCCGGCCCATCCCTACTATGTAGTAATATACAGGGTAACCCCCCAAAAAACAGAACCCATAAATCTTCTTAATTGCTTCTACGAAAATAAAGACGATTCATTCAATTTTGTATACACTTGAACTTCTGTTTGTGCGTGATTGTAAAAAGTTTCAGGAATAAAGGACGCTGTGCACACTAGTTATGTTCTCCCCAAATGATGTTCCAACGCACCTCTCAGGGCTGGGCCATGGATGGCAAACCTCTTTCAATGAATGGGTCAAAAACTATATTTTCATTGTGGAAAATAAGACTGTGGGTCATAGATATTTAATAAAGGTTTGCATCAAATGAGAAAGATGCTGTTGCATGCTCTGCTTATAATTCTTGGTTGCTATTGTGGAGTTTTGAGCTGCACTCACGCAGCACTTTTATCACGATTCACGACTAGAAAGATTTCTGGTGCTCGACTTCAGGAAGTTCATTTGCGAAACCACGTGTATACCAATATACTGGAAAACGTTCATAATGATCTGGAAACGAACTTGCTTCGTGTTCCGCGACGAGGAGTCCAGAAATCTGCGAACCCACGCACGGTAATCGGAGGTGCGATGGCAAGCGCATTCCTAACGCTTAGCGCCACACCACCTCTTGTTAGATTGAGCCAAAGTGACTATAAACAGTCAAGTCACTTTGGATTGAGCGAAAGTCGGTTTTATTATCATTTTACCAGTGTAATGTTAGTATGCATTTTGCATTCATTTGTGAGGTAGCGGGTCATTGGTGTGCCATCCCGGTCTTATGCAATGACTTGCATCTGTTCCGCAAAATTGTGAATCTCTGAATCTCTCCTGTAGGCTATAAGGATTTTTCTGGCGCTCAGGTTCTTACTATTTTGTACGTCGTCATGCCTATGTATGTAATTCCATCTATATGGGCAGCAAGAAGTTATTCAAGACTTCCTGCAAGACTATACTTCCTGCAAGACTAAGCATGGGAACTGTTCAACAAATCACAATACAACCAATCTATGTACGCTAATAATAAAGTTTGCTTTATTGCACTAGGAAGTATCAGCACGCCAACATTTGGCACAATGTGATTGAATTGAAAAGTTTAAAATAGATGAATCGAATAAATAATGAAATCAAGTTATAAACAGAAATTGCTTTCTTCGTTACCAAATTTACCTATGAAGGACATTGAAGTACCACCAGATTAACGAAAAATACCTCTGTTGCATATCGTAGGTTGCTGCGCCTTACATTACAACACAGTAAAAAAAGTTAAAACATACTGCAAGTCCTACAGATTTTTAAATGAGCTAATTCTACTGTGTTAAAATACAGAAAGTATTCTCATTGAATAAGCCAACAATAACATTGATCAATGGAAATACCCCCAAGTGAGTTATAGATGTTCGAAATTTAAATATGATGTAATTTTGCAATACAGTACGCTGGTATCACATGCTAATATACGGTTTGAAATGCACCAGAAATACAACACAGTAGAATATTCGTACAATTCAGCAAGGTAGGATACAGTGATTTTTCAAAAAGAATTAAACTTGCAGTGAATATGCAAAGCATTCATTCTTAGCATTCAACTTAATAAAATTTGGCACACCCAGCTTTTCACAGAAGAGCAGGTCCCAGTTTTGAAGTTGCAGGCCATGAAACTAATATAAACATGTTTCTACAGACCGTTTTGATACCAGTTCAGAGTACTATTATGTTTGGCAAAGGTTTAAGTTACTAAATTACAGAATCAAGTCCTAATTTAATGGAGTAGCATAAACTTCTTGCTTCAATGTGAAATTTGAGGCTGGTACAAAAATTATAATATCAATTCCGGTTAGGTTAATATTTTGGCACAGAGTTATAACAAATGAATGTGGATTTTCATGAAGCTACCGTTTCAAAAAAATATAGAGAGAACATCATACCGGCAACAATGTAAAAGAAATGCAATTTTAGAAATATATGAAACAAAGCTTGGTGTTTGTAAAACTAGGACTGTAAATTGAAGGAAATATTTCATAGGACATTCGATTTCTTCCAAGAACTTTGATGCACAAAGTCAACTTGATTTTTTAAAGTTATCGAAAGGGGGCATGCATTCCAACATATCATACTTGTAAACAATACAGTTGTTAACTGCAATAAGGGGAGATAGAATAAAAAAGTATCTGGAATCAAACTGGTAAATATTTTCACTATAGGACTAGTTCCATAGCGGTTCCCCATGATACTAAGCAGTCTTTATTTCTTATTTTCCTCAAATGAGAGATCTACGTTTTTTGCATAAGTGGCTACAATTTTTCAAATAACTGTCATCTCTCCAGCACACCCTGGGTGAAACGAGGATGTTGAACCCAAAAAGGCATGCTCGACCATCACAAAAAAGGCTTTGCAGTACTCTCAATACAGGTTTTTGCAATATTTATGCTGTACCATTGGTTATAAATATTTAATTCGAATATAAATTTAAAATCATGGCACATGTTACACATTACTCATCCTACGTTTTCGTTCATAACTCTGGTTTGAATCAGATAATGAATTTGAAAAAGAAAATATACTAAAATTAGAAATTTTTCGTAAAAATCGATTCTTATTGAGACGCCAGGAACCTGAAACTCTGTCCCATAATATTGATATAACAGTGAAAAATAAAATTATAAGTAATATTAAACGTAACCACGAAGAAATATAATCTCTTCTTTCTTTCCATGCTCTAAGTACATAAATATCTAAAAATCTATTTCTATAATCTGGTGGTAACTCAAACTGTGATTCTGTGGGAAAAAATGTCTCATAGAAGTCTCGCAAAACAGCTTTGACCATTTCAGCATCTCTGAAAGATAAAAAACATGAAGTTAAATATTTAATGTACAAAATGTTTGAGAGGTAAGATTTCTATAAGCAAGAATGCGGTCAAATTACTAACTGCAGTACAGCGGTTGCCTACGAGACCTACATGTCACAAGGTGGTACAACAATAAGGAATAGAAAGCTAACCATATAAGAATTTGGAAAAAAAGTAAGTCTTGTTTCAAATACTGAGAATTTGAAAATGATTGGTTCATCAGTAGAGGAATAACAATTTAGCAAAACAATCAGTAGACAGTAGACACAATTAATGTCCCAACAATTATGAATGAGGAGTCTTTTAATAATAAGTTTTCTTTACCAGACAGATTTTATCACTTTGCTATATATAGGTAATAACTTCTTATCAATGCGGCAATCGGGACAATATTACAAAAAAATAATTTCATATTCAGATATTACAGAATCAGAAAATATAGCACTGAAACAACACCATGGTCGGTGGATAAAATTGATATAACTGCATCATCTACACCAGGGGTATGCCCCACTCCTATTACTTGATATAGTCACACAAATTGGATATCCTGTATTTGTATCCTGATTCATTTAATAAATGTGCATATTCCCAATCATATATATGGCTTTCTGAGCCTTATTAACTGCACCCACCAGGTTATATATTACCGGAGAAGAATCATTTTCTAGACTTACTTAGTATTATGATGATTAATATTATCATTGAGACAAATAAATTTTTTAGGATTTTTCCTGATATCATCGAGTTGTCCTACAACAGTCGATACATTGCTACGAATCATTTTAAATGTGATTTCATCTTCATCCATAACCTGGAATAATCAGAACAATCAAACATGGATTATGTACAGTGAACCATAAACTTCAATACGACAAAGATTTTTCAAAGAAAATCTAGACCAATCAAATGCATGGAGCTTCAACTGAAACAATATATTAAATCCATTTGCATTTTGTGTCAAGTTTGAAATATGAGTTTTGTTTTATGCTGGGGGAAAGAAAAACAAATGGTAATGCTTAGATATTTGACAAACCTCTTCCTATTATCTATTATCAAATGACACGTATTGAAAATTTAATTGTATCAATACAGGCCCTTGAACAACTGAAGAAGTCGTAACCAACCAAGGGTTATGTCTACCATTCCAAAACTCAAGTATGCCAAAAATATAGGTCACTGGTTGCATTGAGCAATGTTCAAAGTGAAATTTCCATAAAAAACGTCATATTATAAACACATTCGCATTAATCGATATCTGTCAATAAATAAGTACCAATCACAATTCATCCAGAAAACCAAGATATGAACACATAAGCCTTATTTTCAATTTACTCTATCATACCTGGTGTTTATATTTTGGTTTTGCTCCATAAGAACTGTTGATCATTTGCATCAAAAATGGGCAATTTAGAACAAGATGTTCAGTAACAAAAGGCATTTCTTTATCATAATAATGCTCTGTGACTGCCCACGGCTCCAACGATTCCGTAGGTTGGTTCATCTCTGATAACTTGGGTTTGTCTTCTTCTATATCTTTGTCGTCGGTTTGATTCCCTTCCTTCAGAAAAACATGAATGGAAAAATAATTTTTTAGATGTTCCGCATATTTTCACTTCAAATAAGGAAAATTAGCCATTGATACGTAAGGAGATACTATTTTGAGAGAGTCTAAGTCCAGTTTGACAACCCTACACAAATTATCATACCTTGGGTAAGGGTGTTATGCATAGAGGAGATTAAAACAAGATCTATAATCTTTAAAAGCAAAATATCAAATCGATAGCTCTTTGTATATAGGTGATCATGACCAAAAATTACGGAAATATTTTGAAATAAAATAATTCCATACAACAAAATAGCCTACACATACATTGTGGTCGGTCAACGCGTAGTCCACATAAATTCTGTCACTATCATGATTAGACGTAAACAATATGTACCAATTAATATATGATTCAATTTTGAGATTGATTGTTATAACCAAATGATTATTTAAAACACTACATTGTCCTGGATAACACTTTCTTGCACAAAATTGACCATTTCGATAGAAAAAACACTCATCAATAAAAATAGTAGCATGATAGTTACCGTATATACTCGTCGATAGGTCGCGCCACCGTATAGGCCGCACTATTAATTTTGTGTTCAAAAAGTTTAATTCAGAGTTGACTCGCACATAAGTCGCACTGAAAATCTAGGGACTTAGAAGGCCTTTTCCCTAGCTTTTTTGCATAGATAACTTCCCATTTTTTTTTCTTTTTGTAGGGCTTAAAATCAAAATATGTTTATCGACACCTGTGATAATGAGTGCATGTACGCAAGCGCAGACCATATGATCAAAATATGTTTATCGACACCTGTGATAATAAGTGCATGTACGCAAGCGCAGACCATACGACTCATGAATAACCAACTCGCTGTTCCGACTTGGTGGCGATTTGCACTATGTCGAGCGGATTGGTCGCACCTATATTTTTTTTTTAAATATAAGAAAAAAATTGCGACCTATCTGCGAGTATATACAGTATTTGGAAAATATATTCACTGACTTGCAGTCCATACAAAAAAGAGAAATTTTGTCTGCAGGGTGGCCCAATAAAACATAACAGATAAATTACTAATTACTCTATGAAAATGAAGAAAATTTATTTAACACTTGAAATTTTCTTTGTGTATGATTATACCCATAAGTTTAGAAATCTAAGATGCTTTGCACAAAAGTTATGTTCTCTCACCATGTAGTTGTTCCTAATAAGTAAGATAATTAATTCTTTAAAATTAATTCAAATATGTGCATATCATATACGGTAAATTCAGCTGAAAAATACTTGACATATTGTAAGTGTCACAAATGAGATGGCTTGAAGCTCATGTGTGCTTGTATGTGTGACATAGATTTTCACGGTATCAAACAAAAAAACTAATTAGTAATAACAGGGAAATGGTACCACCCTACCTTTATTCTCTGAGGTCCATACAGCTTCCAAGCACATGATATAATATTCTTTTCTAAGTTTGTTAATTCTTGCAATGTTAAAGGTAGATTATGTGTTCTTGTTGCTAGTGTTCTGTATTAGAGGCAAAAACTGATTTGAGAGTATATAGATATCTGTGGGCTTGGTGGCCGAGTGGTTAAGGGTTATAGACCATGGGTTCTCAAACCAGGGGTCACGACCCCAAATTGGGTCAGAGTGATAAGTAGGTAGGGTTGCAAACAGGTCGTGGGGTCGCTGAGGTATGTTAGAGGATGGATGTACAATACCAAAACATTTAAGATTTGACAAACCATGTTAAATTTAGCAGTTTGTACCATGGCTTACTGTAAAACAGGCCCATAGGCATCGCTCTATGCTTATGCTATAGAAAATGCAGGTGCTTATTGTGACATCACTGTTTGGTTTTAGCTTATTTTACTTAATACCACCACATGACCAAACTCAAAAGTCCAGTGAAAGAAGCTCTACTAAAGTTTCAAGAAAAAAATATATAAAACAGAAAGATGTTTTACTATTTTATTTTTAGAACTCTTAATTTTCAGTAGGCAATAAAAAATATATATTTTAAGGCATTCATTCTCATTGAATATTTACATCTTTCAATGTTATCATAAAGCATTCACCATAAGTCAGTGAAAAAAGCAGTTTCAGGATCCATCCAGAAGGTTACAAAATGGCAAAAAATTAGTTTGAGGTGCGAGATCGTGCAACATATTCGTGTAAGCCTGTATATTTGCATGTAAATTCCTTCCCAAAGAGCACAAAGATACCATGGAAGGCACCTGTTACTTTATCCAGATCTAATTATAAATCAGGTACAGGAGATGATAATTAGAAAATTAACAAGAACTACTGTACGTTAAAGTCAAGTTATTACCTTATCTCCCTATCAGACAATACTTTAGAACCATCAGTGTCGAGAGAAAGGAAAACCTTGGTGAAGTTAAGTGGCTCTTTCACACTCATCAAGTAGTAATTGTATGAAAAAGCAAATTGCATATCCTGTGACAAGTAGACAATTGAAAATAGACAATTCATTGGTACATATTTGAATATAATGCTGGTTATTATATTAGGTCATTATATTAATAGTCTCGATATAAATTCACCTTCTGTGATTGGTGCATCATGCTAAGCTTTAGAAATTTACTTGTCATCACACCTATGATATTACCTTGAGTTTGTTGGCAGATTCGAATCACATGGGGTTAATTATGTGCAAGGATTACTTGACCTCGCTGGCTAAAGGTGGTTCAGTTACAGCTTTCTTCACCACCAAGTCTATGCATCTGAGACGAATCACTGCTTAATTAATACCATACCTGTCATGGACTGGTAACCGGACAAGAGGCTGTGGTATATGATTAAGTCATCTTAGCAACTTTACGAGGATAAATGTGAAATCCTATCCTAAAAGTAAGCATGACTAATAGGTACCAACTTTTTAACATTGATATGAGCTAAATTATGATATTTTTATGAGAAAGAAGAAACAGACTTTGTCCAAAAACTCGAAAAAAATTGACATTTATATAATATATAATCATAATTATACTACAATACAACTGTATTTATACCAAAGAGTTACCGTAACTTGTCAAAAAAATTTCAAGTAATAGATGGCAAACATCAGAAAAACAATTCACAATCTATATCAAAGTAACAGAAATGCCACTCACTTCAGAATGTCGAAGTTTATGTGAGGAAGTGATATCATATTCCTTTGTATATTTTTCTTGTAATTCGAACATGATGTCTCTATGAATAATAAAATAATTGAAACTTTAAGGTTGTGTTTCTGAAAAGGGAAGTAATTCCTCCACAGAGTGGAATTGGCTGTTTTCAGGAGGAAATACATAAATGTGCATTTCTAAGTTTTTCTAATATTGATTAGTTTAGTATTACTGTGATACATATTATGGACACATAAATATTCAAACAGCACAAGAGCCGCATTATGTCACGAGTAAACACAAGCTAAGAATCTTCTTATTGAGAGATTGAACAAATAACAGTTATTTTCGGACAAGTGATCATTTTTAATGGTTAAGATGACGGTCTGAGCGGTGGACTATGTTGACCTTATAATTGACCTCTATTATTCAAAACACCATGTCCACCACCTCACTCAGAATCTTATAAATTGGATATGCAATGCAAAAACTGGAAGATATCGGTCCTTCGAAAATAGTACCATATGAGTGATTACTTGTACATTGCCACAGGGAAACCATGAACAGATCTTCAATAAAATTCAACTATATTTGCCTATAACTTGAGCCGTTAAGACACTCCAAAATTAGTGCCTATTTGGGATTTCAAATGTGGCCATCCCAGAAAGAGTACCATATCCGTGTTTAATAACCTTACCTGTCAACAAAGTGAGGCATATGTGCTGGTACTTTACGCTGAGTAAAACCAAAATCTCTGTTGTAAATATTACTGACGTATCTTAAGGAATCCGCAAATGCATCTAAGGGTTTTCTTCTACCAATTCTTAAAGAATCGTCAATTTTGAATCTGCAGATAGGATAAAAAGGACAGGAATATAAAATATACCCATCTCCTTAAATTTACAAATTAGCTCACAATGTCAGATAGATATATTGATGTAGATTTGTGTTTCAAGAATATTTATTTCATTTTTCTGACAGCTTCTGATCTTGTAAGATGCACCATGCACAAGCGGTAGTGCGATGAACTGTCAATGAAAAACACATTGAGCTTCAACTGTAATTTTAATAATAAATCTCATTTCAATGGTTTCAATCCGAAAAGGCTAAACTTGAAAATGCCGTTTTCATTTTTATTTGAAATTAGATCTTGAAAATTGCCCCAGACGGCCAGACCTATAAGAAATTTTAAGGGAGGGTGTTATGAGGGTGTGGGTATCTCTACCAATCATTAATCATAATACTCATTCATCAATCTTCTTTTTCTCTCTCTCTCCTCCACCTTCTTCATATCAAGGTCAAATATTCTCTCCTTTTCCCAGGGTAAAAATCCTGTTTTCTTTGGTTGGTGATGCAAAACTCTCTCCAGAGTTTCATTCAGTAATAATTGTTGTTCTTCATACCACAGGAGCTTTCTTCCAGCAAATGCATGTTCTAGAATAGGTGTGAATGAAAAAATGGGGAAAAGATAAACTGAGATTAGAGATGGATTTATCGCCATGATACTAAAAACCATGATATAAGAGCTTAACCATTTTTAAAAAAACTTTAGACTTTGGATTATACACATTTGACTTTAAACTTTTAAATAGTAGGATATGGCATTTAAACTGCAGGTCTTTTCTCCTGGTCTACTTCCTACTTCATATCTGAATTACGGTCATTGCCACCAGGATACTCAAACAAGATAGTTTCAAAATATTAAGTAAGAATGAAATGATCTCTTTTCACAAAATAGCAAGTATATTTGTGAGCTTTTGTTAGATTCTAATCTAACTTCTTCAGGCAAAACAAGATAATGCAAGGCAAAATTTTAGAAAACTAAATAAGACCAGATTCAAACGAAGTGTCACATTTACATCCTTAGCCCATACCTGATTCATTGAAAGTGGAATTGTTCCTAGACTTCTTCAAGTCCGGAGAATTCTTGATGATTCTATAAAACGGATTCTTCAACATGGATTCATTGAGAGCTTCATGATTCGGTGGCTTCCTGTAAAATAAATTGACATTTGACAAGTTACAAATGAACAAAATGTTGATATCAATGATTCAGTGCTATGTACAAACAAGCTGTACCTTGTAAAACCAACACACAGTGAATGTTATTTATGTAATGTTCATGAAGGCACTGCACATAAAAACAGGGGTGTGCAACATCTTTTGTCGGCCCATATAACCAACTTTAGACATCTAGCTGGCCACAGGCCATGTACTCAACAATTTAATAAAGCTCACAATGCGGAATTTTATTCATTTAACATTCATTTAGTGGGACTTCTTGCATTGTTTATTAACATCAGCTTTAACACAGCTACTAACCTTAAAGATTCATGATGTGCCTCTACAGGATCAAGTTTTTCTTCTTGACCAGTGTCGCCTTTATTATGTTGATGACCAGCTTCAGAAAAATCATTCGTTTGGTTTTCTCTATTATCTACTAATTTATCACTATCTTTCGAATCCAATTCTTTTTTCTCGTTAGCATGACTATCTGGAATTTCAGAATTTGTATTCTCTTTCGGAAGAAGCTTATTCTGTTGACTATCAGTAACTTTATTCTTTTCTTTACTTTCTTCAAAATCTAAAGCAACTCCCATATTTTTGCTTCTTTGTAAACCTAATTTTGCTGCATTCATTTCTTTAAGAATAGAATCTTGTGATATTTTCTCGTTCATATCGAGTGCTGCTTGTTTTAAAACATCAAGAAATGGTGACAACAAGACAGATTTTTGTTTTCTGTATCCTTTTTCAGTGATGTAATTGCTTTGAAAAGCTTCTTCCAGTTTTTGATACTGATTTGCAACATTTTCAGGCAAGACGCTAGTGTCAATAAATTCCGGTAAATCTACTGATTTTGGGATCATTTTTTCGTGATGAAATACACGAGGCTTTTTTTTATCTTCCGGAAAAGTGATTATATCGGAAAAATCATCGTTTATTACCGAGTTAGTTTTGTTAACAACAATGTCGTCAACTTTTTCTGAAACGTCATCGGGATCTTCTTCATGTATACTCGATAAATTAAAAGTTACGTTTTTCGAAGGATATGCAGTGACGTTAAAGAACACACATATCATAGTTCTATTTGAAGTCTCATCTCCTTTAGAATTTTTTGGATGCAATGATTCACCAGTCAAAATGAATCTGATATTGGATTCATTTCCGTCTGATTTATATATTAAAGTAGTGACGTTAAATTTGTTCGACACAGCAGCAGTACGAATTGACTTGTCTTTATCGTATTCCGCTTTTGTAATTTTTCTAAAGTGCTGAAAATTATAGAAGAGGATTATATTCCAGAAGTTATAAAATTAAAACAGACACAAACATAGAATTTTTTTTAACATAATTGATAATAAAATAAAAGGTTTAGCATTGATAATCAAAACAGCTTTTAATACTTTCTTGAATATTTTCAATGATAAAATTCAACCTAAATTAAGATTTCATGGTCATAAATAAATCTTGTTAATAATTAAAATTTTTAGCATTATCAGAATTCTTAAACATGTAAATAATCCTGCTCTTTTGAATTTCAATGAAATGACAGAAAAAATCCCTAGAAACTACTTTCCAGCTTCCACTTTAAACTTTCAAAGTCTAATAGGTTTCCTACCTTTGAAAAGTCGATGTATGCACTTTTAGCACCGTGCGGTACTTTGTATATCGTGCCATTCTCCATTCGAAACTTGATTTTATAGATTTTGTTAAAATTACTTTTCCCACAATCTGCTGCATCAAATCCACATTCCAGTTTGTTGCACGACTGTAATAAAATAAAACTATGGGTATCGTAATAGCCAAATTGAAAATAAGAATAAAAGTTTTTGGGGGAATAAATACCAATGACGAATGTTTTGGGGAAGGGATTTACATATTTATCCAGAGGGAGAAGGAAGCTGATAAAATAACTTAATAATATATGTAAATACTGTAGTTAGCCAGGTATTTTTTTAAATGGATTGACTTGATGGTGGAGGAAGCCGTAACCGTCCATCGGTTACATGAACCACCCCGCGGCAGGTCCAGGCATCCTCTCACAAATATTTAATCCCGAAGGATAAAGAGGTGTGATGGCAAGAGTATCCCTAACACTTAGCATGATGTCCCAATCACCTTGCCTGGCACTGTATGTTGGCATCCCAGATTAAAGCCTGTCATAGGAAAGAATGTTCACTTTTTTACTCTATGCCTTTAAAAGAGGATTTACCTGATCACAAAATTTATCTGCAAGCCATGTATCTGCACATCCTGGATAACAGTAAGATGATGTACTGAAACTATATCCTCCATGAGACATCCCAACACCAGCTCTAACATTGTTACCTGTGAAAATTAAAATTAGAAAAAAAAATCATATTTATGGTATTAGCTTAGGTACTGGTAAGATGCACATGCAAATTTTCTAAGGGTTAAACGTCGGGGAGAATAAGTGAACCATTTCACACATAATAGTTGATCCTTACCGATGCAATCTCCACCATCATAGCTGCAATCTGAAACATTGCAAGCGGAGTCACAGAAACCATCCTTTATCCAGGTCGGAGCACAACCATCTGCACAGTTTGGAACTGGCCATGTTAGATACACTTTTTGTCCAAAGGAGTGAGTATAAAAATCATCTGGCCATACCTGAATCAAATATAACAGAAACATGATTTCATTTTTTGCATTGATTTTCTGACACAAAATCAAAGACTAATTTTTGATAATAAATATATTGTTAAGATGAGGATGAAGGTACAGATAAATTACTAAATTTGTAATTCGCTGGCGCATTTCCTTTTCACCCGAATTGAATAATGAATACAATGTATACATAATATCTGAAGAATTATTTCTTTAAATCAAGGCTGTGGAATCGGAGAATATTTACACCAGGTTCCGACTCAAGTCTAACAATTCCAAAATGAGACGCTGGGCTAATGAAAATTTGGTGCTCCCGAAGTATGCGAACCAAGATGGCGGACATCGGAACGTAACATGGGTAAAAGGTTAGGGTTAGGCGGTAATTTTTTTCCAATTTTCCTTATTTTAGTCCTATTATCAGTTCGAAGACTAGCCAAAAGCCTCCCGTAGTATTTATACCTAAAATTATGGCCTAACCCTAACCTAGTACACATATTACATTCCGATGTCTGCCATCTTGGTTCGCATACTTCGGGAGCCCCGAAAATTTTTCTCTCGGTCCCTCGGTTGAAGGAAATTTTGACGACAATAATATTTTGATAACAAAACTTTGGAGTATGCAAGTCTTCCTCAATTGCCAGTTGAGAATGTTTAGTCAAGTTAATGCTTTTGTAGTCCAACTGCGACTTTAACTCCACAGACCTAGTTTTAACTAACAACATATTTAATGGAGATTAAAAAACTGAAAATGAGATGCTTATAAAGGAATTGAAATACAAAGTAATGACAAACCTTTTTTAAGAAATGGGTCATTTATTATATTTTCTCATAAGAGAATAATGTGGGTCATAGATTTAATCAATGTTTGCTTCAAGGAGATACTTGCTGTTGCATCTTTTCTGTAAATCTTGTAATCATCGGTTGGCATGGATGTGTATGTTTGAGATTTACACATGTAGCACTTGTTATATCGAAAGAAGGTGACATCCGTGCTAGCAGTTTGCTATCCCTGCCCTAAAATATCTGCTTTGTTTTCCAATCCTCTACCAAAAATAAACTTACCTGTCTTCCAAACATAACATCGTCATTCATATATATAAATTTTTTTGCAAGTCCAGGAATACGATGAATATGAGATTCAATTGCGGGGGAACTAAACGTTGGAAGATGAGTTTTGTTGACAAATATATCCTCGTGGGTTACCTGTTTACCATAAATTCAGGTTATTATAGACTATGAGATTTATAACTGTTAGTCTGTTAACTGTTATACTTTTTTTTACAAGTAAATGTGCTCAAAGCAAGGCTACATGCACTCACTCAAAAATATGACAGATTGATCTGTGAGTGAAGTTGTGGGCAACCACTAAAGTGTCAAGAGCTACTAAGACTAAATCGTATTAAAGAATGGTTAGCACTTAGCATGATGCATCATACCGCCAAGCCGAATTTGAGTAGTTGTCTGCAACCTTTCTCAGTATAAGTATCCTTATTTATGGATAAGAATGAATGGAACAAATTCAAAAAATTGAATGATTATTAAACAACACTTGTTTCCTGTTTGCTGTTACATGGTCAGAAACATGCATTTGAACTAGAAATGTCTGTTTAATTTATTCTGATGGGAGTGTTAAATGGAAGTATTTCAAAAAATTCGAATTACTGCTTCTACAATGTTTTATTCTTTACTCACAAATGATGATTCATGTAATTTTGTAATCCTACAATAAAAATCTTAACAATGACAATTAATAGCCTATAACAAACTCACTATTATTATCCTTGGATTATCCATGTTCAACCAATAAGGAATTTGTCCATTTGTGACAATAAAAACTTTTCGAATCCATGGAGCAAATTTTTCAACAGATCTCAATGAATACCTGAAAGTAATTAAGACATTATTCTTTTGAAATTGTTAATATTTTAACTTTTTAAATTCAGATTTTCGTATGTTTTTGCATATGAGGCATTCAGACATAAAAAGCTACCAATGTTTGAGTAGTTTGAGTAATAGAAATAGAGATGTACAAACACACATTGTGGATCCGCAGCTCTTTTGAAAATGACAGAACATTGAAAAGTTTAAATTACCTGCTGTACCTGTCTAGAAAAATGATAAATGGTTATTAATAATTAGTGGTACTAATAACTGGGGTAGTTTTATGCACAAGGACAATATATTTATCAATAAATGTTCAAATGCTGCAATGTTAAGAGAACGTATCCTATGACAAAAGAAATAATCCTAGGATGATTTTTGAACAAAATGATAATTTTGAACCACTTAATAAGAAACAAGAAAGTCCAAAACAAAAACAAAAATGAACAAAATTAATAGCAAACTTCAGCAAAAATCAGCAGAAAATAACCAAAACACCTCGGCCTTGAAAGTAAAACTAGCTACTACTCTCATACGCCATTTTATATTCAACAGAAAAAACCAACCTCAATTCTTCATTGTCTTCGAAGCGACTACGAGCCATATCATCTTGTGTTGGTGCTTCCTCAACATGCACTAGCATATAAGCTGCTGAAATTTTTACGGTAGATTCACCAATCCCAAAAAATGGAAGTGTTGTGTTACTTTTAGGATCCAGAATGGTAGCAGTCTTCTTTGCATCTAGAAATATGAATATGTTGTATATTACAAACTGTTTAAAAAAAAATATCGATTATTGAGTTTAATGCGAGGCATTCAAAATTGATAATTACGGTAATAGATAGATAATAAATATTTGAATGATAAATTTTGTTCTTATAATATATAAAAAGGTC
Organism: Styela clava; assembly: GCF_964204865.1. Taxonomy (NCBI): domain Eukaryota; kingdom Metazoa; phylum Chordata; class Ascidiacea; order Stolidobranchia; family Styelidae; genus Styela; species Styela clava. The sequence continues at coordinate 16,978,373 of NC_135258.1, read as the reverse complement.
TTCTTAGATGGCTTTGTTTGACTGTCTAACCTCAGATGGAACTGTTTTCATGACTCTTTTATATGCTTTTTGCTCAAAACAAGGCTCTATATAGGCTTCCACTACTATGTAACAACCCACATTATTTTTGAAAGACCTCAATTTTTGCAGTTCAGCAAAGATTACCCAGTTTATTGCATCCTATGGGACTTGAACTCGAGATTTTTAAACTGCCATGCCAACATAGGTATCTACAGGTATGTATAAAAGCAATGTAAAATCACCATTTGTCCAAACTAATGCAAGATGTTCTGCTCCTGCTATATATATCCATTCTGATATTTGCTTTAAATATTCTGGAAATTTTTCCTTCAATTCATCAGAGTTCATTTTATCAGGAATCCCTTTTAATACTAAAGCATTACGAAGTTGAGAAGAACTTGAAGCATCAGATGCTGTTGTTATATATGAAGGTTGGAAAGTTCTATTTTGTAATTCTGTTAATGAGGTCAATGCTGATTTTACTTTCTCTTTGTCTTCGAACCTTAGAAAAAAAATTTGGTTTAATAATATATAATTATACTGATAACGATATTATCTGGAATTCGTTAAAATGAGTACTGATATTTAGCAGCATGAAAATATTAACTGTTATAACGGTGTTTGCATTACAGATTACATAACTCCAGTTCAAATACCATGCCCCTACCTCCAGACTTCACTCAATGTTTAGTATATTTGTTAGTAAGATCCTGGTTCTTTTATATAAAAGCAGTTTCAGTGGATGCTTGTATAGAGCCTTATTCGAAGGGAAAATCATGAAAGTGTCATTTAAATAAGATTTTATAACCATAGTTCAAATATCTTGACACTTGAAAATACTTCGCAAATCATGAATTTGAATATTTTAAACAATTTTCCTCAAATTTTTAGTAGAAGAGTTTAAATTTCTTAATTTTTACTCATTCAATCCCGTTGGCAAAAATAATAAGTATTTTCACATGAATGATTTAAAAAATCCACTCTAAGCAAGGCTCCACACAAGCAGTCATCAATTTATTGGGAGCCAGGAATGATACTTCCCAGTTTACCAACAACTCAATTATTATTCTACCTTACATGGGTTGAAGGAGTGGGTATATGGTTCGAAATTTTGAATAAAATATATTTCACCCTTTATAATAAGGTAAATTCATCAGATTCTTTCTTAATATACCAATATAATTCTACCATTGGCACTTCATATCTTGGTAAATATTTCAAGTATCAAATCAAGAACAGCTTAAATTTACAGCCTAGTTGTTTATGTAATGTAAAGACAACAAATTAAATACCTGAGAATTGTAACATTTGTTGCTTTTGTTTCTGAGATAAATCCTTTTGTTACTTCTACATTTCCAATCCATTTGAGATCTGACAGACCTACCCATTTTTCCTTCGCCTCAGTAACAGTTAGTTGTTCCCCCAGCATAGGGTTTGTAATCAGACAAGGCAATAAAAAACAATCTTTATGTAAACATTGAGAAAATTTTGGATCGGGAAGTGAGGTAGTATTGAGGGTCATAGTCCCAGAGTTTAAACTTGCTTTTAAAGCACTCAGCTGACTGAGTAGAATTGGGTCAGATCCATTGACCCATGTGTATACAACGTCTATTGGTATTGGGGCAGCCAACATAGCTTGATATGATCTTCCTGCTATGTTGTCATGATAAAGACTGAAAACTGAATCATATTGAGTTTGGCTCCATTCCAGCATCTCCTGCCAAAGAAAATAAATGGTAAGAAATGATAGTAATGCATAAATATATGTCAATATGCAATAGTGTATAATAGCTTATATATACCGATATACCAGGTTACTAAAACTCAGGAAAATCTTTGAAACTAATCTCTAAGTCAAGTGCCAAATCAAGAAATAACATTTAAGGCATGAAAACCACCACACAAAGTATAAAGAATTATTGTCCGATTGACCAAAGAAGATTCTGAAAATAGTAGTACTTTTACTATTAAAACACAAGTTAATTTGTTTGTTTATAAATATATATTGGTGCCCACAATTGTCAGATTGAGCTAGGCTATTGCTGTATTGCTGTATTGTGATTTAGGCAACTCAAGTAGGTAAATTTTGATTTCAATCTGGAATGCAAAATAAAAAAGCAAGATAAAGCAGTACTGCCACTTCCAGACTTCTGTGAAAAGATAGACAGATAGAAGGTTGACCATATTCTGTTCATATTCCAGTATTCACATATATCTAACTGTATAAGTTAGAACCAGAGAACCGTAGTACAGTAGTAGGTGAACTAACTACAGAACTACAAGCTTTACTATATAGATTAGAGAATGTGTAAACACTTAGGCTATAGCCTATGCTTTTATTCTATTCATATGTTGTCGACTTACCTCGCCGAATTGAAACATAGAATACAAAACAAGAACAATTCCAGCAAATGCAAAATAGATTCCATATTGATGAGAGAGGCATGTGTAAGTATGCCTTTGCAGAAGTTTAAAAAATATTTCCTTTCTCATTGTTAATGCTATAATGACGTTAACCTGGTAAATGTATATCACACATGACACATGAAAAACCTCATGACCCCCTAGTTGCAACCCCACACGATGCACGCCCTGTAAATACCGACAACTACCACATTAGAACTTACATCAAAAAGTTGCACCTAAAATGCCTATAAAAACGCACTCCATACACAACTTCCAAAAAACTCGTGATACCAACGTACTTTGTGATTGCCTTTGCGGTATTGGAAATTATGAGTATTATTGAATAATGAACCAAAATGTGGAAATGCTGTCCGTATCTACACAATTTGATCCATTTCTTGTCTTTGGATCCCCTTGTTCAAACGTTAGAACATTGTACCAATGAGCATGTATATATATGCTCATTGATCGTACTAAGCTTACAAAATCGACGGGATTTCGGGACTAAGTTTGAAATTTCGAAATATGGATTTTTGGGATTTTTATTTACCAACCCGTTTTTTTTTGTAATAGTAAATTTAAAAAGTGGTCACGTGAGCTGAAAATACGAAAAGTGCACACATTTATTAGTTGTTACATTGATGCGTAAACTCCAGACTATTTTAGTAGGCGCTATGATTTTATATGCAAGATCTCTAGGATTTTATTTCTAGGAGCTCTAAATACCTCGTATTAAGTAAAAAATGCTCCCTTCGTTCAAAGAACATACATCTATGTCTCAACGTAAGCCGTTCATCGGCTGGCATCGGCATCGGATCGTGTGGGTTGCCAAACTAATGAATGTATGATTTTCTTTAAAATTGTCGGGTTTTCGTATAAATAGTCCGTTTTATTTGCCGTTCATTTTACTTTTCACAATGTTCTCGACACTTTCGTTTCAAATAGTCTGAATATTCAGAATTCTTCATTGTCTCTGCTTTATATTGTTTTAATGAATAACAATTATTTTTGACAAGGTGTTGTGGTGTTGAAACAGAAAAAATTAATGAATGTGCTCGCAATCTCACGTAAGTAATACAAACAGCGACGAAGTTCACGTAAAAACGTAAATATAATACATTCCTAAATTTTAGAGGCAGAAGAAGAAAAGCGGCCTGAACATGCCGCCCAATCATCAGTATGTTGAGCACAATTAGTTGTTTCAGATGCATCATCTTGGGTGCAGGAGGGCGTCACAACGACCTGCGAACGATACCCTTTTCCTCTTATGAAACTTTTATTCTTTTGTACAGTATGAAAAAAAATATATCATTTGACCCGAAATATCCTTCAATCGTATATAGAATTATTATGTATGACTCCACAAATTTTAAACATTGAAGGGGTATTATCCTCTGTGCTTCTATCTCATACGTCGTACCATTGTAGATGGTTTTTATTTATTTAGGAAATCGGTCATATTTTGAGTATGCAATGCAAGCGATTACACATAGCTTACTTCTCGTGTAGCTGCAGATTGAACGATGCACTCCTAAAGGTGCGGTTGTTTGCGAAATTGAATAAAGCCTCACAATGCCTCTTATGCTGATCTAATGTGTACCTCAATAGTTGATTGTGAATGTTTAAATAAAGTATTTTTATTATTGGTGGAAATGGAGATGAGTTATACCACTGAGTTGCATTTAATTATTTTTCATGGTATGACAAATTTTCACCACATTATAATTTTTGTCCCTGCTCCGCCGTGTATGAATATTCTTATTACTCTCTTTTTTCGTATTTAGTTTTTTTAATGTTTTCATAGAGTAGGCTATTATTTATTATCGTCTAACTCTAAAATAGACAAAAATTTATTGTGTAACTGAGTATTCAACTAATTATGTCTCATTTTGAAAAACTTAACTTCTCACACACTCATACACTGGTATAACAATGAAGTTACTTGGGAATACAAAGGAATTTTGTTCCAAAAACTTGTAAAAACCTTTTATTGTGAAGTTCTCTAACTAGTCATTTTCAAGTGTGAATCTTAATCAAACCAGCGCGTATGGTGGGAGTTGACCTCGATGACCGTGCGGCCGTATTGTTCCCTCCGGTTCATACCAAACAATTTTATTGGACACGTCAGTGGGCATAACGATTGTTTTGCATTATTTTTGGATACCTAGTGGAAAACTTAAATTATAGCTTTTTCTTTGATTATTGGACCAATTTCTTCAAAATTTTCAGTGGTTAAAGATGAATTTTTCTTTCTAGAAGGGTGTTACTTTTATTTATTTCAAATATTCCTGGTAGCACTTTGGGATTCGTTATTTTGACACGTAATGGATTTGTTTTTACTCTTCTTTTTGTTTTCTTGATCACGTGCTCATCGAACGAAGGTGGTGTATAACGAAATTCTTACTCTGCTATGACGAGCAGCGTTGTAGGTACCGGATCTCTGTGGTACCGGTTGCGTCAAAGTGAGAACTGCTTCGCTCTGATGGATGTGTCCATATATTTGAGCATTGCTATCTTGTTTCTAATACTTTTCTATTGAATCGATGATTGCATTTCTTGTTAAAAAAATAATAATTCTCACTTGCTTCTTCTTTAACCTTGCGGTCTCGTCAGCTTCAATACAATTTAACCTCAACCAATCAGAATCCTCAACCCAATCCGAGAATCAAGAAATGGCAACGCCAAAGCATTTGCGTTATGATGATGATTCCCCGTGGTGTTGGGATCGGAATCTTACATACCGTGTTTCTCCGAAAATAGGACTGGGTCTTATTTCAATTTTCTTTCGAAAAATAAAACTAGGGCTTATTTTTGGGGGATGTTTTATATTTCCATTTATCAAAAACAAAATTACAACGTAGAAAATTGGGAGATTTTCAAATATACAAAATATGAAAATTGACATATCTATTTACTTATAAATAACACGTTTTTAGGATAGGATAGGATTTACATATTTATCCCGGGGGAGAGGAAAGCCGATAAGACGGCTTATCCATATGGCGAACCACGGCCTCTCGTCCGGTTACCATTCCAAGTCGGGTATGGGATTATTTATATATTGTTTGTTTTCGGAAGCATGAACTTGGTGGTGGAGGAAGCCGTAACCGACCAGCGGTTACGTGAACCACCCAATTATATTCGTTTTTATTCAAAATAACTGCAAAACACAGGTTATTAATCATTCAAAACGTGTAGGGGAGATTTCTTGCTATCGACTAGGTCAAAAATAAATTCGCGTTATATTAAAATAATTTTTAAAATTTATGCTAGGTCCTATTTTAAGGGTAGGTCCTATTTCCGGGGAAACACGGTACTTCATTTACAACTAATTTTTGTAATCACAGCTGAAATCTTACAAATATCACGAGAAAAAAACACGAAAACGAGGCATTGTTTACACTTTATAGCAATGCTTGAGAATCTAATCTATGTCTGGGTATGTTAGTCGTTGGTCTGGGTGAACGATGTGTCCCGCTTGGATGTGTCCGAGCGTCTGCAAAAATTGCCATTGTTACGTCATCGTGTACTTCATGCTGAATGGTCATTGGTATAGATATAAACAAAGAAATCGATGCTTGGAGAAACATTAATTGGTTAACCATAGAGCGAGAGAGATTTTATTCGCACAAACCAATATTAAAAATCAATAGTAATTTTTTTTTTTATAGAATTACAGTAAAATAAGCAACTTAAACATTGATTTGTGCATGTCAACACCGGTCCCGTACCATACCGTTTGCAAGGCCCTCGCAGGAAATCCAGTATCGAACTGTCGGAATGCGTTGTGACAATATAAATTCATCAAAATAAAAAAGGACAGAAAATGAGTCCGCAAATAATTTTGTTCTAGGGCTAGGCTACGATTCGACACTTGCCGGTACCGGAATCCGAAGCCAAACTATTTCGCTTCGACCAGAGTCAATTTCAAAAATATTTCAATTATTTAGTAGTGGTATATATTTACGATTTAGACTAGTATTATTTCATACATTGCCTTTAGTAGTTTTTACACTTGCCTCTTTTACGTACATAGGCTATATCTGGCCTAACTTTTCTGACAAAGTTTAGTTGATAAACCGCTTTAACTGATCGGGTCTCTCTTTTTGATACCGGTACTGTACCGCAGTGTCACTAATGTCTGAATGTTACTGTAATTCAGTAATGGTAAGAAATGGATTTAAAAAAAATAGGGAAACACAAGACTGTATTCTGTGATAAGTTGTTTGTTATAAATAGACTACCAGTACATGTACTGAATGGCGGAGAAGCATGCAACTAGCCAGCAGCCAACAAACAGATTTACGTGAACGTCTCCGATTAAGATTACTTCAATAGTGTAATATTTTACTATATTTCTAGAATTGGCTCGGCGGTGTGGCTATCGTGCTAAGCGTTAGAAATACGCTCCTCACCGCATCTCTAATTACCCTTCGTGGGTTCGCCGGTTCGAATCCCATGCAGGGATGATCATGTGCGAGAGCATTGCTGGACTCCTCGCCGCCGCAGGGTGGTTCACGTAACCACTGGTCGGTTACGGCTTCCTCCACCATTAAGTCCAAGTCAAGTCCATGCTTTCCAGAACAAATAACTGGCTATCTAATCCCATACCCGACCTGGACTGGTAACCGGGTGAGAGGCCGTGGTTCGCCATATGATTAAGCCGTCTTATCGCCTTTCCTCTCCCCCGGGATAAATATGTAAATCCTATCTTATCCTAGAATTAATGTTTAAATATAATTATGGTTGAAATGATAACGTGATAACTATAACACATTTGTGGCAGCCATTAAACTGCTCATGACTTCTTGATCATTAGTATGATGGAGTTCCCCGAGATATTACTGCCTGTGATCCTATTACTTGCATCTCTGTCAAATGGATGTGTTCTCAATTACCACACGTCATGCGGCTGCAGGAACAAGTCACGACAGTCCAAGATACAAGGCAAGAAAATGGACTGTCACAGAATCAATATTGCTGACATGTTTGCTAATGCGGAATTTCCAGACGACATTGTCTTACTTTCCATAGATCTTACTGATAATGATTTGAAAGAAATAAATAAAGATATTTTTGGAGAAAAACTTCACACACTTGAAATATTAAAACAAGTTATAAAGTTGGATATGTCAAACAATAAAATTTCAAGAATATCTCCAAAATCGTTTTCAATTTTTACAAATTTGACACGACTGAATTTGAGTTCAAACAGCATTGGACATTTATCCGCCGATATGTTTGAGGGTTTACCAAGTCTGGAAGTTCTGGACCTTTCCTTAAACATATTTCCCATAATTCCTGGAGATTCATTTTCGAATCTTCCAAAATTAAGAAAATTGTATGTGAAATCTACTGATTTTGTTTGCAACTGCCTTATGCATGATTTCAAAATCTGGATCGATACGAAAGACCCTCCAGTAAGAGTATATGGAACTTGTCACTTACCCCTAAGTTTGAGGGGACGTTCGCTTCGTAGCTTGACTACGGATGATTTTGTATGTGATGCAAATAATACATTATCAAGTTTGCCCTATTTTGAAATAACACCGGATTCCCATCAATTAGTTTTTGAAGGTGATGAATTCTTTATGCAATGTGAAGGTACAAATTTGCCAACGTCTGAAATAACTTGGAGTTTCAACAGAATATCTATTAATCTGAGTGACGAAAACCTGATTGTAAAAAATGCAGCCATCAGCAAGTATGAACCAATTATTATGGGATTCTTACAGATAAAAAATCTCTCTAAGAATCACAGTGGAAATTGGAGTTGTATGGTTTCATCAGAACATGGAAGTGAAAATAGAGTTATCAGAATTATAGTCATAAGTCATAATTCTAGTTACTGCCCTAGAAGGGAAGTTGAAAATAACAGAGGTGACTTTACGTGGAACTCAACGGTATCTGGCATAACAAAGTCCATCAAATGCCCATTATCACGAAGTATGCCTGGTGAAATGCATATTAACAAGGCATATCGAAGCTGTTCCAGTGGGAATTGGTCATTGGAGCATTATGACCACTGCCCTTACAAAAGCAAGGCAACTAGATTGATACACAATTCTTTAAAAGATATTACATCACGTAATGCAGAATCTTTAGTTCAGGAGTTGATAAGGAATCTTGGCTTGCTTCAAGTTCCCACACCCATCACAGAATCTCTCACTGTCCAGTTAATCAGTCAGCTAATGGAAAGATTGATGGATGTTATGGTTCATGGCAACAGGCATGATTTGGGCGATGAAATATTGGGATTAGCAAGCTATGCTATGAATGCCAATGCATCTCTTTTAAGAGAGGCACAAAAAGCTTCTGGAGCGTGCGATAAAATTTTGAAAGTTGTAAGAAGCTATGCACTGAAAGGAACATCTTCTGCAGAGTTCAGCGATGCTTCTGAAAATATCGCAGTGAGTGGATTTATGATGGAGAGTAAGTCACAATATAATAAAGAAGGTAATGGATTGACATGTAAGGTTTCAAGCGGTATTAAAAACTTCAAATTTGAATGTAAGACATCTCAATTTAAACGCCAAGAAATGCAATCTTCTGTGTCTTTGCCAAAATCCCTTCTTAATTCATGTGGAGAAAGTCCAACTGGCCAATATAAGCTTTACTTCATTGCCTATAGAAATGGGAGCCTATTTCAACAAAAATTTCTGGATAGTATAGACAGCTTATCGAACACAACCTTTGGAAATTCAAACTCAATAACACAGAATATTGTTCTGGAAACTGGAGTTAGTGGTTGCAATGTTTCTAATCTCTCTGACCCAATTAGTTTCAAATTTAAAACTACTCACACAGGATCTCATGGTCCCGCAGTTTGGTCTCGAGATCGTGGTTGGGTAAAAGACGAGAGTTGTATAGCTTCGCCACAACGTTTCAACAGGAACTACACCTATGTTAGATGCAAGAAATTGTCTGTTGTAACGATATTATATGATCCATCTTCTGTCGCTGATTCTTCCAACCCATGGTCATTGGCAAATCTGGCACATCCAGCAGTATTTGCAGGCACAGGAATTCTCAATGCATGCCTCATTGTAATTATAATGAGTTACATTTGCTGTTCAAGTAAACTGAAAATATCGTCAGACTCTAGACATATGCTTGTTAACATATGTGGACATATGTTACTTGTCTCTTGTGCTTTTGCTCTCGGGATTTGGCGGGTAGATTACAAAGCTATGTGCTTGGCATGTGGAATCGTTCTACACTATGCATCATTGTCAATTTTGTTATGGATTACAATTAGTGCAAAAAATATTCACAAAGAATTGGTTATTCATAGTAGACCACCTTCTGCTGAACCAAAACCACCCAGACCAATGCTAAGGTTTTATCTTATTGGATGTGGGATTCCAACAGTGATTTGTGGAATCACAGCTGCTGCCAAAGTTCAAAATTATAGCGGTGATATTGGGAAGCACAGGGAGTATTGTTGGTTGTCATGGGAAACCAGTATTTTTGCCTTTTACTTGCCTGCTTTTTTGATAGCAGTGGTTTGTGTTATTTTGTTGATAAGAGTATTGTGTGCCCTCAATCAACACTCCAGACAAGATGACAGTCCCAGTTCCCCACTTGCACGTTCATCATGGCAAGGAAATACAAGAGTGGCAAATGGTGGAGATCGGTATCAAGCGATATGCAGTAGGAATTTAGATGAAGATAGTTCGCTTCATTATTCCACACAAGTCAACAATGCAGTAATCGGTGGTTCGGTGACATCGCCCAGTTTTCAAGTTTCTCGTTCGAATGAACAAAGTTTTAAAACTCAGCTTACTGGTGTTGCTTTGCTGTTTGTTTTCTTTATTATGACTTGGGTTGCTGCTGCATTGTCAGTTGCTGCTCCGGGTATGCAGGATAAATTTTCACATGAAGATCAATATGAAACTGAATTCATGGATTTTGCAATCTGGCAACAAGGATCAACTTCAACTTCTGGTGAAGTATTTTCATATGCTTATGCAGTAATGGCGATAATAATGGGTGTATTTTTACTTATACAGCATTTAATTTGTCGAAGAGATGTCAGGTCATCATGGAATTACATTTGTTCATCTTGCAAGCGAGCTAGAAAAGGATACAAAAGAAATGCCGATTTACAATCGCAAGCTACTTCAGCACCATTGAATACAGAAAGTGATCATTTTGATGCAGCAGGTGAACATGCAGATGATTTCCGTTCTTCGGTTCATGATAAAACATCTACGCCATGTGGAAATAAGAAAAACCAAAGGGAACATCAAATGTACACTGATAAAACAGATCCAACTACAATGGAGACTATTTTCAACTCTACAACAGTAGAAGATGAACAAATAGCTCACAGTGGAAGTGTTAATTTCAGACAATTATCAAGAGATAATAGTGGTATTTCACCCCATAATATGCAAAATATGTATGAAAGTGGCCATTTACCTTGCGTGGACCACCAGATTGAGCGTGCTGCCAAATCCATTACTTCTATGCATAGTGGCTGTGTTATCAAACACTCTGATCATGCTCTAAATGCTAGTTTCAGAGGTCATTCACCCAGTCATGGACATTTGCACCACCCGTATTCTCACGATCATTGTATGGCAATGAATTCGAGAAGTTACATGGCAGATTCACACCATTACCATCATGGGTACCATAACCACCACACGGGACATCTTGGTCACACACACCAACAACATAATAAACCTGTAAAAATGACTAATTTACACATGACACATGATTCTAGCATGACGGAACATAGTTTTGATGAAATAGCACATAACAACATGCACACGATTCCTGTTGTTATGCAACATCACACACAGCCGAAAATTGACAATGCTTTGTTCTACAATAGATATCAGAGAATGAGAAAAGCACTCGAACACAAAAGAGCCAGACAGAAAAAACTCAACGTTCTTCGAGAATATGCTCAAGATCCCCTCACCAGTAATGAGGATATAAGTCAGAAAGAAGGCAATATCAATGAGGCGAGTCCACTAATACAATCTCCAGAAAAATCTGTGAATTGTAATGGAGTGGAAAGTACTGGGAATAATATGAATGGTATTGATAACAGTAGCGCATCAAAATACAGAACTCTTTTAATACATTCACCATCTAATAAAAAACATGACACACAAAAATCTCACAGCAAACCTAACAGAAGAGTGAAACGAGGAGAATCAAATGGTCAACATCGTCATCTTAAAGGTTTAGCAGCAGATAAAAATGGTCAAGCCACAAAGCGAGCGAAACAAAACATGAGACGCAGTCACAATTCTACTCTATCGGAAAGAGAAAGGGACACAACGTCGAGTGAAAAAAGTAGAAGCCGCGTCGAAAGAAACCTACATCAAGCAGAAAATGTCTCTACAAAGATAGATGATTCTTCATCGAATTTAACAACAGCTAATAACATTGAAAGGTTATCACCAGTTGTTGGTAGTAGGACTAATGTTCCAGCAAAATCAGAAAATCATGGGTATTTAACATTACAGCAGTTACAAAATGCAAATCCTTTTTTACTTTATGATAAGACAGATTCAGACAGACCTATTGTTACGGAGACTCAAAATTTAGACAAACTAAATATTAACAAATCTAATAATGTAATAAATTCAGAGGAATCGGAAAAAGATTTGGATTTAATATTATCATCCCATGATGATACAATAGTCGACGATGACAATATTATTTCAGAAAGTAGTTTTCAATTGAAAGGAAGTACGAACACTGTCGGGTCACATTCACTTCCTCTCAGAAATGAAACGAGTGTATAATGCATAATTATTTCATGCTTTTTTTTTATTTTATCCCTCGTACCTGATTTATTATACTACATTTTTATTACATTTTAAACGAGATGATTATGATTTGAAATAAGAATACAATTACTGTATTTTTTAAGTAAAATTTACTGTTTCGTGTTAAAATCATGGTTTGTCTCAATTAAATTTGGTTTGATATTTCACAAAATATATTCATTTCGATCTTGGAAGTTGGAATTCCATTGTACCCGAATATTCAGATGCAGACATCCTTAGGGTAAAATTTTTGTATCTGAGTAATTAGCTGCTATGAGGAAAGTTTTTGTGGGATTGGTATTGGTAGTTGGTACAAATTACATGTCTACAGCGTATTAATTATAGCAGTTTATTTTGCCAATATTGTATAGCTACATTTAAGTTTTTTTATTTTGGTTTTCATATTAATTCATACATCATGTTTTCAAACTTTTTTTTTTGACACATTGCATTGACATAACAGTATTTTTCTTTCGATGTTTTAATTTTGAAATCAAACTGGCTTTCCATGATAGATTACACTAGACTTTTGCTTCGTATAATTAATGAGATAATTTGAGAGGTTTTCATTTTTGCGATGTTCTGTTAGTTTTGTATCAATGTTTAGCTTAGTTTCTCTAAAATACAAATACAATATTTTGTTGCATTTTCCAAAAAAAAAATTTTCTATTGTTTTCGGATTTTAAATATGAATAGTCAAAAAGTTAGGATTTTTATGCTGGCTATAGTTGCTGTTTTCTAAAATTGGAAATATTTAAAAAGTTTACTCAATTTTGGGATTTGATGCAGATTAGTTCAAATACTGCATGTTGGCTCATTGTAACGATATTGCCAATTTTTTCATGTATATTCCTGGCTGTTCTAATATCCAATTTAGTAAAATTAGATTTACGCCACTGCATCAGAAAAATATTTAGTCTGTTTTTATCTTTGAATTTTGCTTCAACTAAATTCACTGGTGCTCTGTATGTAGTTCATGTTTCATATATTTTTTTCAACTTCTCAATCACCCAGGTTCAAATTTGTTCTGTGAACTGCGTTAAATATGTAGAAACATTAATGAACCGTTTTATATATTTGAACTCCCATTGTTTCATTTTATAATTTTTATATTTGAAATCGCACTAGGTGCTGGACTTGATAATTTATTATGCTTTTATGTAAGTACCTCTCCATGTTACCTTCAATTTTATTAAATAAAATGCTTTAACTGCCTTGTTTCATATATGCTTGCTCAGTTGTTTATCATTTTCTCATGCACTTTCGATTGCTATATATTGATCATTCTGAACACGGTGGCTTATTTCTCTATCTTTTCATATTATGTATGGTATTTTTGCCAAGAGTTAAGAAAGTCAATTCTCTGTTGCAACATTAATACATTAATATGCTTGGCAGTGCTAGACTGAACAAAATCGAGCTAAAATATTCAGTAAAGGGTACCTAATGAAACCTATGATACATCTCTTTTATTGTTTGGCTATATATTTCAACGATTTCCAAACAGAATAATTGAAATAAGACTCGATTTCATTTTGAATATACAAGTTAACAAGCATGCTTCGTCCATGTTATCATTTTGCTTCGGAATATATTTCTCAAAAATGTATCAATAATCAAGAAAATATTCATGAAGGCTATCAATACAACAATATTTTATTTAGGTTAACTTATGTAAAACTCACGCCACGAATTGCCATGTTTTTGTGCATAATCAATTTCCTTAAAAAATGCTTTGTATCACGGATAAGAAACATATGGTAATTCAAATCATTTATTAAACATTGAATTTCAATAAATTGAAGCAGTCTTGCATGGGCTGCTTATATATTGTATCATCTTAGTGCGATTTATGTATGATATATACTTGATAAGAATTAACTCATTACTAAGCAAATTTTCAGAAGGGATATTAGTATATTGTGGTTGATTTATGTTTCATATTCATAAATGTGGAATAATGTAAATTTTTGCCACAGGTGTTTTTACAATGTTATTTAGAAGTTTCATAGCAATGCTATTGATTGTTGAAATGGTATTTTTGATAATCAAGTTTTATATTCCTTTAGGTATTATTGCTTTGCTATTTTTTGTGCCTTGAATGTTGGATTCGGATAAAATTTTCAATAGATTTTGCCAATTTGTTGAAATAAATAGGTCATTGTGAATTTTGATAATAAGTATTGAACTACAATATTTAATCGGTATTGCTCAATTTGCCAAGAAAAAACATGTGATAAAATATTAAAATATGTCATGTATTAAAGGAGAAAAGTTTTATTGCAAATGTATGTTAATCGTATAGATATAGATAGGATATAGATTTCCTTTAAAACCTGAAATATTTTTGCACTTTTGTACGTTCAATTTTGTCTTTTTTCCACTTTTGTCTGGTTAAGAAAGGCTCATTTTTACCATGTAGAGACTTTAAAATTGTATTCATACCTGCGTTAAAGTTTGAAAAAAAAATAGATTTTGATAATTTAAGTTCTAAGATTTTTTGTGTTCCTGATTTGTTGCAAAATTTTTGCCACTGGTTCATGTCATTCATATCTACTGATTTCTGTAAATTAATGATTGTTTGTTGTGATCTCTTTTGTGCATCATTGGTAACACTTTGCATTTGTTTTCTATTTTGTCTGTTGGTTCATATAATATTTGTTTTAATATTGGTAATATGTAAAGATAAAGGGTTTGGTCATATATTTTATTTCGGTACTTTTATTGTAGTAAATTTGCATTTTGCTTTTATGTATCCACTGGAATGTACACTTCGTTTTTATTTGATAAAGAGCCCATAACAGTTACGGAGAACTGCTGTTATTGAGAAATGTATACCGTATGTACAAAGAAGTTAGTGATTTTATAATTTGCAGTTGTGCAGTATCCATAAATTAATCTGCTTTCTATGATAACTTGCACCACTGAACAGAATTTTATTTTTTGGTTTCAATTTTTTATGTCGTTATCTGCAGCATCAGCTTTAGATAAAACATGTATTATCTTTAACCCATGCCTAATTGTTTGAGGTTTTTGCAGAATTTTATGGCACATATTAAAATGCCCTCTCTCATTTTATAGAATATGATAAACTACAATATCCCCCTTAATAATGCAATTGGAAATTGGTTGGATAACCCAATCTGAAATGTATTTTGAATTTTCTTTTTGAATATCTTGAATTCACAACTACTGTAATTCTTGATGTCCTTAGTTTATCTTTCTGTACAGTTTTTTGTTACGATGTTAGAAAAAAATTATGTTTGGTCACTGCAAAGTTGGTAAAATATGTTTTTATGAAATTATATGATAGTTGTGAATTTATTTACCATGTAAAATGTAAATTGGTAAATTATTCACTAAATTTCAATTCATTTAATAAAAGCTGAATACAGGTATCTCTGTATCACAAGGTGTGCTTTTATGTATTATTGTACAAATATTTTCTTTCAATTTTTATTTTTAAAATCATGCTGTAATAATACGTTATTAAGCTTTTATTAAATGATATTAATCGCTATTAACAATGTTGTTGAGTTTCTTTTATCTACACTACATCTGTCTAACTGCATTAATGTCTTTATATTGTTTTTACTACCTCTTTTGTATAAAATTTCAGGTTATTAATTAGGCCAGTTTAATTTTAAATTATTTATTTTGTAACATGCTGTCCTGTAGTGACATTTTCTGGGAAGATGCAACTGACTCTGAACCAAAAACAAAGCGTATAAGTGATAGAGAAAATAGAAGGTCAAGGAGAAAGAGTAATGATACATCTAAAATACGGAATCATACGAAAAATATCACTGTTAATAAACAAGAGAAAACACCTTTGAAAAATAAAAGTAGTACTAAAGTACAGAAGTCAATACTGGTACCTGAAAAATTGGTGGAAGGTGGAGATAGTGTTATTAAAAGCGATGATGGCGTTACTCTCAAAGATCTCAATCCCCAGGATAAACAAAGAATTGCTCACTTAATACAAGAACTCGCAAAAGTTGGAGAAGAAAAAGAAAATATTGTTCTCGCCCTCAATGATGAGAGACATAAATTTGTCATGCAAGTAAGACAAATGGAGGAAGAAAAAAGAGCTCTTATGAGTAAGCAACAATTTTTAGCGGAAGAGGTAAAACAATGCCAAACATTGCTTCAATATTATCAAAATTTAATCACCATGCAGCAAACCACACTTCTTGCCAGGGAGGAGTCTAAAGCACAGTCAGAATCCTCTTCGACAAATTATGAAAAACCTGTAGAATCATCGTCTCAGATGACGGAATCCATTATAACTGGCACTGATGAAGTAACATCAGATGAGATCAGAGTGAATGATGCGTATGACGAACATACTTCTAATTCAAGTTTAACAGAAGATGATGTGTTGCAGATGACCGATCAACAATACAAATTGTTTTTAAAAAAGAAAAAGAGATTATTAAAAAAAGAACAAGAAAATTTGCGGAAGTTACTTCTCATGAAGGAAGGCTTAGAGCCAGAGTTAGATCAATCTCCACCTGTTAGAAATTATGTGGATAAATCAACCGGCCCTCCATCCTCGTTAAAGAAAAAATCAATTCCCATACAAACTCTATCTCCAATTCCAATGAAAGAAAGCGTATCTTATATCTCTCCATCCAAAAGTATCAGTAATTCAACTCCTCCAAAAACTTTGACATCTTCTAATTCAAGCAACAGCACTTTGCGGCAAACTAGAAACTCACCGGAACAAATTTTACATTTGCTAACTCAAGACTTAGAAACTGATTCTCTTTATGTTACAGAAGAGTTGTCGCGTTCAAAACTACCTGCACATCCATCCATGCAAGAATCAAATCTAAGAACATCCATTAATGTTAGTACATTACAGAGCGCATTGCCATGTGATGACGATTCCCAAATATTGCAAGATATATTTTTTGTTTCGTAAAATCTTTCGTTTTATATTTATTTATTTTTTTCATTTACGTAGCTGCTAACTTAGAACCTTTTTGCAACATTTTAGCCATGACTATTATTTAAAATCAACTAAAAATTTAGTGAAGTGAGGTTCTTTTTTTGTAATAAGTCAAAAGTATAAGTTGAATTGTTAGGTTAAAAAGCAATAACTAATAAAAGACTATTAATTGTGATTGAATTAGTCCAATCGACATCCAAAATTTGAGATTTTTAAAAATTGGATTTTTAGAGTGTTAGAAATCAAAATGTACTTCAGAGAAGAACTTTTAATTATATGAAAACTTACCGCAAGTATAATGTGACAATACAAAATAGTGTATGGTTGGTCTTGTGGTCAATTACGAGTTCCTTTGATTCATTTGACACGATTACTTACTGTACTATTAATTTAGTATTTATTTAATAAGCCTTAAGGCAGGTTGCCTTCTTTTTTTTCCAATCGTTTATGACATTATTAACACTAGTAGGCTTGTACTATAAAATTCTTTTGGGTTGGCGGTATAAGTGATGTAGGGTTTTTGCAGATTTAATTTGAACAATGCCTAATCAGGATGGTCGAATGGACTTTATGGTTAGATAAGTAAGTGGGATTGCCATTGTGATTAAAAATGCTATTGAAGATATAAATAGAAGAAATAGAATATTGGAATTATTGTTTCAAGAAAATTAGCTATTTGAGCAATATTATGATTAGTACTTACGATTACCTTGGGAAAGAATTTATTTTTGGTGATATGAGACCTGGTTGTTTGTGTTTTAAATTTGTTGATAAAAATTTGCTTCCGATTGATGCCAGATTATGAAATTGGCCATTTGTGTAAAAATATGATCATTGTCAAATTGTCAATTTCTTTGGTGGAAGGGTATGAATTTCATCATATATATCATAAACTTTTTCATAATTATCAATTACACAATTTTGCTTCATATTAAAACTTTATTAGTAAATGAGTATTTCAAATTCACAAAATTTGGCGTTCTGGATTGTTTGTCTGCAATGCATTCCGATTATAGAAATGCAGAATTACGGTATGTATTTGTAATCATACTTTACTTTTTGACTTATTGGGAATGCTAATTGAATTCAAGCAAGTAAAATTTTTGTTGCAATTGTTATATCTAGACCTGTTTTTTTATTATTATTTTACCACCCATGCATATTCCAAATTACACATGAATTCTGTAATAATCGGCGTAATTTTGATGTCCCTCCTAACTGTATGTGCTTGTAATACATTGTGTAGTGTCTGTTCAATTGTGATATTTATTTATTTTCTTAGAAAATGGCTATTGTAAACTAACGAAATATTACACTAAAGTTTTTGATTGAAAACTTGTATATGATGAACAGTATGCCAGACCTAAAAAGCCCAAAAGCAGCTAAGGTAAGGTCTTATGTTTTGTTTATTGTTGCTGAATACTTGGTTGAATGTATTTGATTGTTTTTTTTTTGGTATGTTAACCACAAGAATGTTCGAAGCAAATGTGAAATTTGCTTTTTAAAAATTATCGCATACTAATCTATTGGGGTACGTGCGTTCCTGCATTCTATTTATTCTAGTTCTTATGCAATGGCGTCCAGAGCAAATCGAACATTCAAATTATTTCAATATTTATTATATTCGATATTTGTAATTTGTGAATATTTTAAGGTATTCTAAAATGATTGCATTATAAAAATAATCATTTTTATAATGTGTTCTTTGTTGGACATCACCCAATCTAGAATAATTTCCATCATTAGTATTTAAAAATATAATTAAGGAAGTAAATTATTTAATTACTCAGTTTCAGCCACCCCTAGTTTTGAATTTAAGATAACACTTCAACTGTTTTAGCTAAATTCAAGATATAAACTATTTTACTTACTAATATTAATTTACAGGTCAAAATCAAAACTCCAAACATTTATCCAAAGCTCACCGCATTGCCTCTGAGACCACCTCCAAATGGATATACATTACCACTCAGTTTGACAAAAACAGAACTTCTAGGTTTTGCATATCACAACAATCCAAGAGCACAATATATTGATGATTTAGCATCTCGACTTAGGAAGCAAATGGAACAGAGGAATCTTGAAAATTTTACAAGATTGAATGAAGAAACTGGAAAACTTGAAGTTGATGTTCCTTTGAACGCAGACACGCCCGGCATCACATGTTTATCTTCATCGAAAAGTCCTGAAAAAGATTTTCACACTGCGATAAAAAATCGAATTTTTGAATGCATGAGGCATCATGCTAATTCAATGAAAAATAATTCTCAACAACAAACACAAAGTGTTATATCAGAAAAAGCAGTTCTCCCTGAAACAGAAAAGGAACATACTGCATCAAATACGCCTCAAACGATACCAGATTCTTCAAATCTAACTTCTGAACTTGGAGCTAGAACTGTAGTTGTCAGGTCAGAGGCGGCAGAAGAGAACAATGTTACTAAAACTTCAAAAGAAGTTTCTGCTGTCGATGGCGTGAATGAAGGAATGTCTAGCAGTTGTGCATTTTTAAAATCAATTTTGTGTATAGATAACGGAAAAAAGTTTCAATCGGATCCTAATGCCCCTGCAAACAACGCAATGTACCAACGACCGGAAGATGCAGGTAGGTCAGTAGGGTTTATACGATTTATATTGGATCCCTTCAATTTCCCCCAATAGAAACTATACCCAAGAATGCTCGTTAATAGATGCTCGGATCTTGGTTTATATTTGTTTGGGGGGCACTAATGTTTGTCAGAAAATTTTCCATCCTGACGGAAGACTTTTGTTCATGATATTGGTATCCCTCTAGCACCAATGAAACATTTTTGAACCAGTTGTTTTTTAGCGGGATTCTGCAGCAGTCAAATGAAAAGAAATTGTTGTGTGAGAAATTTCTTTTACAAAATATTTCCCAATATCAAAAATGCAAATAGATCAAATACAACATTCCATGGGTGTACTGATTAATGTTTATTAATAAGTTGTTTTTGATGGTTTGCTTTTTTAAATCAGTTTCATATTTATTCAATGGCATTTTACTAACAATACTAATGATTAACATGCACTTTTAACAAATTTATGTTTTTAGCTGAACTACCATTTTCAATCTTGACGATTCGAGATCAACGCGAGTATTTGAAACTCACTGGAGATACGTTTGTACAAGATGCTCCATGTCATGAAATATCAAGTATGTTGATAATAATTTCATAATTGTTTATTTTTCAACTTCTTCGTGTCCAAATTTGAAATGCCAATTTGAACATGTAAACGATAATTTCCCATTCCCATAAAATTGAATAAAACAAATGAATTCATTTCATTTTTTGTCACTAAATCGCCACAGTAAAAATAAAGTAGCTAATATCACATTTTCAGAAATTGATTGTTTTGATCCTCTGTCATAATTGACAAATGCATCTTTTGGTCTGAAATCCAAAGCTATACCTGTTTTAGTTTTGATTTTTGGCAGTGCCTTATGTCTTTTTTCAGGTTTGGCTTTTTGAACCAAACTAGCTTTTGTCTATCTTTTTTGACACAGAAGCTAGTTTATGCTATGATCAAAAATGACTTTCTGTTACGAGCTGAAGGACATAAGATAGTCAAATGTATGATACTCTGAACATTTGAAAATAACGAGATGTACAAAGTAGTAAAATTATCTATATTCACAATGGCTTTGTTCCCTTTATTTTGTATAGGAATCATTTGTCATACTTTCAATTTATTTGCACAAATCTTGTATAGAATTCTTTCGTTAGACCGTGTCAAGTAGCAACCAAGCATAAGTAACTCAAGTGTTTGTTATGGTAGATTGATTTTCACTGCTGGTGTCCTATTTGCCCTGCTTCTTAGGTTCTGCTGGAATCTAGTTTCTGACATTTAATATACATTATGACTCTCACAAAATTGTCCACTTAACCTTTCTGGCGTGAATTGACAATATCAAAATTGTTAGGTTGAAATTTTTTTTCATTGGCAAACCTTGAAACTTGGTCACTAATTCAAGCACTAAGGGACCAAATGACCAGATTATCAGATATTAGTCTCTTCAGTCCAAGTCTTTTTATGCTAGCTCTTAAAATTGCAACTGGTATTGAAATGCAGTCAAAACGATTCATTTGTTTGTTTACTAAAGATGTATTTCTTTAGTTGGTTATCGAATAATGTCATGTTTAAAAAGAAAAATCGAAAGTAATATGAGGCACTATTAGTGAAAATTTTCTTCATATTGTATTATTTGATAGGTGTATAAATAGTACTGTATGCTATTATTATACTGTGCAATTTTTTTGAATTTAAAAAATACTAATCAAACTCAAGTCATTATGAACAAGATTCTGGGAAATGGTGCAAAAAAGCAATATTTCACTTCAGTCATGATATACATGTGAAATGTTTATTAAAGAAGTGAACTCGACTAATATTCTTTGACATTATTTTTTCTGTATCTTTGCTTAATCTTAGAAACGCTTTTGTAGTGAGATATAGCCCTGAAGAATGAGGTATTTCAGCCATTTTTAAGTAGACTCATTGGTGCTTTGTTTTTTAGAAATGTATGGAGTAGAGATGAGTGGACCCATATTTGGTGAAGACAGTTGGTGCAAATGTAGAGAATGCAGATCAGCAAAACAAAATGAAAATATGGCGGTGTTTTGTAGATTCTATGGTTTCAGAAAGTGAGTACTTTTTTATTCTAATTTTTGAAGCATTGTGCATTTTATTTCCTTAGAATTTCGAAGTCTTGTTTTACTTTTCTCTTCAGGGATACTTGCACTTGTTTTCTTCATTATTTTTTTTGGTTTTTTTCTCTTTTTTTATCCTTAAAAGGTTTAGTTTAATGACTTTTAAGCTGTAGTTTCTGTACCATAATTACAAATTCAAGTTGTCTAATTTAGTTTTTCATAAAATGAATGCTCAATCTGGATATAATGATAGTTTTGTGCAATTTATTAAAGGAATTAGCAAAATTAACTATATTTCCATTTGGATTCTGTACCTTATCTGTGTTTTAAGTTTCTCAATTATTTGTTTACCTGTTTGTTTAGTACACATTATTTACTTTGGAATAGTAAACACTCGAATACTGCTCACAAGTAGGAGTGTTCACACTTGGATATTTTGCTGTATTGGAATTCATTTCTATCTGTAAATTCTGTAACTCATTTGGTTTTATCAAATTTCTATGATATATTGCATAATAGAATTCATGTGAAATAGGCTATAGGAATGATAAATGATTCTGAATTCTGATTATTGGAATATGAATTCTTTTGAACAAATCTTTTTCTGAATAGTGTAAAAGATGCAATGCCATGAAAAATGTAATACATGTTGTAAATATTTTTATTCCAGTTCATGATTTTGATACATATAGATAGAATCAAATTTTATATTAAATAATTGAAATTTCATTGATACAATAGCAATTGCTATTAGAAAATTTTAGTTTTCACATATCAATGTTTTAAATTTATTTGATAAATTTTCAACTTTTTCCTATTTGCAATTGAAATTATTTTTCATCTGTTCATCACAGATTGAGGTTTAAAGATAAGCTGTTATGTACATCTGGCTTTCTTCTTCCTGAAGAATGCACAGAAAAAGATCTTCAATTATGGCTGCCTCAAAAACCTTGCTTTTGGGAAGATACCAAAGACTGTACAGATATTTTAAGTCCAAACGATCCATTGGACGATACCATGAGTCAATTTCTACTGACACACATAGCAAAAAGATTCTGTAGTATTGTTATTCATGAGAAAAAAGCAAGATCATGGGTTGGAAAAGACGGTTAGTTCACTTTACAAAACTATTCAGGATTTAAACAATTACTGGGCCCTGATATATACTGATTTGTATTAATAATAAGCTTATTTAACTTTGTCTATAAGTGCATCATTGTATGATTTCCTTGCAAATTTAGAATTAGTTTTGAAACCATATTCTTTGCTTTGCTAAAAAAGTTACGTTTTATACTATATATTATGGTTGCGGGCGCAACTTGCTAGTGGTTATAAGCATGCCGGATTCGCCTGATTGCAACACCAATTCGCAGGTTCGAATCCCTTGGGAGATAAGTATGTGCAATAGATTTGATGAACTCATAGTTGTCACAGGGTGGGTAACTTGACTGCTGACTTGTTAAACTTTTCCAACTGGTGTTGAATTTTAATGAAGCCAGCCTTTTGACTTTCTTCTCTAGGTTCTTTAGAAACTGTTTCTGAAACTAAGCATTTATTGTAAATTAGAAATTGGTTAGCCTATCCCTGACTGGCCAGATGAGGTCTTTTCAGGTATTTTAGCTTCATGCATATTTGAAGAAGAATTGAAATACATTGATTTAATTGGATGCCCCCTTCTCCCCTGCCCCACTTACTTATTGTTGCCCGCAGTAATTACTGAATATGAATGAATTCAAATGTCATTAACTTCACATAGCTCTGAATTTTGGTCAAGGCAAGTTTGCGCATATACTCACCCAACCATTTGTAAAGGAGACTTATTTTTATGCAAAAAGTGACAGTCACTGAAATTCTAAATGCTGTTGAAACTGCGAAATTATGGCAGTGAATTATGCACCAATAAATGCCAACTTATGCTTGATCAGGAAAATTTTAAGTCAATATGATCAAGGAAGCAATTGAGAGATGGTGAATTTGACATGACTGGAATTCCCTGAGACAAAAATGTAAATATACTAATGTAAAATTAGATTCTAAATCGAGATTATGAATTGAGTTCATTGGCATGCAAATTGCCTGGTTAATTTGGTTTTGCATTCGACTGATTGTATTCCAATCTTTTTAACAGAACAAATATATTGGAAAAGGCCTGTTATAAGTGTCAGAGAAATGTGTGATGTATGTGAAACAACATTATTTAATATGCATTGGGTTTGTCGGAAATGTGGATTTGGTATTTGTCTTGATTGTTATGAAAGGAGAATGGAGAAAACAGAGTCAGGTTGGTACAGAGGACAAATGTTTATTAATAATTTTATTTAGAATTTAAAGCTGTTTAAAATGGTTTTCATATATTAACTTGAAAAGATGAGCGAAATTGCTTTTAATTACCGTATATGATTTTTATATTTTTTTGTCAAAATATCACAACTTTTTGATTTGCTCAATGCAAGATTCTACACTCAATATGAAGTGGAGGATACTCATCTCTGAGCAAAGTTTCAGGCTTCTACTGAAATGTCAAGAGTTACTGCAACTATTGAATTTATTTTAAATTTGAATGAAAACCAAAAACTAATTGCGACATAGTTATTGTACAGTTGTAGTTCGATAAGGCATAGCCACATTCATGATTCTTGATGGCAAAGGATTTTGAAAGATGACATAATATAATATGTGATTTTGGTGCATAAAATAACTACCGGTACATCAAAGAATTATTTATTATATCTGAATGAATTTTACAAGACTCTAAACTAACATTTCCAGTAAATAATATATTTTATAGCAAACAACGATCTGTCCATATGGGTAATTATGGCTTTAACATCACTATGATTTCAGTGAAGGCTATTGACAAATTAAATGAAGATATACTGTGAAATTATATTATAATAGAAATTTTCTATACAGAACAAGATGTTTATGATTCTGACAAATCAAATCATTTTCGATGGTTGAGATGTACTAAAGGAAAAACTCATTATCATTCAGAGATGCTTCCAACACAAATTATACCAAGGTTAGTGATGAGTTCAGACTTACTCAGATACTATTGATGACGAAACAAGTGTGAAATATTCCATTACATTCTTTATCTTTGAGAGGAAATACATGATGACAAACCTATAGACATATGCTTGATTTCAATATTGATCAGGTTACTTGGCCCTTTCATACTATGGACCTCTTATTGGATATCTATCTTGTGTGCAAATAACTTCTAAAATGTGTGTCTGAGCTAAGTGTCTTAGTTATGCCAGAGCATAAGCTTGGCGAATCAAATATGGTCTCAGTGAAGTGTAAGCAATGCTCTATTTTAAAAGGATACAATGCGATAGATATTACTTTGGCTCTTGGAAAAGCGCCAACATTACATACAGACTGTTGTTTGTAATAAATGAAAGTTAAAATTATTGCTCTGTTAATCAGCAAAAGCATGACAACCATTTCCTAATGAATTTTCCCAATAATGCTTTATTAAACCAAAACTGTCAAACTAAATTTAAATGGATTGCAATATTACTTTGAAAAGGGAACCTCAAGATTCTGGTGACTGATTCAATTTGAGGTTGTCAGTGGTATCCTCGGTCTGTCTCGAATCAGTATCCTCGGTAGCAAATTCAAAACTAAGCAAAGCAAAAAAAACAGCTACCGGTAATCTCTATTTTGTATATACCAGTACTTGATTTTCATCATTTCTTGTCAAGTGTATGGTAATGATGGTTAGCAATGTAATTTAATCTTTACTACTGTGAATTCTAAACTTATTGTTTTTCTACTTTTTTAGTACGTGCCTCATAGATCTTGGTAATATGATGCACGATATTTGTTCTGCTCGTAATATTGTATCTTCATGTCCATGTGAAAAGAAGACGTACTCGTCTATGGAGATTCTCATGAAGATTCATAAAATGCGTAAGTATGAGTTTCCACTGAATCAATGTACCTAGATGCCAGTATGAATTGTTTTCAACTACCGGTAACTATCAACATGCGAAATTTGGATCTTAGTTTTAAAATCGGCTCGGTAGATGGTGAATTGCGCTGGGCGTTGCTTGCCACCTTACCTCTGATTACCCTGGGTTCGCAGGTGTGAATCCCATGCAGGGTTAATTATGTGAGAGATGTTTGCTGGACTCATCGCCGCAGTGGGTAATACCATACCCGACATGGACATGGACTGGTAACCGAACAATAGGCCATGGTTCGCCTTATGATTAAGATGTCTTATCGGCTTTCATCTCCTCCTGGAATAAACATGTAGGCTATATCCTATCTCATCCTAAAATGCCACATTCAGAAATGGCAATCATAAATCAACTTACTATTGTAAATACTCGAAATAAATCAATTCAACAGAAATGATGATAAACATAATTTTGATTGATTTTTTGGTTCACAATGTCATTAGCTTAATGGAGCTTTTCCAAATTCTTACTAAAATCAAGAATCTACTAATTGAAATATAATCAATTACAAATGTATTCGAATATTAATTAGTTTTTGATATTTTAGACCATATTATTCAATTTAAAAGTGTTTTTTTCATTGGACAACTTTATGCATATTGAATTTTTCTGTAAAATTGTTATACAAAATTAATCTGGAGAAAACATAGCCTATAATGCATTGATAATTCTTTGAATCTATTAATTCTATTATTTAATCACCTTCTGAATATTGTTGTCATTTCAGAGCAAAAACAATCTGTATCTTCCAATCCTGAAACTAATTCTTCTGCAGAAGAGCAGCCTACAGAGGAAACAAGCAAGTAAGAATGTTTCTTAAATTGAAAAATGGAATGAAATTGTTGTATGGATCGCTTTGCAAAATTGTTTTGTGAGATAAAAATTTCTCTATAACTAGCTACTGCAGAATAGCTTCGAATTATCCATAGTTTTAAATTTTTGAAGTTCATTATTTTTTTGATAAACTTGGATCTAAAACCTGAATATCTGATCTGCAATGCCGAACTAGTAACAATCAGGCCAGTGCTTGACATTTAGCCTTTAAGTCAATGGTTCCCTACTTTTTTTGACAAATTCCTCTATTTGCTTATATTTTAGATCTCTTTATTCTATCCTCACTATGTAGGCCATATCCCTGCAATTTGTTTAATTTTCAAATGATCCTTAGCTGGTGCTTCTTCCAACTTGCTTGGTTTGAGTAGTTTATTATGTGAGCATATCAGACAAACATGTGCAAACTGAATAATGATATATTCGAAGATAAATTTTATCATATATTTTTGATTTCAATCCGATGGCTATGCTATGGAATAAATGTACTGCCACCTTAAAAATATTAGTCATATTATATAGTTGTATTAATTTCAATTGCAGGAAACGGAAATCGTCAGCGAGCAATTGGTTATCAAGTATCAACGCTCACGAACAAAAATGCAAAGAACGGAAATTGAATCACAGCCATTCTAGATCAATAAGGTGAGTGTTTCACACTTGGTATTCAATATTCAAGTATCTTTATTTTAGTGAGCATTGATAATCAGATATTTTCATGTAATAAAAACACTACTCATTCTCAGGGGTGATGGTTTTCAACCAGGATTCTGTGGCACCCTAGGTTTTCACCAGTACAGTTTAGAGGCTTCGCAACTTTCCATTCTAATCCCAGAGTTCATATTAATATATGTAGCCTATATTGTTTAAATATATATAGCTTACTTGCTACACTTCAAAGATCATTTTATTTTGTCAATATTTAGTTTGCTTTTATGTATATTCGGGCTATTATAGAATTCAATAAATGGCAATAAAAGACAATTAAACTATTGTACAGTACAGGGGTTCCTCAAGCTTCCTCAAGAATGTCTTCACAAAAAGGTTGAAAAGTCTTGCTCAAAGGACTTGGTCATAACCTGTATTAACTTGCATTAATTTCAAGTTTATGAAAGCATTCTAATATAAAGTTTCATGTCACTCCTCGTTTTTTATTTTATGGGATACATTTTTGCATAGCAATTTTATGTTGTTAAACAAATATTTGTACAGTAACAATAAAGGCATTTGCTTGAAAGACATGATTGCAAAAAGAATACAAAACCAAGATCAGCTCCGGAATACTTCATCACATCAGAAAGGTTTGATCACCCTTCATGCTTCTTTTATATTATAGAATGCAATACTGACTTATAGAATCATGTACACTGTACAGCATTTTTAACAGTAACAATTATGAGAATTCTATTCTGCCTTATAAGGTTCAATTATTGCTTTAAAAATATGGCAAATTTTACTGATCAATTTGATCAATAGCGCGTCTATTGTGCCAGGGTTTGTAAACTCATGGTATCATGGAGCCTGTGAAGAGTTTGACTATTATTTATGGAGCCTCACAATAAATTTCTAAAAATAAAGCAAGAAACACAAAGATAAAAGTTCCTGTGTGAATTTAAATTTATTTAATGGCTTTGATGTATTTGTTGCTTTGTATTTAAAAATATAGTTGATAAACATATTAATAAAGTAGAGTCGAATTGTAGCAACAAGGCGGTAATTGAAATATGGTGTTAGCCATTCGAACTTATGGATGATGTCATGTTTGAATTACCACTACCAATGTCAAATTTTATTAATGTCGTTATTGCTTTGGACATATACGAAACTAGCCAATTCATTATTTAATTAGCGAACGAATAGCTTGTGGAGTCCTTAGGTTTCTCTCACGAAGCCCTAGGACTCAGTATGGAGCACTTTGAGAACCCATGTATTATGCTATGAATGAGCGGAATTCTAATTCTATGAGAATGAGCGGAATTAGTCCAATCATTCTCTTGAGAGAGAAAAATAGAGAAAAGATCTCATTCATGTTTATAAAGTAAATTTTTTAGTCGTATGACAGTTGTTTGATTACATTTTTTTCGACAGATGAAGACTATGCACAACGAAACTGGTTATGTGAAGGAAGACTATTGCAACTATTAGACAGCCAACATCCGAATAATACTGATATTTTTAAATTGCATTGGAAATATGGAATGGTAGGCATCATTTTTATTTTGTGACATGTTTTCATGCCTTCGCTCCAAACAATATGATATCTCTAACAGAATTATGGTTAAAATTGTATTTGATAAAATTTAAAATCTCTGCATATCATTGTCTCGTCGTTTAAATGATTTCTTTGACTCAAAGTACAGGGTGATGTAAAAAACAAGATCCATCAATTTATCATTTACTTCTATGAAAATAAAATAATATTATTGAATTCCGTTTACACTTAAACTAATGTTTGTGTAGAATGCTTTGCACAAATTTTACCCTGTCTAGAACTGCGGTACTCAACCTTTTTTTTTGTGACTCCTTTTAGTTGCACAAAATTTCTGTGGCCTAATAACTTTCTCATGCAAGGGTAAACTACAGAAAAACCAAAAAATTCTTTTCGCGAAAATGAACACTTTCACCTCATTAATTTGAATGAAAATCACCATACATAAGAAACAAGCTATTTTCAGAAGGTCTGTGGTCAACCTCAAATTGTTTTTGTGGCCCAGCAGTTGGTCATGGCCCACTGGTTGAAATTTATTGTTCTACAATATGTTTCGAATGACTTGGGTTTTGGTCACCCTGTACTATTTGCATAAATGGACATGTATATTTAATTATGTATTAAGGAAATTGATTGTTGAATGATTTTTGGTCAATTTGAAATTATGCATTTTTTTTTCATATCTTCATCATTTTTAGCCTGTCCTTGTTTCCGGTGTTGGAAAATATCTTAATATGGATTTGTGGCATCCCAGTCAGTTATCAAGAGAATATGGAGAAGAAAATTCTAAAAATTCTATGGTTAATTGCATGTCTGGCTCTATCATTACCAATATGAAGATCAGAGATTTCTGGGACGGATTTGAAAATATTTCACGTAAGTTGAAAAATTAGAATTTGTATTCATATGGTTTGTGACTGCAGACTACTGGATTAGGCCCAACATCTTTTTGATGTTTAGATTGTTTCATTTGTAAGTTGGTAAAATAATGATATAATTTGGTTATCCCTTCTTATATTTATGTTTTCATTAGAACGTCTCCTTGATGAAAACGGCAAAACAATGATACTGAAGTTAAAAGATTGGCCTCCTACAGAAGCTTTCCATGATGTTATGCCAGAGATGTTTGAGGTAAAATGTGACTCGAAGAAAATAATAAGTCTGGATATGAATTTCTTTGTTTCTTATTCATGTTGGAAGTAAAGTATATATTATTTTATTTTCAAGAGAAAAGCAAGGTTATGCACACTCTTCAGAAGTGAAAAAATAATTGACCACTGAAATGTTTTGGGAAACTAAATAAATTTATGATACTGCATTGGGTACTCCCGCAGTGTGTGTACCAGGTTAGGGTTAGGCCATACTTTTATTCCGATTTTCCTTATTTTAGTTCTATTACGAGTTCGGGGACTGTCTGTGTTAGCCAAGTGAATATACCCCCTGCCCATAGGTTTCAGTCCCTTTACACAACTTGATGTAAAGTAGGCGAACAAAATTAGTTACTTCCATATTGGTACACACACTTCTGGAGCGCCCTGCATTGCGCATCAGCAAGTGTCGATTAACGAGAGACTTGATGAAGTTTAAGCCGATACGATCACAAAGTTTACTGCCGGTTCAAAAAATTTTGTGTCCATTTTCTCGAAGCTTCTAGAGCAACCTTTACTGCGGCTCTTGTTAATGACTTGACTTGAAACCAAAATGCGGAAGTATATTAGTTAGTCGAATGGATTCCCCCATGTTTATTTGCGTAGCGTTGACTAATCTACAAGATGCAATAGTGACGCAACAGTAAGCGTTTTCGCGGCCACTCCGACACTTTTCACTTGGAAAGATTTAGACATGGCTGTAATCAATCATTGGCTTGCTTTCGTGGATTTTTAGTTTTTGTCGAATTGCCGAATATTATGTATAAATCAAATAACTCAATGAATATTTTAATTTCTACCGCATTTTTATTTTGTTCCAGTAATCAAAAATAGTCCCGAAATATCTAGCAATCATCTCAAGCAGCTACTGCACCTTGTATCCTCCACGATTACGACCCGCTTTGACAAACTTGTTAGAAATCAAAGCCAAATTAAATGGCTGTTCGTCTAGGGTGGGCAAAATCGAATCTTTTTTCGAATTGAATAATTTAAATATTTTAAACGAATACTGAATAATCGAATAGTGAATATTTTATTTACATACCAGGGATCCAGAACGTCGGAGGTCGATGTTCCATTTGGAAATTAATTGAAACATTGAAAAGTCGGCAATAAAGCGTACTTTCATCATAATCGCTGATTGTCTTTGTCACCGCGATCGTTTCGGCGGCGATATCCTAAAGTTGGTATTCTATATTCTCGCCCTTTCTCGTTTTTTTGCAAGAACAAGGGGTCGCCGGATATCCCAGTTTCATATTTCTAGTATACCCTTGCTTCCACATCAGCGACAGCTGTTGAATACATTAAGGGGTGATTTCAAAACCAAAATAATTTTATTCTGAGTTTTATCCTCTGGATTTGATCTTCCTTATCATCGCTTGTAAATTAATCGTGTCTGATTAAAGTGAACGGTAATCGAGATGCAGATATTTACTAAAATGATAATTGAGTTTCTCATGCTTTTCTATGGCATTCGTGTTATTTTAGTATTAGAGAGTAAACATTACTTGGCCAAGGATGGAAGGGATCGCTAAAGAGCTAATACAGAGTGCTTTAAAGGAAGTAGGATATGACATTTCTTATCTGGTTACAACTTAATGAGTGTTTTTCATACAAGTAACTCATACCAGCTTTTGTAAAATCTTTTGGTCATTTTTAAATCCATTTATATAACTCAAGTTTTCTAATGACCTAAATAAAATCGCCTTTTTTACAATAAAAAGGGCCGAAAAGTCATTTCAACATTTAATTTTGTTCAACTTTATGTTCGGTAATGCAAGAAATGGCTAATGACATGTCACCAGGCATGCGGAGTCTAAAATCTGGAAAATTTATTTTAAATACCAAATCTGGTTTCACGTTTCTAAATTTACGGAACGATCGGTACGTTTTTTTTGCAAAATATGGAATTGAAACAAATTGTTAAGTGCAAAGATAACACCATAAAGCAAAGACAACGACTTTTCAAATTTGTCTTTTTTTTCTGATAGCAGGTGCCGTTGGGAAATCTCGCACAATTCACGACTTAGTTGGAGACGCGCGAGTTTGGTTACCAAGCAGAGCGGCGCAGGTCACGTGGTACGGGTTATTCCAATAATAATATGCCATTCGTATATTTTACTATTCGAATATTTTTGCCCAGCCCTAGTTGTTACGTGTGTTGTTGTTACGATGACTTGGTATTTTAAATACGCGCTTAAGTTTTGTTGCTATTTTAACTTGCGTTGTTTGTGTGCGGCTCTCCATAACTTTGAGGTTTGAAATGCGGCTCTGGGACTAAAAAAGTTTGAGAACCACTGTTCTAGAGTCTGCACTGCTTTAACGAAATTATTGCTGTTTCGATATTGGTACATCTTCCTTATTTTTTAGGATTTACAACAAGCCCTGCCTTTAAGAGATTACACATTTGTTGGTGGAAAATGTAACGTAGCTTCAAGATTACCTCACTTCTATGTTAAACCTGATTTAGGACCAAAAATGTACAATGCTTATGGTAAGTACAAGGCAGTTGTGTGTTCCTTTTAAATTCAGATATTCTGAAATAAAGTTACTTGAGCTTTGAAATAAATCACAGTGGGGGGCACAGTGTTTCAAGATGTCGTTTTCTAAAATTTTGTTAGAAGATAGATATTTTTAGATTTTTCATTTCCCAGTAACAAGTTAACAGTATAAAAGGCAAATACCGCATATAAAGTGATTTTTTTAATCTCCAAAGATGTGGAAAGATTTAAAAAAAGACATTTTGTGAGTTTATAATTGTTATATTTGCATAGCTTCCCGAATCGTCAAATTCACAAGTGATTTCAGTTTTATATTGAGTGGCTCACTGTCTCATATCATACTCACATATTTTATTTTGTATCATTTTGTCTGACAAAGAAACTTTTTTTGTACGACTTGACGCTTAATCCTACCTTCCAACAAGACCCTGTATTAAGCCATTGATATGGAAGGAGCTATTATTATCTGAAGATATATTCGATTCTGCATTGTCTACCCAATTGAACTTCGCTTAATATAGTTATATTAATTCTTGTTATCAATCCTGTAAGTTCATATGGTTACAATAATATAAAAGCAGGGAGTAAAGGGCATTAGTCAGGTACATGATATTTCATGAACCTAATTTTTTATTATAAAAAATACAATTTCTCCGTTTAGGTTGGGTCACCGAAACAGACTGGAGACAAGGTACTACTAATTTACATCTTGATATATCTGATGCCGTAAATATCATGGTTTATGTTGGTATTCCTGCTGATGAACCTTTCCAAGCCAGAGAAACTTTATTGCAGGTACATTAAATTGTATTTGGGATGTTACGGTCGACGGAGGTTGACATTACGTCCTCAGCTTTAGAAATACACTCGCCATCACAATTACCCAGTATAAGTTGATTGTTGGGATAATTATGTGCAAAGGAATTTCTGGACTCCTCGCCATTGTAGCGTAGTTCACGAACGGATATGGTTTCCTCCACCATCAAGTCCATGCATCTGCACTGGCTAACTAATCCTATACTGATAACCGCATCAGAAGTTCGCCATATACGCCCCTCAAAGATAAATACGTAAATTCGATCCTATCGTATAGCATATTAATTACTCCAAACTTGGAAAGTACATTGATAAAGGATGTGAGGTGCGCTAGCTTTTGCTCCGCTCTTTCTAGAAATGGTCAAATAAATTTAAATGGCTAGAAATATTTTAAATAATCGTAGCTTAGCCAATTCATTAAACCTCTATTAAGGCTGGCAATTGAGTTGTGTACTTATGAATTGGCAAAGGCTTGAACTCTTGATCTTGAACATAATTAGTTCTGCTCCCAAGAAAAGATTAGAAAAACAAAACACGAGTTTATACTCTTTTATATTGAGCTACAGCAGGGGTGGGCAGAGTTTTTTTGCAAGGGCCGCATTCAGAAAATCATTTTTGTAGAGGGGCTCTTTAGGAGAAGCACTTATTTCTCCTCAAAAGATCATATCATATAGTTTCCGTGAGTTAAAATGTAATATGTGAAATATCCCAAATTTAAGATTTTCAAAGAAATATATTGGAAGACGAAGTAAAAATATCAACTGACACAAATTTTTTGACGAAGCAAAGAAACATATCACCAGTTAATATTCATGAAAAGTATAATGTCAATACGAATGCTGCATTGATAACAATTCACAGTATAGATATTTCAAATAAAGTTCGAAATAAGTCTAAATTTCATGTGTCAGCACTAAATGCTTTAGCGGGCTGTAGTTTTCCAATCCCTGAATTTCAGACACAATCCAAGTTTTATTTGGTCTCTCTTATTTAGATTGTTCGGGAAGGAGAAGTGGATGATTTACAATTTACCAGAGCAATAATGGATAAACCTGGTGCCTTATGGCATATCTTTCATCAGAGAGATGTTGATAAAATCAGGCAGTTCATAACCAAGGTAATATCAATTTTGAATTTGAATGATGAAATAAATAAAGACATTACAATTTGTGGCAATCTGGGAAAACAAGGCTCAAAAATTTTTTCTACATTAGAAGAGTTCTAGTTGTTTCACCCCGTTTATGATATATTATGAATATCAGTCTTTCAAAATATTTTATAAGTTTTGTCGGATGTAATCTGGCGCCGCTCAAAACAAGATTGCTGGCCACAAAATTGATGTAAACAAGCCTTTTTTGTTAATTTTAATTAATTGATTTGGTAATCTTAACTAAGTGAGTTAAAAATATGTGTTATATAAGCAGGCCCAAAATGCCGAACTATTGTAACACCCATTTTGACGCATTTCAGGTTTGTGATGAACGTGGAGAGACGGTTGCCCCTGACCACGATCCCATTCACGATCAACAAATATATCTCGATAAACAGTTGCGTCACAGATTAAAGGAAGAATATAATGTGGAAGGTTATGCTATATTACAATGTCAAGGTGATGGGGTTTTCATTCCCGCTGGTGCACCACATCAGGTAATACAATATAAGGATTTAGGTGAAATCATATATAGGTCTTCACCAAATATTACAAATGGATGTTTTCTTGATCTTTGACCCCAAGAAAAAAACCTATACTTTTATACCTTCCTTTACCATTGAAAATTTTAGATGCCTATTTTGAGAGTAGTTTTGTGAGTTAGCACCAATAAATTGGTTTGCATGTTTTAAACAATCTTTTCTATTCAAAATATTTAACCACTCGTCATTTAAAAGTGGTTCCCGTACATTAGAACCTGCGACAATTGCATCTGCATACTATTGCACCTATGGAAATTTTTTTTGTTTTGCGGATATTTTAACCCATACTAACCCTAACTCATGGGTTTTAGCACCCGCATATAGATTGAACCCGCGGATATACAGATGGGTTCAAATCTACGGTCACCTTTAAAAGTACTGGTAGAAAAGTGCAACGAACTAAAAACTGACAGATAGCCCAGGAAACTACATGTCTTAGTGACAAAAGCGTTCTGAGTAGCTGCTAAAATTTCTATTGTCATATCTTGCTTATTAACCAATGTTACAGAAGTAGGCAAGAAAGACGATGCTCTTGGAAACACAATTATTTTAAGATTTTTGTTTGTTAATATCCTTAATAGCAATATCTAGGATTAATAATTGTTATCTCAGACAGAATTTCTAACCATTATCCATCTTTTATCAAAGGTATTCAATCTGCATAGTTGCATCAAAATTGCAGAAGATTTCGTATCTCCAGAACACATCGATAAATGTTTTCTGCTAACTAACGAATTTCGTTATCTTTCATCGAATCATTCCAATCACGAAGATAAACTACAAATAAAAAACATGATTTATCATGCTGTGAAAGACATTGTTTCCAGTTCTTTACACACACACTGCCGTTGAATACCATATTTCCCGAACCATAACTGTCATCGGGCTATAAGACACAACGTTTTTTAATGAGTATTGGATGACCGGACAAATCTCATTAAACATAAAAACTAAATTTTTTTATGGCTATTGTATTTTATTCCAAGATAACGTAAAACGGCTGTTTGTTTATGAAAAAATAGTACTGGTACTGGTTTTGAGTGTATGCAATAAAGCATAAAGGCACAACGGCTTATAAGACGTGTGATCGATTTTTGAGAAAAATGCTTTATGGACAGTAAAATACACAGTCTGGTCTTACTCGCAGTTCTGATTTTATCATTTACAACCAGGTATAGTATTTCTGCTATAGTCATACTTGATTTGTAAGATATTTTTAAACTTTTTTTTTGCAAGTTCAGCAGTGTCAGCATCAAAATTGTCTTATGATAAGTAAAGTGAAATCAGAGATATACAAAACAGATTGTACCCTATTTAAATTGTCTCAAATCAAATTCTCGATTTTCAAATAATTTAGAATCGCTTTCTTCTGTAAAAAATTATCATTTTGAGTACCTGAAGTTTCACATCAAACCAAAAAGGATTTTCATTTAGTTTCTTGATATGTGAAAAGGTAGAATATCAACCCAATTCAATGAATTTGTGTCATATCGGTTTTCCTGCAATTCCAGAACAAGCTCATCAAATATACATTGACTCAAAAAAATCTTAGTTGTGAATTAATTGAAAAAAAGTTAAAAATAATAGAAATTTCTGTTATCTGCACTTTTTTGTATTGTACTATTTAGGCAATTTATTTTGAGCATGTTCGTACTTTACTATAGTTTCATTTTATCTGGTTTAGAATTAATTCTCAGAATGTTTTCGATAATCAGTAATGGTATTTGGTAATAATAATGAAATTTTCCAAACTTGTCTAAGCTTAAGGAAAGTTTGTATTTATTTCTTTGCGTTTCATATTTTCCTTTCATACTTAGCATTTGGACTTAATAAGTTGATAACATAGTTTTCATATTCTGATGGTTAATCTAAGATGACCAAGATGAGAATTTCCTCAAATGCCAAAAATTGGTGCTCCAGCTTTCGAAGCAGACGAAATATTGCCATGTTTTAATCCAGTGTGAGATTTGCATAAAATAGCATATTTGACCTGTTTGCAATTGTCATATCTGGTTAATTTTGTGCCCGTCTTTTTTATGTGTATTCGTTGTAGCTATTGGGTGCAGGTTTCTTTTCTAGGAGTTTTCATTGATTCGCTATAACTTGTTTCTAAAGAAACAAGTTATTGCTCCCAGCTCCCAAGCAAATTGAATGGCATATGCAAGCTTTTTTTCATTGTCTGCTTCGGGGTCTGCTCAGTGATTGCTTCAATGAGAAATTTTAACGTCAATTACAATTATAAATACTGATTTTTCAGTTTAGTCTTCGATTCAGGCGGCTTTTGAAATTTATTCTCCGCTCTGACTGCAATATCATCAAAAACATCAACTCCAACCTCACAGCCATAGTTTTTGTGAAATTGAAAAAATAAACATTTATAAGTATTGAATAATAATGGTGCCTGGAATAAAATAAGACTGCTGATTCTGATCAAGAAGGCCTCTCCCTCTGTTTCATAAAACCATTCGACGGTATCTACACATTTGTTGGTTTCCTGGTATGGAAATATGGAAAGAGAAAATCTGTAGCTAACTGTTCTTAATTTGAGCATTCACTCTGATAATATGAAATATAATCACCAAGGTGTATGTCTATAAGGTTCAACATAAAGACTTGTTTCATTAGCAACATATGAGAATTCTATATTCTGAATATACATTAAACATGGTATACAAAGATGTTTTCAGTCATTTTTCTCTTTATATCAAAATTACACTTATTGTACATGTTTTTATCACTTTAACTTTTTCCCTTGTGCTTGAAAGCGATTTCAAGAATATAATAAAGTGAATTCAACTGATGGGATATGTCATACAGGTACAAGATATATACTTTTCTGGGGCCAGAGATATCCAAACCAGTTTGTAGTCGGGTTTTCAATAATTTTTCCCTGATCTGAAAAGATTAAGAAGTCTTGGTTCGCCATATGATTCAAGCCATGTTAGCGGGGCGATCCCGGACAAATGTGAAAAAGAGAATTTTAGTCTTAACTCGAAAGAAGTGTTATGATCAATATAGTTTAGTCTGTGAAGCATTGATGATTTTGCTTGTACTGACTGCATCAGATTTTTTTGATATAATTGTTCTTTCGTAACTTGTTTTGTTTGATGTCCCTGTAGATGTTATGCTAAAATTTAGTGTTTCTATTTTTATCCATTTTGATGTAATTTTTTGATAAAACCAATAAACATAGAACTGCATGAGTACAGTTGTTTAAAAATAAATATTGAGTTTTGGAAGTTGCCTGAATTAGAATATTTGTTGTAACGAACTCTTGTGGTCAAGATGATCTAAATACTTGTGAAGTCATACTAACAACTTAATCTGTGGAAAGTCGCCGTGGATTTGATGATGCCATCTAATTACAAGCATTTGCTTCCAAAGTTTACGTGGCGAAATGAACTGTTAGCCATATTTTTTCAATTTTAGTCTTGACGGTATGTTGGACTGCCGTGGCCTGCGAGAGAGCCTCCAAACAAAGTTGAGCGTTGGAAGTGATTTCCCTCCACCCCGCCCCCCAACATTTTCAGGTGTGACACCGTACTACATTTCATAACGTAAATAAAATTATATTTGAATATTCAGATATCTATCACCACCTAAATTTGGGTGTTACTGAGTGTTGATAATTTTACGGGTGAAACAAGTGCTCCTATACTGAAAAAGATACACGCAGAAAAAGATCAATGTGTATGTTAACCCCAATCCACCAATACGACACCCGGTCAATGTATCTAGCTTTCATTGCTCGCCTTTCTGTTAAACTCAAGTAAAAATATTCACCAAATAACCCGTTTCATGATTCTATTATGTTTTCTGATCCATGGAAGAAGGCGCGAGCAGCAAAATTCGTACGACACAAACTTTAAGAGAGAGAGAGATTTATTGTTTTGTCAGACGTTATTATTACTCCAACACCAATTTTCTGAACTGCTTTCTTAGATTTCGGGTTAGGTTAGATTATTCTTGGTTATACTAATCTAATCAGAAACAAAAAAAATTAGCCGTGGAACTTGGTATTCATGCAACAACGAGATAGAACCGAAATTTCTACTACTGAAGTGCAAATAGTTATAATTTGCCCAGAATATACAAGAGAGTAGAATGAACGAACGATGAAACGCTACACTCGGAAGTCTATTACATTCAAATCACAACATACATGAACTTATGAACGGAAAAGGAAATGTTATTGCTATAAGGAAATTTACGAGCGCGTCTAAATATGGTATTATTAGAACTTGAATATACGAGTTTTGAAACCATAAAACAATTGAGTCAGTCGATTGAATGTGCTTCGAGATATTGCAAGAGACGTTGTTGTGTTGACGATCGTTGCATAAAGATACTCTCATAAACATATCCTATTGTATTTTTGGCGCTCGAGATGTGTACCAATATGGAGGTAACTAATTTTGTTGGCCCATTTTACATCAAGTTGTGTAAAGAGGACTGAAACCTATGGGCAGGAGGATATTTACTTGGATATCACAGACAGTCCCCGAATTTGTAATAGAACTAAAATAAAGAAAATCCGAATAAAATTATGGCCTAACCCTAGCCTGGTCCACACACTACGGGAGTACCCAGGAAATAGGAGGGACGCGAGGAACAAAATTGTACGAAATCAACTTTGCCGTTATCATGCCCCCCCCCCCCCTCACCAATTTCCTGAACTGCTTAGGTGATATTTCTCCTGGTTATACTAATCTAATCAAAAACAAATTAATAAGCAGACGTGAAACCTGGTACGTATTCATGCAACAATTTATAATTTGCCCAGAATATACAAGAGAGTAGAATGAACGAACGATGAAACGCTACACTCGGAAGTCTATAACATTCAGATCACAACATGCATGAACTTATGAACGGAAAAGGAAATGTTATTGCTATGAGGAAATTTATAAGCGCGTCTAAATATGATATTATTAGAACTCGTATACGAGTTTTGGAATAATGAAACAATTGAGTTAGTCTATTGAATGTGCTTTGGGTAAGGGGAAGGGACGCTGTTATGTTGACGGAGGTTGCCTAAAAATACTTACATAAACATAGCCTGTATTTTTGCCTGTCTTGCTTTTCGTATGTTAATGATTGTGAGATATTTATGAGATCTGTGGTTCGTAACATTTGTGCGGCAAAACGGTGGTCAGCTTCAATTGTGTCGACGTGTTATTCCACGTCGGAAATATAAAATGATAGTCTGCTGAATTCAATCGGGGTAAGTAATTGCATTGCGTAGTTGCATAACCGCTCATCTAGGGATTACATGAAGCTTATAAGAATACGAATTATATATAATTCTTTAATTAGAAATCGATCTATGTGGCGTTCGATCAGTTCATAATTCTTCATGATTGAGTCTCTACCCTGTTGCAGAAGTAATATCAAGGTTTTCAACTAGGCCTATTTACAGTTCAGGTAAAAAGTGAAAACCCAAAGTCGGATGTGGTATATCGCTATAAAATAAATTTGATCGTGTAGGCTACTTGGAGATATAAAAGGTTTTTCATAAGATTATTCTCATTGTATATTTTTGAAGTACGACCTGTTTGGTTAAGGCAAATTTATGATTTATCTCTTCAGATCTAGTTCAGATGAGGAAATTTATATAAAGCGTAGAACAACGTTTTTATAAAATAAATCAGCTATCGACAAGAGTCTGTTTCAGGGTCGTGTACTTTTCCGGGCTGAATATTTTGGCACATGCAAAGTTAAATATAATTTCCAATGGACGCACAATAGAAATAGTCTATATTGGATGAAATTTAGCATCCTGTAACGAATAGGGCGTCGGAAAAAGAGGTGCCAGATTCAAGCGTTTCGTTGAAACAAAACAAACGCAGGGTTCTCGTGCTGAATAAATATAATACGAGTTTTGTGTCTTTTGACAGTCAGTCTGCTGGAGGAAAATCAGTTTTCCGATCCACAGTGCGAATAGGTTAACAGGCCCGGGAATAAATGACGCTTTGTGTAATATATGAGCTACATTTATACATAGCAATGAAAGAAAACGGTTGAAATATTCCCCCCAAAATAGCATAAGGTAGTCTTTGTTTTATCACAATGCATAGACAATGCCTTGTTTTATTTGCAATTATTTCGCCAATTCCTGATTACCATATCTACCACACTTCTCGCGGCTTTCGAGAATTCAATAAACAAATGACAGAGGTGCCTGTTATCCGTGCATGTTAATAAATTCGATGGTTATTAAATCTTCGCCTACTCTTAATTACATCCGATTCTATTTGACGTATCTGCCGTTCAAAAATTACGATAGGAAAATGTGTATCACTGAAGGAATTTTGACGTAACCGTAGCGCATTCACATTATTTAATAGTTTACCAAAGATCTAAATTTTCATCTATGCACATTGGGATATTTTGTATAGATATGTTTCTTCAATTGTCAAAGACACCAATCGAACTTCAACGAGCACACACAAGAAATGCGTACCTTGTAACAGGTTTAGAGTGTATCTGTGTTAAATTCGAACAGCTCGTTGGTCTGATCCGGTATTTTTATTAAAACCCTACTAACTTCAACACTCTCCTAATGAAGAATTCTGAGTGAGTAACTGTCTCTACCCATCCAATTTGTAGTGAAGGCGCATAAAATATAAAAACAACATTGTGGCAATTCCATTAAATTTTACTTCTATTTATATTCTCTTCCTTCACGGGGAAGCGACTATCACGCTTCTTCTTGCTGATGAGTGCTACTGAGTGATGCACAACATGCTTT
Source organism: Styela clava (assembly GCF_964204865.1). NCBI lineage: Eukaryota > Metazoa > Chordata > Ascidiacea > Stolidobranchia > Styelidae > Styela > Styela clava. The sequence goes on along the minus strand of NC_135258.1, from coordinate 16,936,612 downwards.
CTTCACCTAGTTATTATTATATTTATATAATACAGAATATAAACAAGCAATCTGAAAAAAACATATGGTAGACATTGCTATCCTGTAACGCCCTTGTCTTTATTTCTTTCATACTAGGTCCATCATTATTCGTAGAAAGGTGATGGATTAAAAATTCTATTTTCTTTTGTTGAGGAGTTTTATGCGATAATTCATGCTTAGTAATCCCTTTGCGACCGTATTGAAATTGTAAGAAATATTGCGGTTTTTCCACTCCTAGTAGCTTTCTATAATTCAGCGGCTTTTGGTGCGGGGTATTGTTTGATAGATTTTTGTTTTCGTACTGTTTTCATTGGGATATTTTACAAAGCGGAAATGCTATATAACTAATATCAGATGTTCTTTTGTAAAAACTTTTGTAATTTAAACTGTAATTTTTGCACAGCAATAAATTCCTCGAGTTAGTTAAATTATTTTATATTATGAAGTTCAATAATTTTCATGTTATCTGTGATTGGGAAATTTATTTTATTTCTTCTCAGAACGCATAGATAGGGAATAGTTAGTTAGGGTAAGTACCCAGAATGACATTCCAATATCTTTTTATCTGTTTGATGATTATCGTCTGCGTGTCCGTTCTACCTTCTACAGCTGGTAAGTAGGAATAATATTTTATAATAAATTGGAATTTTGTTTTCAGCTAAACGTTGGGAAACATTGAATGAAACATGAATTTCTCAATTGCTAATTTCTTCTTGCTTCAGATCCATGTCGCGATAATTTCGGGGGATGTGATAAACAAACTGGACTGTGTTGGTATACTGGAAGAACTTCTAATTTTTGTTCTTGTAAAGCAGGTTACAAAGAGGATACAACAGCTATAGTTCACACTTGTATTGGTATGTTAAACCACCTAAATACACGTACAAGTTGATGTTTTTTGTGGGTGATGCCAATAGTTTTGACGAGCTCGCGGCTTCTATGGCTAACCCGTCGATCGCAACAACTGCCAATTCGAAGCCCAGACAAAATTAAACAGGCTGTAAATGAGGCTTCTGTCGGTCACTCAGCTTGGTCGAATAAATCTAAATATACCAGATATGACCAATTGGCGTGAGCGATATCGTCTGAAACCTAGGTGAAAAGTGTGTAACAAATTCAGTAGTTGGATTTAAGGCGGTTTTTTTTTTTGAAGGCGATTTTTTTTGCGTACGTTTTTTATTAAACTGTTAAGCATCATTATAGAGCTGAATGCTAAGTATGGATTGCCTCTAACGGCAACGACATATCAAATAAATGATAAACAGTTACCGGTAATTCAAAACTAAATTGTGATTCAGATAACTAGAGTTACGCCGTACACATCTAGTATAGCCTACATCAAGTGGAGAACATTTTGTCTACTCCAGGTCCCGAATAGTTGCTGATTGAAAAAGTCGAAATATTATCTGCTGGCATTGAACTTGATATAATTTAGCGTTGAAAATTTTTTTGTACCACACAGTCATTTCCTTATTTTTGACGTATTTAATTGTACTCTATAGATGTGAATGAATGCGTGGAAGTCCGCCCTTGTGACGAAAATGCAATTTGTCAAAATACAAACGGAAGTTATATTTGTCATTGCAAATGCGGACATATCATGGATTACACCGGACAGCATTGCGGTTAGTCTTGTTACTAACAGTATTTTGTTTTTTCAAGCGATTGATTGTTACCGCGAAATTATCCACGGACTGGTTGGCCTGATCAAATCAGCCATTTTGAAAAAATCGTCTGAACCGTTCTTGGACACGAAATGTACATACAAATGTATCGTTTTGTTATTTATTTTTCCACTGCCGTAACAGCATACATTCCACATACACATCACAGATGTTAAGTTTGATTTTGTATGTCTTTCGGCCGTACGTAATAAACTGAGCAGAACATTCCAAATCAACGAATGCTGGACCTTCAATTATTAGCAATTCAGTACATACTTGGTCATATCGGCGAAGCAAATAAATCGTAAATATTTAAAACATTTCTTAAAATTGTACAAATATTTCGTGTGCTTTTCTATTATTTTACTTTTCAATTGAACGATTATATTTTATTTACCAATTTCACGAAAAATTATATTCTGTCACCTTTTCAGATATAACAGATTCAGTAAATAGCGAATATCATTAAAATATTATCAAGGTTTATTTGTATATTTTCTATCTAGTGGAAGGATCTAAAATTGTGGGACAGTGCCTCCTCCCATCTACTTGTAAACACCTAATATGGCGATGGTTTATAAATATTCCCTTCGATATCGAATTTTCAAAATGGAATTTCATTACAAACGTCGATTCAACTCCGGAAAGAGTGCAAGATATCAACAATCCTCAGTAAGTGTTTGAAGTTTGAGTATTTCTTTTTTGCTTTTCAATGTTAAGTAATAATATGTTTAATCATTTGTTATCGCAGTGGAACATGTAAATGTGAAACAGGCTTCAGACTGAACTATTGTGGGTATTGCACAGACATAGACGAATGTTCAGAAGGTAATTATTTGAAGCTTGCGTGCTTAAAACTGCCATAACTATCCCATACAACTCAATTTCTGTATTTCATTTTCATTGCCAGGTAAAAGCAATTGTACCGGACCAACAGCAAAATGCGTCAATACCGAAGGAAGCTATTACTGCGAGTGTTCGTCGGGTTACACGATTGGCCCATGCAAACGCAGATGTTATGGTACACTTTATTTATTTATTCATTTCTCAATCCAGAGAAAATATGATTAATTTAAACAAACTATTTTATTTTTCAGCTGCGGGAGTCGAACCATCTTTATGTGAGTACCGCCAAAGGCATTGCTACTTACTTATCATTAGCAGGAAATCAACATAGGAATTAAAAATCAAATTATTTTTTAGGTGAAACACCGGATCTTTCAAGCTTATCTATTGCTGGTAAGTTTGATATTCTGTATTGAATTTAATAAATAATAGATTTTTAAATATACAAAATATGAAAACCGAAATCCATTTTCTTATAAATAACACGTTTTTATTTAAAATAACTGCTAAACATAGATTATTCAAAAATGACCATATCGTCATCTTCAGGGATGTCTTGCAAGTCACTAGATTCATTCGCGCTGTCGACTATAGGTCTTATTTTCGGGGAACACGGTAATTTCTCGGTACTGTTTCTATGTTTTACATCAAGTAATACTGTTTGAATGTGATATACCGGTAAGTCTTCAGTGCCCGCGACGTTCTTTCAGGTTGTAATTTAGTTTGAATAAGTTACGATTTCATACATGGCGAACAGTGGAAGCGTAAAATATGTTAAAATGTGCATTTTTGGTACAGGACTTCCTTCAAAATCACCTACCTTCAATCTCCCGATTGTATTAGATAACTGGAGAACATGTGCAGACAATGTTTCAATGGGAGTTACGGTGAGTTTTGCCGGGAAAATCAATTTGTATTAGTCTGAGTCTAACCTATTGTGTAAGACGAATTATTTGCTTTAAATGGCTGCTATATCATTAGGGGATGCAGACACATCACAAATACATGTAATAATAAAAAGTTTTAATCGATAATCTTTCACATTACCCCAGACTGTCGAACCTTATGACGTTGATCAAGATGGAATAACTGACGTAACCCTTACTTGGTTGTGCAAAGAAAAACGACCTGGAAGGGAAAGTAGTAGCGTTCTAAAAAAGTTCCAAGAAAATGAAGGTATTCAACATTCGCTCAATTTGATTCTATATTGTGATACGCTTCCAAAAGTTCTGTTAAAACAGCTAGCGCAGTCTGAAACCTAAAGAGATATTCATTCCAATTCATTTATAGCTTACCACATCTGTAGAGACAAATTCCTTGACAAAATATGAATGAGCCACACTGACCAATTTTGCATCCAAAACACTTATATTATGATATAAATTCACAATGTATCCAAAGGCACAGGCTGTCTTCGCTTTCTCGTGGGGATAGAATAAACAAAGAACAAAACGAAAGAGGCAAAATTGTTGCCTAATCTTTAGCACTAGTGACTAAACCCTAGCACGGAATGAAGTACGTTACAGGTAGTGCAACCAAAATACAGATTACAGAAGGCTGGCAATTCACAATTATCTGAATGCGACGCAATCCGTGTTGCACAAAAAAGATGCACGTTACATATCGCTGAAAAAAATGGGATTTCGTGGATGCGCAATATCTGACAACTCGAGGATTTGTAGCAGAAATTCTCTGTATTTAAAAATCCCCGACATTTAAGCATTTTTTTAACATTTTTCTCTGACGCAAATTTGACAACTAAAATCACGGACATGTCAGGGAAAAATCTAGCGTATGGCAACCCTATCATAGCTACAGGAAAAGCATAACCTAAACAGGAATTGCAAGCTTTACACCAGCAAACTTACTGCAGTACAACATTGGTGAACCAATGTCATGCGTTACCAGAAATAACAAATACGATAAAATACACGCGTAACATTATTTGCTCATACGTTAACAGCTGTGTGGGAAAATTGGTCTTGTTGGACAGAATGCAAAACTACTTGTTGGGGAGGGTTACAAACTCGTACACGGCGATGTCTCCATGGTCTTCCCGGACAGGACATAGGCTGCAAAGGAGAAGGAAGTCAATCAAGAGAATGCTACACTGGAACTAAATGCCGTAAGTTTAAATAAAAGAATATATATAATTAGTCTAAGTTTAATGCACTCGGTGATATTAAAACAAACACACTTTCAAAGAGTAGATTAAAATTCTCAAAGAAATACATATTTTTCTCAAAACAGAGGATTTATTCAGAAGTAAGAACTATTATCTTTACAACAATTGTTTCAATTTCAGAGTTTCGAGTTCGAAAAGATGCTACCACGCTCACACCAACCGAGATTCAAGATTTTGTTCAAGCAATGCGAAAATATAAGACGGACATGTCAGTGAGGGGGTTCCACAATGCAGGTAGATTATTTTATTACGACTTAGACAGTCTTTCTGCATTTCGGAAATGAGTCACAAAACGTTATTTTGTTTTATAGCTAATCAAAGTTGTCCATTACGTGTTTCTCATTCTCTCGGCCTTGCCACATGTTGTTAGATAGCCTATAACCTATAAGGTAGGAGTGGAAATTTTAACCCTGAAATGCCTTATAGCTGACATGCTACGAATCCGTGGCGGCAGCTTCGTAGACAAAATAACAAGTCAACGAGACGAACTGCATTCATCAATTTTCACTGATTGTGACAGTGCATAAACTGAAAGATCAACGATAAAACTAATTCATGGCTATATGGATCTTATATTCTCTTGTATTTAGCATCTGCTCACGGTTGGCCATTCCAATGTGAAGGTCTCTCATGTTGTCCACATGGAGCTAAGATGAAGTTTGCGGCGTGGCACAGAACTATAGTCTTGAACTACGAAGAGGGTTTGTCAAGGTATGAATTGTCATAATATTTCCTCGATGACTTTTAATCGATGGGCGTACTCGCAAGAGAAAGGACAAGTCCAAGTAGCCATTGTCATAGTTTTGTTGGAATGTTTGTTTCACTCATTCATCCATTCTACTTATATATAACTATATTAGATAATATGAATATAATTGGTTTTTCATTTGATGTTGACTTTTCCGTTGCGAGAAATATATAATACTAATACGAGAATAACCTCTAAAATGTCATATCTTAATAAATATATTCAACGTGCAACTGCTTAATTTGAATCGTACTGGTTTCAGTGTTGTCTTATCGTGCTCAGAGTTATGAACACGATTGTCATCTCTTGCCGGATAGTAGATTCTGATATATATTTTATATATATATATATATATATGCGATTATGTAAGAGTGAAGAGATCCTTTCAGTCTATTTTTCAAAAAATTTCTGATAAATCTGAATGCTTTATTTTGATAAAGTAGAATGAATAACATTCTAGATACATGAATAACAAATCTCTTGGATTGCCGTACTGGAACTGGTTAGCTAAAGACAGGAGCCCACCTAGTCTGGGATGGGACAGGTTCATCAATGGACAGGAAAATCCTTTCACAAATATGACTATTAGAATTGATCTTGAGGGGCCAATGAGAACAGTTCAAAGAGACCAAGTGATATTTACGGTAAGACCTAACAATTATAATTCCTAATTTTGGTAGGGGTGAAGATATTTAGGTGATATTGAAACCGCACGTAAACAATTCCGGCATGCCCTATATTCATATTATTGCTGATTGCTCCGAGCATGTGCGCTTTCACATTTTACTCCAATCGTTTCGTGGGTATTTTGCAAGCCATCCCCATGAAATGGTCCTGTGCACTGAATATGTGCGAAGGTTTTCCGACATCAGATCAATATTTTTATGGAAGGAATCTGACTGATTTAATCAATATTTGGCATGAGAAACTATATTCTAATTTGGGTTATAGGATAGGGTATTTCATATTTGCCCCATCGACAAGGAAGCCGATAAGCAGGGCTGTAGTGTCGGGAATCGGAGTTTGGCATGCTTTCTCTATAGTCTATAGTCGGTGTCGTATTTTTTTTATTTTTTTTTCGTGCCCCCGAGTCTGAACTGAATTTCTAAATTCTCTGGAGTCGGAATATCAGACTTTCAATGATATAATTCTTCAAAAATCATCAAAGTTTACATTCTTAGTAGTCTAAAATAGCTTGCATAATTCAAAGTTTTTATTATCTAAATTTATTTTCTTGGAGTTGGAGTCCCAAACGGTGCCGGAGTCAAAATTATTTTCAACCTGGAGTCGAATTCGGAGCCAAACTTTTTCCCTCCCAGAATAGCAATTGTAGTCGATTGTAAATTTTCTCTAACTCCCCAGGCCTGCTTATGAGACCGATTTTCTCAACTACTTACTTTTTATTTATCTTCAGCCACCTCTCGACTTTGCCCACAACCAATGGATCGACGTAGCTAACAAGCTCAATCAAGCACACAATATGCATGAATTTTCAGAAGCTCTTGAAAGCGCTCACGGAGGCCCACATGTTTCTGTGTGTGGAAATGGCAGATTTTCACCCAGATGTTCAATGTCATTAGGTACGTTGAAACTCGTAGAAGAGTTCTAGATTTAGGTTTTATATATGGATTCAAAGCCAATGATACAGTTGCTAATTAATGGTAACTTATTTAAATGCTGACGTATTAACAATAAAGTTCTGAGTAGTAAATGTGATCTTTTTTTTATTAGCTTCTTTAAGGTTTGCCGGGTTCGACCCTTTATTCATGATGCATCACACGCAAGTCGATCGTTTATGGGCGATTTCACAACAGAAACTTAAAGAGTCTGGAACAGTAACGTGGACGACACAAACTGCCTTGGAAGCAATGGAAGAACAAGGAGATTTCGGGTACAGTTAATTTACCCCTTGTAATCTTGTTGGACACGAAGTGGACCTATGGCTCGGATCGTTTGTTATTATGTCGTGGTTGTTGAAAATAGGCTTTTATCGGTACTCCCGTAGTATGTGAACCAGGATGGCGGACACATGAACTCGTATGTACCAGGTTAGGGTTAGGCCATAATTTTATTCCAATTTTCCGTATTTTAGTTCTATTACGATTTCAGGGACTAGCCAAGTGACTCCCGGATTATTTGTAACTGAAATTATGGCCTAACCCTAACCTGGTACACATACTACGTTCCGGTGTCCGCCATCTTGGTTCACATACTACGGGAGTACTCTTTTTTCAGCTATTGGACCAATTGCTTTGAAATGTTCAGTTGTTACAGCTTTTTGTTGTCGCTGAAAGACTATTACTTATATTCATTTTAAATAATCTGTGGGCTCTATGGGTTTCGTTTTTCACCTGGAAGTTTCATGTAATGACGTCTTCAAAATGAAAAACTGCGTGCCCTGTTTCCGTGATCACATCTAAGTTATATGATGGTCAGACTGCCGGTACTCTAAAACCGGTGCGAGCAAACTGTGGCCCGCAAAGAAAAATTGTGCGTCTCGTGGAGAAGTGCCAATTTTAAATTGCAGGGCCCGCGAAACGGGTTTTTAGTTTAGTTAATCTGGTACGTGCGAGCCATTCTAATCTCTTTGTATCGCAAAGCCTATACCAGTAGTGCCGCTGTCATGTTAGTAAAACTAGCTAACAAATCTTGTTGCAGAATACACAATGTTATAAAAACGTGTTTCTCACTGAATTCGTTCAAAGTCGGGTGACAATAAATTTGAATAGCGGTCTTCCTTAGAATGTTATGCGTTTTAACTCACCCTTTCTGCATTTCAACAATGAAAAAGATAAATATCAAAAAGAAATCAATTTTTCGTGCCTACAACTACTAGAAACTTAGTAGTTTCTTACTGGCTTAATTAAAGATGCGGCCCGCGGCTTTAGTCAGTTACTTGTATCTGGCCCTCTTGTAAAAAAAGATTGCACACCCCTGCTCTAAAAGATTTGATAATACTTCGTTTCGGAATTCGTGTTCATATATTTGAGCGTTGCTCTCTTATATATGATATATATTGTCTAAACTGGTGATTGGAAAAGGATTAGAGTATTAAAATTGGTAAATACCCAATGGATTTAATATATTTTCTACTAGTATATAAGGGAATTTTAAATATGTTATTGACACAGTTTGCAGGTATACCAAAATGTAGAATAAAAAAAAAACTTTTACATATTTTTAGACGAAGACACATGCCATTTGGAAACAAAACTATAAACGCTTTTAAAATTGTTCAAGCCGTCAACACTATGCGAGACTCATATTATTATGAAGAACTGACAGGAGTGAAGTACGATTACTTAGGAAACGACGGATATCCAAAAACTAAGACAAATGGACTAGTCGTTGAGAGACTGCTTCGCGTTGGAGGCGCAGAAGTCCTTTTTATTGGTAATGCTTAATAAAAAAAAACATATATATAGGCCTACAGTAATGGTATTTTAAAAGATCCGCGTTTGATAAGCTCATAAAAATTATTCTGAACTTCTATCCTAGTTTAGTTTCCATAAATGTTGAAAAATGTCACAACGTTGAAACACAATGCTTGTAGTTTTATTTTTATTTCTATAATGATGTGGGCGGGTCGGAAGACTAGTCGTTGTAAATCTAACGTTAATTAATTTTACCATTCTATTTTAGCACACTATCTCCGAAATATAAGAGGAAACAGCACAGCTTATGTCAACTATTATCTGATATTTGGATCTGATGTTCCATGTAATGAACTAACTACATGGGATAGAGTCGCACAAAACATTTTGTTACCTACTGGCAACAATTATAAAAATTCTATTCCAAATTTGATAATGCTTCAAGAGGTAAATTACTGCAAATTATATTCGAAATAATTTTCCTTATAGTGCACCCAGTTTTCCGTTTTAAATGGAGCGAGATCAATTTGAAATTAAATGGAATTATGTACTGCTTAGATTTACAATATAACTATAATATAGCGACGCAAATCAAACAGCTCTATTAATCCTATCGTAATGGCTCATATATTTCATAAAATATTGGAATCGTAGTTCTCCTGAAGCAGTGTCATCAGTACGCAATTACTTTATAGCCTCTTCTATAGATTTGTGATAAATTGGCAGACAACAACTCATAATTTAGAAAATGAAACAAGAGGCAAATTATTGGCACAAGCTTATTTATTAATTTACAAACTATATGTATCTATATTGCTTCATTTTATTCAGTTTGGATCCTCTGGCCTAGATCGTGATTATGACATAAAAGCCTGTTATACCAGTGATCCATCTTGTTCCGAATATTGTACTGACGCTACAAATCCAGGATTAGAAGAATTGCCTGCACCTGCTTTGGTACATTACCTACCCAATGAACGTAAGTTCAGTTTTTTTTATGTTTTATCTCTAGTTTGATTATTATTTGAAATTTAAATTCTACTAGGGTTATACCATATTACTGTATACCAATTAGTTCACTTAGGCTACATATTCTCGAATTTTATTGCCTGTCAGCTGTAGAGACAACAGTAGGAATTAAACTGATAAAAAAGTTGTCGTCGGAAATAAAATGTCGAATTTGCTTGCAATACATAGTTTCTAACTATAAAGATGTACTTTCTTTTTAGCCGCTGATGTATACAAGTTCAATTGGTCGCCTGAGAGGCCTCTCCCGACTTGGCATATAAATCTTGACGGCAGCTCTCAATGGCTTTATTTTTATGGCTCAAGAGCTGCCAATATTATGCAGGTCAGTGTTTTAAAACAGTTATAGTTAATATATTTAAATGAAAATCTAAAGTTCATGGTTCGGAGGGGTACGTTTCACGTTAGATAAAATACACATTTTATTTCTAAGGTCGGGACTGCCGAAGAGTGGGAGAATTGCAATTCAACTTCGGGAAGACTGTTCAGGTGTTCTACCGCCTCAGGTGGTAGCGCTTGTATGTTAAAAATTGGGATCTACTATTTGATTGACAATGAATACTCATATTGTAACAACTCAATGAAAATGATCGTGATATCTCGATCTTAGATTTTTCCAAGCAACCGAATGTTGAAAACCACTGATGAAGTTTATGTTAAGAATACTGTACTTTACCGTCTCCCGTGTTTGAACAATATATATATTGACGACTCATAAATATACAGTTTACTACGCAAGAAAATGTTTCTGTAAAAATTTGAAAATAAGGCGTAACGCTTTTTCATTATTTTGTGTTTTGTACTTATTACACAGTATACGAGCATTCAGAAATAAATTTGATCATTCTAGACTAGGTTTTAGGTAGCTGTCAGTAGATACTCCACAATCTTCCTACGATAGATGCCAACTTAGATAATTGGTCTACAGTTGTTTACGTTTTTAGAACTTAAATACTAGATGAAAGGTCGTTTCTTTGCATCCGATTATCACCTTGTGATCGATCCGACGTCTTTCGTATAGGAGCCATTACTATACCTATACTTTCTCCACCGAATTTCTTGTAAAATTTGATGGTTAGATCGATATACCCCGTATCATCTCAGTTAATGTTCTCTTCATCTGTCCCGAAATAACATATGATAGGTCGTTTCCTCGCATCCGATTACCACTCTGTGATCGATCCGTCGTCTTTCGCAGGAACAATTACTATACCAACACTTGCTCCACCGAGTCGCATGTAAAACTTAATGGTTAGATTGATATACCCCGTATCATCTCAGTTAATGTCCTCACATTTCAAATAAGAGAGAAAAGGTGACCAACACTTGCTCCTCCGAATCGCATGAGAAAACTTGAGGTTAGAACGACATACCACGTATCACCTCAGTAATGTGCTTAAATTTCGAATAATAGAGAAAAGGTTACCAACACTTGCTCCACCGAATCGCATGTGAAGCTTAATGGTTAGATCGATATACCCCGTATCATCTCAGTTAATGTCTTCAGTCCTCACAATTCAAATAAGAGTAAAAAGGTTACCAACACTTGCTCCACCGAATCGCATGAGAAAACTAATGATTAGATCGATATACCACGTATCACCTCAGTTAATGTCCTTACATTTCGAATAAGAGAGAAAAGATTACCAACACTTGCTCCACAAAATCGAATGAGAAAACTTATGGTTAGAACGATATACGACGTATCACCTCAGTTAATGTCCTTACATTTCGAATAAGAGTAAAAAGGTTACCAACACTTGCTCCACCGAATCGCATGAGAAAACTAATGGTTAGATCGATATACCCCGTATCATCTCAGTTAATGTCCTCACATTTCGAATAAGAGAGAAAAGGTTACCAACACTTGCTCCACCGAATCGCATGAGAAAACTTGTGATTAGAACGACATACCACGTATCACCTCAGTTAATGTGCTTAAATTTCGAATCAGAGAGAAAAGGTTACCAACACTTGCTCCACCGAATCGCAATAGAAAACTAATGGTTAGATCAATATACCACGTATCATCTCAGTTAATGTCTTCAGTCCTCACAATTCAAATAAGAGTAAAAAGGTTACCAACACTTGCTCCACCGAATCGCATGAGAAAACTAATGGTTAGATCGATATACCACGTATCACCTTAGTTAATGTCCTTACATTTCGAATAAGAGAGAAAAGCTTTTCAATACGCTGCTAGGAATATATCATTTCAGAGCAATCTCACCAACAGTAGAGAATTGATTCTTTCTTTTTGCAGTTGAAAATGTTAGAACTTTTCTCTTTATATAATACAAGCGTTAGCGCAGAACAGAAAATTTGATATGTGCTTGCATATAATCTTGCTTAGAAGACGGGGGAGGAACCGAAGATTATGATTTCTGACTTTCTCAAACACAGTAAGCTTATTAAAATTCAGCATTATCTCATGCAAAGTGATAAAGTATATACCTCGTGAGACATCTAGATTTTAGAACATAAACAAGAATTTACTAATTAAGAATAGCAGTTGAGTGTAAACAATACTATTATAGAGTAGGCCTACACATCAATGTTCTGTTTAATCAAATAGACAGTGTTTCACAGCCTGTGCGTCGCGACCCAAAATAAAGTTTCCCGAAATCTTCTTGAGTCGCTTGGTTTATAGCGCAAAAAATAAAAGTTATTGATTATTTTATTTCTAGTTAAATATATCCTGAGCATATTTTTGGTTAGCAAGATTTGCGTTGATAAAAAAAGGTTGGGAAAAGTATATGGATTTACATATAGACTAACTTACTTGATTAAAAGGTGATTCCTCTTGTAAACTGCTAAATACAGTACCGGTATATAATATACTGGTACAAGTCGAACGATATTATAAAGGGCATACGCAATGGAAAGTAGGTGAGATGAATTCGTTCTATTCAAAACGGTGTGTTTACTTATTACGGAAATAGCGCGGTTTTTAACCGAACGTGCCGCCTATTTATGAAAATGCACATCACAAAACGATAGCACGCGATCACCACAATTTATATATTCTTAGCCTCAAATAATGCCTCTGGAAAAATCAACCTCGCTTGGACTTTCAGGGTAATGCACGATTATAAACTAAAGATTCCACTGTTTTGGGCCTAGCGTGGTACGTGACAGACGCATGCTTTTTAAATCAAAATTAAATTTTGGTCCGTACTTGAAATCTACTACAAATATCGAACAGCAATTTGTTGACTCGATGATGCATCAGCTTCTGTAATACGATCATGCCAAACAATTTATGCCATGGGGCATTCTGATAAAATCATTCACAAGTTTACTGGTGTCGTTTTAATTTATTACTGTTTTGAATATGAATGGTGGATTTAATTTTCTAACAACTTTTAGCGTGTTCATATTAAAAGCTTGACTTCGGTGTGTAAACAAATAGACTTTATAGAAGATCCTGTGGGTGAGGTGTAGCTGTAATTATATTTTATTCATATCAATTAGTATACATACCTTTCCAGTCAAAATATGACTTGGAATAAAGGTATCCTGTAGTATATGTACCAGGTTAGGGTTAGGCCATAATTGTATTCCGATTTTGCTTATTTTAGTTCTATTACGAGTTCGGGGACTGTCTGTGTCAGCCAATTAAATACCCCCCTGCCCATAGGTTTCAGTCCTTTTACACAACTTGATGTAAAATAGGCGAACCAAATTAAATACCTCCATATTGGTATACACATATTTTTGCAGCGCCGAAATAAACATTTATATTATAGATATTTGCTGATTGCAATTCACTTGACATCCGGACGAATTTATTGTGAAAATAAGATTTATTTGTGGTACCGAGCATATAGCCTACTTCATTTAATTTAAATCTAAATTATTGCGGTTTAGCAATTTTCATTAGAGGAGAAATAGTAAAAAAGTCAACTAAAATTCAACTAATATACTCATTATATGAATTCTAAAATATAAATTTCATGTATGGTAAATACTTACAAATCGCTATAATATGTATCATTTCTAAATTTTCTGACTTTGTGCCGATGCTGAAATGACCAACTTTTAAATAAAACTGGGTTTATTGGTAGGTTTTTTTGCAATTATAAATCTAATGAAACTATTAGATTATACAAAAAGAAAATTTTGAAATGTATAGAGTCCAGTTCAAAACATTACGTTATTAAAGTAGTTTTTAATCATATATATATATTAATCATATTTAATTATTGTGGGGATTCGAATTCGAATGATGTAGTCGTGTGTTGACAGGTTTGGATTGAACAGAAGTTTTACTATTGGCAGTATTTCTCAACTTGGCGATAAAATGTTTGGAATGATATCTAAGTTTGTGCAGCTAAAATAATTGTGATTGGATGGTTGGCGAAATAATCAGTATTTTTATGTTTAACATAGCATAAGCTTTCAGGGCTATCGTGTGTTTTTATAATGAAATCGTTGGTTATTCGACGACCCATATATGGTGAGCTCAGTTGAAAACTACAATATCCAGGCGAGCCCACTTTCGTTAAGTTGCGATAGTTTTTGACAAGATATATAATAAACGTTTTATTGAATTCTTTTTTTTTAAATGTTTCCGTAGTTGTTTTATATTACATTGATAAGGTATGAAAACACTAACTGCGGCCATCTTGCTGGCGATATGTACCCCGACGTTCGCTGTTGAAGGTAAGTATATAAGCATATGTATTGTAGCTTGAAAGATATTAAAAATAACATTCTTTTGTAAAATAAATTTTGTGCGAAATACTCAAACTATAATAGATAAGGAATGGATACCAATATATAGCTTACTTTCAATTTCACTAGACCCGTGTAAGGATAATGGTGGCTGTGACCCAGAACATGGATTGTGTTGGAGAACTGGCGAAACTACGTCATATTGCACATGCAAAGCTGGTTTCAAGCAAGTAGAAGTGAATGGAACCCATGCTTGTGTTGGTGAGAATTTATACTATTTATGTGAGAAAAACCACGAACATTCAGGTCGAGGTTCTGATTTTTTATCATAAAAGTTAAAACGAAACCAGAATCAGACGACATTGATATCAATAAACGTATAATATTGTACATAATAAACAAGAGAGCAACTCAACTCACCAATATATGATCACAAAATCCTTTCTCGGTAAATGACAGTTCTCTCGAAGGTCACCTCGAACTTGAATCCACACGATGGCGCCATATTTTGAGAGGTATCAAAATTTAGGGATTAAAAAATGATTCCCAGAGAGCTCATAGAAAATTATAAAAGTTTTAGTACTTACCGGGCAATACCCTTTTCTAGGACATCGAAAAAGGTAACAGTGATTGGTAAAATGGTTCAAGATTTTGACTAAACATCAACAATTTATCAAAACATTCCATATGACTTCTTGTTCAATAATATCATATTTTAGATATAAATGAATGCTTCGAGGCAGGAGCATGTGATGAAAACTCCCTGTGTGAAAATGAACTAGGTACCTACTCATGCAGATGTAGATGCGGATATACAAGGGGGTACACAGGACATTGCCGTGAGTACCATTTATTGATAATGAGAATGAAACAGTGTGAGGGAGAAAAAATTCATATTGCTCTTTGTAATTTAGTTGACGCTGCTAAAATCACGGGAATTTGTATGATGCCGCCAAGATGTTATCATGAATTTTACTGGCTTCGTACATGGTGGTGGGATATTCCCTTCAAAATCAAATACGGAAAACAAGAATATTTTCCTGATCTTGACTCTGAGCAAATAAGAGTGAATCCTGCAGTAAAAACGAAGTAAAAATTATTGAATACTATTCATAACTTTTATTATCAATTAGTACGTTCTTTTTTATATTTTACAGCTGTTCCTATTAAATGACGAATATTGATAATTAATTATTATAAATTGTGACTTATTGAAATTTATTAAACATCGCGTTTTCTTTGTTCTGTCATACTTTCTGAACCCGAGTTAATTGAAATAATTAGATCACAAGGCCATCGCGCAGACAAAATCCTACTTATCAGTAAGTGAGTATATTTATAAACATTTTTTGGAGTTACGCAGATTAGATGTTACCTTCCATCAGCAATGCTTCCGCCAATTTAATACTAATTAACGTATCATTTTCTGTGACAGGGGTATATGCAAATGTGAAAGCGGATTTTCTCTCAATACATGTGGTTATTGCGAAGATATTGACGAATGTCAAGAAGGTGAAATAATGAAGTTACTAAATTAATCAAGATGTGGAAGATTTCTTTGTGTTTTACTTTTTGAAGATAAAGATAATAATATAGTTTTACATAACAATATCAGTATCTTATATTATATTATACAACAACATAAATATTAAGAAAAGCATTTCAAATTACGCACAGATAATAACATTTGTGAAGGAGAAGAATCTGTTTGTGTAAATACGGAAGGAAGTTACTACTGTGATTGTAAACCAGGATATATTATGGGACCATGCGGAATTAAATGCTACGGTAAGTTGACAACGTATTTCAAAGTTTCGGCTAGGAAAATAAAAATTCTGGATAAGATTTCAATTTGTAAAATCTATCAAATTATTCGTATATGTTCTTATAATTATTTATTTTGTATTTTTAGCAACCAATGAGCCCATACCGGTGATGTGTAAGTACAATTTTTTGTCAAAGTACAAAGTCAGGTAGTTTCATTAAAAAGTTACAAACATGGTATATTTAGTGTGTATCGTCTATTTTTGTATCAAAATAGTAGTTATTGCATTATTTTTTATTTCTATTTTAAGGTGAAAATGTGGATCTCAGAAGTCTTGCTCACTCGGGTAATCATTTCTTGCAAATAACGATTCAATTGCTTTGATTTTGGCAAATTATCTTTTTGTATTACTTTTTCCAGAGGTTGAGGCCGCAAATGCTTCGTTTATTCGTCCGATTGTATTAAGAAACTTCGGAAGATGTAAAAGAAAGATCAGAGTCGGTGCAACCGTGAGTTTCTTAAAAAATTAAAAACACTTTATTGTATAGACTATAGATGGATATTGTATTTTTATTCAAAATGTCATCATTTTGCCTGTATTAATTTAATGATACAGGAATACTTCGGCGTAATCTGATATTTGTATTTTTGGAATAATATTGGCCAGAGATTTTTGCTTATGGGATTATATAATTATTAGTTCTATAAATAACAAAAACGTTTATACACAGCAGTTACTACCACAAAAGTTTTTACAATTATGAGACCCCTAAGAAACGAGATGGTGAATATAAATAACTGCCAACTAATAAAAAAATAATTTAGTCCGAACAAGAACTTGACTTAGATCGCGACGGTGTAATCGACATCAGATTAAGTTGGACTTGCGTTGATAAAAGTTTAGACGGATCATCCAGCAGAAGTATATTGACGTCATACAGTGAAGAAGAAGGTTAGTTTGTGATATTTATATCTTGCGTATTATTATATTATTATTAGGTATGGTCAAATGAATCTTGTAATATAAAAGTACACCAATACTGCTACATAATTTATTTTAGCAAAGTGGGGTCCGTGGTCATGCTGGACAGTGTGTAAAGCAACGTGCTGGGGAGGCCTTCAGACCAGAGTAAGAAAATGTTTACATGGACGACCAGGTTTAAAAGGATGTGCGGGAGAAGGATCTCAGAAACGAGATTGCTATTTCGGACGTAAATGTAGTGAGTTTCTTATATATATAATTATATATATGGAGTATTGGCTATATATATACTGATTTGATATCAATTACTCACGGTACTGCGTCTAAAACTTGAACGTGTCTTAGATCTGGCGTTGTCATGAACCGAAGCATGGTGGTCGCATCACAGTATAAACCAAAAGTAATTGTATCAAACGCTCAACATTGTCGCGTATAACATTGTCGTTCAATCGCATTGTTTCTGAGATAACTCAAAATGACTTGAATGATAATTCAGGTTGACAAAATGGAACCTCACTTTTATTCATTTTAGTGGATAATTGTCTTATTGTTCGTGTAGTATTTATAAGTTCGTTTTGAAAAATACGATAGATAGTTTGTGATAACATCTAAAACGGGTCCCACGCCACCCCGTTCCATTTTTTACGCAATAGCAAAGCATATCAACATGAGTCTTTGATAGGCTACTCTTACGTACGTTAATGGTATTTTAATGATGTTTATTGAATCTCGTTACTAACAATCATTCATTGATATAGATTTTAGGATACGTAAAAATGTGAGAAGTCTGACTGAAGAAGAAATAAAAGATTTAATACAAGCAATGAGAAACTTCAAGAGAGATTCAACAGCTAATGGATTTCATAGTTCAGGTGTGGATACGTTTATTACTATGTACCACACTCAATAGTCTTTAAGAATTGCTATCCTATTGCGACATCTAATTTTGGAGGAAAATATAGATTATGACCTGGTAATCCTTGGTGTCGAGTGACGCACTTCCAGTACCATATGATACAGTGCATTGACTTTATTACAAAAATATGCAATATCTAGGAAAGATAAGTGTGAAACACGATAAGGATAAAAGTGCACGCAGACCGGTAGATTTAGGGCGCAAAAAGGATCGACAACATGTAATGCGAGACCAAATATAAATATTGAATTATAAAAACGAAACATAACACCTTGTTCGCCCTCAAACCCTGCATCCTTAGCATAATTGATTGTAGTAAGTCTTTTTCTGGAATGTTAAAAAGATTGTAGACTGTTTGTATCTCTAAAGTCTCAACGAAAGTGTTATACAATGTGAACGAAATCTTTTGTGAATATTAATTTGAAATTTAAGTGAACGTAGATCGTACTATAAATCAATAAAGTATTTTCATTGGGATTTATGCAATGGAAATTGCATGGTTATCACAGAAATTTTGTATGCCTTTTTATCTTTAATCGTATCGTTATCTTAAATGTGTACACAAATTATCAAAGACATTCATAATATTCTCCATAACCTATGTTTTATATAGCGTCAATGCATTCCTGGCCAAACGTTTGCAACGGAAAGCCATGTCGACCAACTGGAGGAAAAATGGATTTTCTGGCATGGCAACGACTTTTCTTGCTGCAGATGGAACTAGGACTAAACAAGTAAAGTAGACAAAAGCTATCATCAAATTTTACGCTATTCATCTCAATACCCCAATATGTTACACAGACCAAGTTAATTTGACTGCTAAAGAATGACTATCGACTCTTGAAATAGCACTAAGAGTATTAATCGTTTACAAACATGCCTGAAAATATGTCTGAGTGAAAAATGTCACCTTAAATGCAAATTTTTACGTCATCGTTGACTTATTGTAGATCGTTAAAAGAAGGAAGTCGATGTTTGATGACGCATCTATCGACGTGGGTTGCATATTTATTTTATTATGCTCACACAAAAATAATATTGTATCAGATACCTCAAAGATAAAACACTCGGAATACCGTACTGGAACTGGCTTGATGACGATGGAAACATTCCGGACATATTATGGAATAAGAAGATGCACAAAAGAATCAATCCATTCATTAATATGACTGTAATATTGAACGATAAAGAACCAAGAAAAACAATTAAACGCAGTAAAAAGATCTTTTCTGTGAGATATTATTGAATCTCTTAAAACCAACGTAATGATGGGTGGATAATTCGGACGATTCCAAAAAACAAAACTCATACATTTTCTATTTAAGTAATTATGCTCACACTAGTCTAGAATATGTTCCAAATAACTATTTCTTTTTTATTTGG
The DNA here is from genome assembly GCF_964204865.1 of Styela clava. Lineage (NCBI taxonomy): Eukaryota > Metazoa > Chordata > Ascidiacea > Stolidobranchia > Styelidae > Styela > Styela clava. The sequence goes on along the minus strand of NC_135258.1, from coordinate 16,917,025 downwards.
GGGGAGGGGGGGGGGATAAGAAACTTAACTGCAGATCTTACCAGCTTGAAATGTTTTACAAACCAATTAAGTGCCTACGTACCTTATACATCTTGTGGCTCACTTCTTACACACACGTAGGTGACAAGTGAAAAAAGTGGTAAAATGAACGACAGATTTCTGACAGACAGTTGTTCTCCATTACAATATTTATGTTTTATATATTTATTTTATTTTATATAATATCAGCCTGCTATAGAACTGGCACGTGCAATGTGGGATAATGTAACGAGACATTTGGCAAAACCACATATCATGAGGGAATTTTCGAAATCTCTGGAAAACATAATGGAAATTGTCTATTTAGCTGCTTGTGAAGAATGGTCGGATAATTGCGAAATTTCTTTGGGTAGGTTCTGACGAAGTACAAAATAGATTGAAATTTCGTGTTTCGTTATTTTGAATGCTTAAAAAAAGAATTGTTTTGTATTTGGACGACATAAATCAACAAAGATACCTGAATGAGTAAAAATTAATATTCAGAGTTTGTTTAGACTATTTATGTGTGTTACAAAATACTGTTTTTTGTCAGTTTGATGTTAACCTGTCTACCAACGCAGTCGATAGGACTAATTAACGTTCACAACCTATGTTTTTCAAATTATACAATTATGTAGTTTTAACACCGGTTGCTTATTTTATAGCAAACCTCAAGTTTTCGGCATTTGATCCACTTTACATGTTCATCCACTCCAACGCAGATAGACTGTGGGCAATAGCACAGAAAAAGATGGAGGAATCAGGCTCCACAACATGGTCCTCACAAACTGCACTGGATGCTTTAGATAAAGAAGGGTATTTCGGGTAAAACAACGAGTGTGTTACACCCTATTACATAGTATATATAGTAGTATAAACGCTTAAACAATTATTATATAAAAATACCAAACAAAATCAATTTTCATTTTCGTTTTAACTCAGGAGAAAGCTAGCTCCATTTGCAAACGAAAGTGTAAGTGGACACAAGTTATTGCAATCGATCAACAGTCTTCGTGATTCTTACTATTATCAAAAATTAATGGGAGTAAAGTATGATGATTTGAGCAACGATGGATTTCCAACCGACGAAGATGACCAATTTGACGAAGTTGGTGGAAAAGCTTTACGAACAGGAGGAGAAGAACGTCTATTCATTGGTTAGTTAGTCTACTGTCTTAGAAAAACATATAATATATACGCTCATATATTAAAACAATTAACTTTGTTCCAACACTGCAAAAATTTAACGAGAAGTAACTCCAGAACTCAGCAATCTGAGAAAACCGTTACTTCAAATTCCCGTTCGTTTATGGCCTGGCTTTCTGCACGTAGACAATTAATACTATCACGTTTCGTTACTTTGATCCTTAATCATCAGAGATCATTGATTTTATGGACTGAATTCACATGCAAATATAAGTGAGCGATCTGAGAATAAAACACAAACCCTAGTAGCGATAGACTGAAGTTTACGAACGACTGTCGCTAATCGGGATGACGCGAGAATCGGCTCGCAGAATATCGACGTGGTGACGCTAATTTCACAAATTCACGAAATCGGTTGACATGACAGTACCCTGAAAGACCACAAAAATGTCAAAATCAAACACTTTCAGAATCATTTCTAAGTAAAGAAGTACCCCATATTCGCATTTCAGGTCACTACTTCAAGAACGTCAGGAAGAACGTTTACATCAATTACTACTTAGGTGACGATGAAACACCCTGTCGTGACCGTAAAGTGGAAGGAAAAGTTGGCAGCACAGTTTTGCTGTCAACAGATATTGTTTACAAAAATACTATTCCTACTCTTCTTCCAGTAGAAACGGTAATTATATATTTTTAGTATTGGGATCAGGAGAAAAAAATGCAACGTAACTAAATGACAGAACGCAATGTAACAAAATACTGTTTATCTTATAATATTCAAATTTTAATGATAAATAGTTTTCGTGATTGAGTGAAATCCGTATATAAATTAACATTTTTTTGTCGCGGAAAGTATTGACCAATAATTTTCAATATGCTATCGTCTTGTTTAAACCTTGTTGTTGTAAAAAATATCGATTTATCCCGCAAATGATAGATCAATCAATTTCACATTTATAGAGGGCTACTTCAAATTTGAAGTCGCAAAAGGCTAACACCCAATAGAGCCCCATATTTCACCCAAAACTTCGTCGTTTTAGTTAAATTCGCGAGAACCTGTTTTTCATTCCGCGTGAACGTCTTCGTCCAAGAACGGCTTTAAATGAGGGTGATTTCATTCCAAGTTAGGGTCTCTGACTTAGTTATTTGGCCCCCTGCTTTTTAATATACTAAAGCAGTGATTTCTTAGGTATAACTAGCGTTAAATAACAATATTTATATTGCTATTAAGGTCGTACGAAGTCGTTTATCAGAAGATTTTAATGTCAAAGCCTGTTACACGTATGAAGCCAACTGTACTGAAATGTGTCGAGAAGCTCGTGGTATCAATGTTATGACGATGCCTGATCCCATGTTGATATATCACGTAAAAGACCATCGTAAGTCGCGTTTTTATAAAGGACTACTGATACCAATTGAAGTCATCTGGGGTAGTCGGCGTTAGTATGACTGCGAATCATATTATCACTTAAATAGTTATATCAAACACGTACTGGCGACAGTTATTTACTTCGCCTAAAGCATAACTTTATTTACTTTGCGAAAGTTCTGTACTGTATGATTTATTACGGTGGTTATAGATTACTTTGCCGAAAGGGCCAGTGACATGAATCCGACAGATTACAATCTTGATCGTAATGAAGCGAAATTCAATATCACATATATGCCTAGTAACATTTATATAACATTTGATCATATCACTAAACAAGTAAAAAATGAATAGGCCTACTCATAATACACCTAAATTTGAATCGTAGCTCTCTTGCTTTAATTCAAGTTTTAAAATTTGATTGCAGCAATTGATATATACAAATTCAACTGGTCAAATGGTAGAAGAATGGCTAACTGGCTGATCAACTTAGAAGCAGGATCACATTGGATTTATTTTTATGGTGACAGAGCAAGAAATATAGTGCAGGTTTGTGTATTCCAGCGCATATCCAAAATATACTCAAACTATGGGTTTCCGATTCATTGCTGGCATGTTTGTATACATACCCCCTCTTCCATCGATTTAATGACCACTAAGAAAACACACCGAAATGTAAATGTATATACTATATAGAATCGATTATTTGACAAGTTTGTCGCTAACTCCAATCATCGCAATTCATTTTCATTGTTAACAATTCAGTTTATTCAAAATCATTGCAACATATCGACTTTTTTAGTGCTTGTTTTATAGGTACCAACCGTATCGGAATGGATTTCCTGCAATAGAAAACGCGGAAGGCCAGTAGCTTGTGGTAGGCAAAAAGGAAATGTGTGCATGCTTCCTGTCGGCATATATTTTCTTATAGATGGAGATGAGGACCATTGCCGAAACGGCCTGAAAACAGTCGTGGTGACAAGAAAATGATTGACACGTCATTAAAAAAACAGCACACTAAATTCAATTTTCAGTTTATTTGATCACCCCTCGTACTTATACCAATTTTCCATTTGCTATATTTTTGCGGACGTTATTATTAGTCATTTCAGTTATAAATGAATAAAAAAGATAGTAAGTTTGAAGTTTTCAACGTTTTTCTGCTAATACATTTGACTTTTTCAGGTTATAATGAAAAAGTCAAATTCAGTAATATCAACCATATAATATATATTATATATATGAGTGAAGCAATAAAATTCAGCATTCTTCTGAATTTTTTGACTGTTAGATCCATGTTACTTTTGACGTAAGTGATAAAGACAAAGTGATCTAACGTAACTTGGTAAAGTAAGTGAAAAAGAACTGTTAAATATGATTATATAACCGCGGGCGAAATACTAAAAACAGTTTTGATTACGCTATTAATATTATATACTTATTCATATTTTCGATGAAATAACGGGAGAAATATTACGTGATGTCATATTTCGTATTCCGCAATTGTTCTAATAAATATCACGTTCAGAGTTTTTCGAAACCTGTCGTCATAACAGATGGAAATATAAATTTTAACAAAACGATATGTATGTAATATTCCAGAAAATGACATAATCTTGAAATTGTAGAGTGGGCAGTTTCAATAATGATTTTAACAAGAAGTCATGTTATGAACCATATTATACTGATTACATTTCAAAACACATATTTTAACAAGATGAGTCAAATATATATACCCGCTTTTTCTCCGAATTCAAGTGTATTTATTTAATGCAATAAATTGTATCAATGAATCCGTTTCAATCTGATGTTTATAGATCATTGTTTGGGTAATGCACAAAAAAGGGCGCTCCGGAAGTATTCGTACCAAGATGATGCACAGCCTGAACAACCCTAACCTGGTACACATACTATGTTCAGGTTGTGCGCCATCTTGGTACGAATACTTCGGGAACACAAAAAGAGCTTAAATTAAATCAGTAAACTGCATTAACATAGTCAGAAATTTGCATTATCGAAAGATTCATCGTAGGCTACCCCAAAACCGTTGGAACCTGAATGGACGGTATAGGTATAATGGCTGGATTGAAGTTTAAGAACGGAAAAACCGAAACTAAAATAACTGAAGTTTACAACGTATCCCATAATTAAAAAAGTAAAGAATTTTAAACGCTCCAATTTAATTTTTGTAAACACTTCTGTGTTTTCACTTGAGCCATAATTAAAAAAAAACTAAAGACCATGTTTACAAATTAAGGACGTGCAAACGTACATACAAAAATATGCGTCTGTTGGTTCATGGAAATATATCAGTATCAGTATCAATTTATTATATGACATTTTTTTGTTGGAAGTTGGTGTATCGTGACATTCAATCATCATTCATCAGTGAATTCCAATAAATTGCGCAAATGCTTTGGTAATAATAAGTTTAAAATTTATAATTTTCCTTTATTTTTATCAGGTGTTTTTGTGAAAAAACTTTTGCCTAATTTCAAAAATTTCCAGAACGATTTCATATCATTAATCACTATAATCATTACAATAATTGTTACTAATGCTATAAATTATTCAGCTATTAATGTTAATTTCAAAGTATCAATGACAATGTTGTTTCAACAATTTTCCGTATTTCATTATGTTAATGAACCCATAAATTTCTTAATTAGTTTTTACAAGAATAAAAATAAAATTATTTAACACCTCAACTTTGTTTTGATTATACCCAAAACAAAAGTTCCAGTGATCCATGATTCATTCCAAAAATGTTATGTTCTCTGTAGAATATGTTCCAAACAACCTGGATTCTGTTTCGTTGAGACCCCGTATATCACGTGGGTATCTCCAATACATACACGGTTATATCAAAAGAATGTTCGAAGGTATACTGCGACAACATTACATATTGCTTATGATAAATAAATTGTAAGCAAGTTTTAACTCGAGGAATGTGAGAACATTTTCAAAATATAATCAACACTAATTAAGACAAAAAAACAAAAAAAAATGCTGAAAGAATGACAAGTACATATCGAAAGAGTCCGAAATATCATTTTATATGGGACCAAATATGGCATTAATCGCAGTTCGAAACTGAAACCGCTGTAAACTTGTATATAAAATAAAACAAAATATCTCAATAATAGCAATGATACTATTTGATGCAAATTTAGAAAATGTGTCAATTTAAAACGCCAATCAAGCTATAATGCATCATAAACAGACGGACCACATTTTTACATCTTTTCTTATGTTTTGAAATTTATAAAAACAAGAAGAAAAAACGTAAAACTTCAATTTATTCGAATGTCAGTTAATCCATTCGTATTATAATTTTTAGTAATATTAGTTATATATATATATATATAAGTAAAGGAAAAAAAATTCATCATCTTTCTGCAAATTTGTTTGAATGTTAATTCCACACCAGAACAACAGGATCTTGAAAATTGCCCTTGGTGATTTTTGGTGGATGCCGCAAAATATGACTCACACATAAATCTTTGTGTATATAGAAGTACCCGACCTGAGATAAAATTCTTTTAGATCGTACAATGTATATCTTTTTCCAACTATACAGGATAATCTGAACTGAATGCAATATGCATCTCACACATCTGGAGGAGATAGAGTTTTGACAGAAAAAGATTATTCTTATGCAATCTTTTAATAAAGTGGTATATATTCTAAGCGCAAACTCGGACAAATAATGTTGGTAATAAAAAAAGTGATCTCGCTTGAGTAGGCTATGTCGTTTGCTAGATAATGAAATGTCATAGTTTTAGGTGTAACGGATTATCTTAGAATGAGTATCGTACTAGTGAAAAATGAAAATTTATCTAAGAATCGAGTGTGGCTTCTTGGGAAAAAGCCAACCTAAATGATTAGTTATGACATGGTTTACAATGCTTATCGTACATTCTTTATTTATTGTCCATATTTATTATATATTTATATGTTATATTAACATGGTCATCATTTACAGTTTATTTCCATTTGAGAAACAAATATGCCATTATTCATCAATAAGATGTTCGCACACATCCGATTCATTCATAAAAATATAAAACTGACGTGTTTTCGTTCTCATATTCAGTTTTAACAAAAAGATATTTTTCTAAAAAGTAAAATTTCGATTTTCGATATTACCGTGCCTGACAGAACCACTGTGCTTCTATTATGAACAACAGGACGGGTTTCGGTTTGAATCTATTCTTCAAATTTAAGACCGCGTGTTGCCTCGGAGGCGTATTAAAACGATTAAATGTTTTAATCACTTAACCGAAGACACAGCACGGATTTCGTTTAAAAAATACCAAAATAATAAAATATTAAAAGAAAACAAGATAGGCGGTAAAAACTATCAATTAACCTTAAAGGCGTAATGTAAATTTCGACTAATTCTGCCCAAAGCGATGTCTTATAACTGGAGAACCGTACAGATTTGAGTCAGTCAGGATTAACTATTTGTACAAACCGGAGTGATTGTACTACATTGCCAAAAGTTATCTTGAGTATAAGAAATCAATAAACTTGGCATAGAAAATCTAGTTGTATTAAACATTGAATGAATGTTAGGACAGTGTTTCAATATTACCTGATTTCTAGATAATTCATTATATATCATATGAAGATATATTGTGAATTTGTTTAGATGAGTTGAGAAAAGATGGAGTGATTCGAGTTTACTTTTTTGCGCAGTGAAGAATAAACAGAAATAGTATTCTTCTGTTTTTTTGCATAATTCTTCATTTTCATTCTTACAGCTCACTTTAACTAGCCTGCTAGTTGCTTCCCAGGCTAAGTTAAAAAATGAATTATTTAAATTTAATTACAATATATTTCTTATCAATTGGAATCATCACTTTTACCAATGCAGGTAAGAACTTTACTATTGAAGAAAAATAAAATAAATAAAATAAAATTGTAAAATACATTCTAAGAATTTACTTTAATTTTATTTTACAGATCCTTGCAATAGAAATTTTGGACGTTGTGATCGACAAAATGGATTATGTTGGGGCACTGGAGAAGATACTCACTATTGCACTTGCAAAGCGGGTTTTCAACAAAAGAAAAATGAAGAGAGACACGAGTGCGAAGGTGAGAACATTCTGCCATTCTACTGTCCGCCGGTTTCTTAAGCTTTTCAGATCAACGTTTTTTATCTTTCTCGTTCCATTCTTGTCATACTATTTTAACTCATTCCGTGTATTTTTTAGACATTGACGAGTGCAAAGAAGAAATATGTGATGAGAATGCAGTATGTGAAAACACACCAGGAAGCTACAAATGTACATGTACATGTGGATATATCATGGACTACACTGGACAATACTGCCGTAAGTCAATCAACCAATTTTCAGAATTCTCACTAGCAATATTAATGTCTTATGTCTCAGTGTAAGAATGATTGGTAGCAACTCAGAAGAATTCTTCACACACAATTCGCAATTTCATGCTAACAAGAAGATTATACTTTTCAGTTGAAGCTAAAAAAATAACAGACAAGTGCCTTTTGCCTGAATCTTGCTATCAGAAAGATGAACTACTTCGAGGATTTTTCCCCGTAGTTCCATTTGATATAAGATGGGCAAAACAATATTTAACCGATTATTCAACTACGACAAGTTATCGCCCTCGAAATAGAGCAAGGTGGGTAGAATGTTTTATATATAATGGTAAAAAATCTATTGATGTATGATGATACAATCACAAAACATTATAATAATTATGGAGTGTTTTAAGCCAAACAATACTTTAAGCAAGGATTAAGGTAAACGTGTAAAATACTATGCTAAAAAAAAATAAATATTATTTCGCAATTCCCCGATAAAATTCATACATACCCATAACTTGGTTGAAACGAAAATTTTTATTTCTTTTTCTTCTTGTTTCATTTTACTCTATTTTTACTTTTTTATGTCATTTTCAAATCAAGATGCGATTGCGAGGATGGATTTTATCGTAATTTCTGCGGATTCTGCACTGACATAGACGAATGCTACCATTCAAGTGAGTTTATGTTTTTGAAATTAAAAATTCGCAAGAACTTTTAAAATAAATTCATGCATTTACAATTCGTTTTCAACTAGTATAAATATTTAAAATTGAAACTAAAAATGAAATATTTTTAGATCCCTGCAAAGGCCGAGGTTCTAAATGTGTTAATACAGAAGGAAGCTTTTATTGTGATTGCGATCCGGGATATGTGATTGGACCGTGCAAAGAAAGATGCTACCGTAAGTGTAAAACTATTCTTTCCTTCTACTTGAACTATTAGTTAATGACTGTTCCGTAACACATATTTGGTTTTGATATGGAAAACAGAATAATCTGGATACAGCAGGTAATGTTCTTCAAGAATCAGGCCAGATTGCAAATATGCCTAAAAGTGTATCCATCTATATATCCATTTATAAACATTCAAAGAAAATAATCCTAAATAACTTATTTAATCTCCTTACCCGCAGCTTGTGACATTCCACAGAGCTTCTGTTCAGGCCCATATTTGTTCTTACTACGTATAAAAGATCAAAACTCTTAGCAATAACGATTCAACGAAGACAGAAATATATATATATGCTTTTCCTTTCACGACTATTTTCATTTATCGTTATCTATCTATTTACAGGTGAAAATTCGAAAGTTCCGGTTCTCTGTGAGTACTAATTTCGAATGCATGTCTTTATATGAAAACCATTCATCACAAGAAAAGATGTGTTTTCTTTGTTTCGTTTCATCATATTTTAGTTTCTATTTTTGAAACTTTCTTACAAATGGTTTCAATCAATGGGAGAGAATATAGACTGTGGAAAAATGGATGTTACGAAACACCAAGCACAATTGGTGCGCTGTATTTCTGTCGTGTTTTCTAACTTTTCAACGATCTTGCGTGGTAAATTGAGCATGATCATAACCTCATTCCTATATTTTCAGGCGAAAAACCAAAGATTGGAGTACTCAACAGTCAAGGTTCGTTTTAATTATTCTATTGCCACACCGAGGAAAATATTTACATCGACTATCAGATTTATATATATACTTTATTCATGCACGAACATAAGTTTATTTATATTGACTTACATGGAGTGTTTACGAGTACCTTTATGGTTAGTAATCTTTTACAGCAATTAGAACAGTAAAATAAAATATTTCTTTATTTAGGATTTATTTTCCGTTCATTTGCTCGTCCCATCTTGTTGGAACACTTCAGAACTTGTCCGGCGGGAGTCGAGAACAGTGACGAGGTATCATCATAGTATTATATTATATTAAGCAAGCATTTTTTGGTTCTTTTGTCTTCGATAAAGATTGTTTCACCGATGTAGGCTACAACGAGAATTCAATATTTTTTAATGAAACCTCCGACTTTTTTTATATAGGAAAAATATGTTACTTTAGGTATTATTTAATAGCAAAATTGTATTGCACAAGTAGAATACGTATGAAATTTCTGTGGTCAGTAAAAACAATTTCTTAACGTTTATTAACCTTTTGTTCCTTGCAGACCACGGAAAGATTTAACCTCGATACCGATTTAAAACCAGATGTCAAACTTCAATGGCTCTGTAATGGTGGAGTAAGCACTTTGAAACTGTACGCTGAGGAAGAAGGTATTATTCTTGAAGAATTTCAAATTCAAGAAACAAAATCGCATTTTTTTCAAAATTTATTCACCTTTTTAAACAGTCAATTAACAGTGAAATTATAAACATTGTAGTTTTTTTTCTTATTCCAGTAAGAGCAAAACAATGATTGCACAAGAAGTAATGAGGTATCGAGCCACCTTTAGGGTCATTATAATCTACGTTGAAAGATGATTCAATGAGTGAAATATTCAAATTATATTAATTGCAAATAAGGCGTTGGGGTAATAACATTTGTAAAAAATGAGATAGTGACCACATCAATCATTCTGAAGTGTTTTCAATATTTTAACAGCACATTGGGAATCCTGGTCATGTTGGACAGAATGCAAAGCGACACCCTGGGGTGGACTGCAGACAAGAATGAGAAAATGTGTGCATGGTTTACCAAGTCAAGAAGGGTGTGAAGGAGAAGGATCTCAAAAACGAAGTTGTTATACAGGACCCCTAAAAAGTATGTGCCTAGTAAAATAAAAATTTTGGCATGACTGACACTCTTTGGAGAAAATAAGGTGCATCAAGGGAATTTTTTTTACTATTGCGGAGCATGGTAGAAATAGATATTTGATAGTACTAGTCGAAAATGAGTTAAGAATACATTTTTATCATGCAGAGTTCAGAATTCGCAAGGATGCAACAAGACTTTCTGATCGAGAAAAAAAAGATTTAATTCAAGCGTTTGAAAAATACAAAAACGACGGCTCAGCAAGAGGTTTCCACAATGCAGGTAAAGATTTCAAATCGATTAGAAAACTCGTATGAGCGAAATTTAAGAATTCAATCAGGAATAACGCATCTCTATCTTAAAATGTAGTACTAGTTAATTTCAGGAATTGATAGATACTTTTTGAATGAATTCTCTTCCTGAAAGGTCAAAATCATTCAAAAATTCTTACACATATTTATTTAGAGAGTAACCAATCCTATTTTAAAAAGATTGGATCGTCAGCTATTTTAATATTATTAACAATTAATATTAAAACATTTCAAACTCAATCGGAATAGAATACTCATTTTTAGTCTTTTTTTTTCAATATCACAGCTTCTTCTCATGGATGGCCAAACCAATGCAGAAACAAAACATCTTGCTGTCCACATGGTGCCAAATTGAAGTTTATTACTTGGCATAGAAGTATAATGCTACACTTTGAAGAAGGTCTTAACAGGTAATTTCATTTAAAAATATAACTAATGAATAAGATAAATAACAAAAAAACGCCTTACTAAAATTAGCGAAAATGCAATTTCACAATTAATTTGACTCAACAACTGCTTAACTACTATATTTTTTAGAACTAACTAGAATATTATGTGAAATGGTTTTAATGAATACGTTCCTTAAATTTACTGAGTATATGAACGTTATTATTCCACAATTGTAACTCGTTATAAACTTAGACCGTCGAGATCAACAATGTAAAACTGTAATCAACTTCCCAGGTATCTGAAAGACAAATCAATTGGAATGCCATACTGGAACTGGCTTAATAGAAAAAGAGACCCTCCATCTCTTGGATGGGATAAAAGATTGTACAATGCACCCAACCCATTCACAAATATGACAGTTCTGCTGGATGTTGACGAGAAAGCACCAATGCGAACAATCCAACGAGACAATAGAATTTTTACGGTCTGTTTTATATTTTTATTTTGTTGATTATTACTCATTTTTTACGTCGATTTTAGGATTTTTTATGAAGACTTAGAAAACGCATTGAATATATTTTTATTCCTATTCAGGGGGCATTGAATTTTGCACACGATCATTGGTTAGACGTGGCGTCCAAAAGAAAGAAACCGCACATACTACACGAATTCGCTGCAGCATTAGAAAGAGCTCATGGAGCACCTCACGTATCGGTTTGTGGTATGGGGCGACGGATTCCAAAATGTACCATTTCTTTGGGTAAGTTTAATTTTCTGACTATTATGTATTGAGAACGTGGTGGTATGTTTCTCATTAACAATACTGTCAGATGATATTGATATGAGAAGTCATAAAGCTTTATTTGTAACATTAGGGAATCTACAGTTCGCTGCCTTCGATCCACTATTTTGGATGCATCACTGTCAAGTTGATAGATTATGGGCAGTTACACAGAAAGAAATCGCTGAAGAGAAAGGCAGAGGGACAACTTGGACACCACAAACCGCCTTAGAAGCATTAGAGGAAAGAGCCGATTTTTCGTAAGACTATTTATTTTAATATAATTTGAATATTTTACTCATTGAATCATCTTTTAGAATATAATGACCCTAGAGGTGATTCGATACCCCATTACTTTTTGACTTATGTTACGGATAGTCACGAGGTCATTAATTACGAAGGTTTGCTATCAACACGAGTATTGTAACGTATCAGAAATAGTCACGGATTTTTACATAATATAAATGGATTGTCTATAGCGGGAGCGTTAATATAAAATCGTAAAACTATTTTCAGACGCCCCTTCCAACCATTTGGAAACGATTCGTTGAGCCCATTTCCTATCGTTAAAGCAACGAACACAATGAGAGATTCTTACTATTACGAGGAATTGACAGGAATCAAATACGATAGCGTAGATAAAAACGGATTCCCTCCATTCATGGGTAGAAACTTGCGTCGTCCACCTGGACAGGAAGTCATTTTTATAGGTGAGTGTATAAGATTGCGTGCTGTATTCCCTATACTTTATAATGAATTGCCCAATTCTTTCAATAAAGTTAGAATTCATGTGAACAAACAACAAATCCAATGTATACAAATCTTATAGTTTTTGCTGGAAAAATATCATTTTCTCATTAATCACTGAAGATTTGCGCATTTACAGTCCTAGACAAAAATGGTTAATATAGAAATTTTATAACGTAAGTTATAAAGAACGATTGTACGCCATGTACTAATATCTTTCAGGTCATTACTTTCAAAGTAGTCTTGTGAACTTTGCCGTCAACTATTATTTTGCCGACCCTGACAACCCAATTCCATGCAACAGGCGTACTGACGATGACAGAGCTGGGACAGCAATTAAACTGGGATCTGCTAGAAATTTCAGGCAAAGGGTTCCAGATTTAACATTGGTGGAACAGGTATGGTTCAGTTGTGCTCTAATGTCAATAAAAGAACTAATGACTAGTATAGTATTGGCTTTAGTATAGTATTTTTCAAACTGCTCAATTTGAACTTAGTACTAAATGAAGACCAATGTAGTCGGATTTAAAATGCTAAAATGGCGTCTGTTAGACCCTGAAAATATACCTGATTCTGATTTAAAACCGCCAGAACGCTCAACAGGGCAAACATACAGTGTTTAATATTTGACTTGGCCATCTTAAGTCAGTTTTGACCTTGCATTCGATAAAATAACCACCTGTACATAACAATGTTCACAGAAGCTTGCACAGGCAAAAAGGGGCATATACTTTTAATATACAACAGAATCAGTATTAGCATTCAGAAAGCTCTTTTTTTTGCTTTGAAATCGCCTTCAGCTTTAAACTAGATTGTGGGATACCCTAACTATCCTACGTTTATTTTATGTACTTCTAAAAATAAAAAACAAAACTGTTGTAATCAAAATGCTATTATATAGTATATTTTGACACGAACGAATGAATTAAATCGATCTATAATTACACAATTGCGATCTCAAACCTATAATTAAATCACACACTTTTTAGGTCGGAATAAATGCTGATGGCGCTCTGGATATTGATTTTGATATACAAGCTTGTTATACGTCACAACTGGACTGCACGGAACGTTGTCCTGAACTAAAAACCAGTAGAATTTTATCTCAACCCACCCCAATGCTTGTCTACTATATGCCAAACCAGCGTAAGTATTCTCGACTGAAATTTGGAAAATAAAATATTTTACGAGCTGCATGAATAGGGCATTTGTCTTTTAGAAGTGCGTCAGTGTGAATACCCAAGTTCAAGTTTGATTAGGAGCAAAATAAATTCCGATTTGAGGTAAAAAATAAATCCAATGTTAAACACCATGCGGCTCTTCTCTGCGACTGCTTGTTAATTTTTTCTTTCAGTCTGGCTTTTTTCTATGACTTTTGAATTCAATTGTAATACTTTGAAGGTTGATTTTATATAGGAATGTGTTGTCAAAGCTAAGGCTATCAAACACGGCTAGTTTAGGCTCTAGAAGAGTCTGCAACAATCGGAATTAATGATGAATTAACGGGTATTATAACTTTGGTGAAACTAATTATATATTTATTTCAGCTGTGGATATCTATAAATTTAAATGGTCGGAGGATACGATACTTCCCAATTGGTATATCAACCTTCATTCCGGAAGTCAATGGATCTATTTTTACGGAAATGCGGTTAATAACATCACGCAGGTAAGCTTTTTATTTTGTAGTAAAGAGTTCAAGTTAATTTTATGAGCATCTATAAAATTACATTTCAATTCAGTGCTATTTTGTGAAATAAAACTAACTGTTTTTTCCCAAAAGCTTTTGGGAAGTAAATTTACAAATGGTACAACACGTCTCCTATTGACATATTAATTTTCATTTTTGTGAAAAACGTTTCCCATTATATTACTGATTTAATTTAGTAACGGAAAGTGTTAGAAATTTATGTACTTATATATTTTGTAACAGTCATAACACCATCATGCCATGTCATACTTTAAGATTTGACACATTAAATTAAACAAAATATTCATAGGAAAATTTATATATATTAGCTATATTTTAACGATTTATCTATTTAATATACAGTAATTCATATATGATTGTGACGAGGAAAATTTTAAATGAATTTATTCACATAAGGTTATACAATTGATTAGAATTTTTGTATCTCTGGGTTTCTGTTGATATTTTCCATAGAAAAACTAATTAAACGCACTATGCACGTAAACATTTATTCTATGTTGGAAACAGGTGCCGAGTACAGGAGATTATATTGCTTGCAACGCTAGGCGCGGACGACAACTTACATGTCATTCTGACAATGATGGTGGCACTGCTTGTATGCTGCCTTCGGGAATTTACTACATTATCAACAGTTATAGACCAACTTGTCTCAGAGGGCAAAGAATGATTGTGGTCTCACGAAAATAATTTTGTATTACAAATATTTTCCTATTCGTCAATTGTTTCTGCTTACATATGTGTTTACAGGCTTCTTTACAGAAACATTTGAGTCACTCGTTCCACGCATTTCAACTAAGTTGATATATTTACAATGTGACTATTTCTATCAGCGTGAAATTTTCTTGTATAATTTTTGCAGCCTATATATATATATGTAACTACGTTTAAAAAAATAAAGACAAAAGGGAACGAAAATTAATTTTTACTTGTCTTATACGTTAGAGCAGAGATGGGTTCCTAAATAAAACTGTTGACTTAAAAAGGATTCTTCACGATTCAAATTCCAATCCTCATCTCAGCCCTGCATAAAAAAATAAACAATAGTTTTAATATAAAATCTCCAAGTCTCCAAATTTGCAAAAATATTTACACCTTCATTTAGTCCGGTGTAATGAAATAAACTAGGCGATAGATCAAGCAATAGCCGCCCACACC
Source organism: Styela clava (assembly GCF_964204865.1). Lineage (NCBI taxonomy): Eukaryota > Metazoa > Chordata > Ascidiacea > Stolidobranchia > Styelidae > Styela > Styela clava. Next base: position 16,901,300 of record NC_135258.1, on the reverse strand, counting down.
GATTCCCAATCCCATTATCTGTGATGGTAAATGTAGATTATCAGTATCTACCTAATGTATAACAAACAAACACAGTATGAGAAACTGGTGAAAACTAGTTCTATAAATTAGAAGCTCTTAGGAAAACGTTTAGAATACCATGTTTCCTCGCAAATAAGACCTAGTCTGGATTTTAAAAATGATTTTAGTATAAGTCCTCCTCTTAAAATAAGACCTACTCAATTCCGCGATTTTTTTTCGACCTAGTCGATAGCAGTTATTTTGAATAAAAACGTGTTTTATTTATAAGTAAATGCCTAAATGGATATCGGTTTTCATATTTTGCATATTTGAAAATCTCGTAATTCTCTAATTTTGTTTTTGATAAATGAAAATATAAGACATCCAACGAAAATAAGCCCTAGGACCTAGTGTTATTTTTCGAAAGAAAATTGAAAGTTCCAGTTTTTTTTTTCGGAGAAACACGGTAGTTATGTGTTAACTACCATTCGGGGTCACGGAGGAAAAGCACAGGCAAACCCAGAAGGCCTGAGTACATGTCCACTGGAACCGGTCCAGGAGATTACAAAAGAAACTATTTCACGCTTCAGTCGTTCACGCGTAATTTCAAATTAAACCTTTCGGCCCACAACATTGAACCACCATCAAAGAGATCTGGAAGTAAGCTGCGCCGCCCTTGCTCCATAGCTTCGTCGTGCTACTCGAGAAATCGCCGTTACTCACTCACGTTAATCAAAGACGAACGGAAGTTGTTTTCTTTTTCATTTCTGGTAAGCTAGTTGTTTTTTCGACAAGTGTATATTTAGCTATAGCACGTATGTTCAATTTTGAACACTTCTGCGCTTCTATACCTATTGTGTTACCATTGCAGACCAAGTTGAAATAACCGTACTGGTAGGACCAGGACGCCGGTATGACATAAAATAGCGTACATGGTGGGTTGTTGTTTTAAAACAGAAAATGAACTCTTAATAATGTCCAAGAATTTATTAGTTTAAACTGGACGCAGCACGACCTTCGTTGATGAACGGTAGTTTGCATTAATAAACAAAATTTTCAGAATTTCACCGTGTTTCATCCTAGCTGGCACCGTTACGGTAACTGTACATACAACTTCAATGCCGGTAGAGTCGTGGTAGTAGGATGAAATGATAAACGGCTTCTATTTATATATAATGAGCTCACTTCACACAAAGTGTTTGATTGACAAAATTTAGTTGGCATGCTGACATTACCGGTACCGTAACTAGGAGGCCTACCTCAATTTCTTGAATGAATCGTGTGGCATAAGGTTACAGTACTTTTTACCGATGACAGCATGGCCGGAAAAACGATCTGACTGCATTTGCTTTCTTTGCTACCTCTAAGTCATTATTGGACACGTTTAGTGGACATACCGATCGTTTTTGGACACGTTTAGTGGACATAACGATCGTTTTGTTGGTATATTGCTCTTTGACACTTTTTGGACACCTAGTGGAAATATTAAAAAAACGCTTTTCTCTTTGATCACTGGACCAATTGCTATGAAATTTTTAGTGGTTAAAGATGAAATTTTCTCCAGAAGGCTATTACTTTTATTTATTTTAAATATTTCTGTTAGCTCTGTGAGATTTGTTTTGTTTGCTATGACGTCACTGAACGTTCTGCGGACGCATATGCAGGCACTCCTCTTTTTGATCACGTGCCATCGAACGTTGGAGTGACAGCGTATTCTGAAAATCGTTGCTACTAAAAATCGCAAGTTTTTCGAGGTTACCGGTGAATGGCGGTGATGCTAAAGGTACGGTAGACCGTACTGTACTTCTTCGCTTGGTGTGAATATATTTGTAGACTGTGGTCTAGTACAGCAGAGGTCCGCAACTACTTTTTAGCGCGACCCAAAAAAAATTTTCTAATTTCTCGCGACCCAAGCATTTGGTAAAAATGTAATTAGTTATCGATTTTAAGACTATTGTCGACACTAGCATTTTTCTTGCACAAAATTATATGAAACTTATCACATAAAATTGTGAATAATAGCGTTTATTTTGACTAATGCAAATTATAAGCTTTGTGTAGAATACACAACATATCAAATCGAGGTTTAATTTGGGAGACGGCAACTCGAAGATATTTTTCTACCTATAGCCTTGATCTGTAATTGTATTTTATGTATGAAAACGCTGATAGACGGGAAAATATGTAATGGTTTTTTAATGAATTTTGGATGCTTTGCTGTAAGATACACGTGGAACCAATCTTTATACATTATACGCTGTTATTCCGCTTATATGTATGGTTTGAGTGATGTATTTCTATCCTATGAGGGTGAGAAGAGGAGTCTTTTGTCGGGCGTTGATCCCCACTGCTGTAAGAGCTCTGTATGGAGCCTCAGGGCTCCGCGAGCTATTCGTTCACTTAAAAACTGACTTGGTTAATTTTGTATCTGTGAAGAAGCATTAACGTCACTAATAAAATTTGACGATGGTGGTGTCGAAATGTGGTAGTGATTCAAATATAACGTTATCTATAACTAAGGGCGCAGCAGCCATGGTTTTCTAAAAGGGAGGGGGTTCAGAATAGAAAAATCCCGAGCAACACTCATCGCTCAATCCATGGCCGACCCGAGAATTTAAAATGTCATATCAATTCAATTGTGTTTGTCGTTGCTCGCCTTTGAGTTAACTAATAAACTACCACCATGAAATACTTGTTTAACCGTCTACTAGCAATGAATGGATTGAAATCGTATTTTTGAGTTGCTGTTTCAGCACTTAGGAGCAGCAGAGTTTTGTTGTTAAGGGAGAGTTTGCAGTTATGAAGCCAATTATATATATTTGATACCTTCAGATCGAATTCGGTCTATGCATAAATGTATCAGTGATTTCTAGATGCAGTGATGGGACAAATATCGGCCGACTCAGTAAAATGATCAAACTTTCCTAACAAGTATATAATTCACAATCACTCGTTTAATGAGCCTATAATTGATTATAATTAGAGAAATTGCAACAGAACGTAAAAAAGTTGATGCTGAGCGCAAATGATTTAATGACGCGGAAAATATTCAAATGATCAGTCTTCGCGCACTGCTTGAAATTTCTGGGTGAAAAAATGTGATTCATTGGCCATTCCTTTGGTTTTCAACTTTCTAAAATACGTGCTACCCGCAAATGACTTGCAAGCTTTAATTTTGGCCCGCAAACGACAAATGTTTGCCGACCTCTGGTTTAGACTTTAGAGCCAGTGAAGTTATGCAGTAATTCCAACTCAAATTCTCGACCCATTGCCCTATCTCCCTCCACTTTCCTATTCTCGACCCTCTGCCCTGTCTCCCTCGCCTCGGCCAACTGCTCCACCTCCCTATCCTCGACCCACCGCCCTATCTCCTTCGACCTTCCTATCCTCGACCCACTGTCCTATTTCCCCCAACCTTCCTATCCCCTTCAAGCTCTTTATCCTCGACTCATTGCCCTATCTCCCTCAACTTTTCTTTCCTCTATCCACTGCACTATCTGTCTCAAATTTCCCACCTTCGACCGACTGTCCGACCTCCCTCAACTTACTTATCTTCGACCCACGGCGCTATACCACTCAGCACCTAACCTAACGGCGATACAATCACGACTCGATTGTCAAAATGAACTCTACCATCTTGCGACCAACTTTCATGTGTTATACTGGTCGAGTATGCCAATGAGATGATTCAATCGTACGTCGACAAAACATGATTGACGGCATTCGTAAATGTAGGCTGGAATCTCAATCGGTAATCAATAACCATAATTAGTGGCTTTAAAATGTGCTACTAATTAGGCTACTGATGGCATCGGGTTTGAGGTGACTGATTTTAAAATTTCGATATCGGCCATTCGATATCGACATACCTGAGTTTCTTTTTAGAAACTCATTCAATGTCGCCTGTATTTCCGTGCAAGGCAAAACGGTGAGGAAATAATCAAATATTTGCACGCTTAGCCATTTTCAACGAATGTTCTGCCATATCCTGCATTTTTTAATCCTACTCAGACAGGTGTATATACAAATTTCTTTTGCGTGACTGAGAAGGCTGAAAAGTCAAAAACAGTCAAAAATATAAGTCGCTCAGTGAGAGTAATTCCTTCCAAACTATTTTTAGACCATGAAATGTTTTGTCATAGCTAGCGTTGCCAACTGCCCTTTAATTCAGCGTATAGTCCCAAAATTGTCTTATATGCCAAATTATCTTATATTCTTATATGCAACTTAATGAAGATGCAAAGGACGCCGTTCGTACGCAATCTTTGGCATCGCTCTTACTATAAAATGTTGAAGAAAAATACTTTATACGGACCAGAGCACTATTGCTTATTTCGGATCAGCATCATATTGTCGCAAGACTCACGGAATGGCCAATTATTAAGGGCATAAAACGGCCTTTTTTTTTTTTTTTTTTCGGATCAGATTATAATATACGGGATCGGGGATAAACCGTCATTTCCTGTATCCCATTCGGAGCTTGGTCAGTTATAGACCGTATCACATAATGGCAATAGATGACTATTGCCGTTCTCATTGATAGGCTCCTATTTCGTCATTTCCGTTTTAGATGGTTTTTCAATTTTGAGCATAAAATCAGTAAATTAATCATTTTTTTTTAATTAGTTTGTAGCAACACTTTTTTGGGCCGACCAATTTTCAATTTTCTCTATCTGTTTTATTTCTTCGCTGAGTGATTCTATGTTTTTTACTCTCCAGCCCATTTTATTAAAAGTTTTCGAAACTATGCCATCTTCTATCCTTTTACTTTCTTCGGGATTCATTTTGGTGTTTGTCATGTCCTTCATTGATTTGACCTTGTATATTTGAGTTTTTACTATATTTACTGTTATTAATATTATTTTTCGGTTTTCTTTTAAGTAGATATTATGCCAAAGTAGTTCATTTAAAAAGGGGTGATGTGTTTGCAGAGCCTGATTCAGAGATTTTTGTATTTTATACAAAATCCGCCACGTGAAAGGACATTCTTTAATAAGGTGTTCCGTGTTGTCTTCCGATTTCGAGCAGAATTTACACTCCGTGATAGCCATTTTCCCGCTTACTGTATGATATAAATTGATTCATTTTCTTTGTGTTCCATTTAGTATTGCATTGTGCGCCAGCCTGTATGATATCACCTTTTCCTTGTTTGTTATTATTTTTTTTATGTCTTTTTCTTTACTTAGAATCTCTTTCCAATTGGTGCATGTTTGTGTTTCTACCTGTTTTCTTCTTTCTGATTGGTTTGATTTCAAGATCGTCTGGTAAATTTGTTTGAAAGAAATGTCTGTCCATTTTTCTTCTTTTATGCCTATTTTTTCGGTTAACTGAATGCAATCTTCCCAGTGCTTTGGGGTTTCGAGGGCATGGGGCATCTGGTTGGTGTAAAGTTTGGGATTTATTTTCTTTATCTTCGTGCCAATGTCATGAAGGGCTATTGCGTGCCATATCTCTTTAGGTTCTGTTATTGCTTTCAATGTTTTTATTTTTTCCAGAAGACATGCCTGTATTTTTGTTTTTATGCATGGGGCATTTAATCCTCCATTGTAGTAATCGGCTGTTAATTTATTTTGTGCCAATAGCTGAAAGCTTTCTGGGTGCCAGATGAAGTCAAAGAAAAGTGTGTTCAGTTTCCGTATGTAGATTGGTGGTACATTCACTACTCTAGCGTGGTATATTACCTGCGATATACACAAGGCATTTAAAATTTGGAATTTACCTATCCACGTCAATTGTCTCTGCTTATTAACTTCCAGGGTGTTCCTAAGTCTTTTGAGGATTTCATCCCAAGTTTTTTCCGTCTGTTGGGGTCCTATAATTTGGCCTAAAACTTTTATATTTGGTTTCATGAATTTGTTGTACGGCGAGGTTTTAAGTTTTTGCATTGCGATTTGGTTAGTACATAATATTTCAGTTTTTTTCTCATTTATTTTTTGTCCCGTTATTAATTCGTAAGTCTTAAATTCGTTGAAGGTGTGTTCTATCGATTCAATGTCTCGCGCGTATGTTGTATTGTCGTCTGCAAATTGATCAATTACGGTTTTGTATTTTCCGATGCTGAATCCTTTTATCTTTTGGTTCGCGATGATTTTTCTTGCCAATGGGTCAGCGGCTAAGGTGTACATTGCCATGCTCAATGGACAGCCTTGTCTGATTCCTCTTGTCAGAAAGATTTTATTGGTTTTAGCTCCGTTAATTTGTATTCTGCTGTATATCCGGTTGTACATTTCTTTGATTAAGTTAATGATATTTTTGTTGAAGTTTAGTTTGGTCATGGTTTTGAATAAAAAACGTTGGTTAACCATATCAAAAGCTTTTTCCTGATCGAAACTGATTATATATGAAGGTAGGTTCCATTTTGTTGTATAATTCCATATTCCTTGAACGTTTCGTAAATTATCAAATATAGATCGTTTAGGAATTGCGCTTTTCTGTGTTGGCATGATATATTTATCCAAGATAGGTTTCAATTGGTTAGCTAATATTTTTGATATCAGTTTAAAATCTACATTTAGGTTAGATATGGGCCGGTAGTTAGATAGGTGATTTGAATTTCCTTTTTTATAGATAAGGGTGACTATCGATTCTTTGCTACTGGTGGGTAAGGTGCCGAAAGCGATAGCATTGTTTACTAGCTGGTGCAAGTCATTCTTCAAAATTTCCCAAAATTCAATGTAAAATTCCTTTGATAGTCCGTCTGGTCCCGGTGTTTTATAGTTATCCATTTGTTTTAAAGTCACGAGAAGATCTTCTTTTGAAGCTAAGGTCCCCATTTGTTCCTTTTCTTCAGTGCTAAGCTTAGTTTCCCCATATATGTTGAGGTATTCTTCCATTCTATCTTCCTCACCTGGTGTTGTTTGTGTCCATAGTGTTTTATAGAATGTTTGCGCTTCTTCCAAAATTTCGTTTTCAAATAATTTCCTTCTTTGTTTTGTAGACTGTCTATAGTGGTTTTACGTCTTCTAGTTTTCAATTTGTCAAAGAAATATTTTGTTGGTCTTTCGTTTTGTTCTAATGCTTTGATTTTTGCTGTATTTTGTTTAAACATCACTTTTTCTTTTTCCATTTGTTTTAGGTTTATAATGAGCATATATATTGCTTGGTTTGATGGTGACTTGTTCATGTTATTTAGAATTTCATTTTTCCACCTGCTTTCATTTTGTTTCTTTACCTTTGCTTCGTTAATTCCGTGTTGGAGGAGGCTTTTTTTAATTTTAGTCTTCAAGTTGTCCCACCAGTCGGCAAGTATTTCATATTCGTGTTTTCTTTGTTCTTCTTTTTTGTATATCTCATTTATCAAAAACCTGACTTTTTCATGCCTAAAATGAGCTGTATTGTTTTTCCAGGTTCCCCGTCAACTTGTTTAATATTTTTGAAAGTGATGTGTGATGCAAAGTGGTGGTCTGAAACGGTGTTTACTAAATATTCTGTATTTTTCAATTCATGACTAATGTTGTACGGAATATATATTCGATCTATTCGTCGGGATTGTCTTCTCCTGGTAATTGTATATAATCTTTTATCGGGCCAGTGATATCTATACGTGTCTATGTAGTTGTAAGCTAGTATAAAGTCTTTCCATTGCATTTCTGTGTTCCCTAGTGTAAATGAGTTTTGGTTGCTGACGTCTATTTTCTGATGAACCATGTTAAAGTCACCGCAAATTATTTGAATATGCTTGATCTCTCTCACTAAGTTTATCAGCTTTTCGTAGAACATTCTAGTTTTTCTGTCGCCTCTTCTGGGAGGTGCATAAACATTTACTAGCGATAGCTTGTCTTTGGTTTGTAAGTTTGTCATTGTTGTCGAACACGCTCTACAAGGTATGAATGTAACATATTCAAAGCTGTGCGTTGCACATAAGTTTTCTCTTACTGCAGTGGCGGTGCCTTGGAAGAATCTTTGCTCATCCCTCTTATCGAAGTCGGTCAGTGAGTTAATAAATAATCTGTACCCCATGCTTTGAAGTCGGTTCTCGGAAACGTCTCTTTTAACTCTGTTGACTTCTTGTAAAGCAATAAAGTCTGGGTTGTGATAAGTTATGAAGATTTTGAGTTTATTCCAATTTTTTTCCAGTCCGTTTACGTTCAGTGAGATTATTTTCAATTGTGATAGATTTTCAGTCATATATTGGGTCTTGTAGATGATTTTTATTTTATACTTTCTATGTTTTATTGTCTTTCCCCTTTTTTGTCGAGGGTGATATATTCGACGTTGTCGACGAGAAAGTATTTTCTCTTCCCCGTTTTCCAATCTGTTTTTCGGTTTTGTTCATAGTAGGCTCAAGTCTGGGTGTTTGTGATGGGTCTGTTTCATACGTGCTATCTGGGTTCTCTAGGTATGCCGGTGCCGAGTTACTTTGGAGTATGTCTGAGAATACTGATGATGACGTGCTGTCTCTAATCTCGAAGTCGTTGATTACCATGTTTACATACGATTTGCCAATTACTGGGGGTCTAATTGGAGTGTTCCGTATTGTGGATGTGTGTTTTAATTTAGGCTTCGGGACTGTTTTACGAGGTGGAGTGCGCTTTTTGGGTGTTGTTATAGTATTGTCTTCTGATAGAGACCAAGCTTTTACTTCTTCGTATAACAAATCCGTATCAGATATTGTGTCGGATTTTGAAGTTGGGAACACTGCCTCTGGAATTTGGTTTACTCCTATTTCTGATGTGGTGTTATTGTTTGGTATTGCATCTTCTTTTTCTCCTACATGTGATACTATTCCAGGTTTTGTGGATATCGATTCCTTAAACCAGGATTCCATGTTATTCGGTCTCATATGGGATTTTAGGGGGCAATTTGCCTGAACGTGACCTTCACTTTTGCACGACCTACATTTCGTTTTATTTCGGCAATTTCTCTTATTATGACCAGTATCAAGGCAGTTCATGCATGTTGGATTGTACAACTCGGTGGGTATGTAGGTTTTGCACCTAGCTTTGTCAATGACAAGAAAGGGGGGCAGTTTTTCCTGTTTAAAATCATCTATCCATACGGCTATATATCCGTTGAATAGTTGAGTGTTTCGGTAGTATAGTTTGGTCATGCTTTTAATTTTTCCGCATCCAGCCTTATTCAGAGCTTCGAAAACGACTTGTGGTCGTGATTCGTCTGGGATATCGCGAATGCTAATCCTTGTTGGAGGTTTTGTGGGTGGAAAAAAGCGTACTATTACACCATCGACTTTAATGCCATTTTGCGTTTCTACAATAAATTTGTCTCTAACTGAATCATTTGGATTTGTTGGATTCAACTGTTTGAAAGATATCAACCAAATTTTCGGTCTAGTTTCAAAAATTCCTGACAGTTGTTCGACATATCCTTTTGTTATAGGGTTTTCTCCCAAGATGTAGAGAAATCGGTTTATATCAATAGAATCACTCACCTCTGCCACAACCGATCGAGGGCGATTAACTGTAATCCCTATTGATCCTGTAAGAGCTGCGGAGTAATCCATTTTTAGTATCCAAGAACGAATATCCAAAATAGCTTACAATCCAAAGTATTCCAATTGATGATAACAATAGCAGATGTTCATTTTAATCAAACAGCTAGCTCGATAGACCTCATTGGTTACGATACTGCCACTGCGCAAAGAAATTCGGCATAGTTTGGGGTTAAAAAACGTAATAAGGCTTGTTAAAATTTAGAAAACTGTTATTCCCAACAAATAACCACCAGTAGCCGAATTAGTAAAACATTTTTAAACTTCCAATTAAGGTTATTGTTTACTATTTGAGATTCCAGCTTACATATACGAGTGCCGTCAATCATGTTTTGTCGACGTACGATTAAATCATCTCATTGGCATACACGACCAGTATAATCAATGGAAGTTGGTCGCGAGATAGCAAAGTTCAGTGTGGCGATCGGGTCGTGAATAAAGCGCCGTTAGGTCAGGTGTCAAATAGTATAGCAACGTTGGTCAAAGATAGGTAAGTTGTGGCAGATAGGGCAGTGGGTCCGAGGATATGTAGGTTCAGGGAGATGGGGCAGTCGGTCGAGAAGAGAGAGGTTGAGGGAGATAAAGTTGTGGTTCGAGGATGCGAAAGTTAGGGGGATAGGGCAGTCGGTCGAGAAGAGAGAGGTTGAGGGAGATAAAGTGGTGGTTCGAGGATGCGAAAGTTAGGGAGATAGAGCAGTGGGTCGAGGATATGGAGATAGTGTAGTGGGTCGAGGATAAGAAGGTTGAAGGAGATATGGAAGTGGATCGAGGATATGAAAGTTGAGGAAGGTCGGGCGGTGGGTCGAGTATAGGTAAGTAGATGGAGATAGGGCAGTGGGTCGAGGACAGTTTTAAGAGTCCTGAGGCTACGTACGGAGCACTTTGAGAACCTAAAGTCTACGTAGTAGGATATAACAATGCGAACAACTATAGTAGTATAGTATAGTATAGGTAAGTAGATGGAAATAGGGCAGTGGGTCGAGGACAGTTTTAAGAGTCCTGAGCTACGTACGGAGCACTTTGAGAACTTAAAGGATATAACAATGCGAACAACTAAGTAACGAATGTTTCTCCGACTTTGGATTTCTTGAATTCTTCCTCTTTACACTCTACCATTGCAAAATTATTGGTACTTATTTCAAGAATGGTTTTGCGAGTTTAGGACTTATATTTACCAAAACACAACTAAAATCTAACAAATAACACGCGAAAACCGACAAAACGAGATAATATTACAACCACAAAAGACTGTCTGAATGGCAAAAGTATCTGAGCGCTTCTGAAACGTTTATTGTCACTTCAATTTTGCACTTATGCTGATTGGCAAGTGTATACTCGGAGAAACATTCATGAATATAATCAGAGATTTATAAAGTTGTTATACATAAATACGCTGCACAGACGCGATGCTCATATTTATGGAAAATTTAAATTGTTTCGCGACCCAGAGCGGAGGGCTTCGCGACCCAAATTTGGGTCGCGACCCCGTAGTTGCGGACCCCTGGTCTAGATTCTAGAGTTAGACTCTAGAGCAGGGGTTCTCAACCTTTCCCCCGTTAAGTTCCCCCGAAGTCATGAAATATTCAACACGAACCCCCAGTAATCAGACACCAAACAAAGTTGTAATATATTGACTAACAATTTTTAAACTGTGTTTTAAAGCATTGGATCCCAACCGCTGGTCTGCGGACCGGCACCAGAAGCTTTTTTGTCGGTCTGCGAGAAATTTTGTTGTTTTTCTGCCGTTTCTGTCGCTTCATCGAACCCGAAATAACGATGTTGCATTTGTTTATTACGCGATTTCTCTTTCGCCGACATATTGCTGTTTGCGGATTTAATGGCCCGACGACGTCTTGGCGCCAAGTTTTCACACTCTTCGCTTTTTCGGTTCCGATTCATCGCAAAAGCGTCCGTCAAATTTCGCAATATTCAGAAACCAAAAGACCGACACACGTGTTTTTCCTGTTCTGCATGTTTTTTCTGTCTAATATGAACATCCAAATAAAAGGTTATGATTATGAATATTTCTTTGTTCAACCCATTAAACAGTCATGGACAGTATAATATTTTAGGGTTTCGTCTTGACATCCAGTAAAATACAAGCTTGTTGCAACCCTGCATGTGGTAACAAGACGCGCAACAAAAGCATAAGGCGCAGAGATCTTTTCTATGTGATGAACAGTAGGGCTGTGAATTCCAAGTTACCGACGACTTTGTCATCTTAATGCAAATTCATTTTGTTTGAGGCGTTGATTAACAGCAGAGGGACTAATATGAGTTAACCAACATTTTGACATTTTTTACCAAGAACGATGACAAAGGTCCAATTCTGGAGTTTGATCCACTCATTTCACTCCACTCAATTTGAGGTCGGCGCATTATTTGTTTTTAGTCATGTGAAATGTTTTCAAATGTGCCTTTTTTTAGCTAGAAGCACATTGAGTGCCCAACATTGCATTACATTTCGCAAATATATGTTATTATTTTCTATTCCACTCATTTCAATTTTTTGCCGATTCGCGAGTACATTTTATTTAATTTTACCGGGCCGACAGAAAAGTTGGGAACCACTGTTTTAACTGATCTTAAATAAAAGTATTCGTTTTATTTATACCGAACATTAGTTCGAAGGCTGTCCCTGTTCTCAATTCGAGTAGCAAACACATATTGTCTTTTTGAGATTGCGCAGTTTGGCTGCAAAGCTGTGAATTTCAAATTGCTGAGTCACAGCAACGCAAGATCAGGGAAAATCCACGCATTTTTCTCTGATAGTAAAGAACATAAAAAAAGGCAACACATGAAAACTCAACTGCCGTTCAAGTACCCCTGGAAACCTTCTCGTGAACCCCTGGGGGTTCGCGAACCCCAAGTTGAGAACCCCTGCTCTAGAGATACCAGTTTCAGAATGGGTTTCGATTTCAGTTACTACAATGAATAACCAACGAAAACCTAACATAACATCAAATATATATTGTCATTTGCAATGTCTAAAAAAGCGTTTTAAATCTGTCGTGAGTCTGCTGAAACAAAACTTATAGTGTTATATTCCGTTTTAAGTTTTAGTTTTAATATTTCATAATGCCGCTTTTCAATCAAGAAATTTGAGTTGCGGATTTACCGATTCGTTAATAATTATATTTAGCATCTCGTCGCCGATGACTAATATATTAATATGTTTTTCACATCGAATTCATAATTCCCCACGAGAACAAAAAAGAAATTATCGCCGTCATTGTGGAACAATACATGTATATGCCGGAAGAAATCTTTGATCTAGGGAGAATAAACACCGACGTAAAGATGTTTAAGGTATAACGTTTCTCGCTGACGAAAACAGTCGGCGATTGTACCAAAATGCAATCGCGCAGCGACCTTTTAAGTCTCCCAAAAATATCAAAAGAAAAAAGATTCGACCCCTAATTTATTGATAGGTTTGTCAAGTGTCAAATTTACAGCTTTAATATATATGATTTATCTTTGAAATTTAGATTTATTTATGACTTGTTTTAACCCTATGGACCTTTCCCCGACCTTTAACCCCCAGAAAATTCTTCCTATACTTTACCATTACAAAATTTTCGGGGCTATTTTAGGAGTGCTTTTGCATGTTGGCGTCTGTGAAATGGGGTATATGTTTCAAACCATCATTGTGATTTATTGCATACAACAATCTGCTTTTCAAAGATACCGGTAAAGAATTTCAACCTAGTCTATCACAGCTATTTCTACACTAATTTTTCTCACTGCAATTAAATTAAAACTCCTAGGAAGACAGAGTGATCATTGAATTATCTGATTTATATTTAAGTTTCCAAAACACAACTGAAAACTAACGAATAGAGTTCAAAAACGCGAAAACGAAGTAATGTTTACAACCACGCTTGAAAATCTGTCTGAGTGAAAAAAGTGTCTGAGCGGATGCGGAAAGGGGGCATTGTTACGTCACTTTTTGCATTTTGCTGATTGGCCAATGTCACGAAGTAAACAAGGAAGTTGATGCTCGGGGAAAGGTCCATTAAAAAGGTTTAGCATTTAAATCAAGTAAAGTAATTTTAACTTACTCAGTAGTATTAATCGTTAAGTAACAATTTTAAAATTCATTTTAGGGCTCCTTGAATTATAGTCAACATCTTCACAGGCTCCGCAACACCAACCTTTGGACCCTTTCGCTTATTTGCCCGATTGTGAACTCCTTACCAAAACCAGATAATACTGCTGTGCAGCCTACTACTACTTGCTAGAACCAATGCTTTCATACGAAGAAAATGCTTATGGTATATATATAAGATGTTCTGTCACAATATTATATTTTTATGGATGCTGGAAGACTCGTATGGAGTTGCAATGGCAAATATGGCGACTTCTTGTCTGTTCAAAAATTTCGAGAATGAATGACGTTCGATCGCCAACAAATCGCGTAGTTCCAATGAAGAGAACAAACAGGTTCATTCGTGCAGAAATCGCCAATCTACTTTAAGAAGTTGTCATTGTAATACCAATTCTCTGTTCAAGTCTGGGTTATTGAAGACGAGCGTCATAAACGTCGAATGGTGGTGTAATATTCTAAGGCTATCGTCAGATAGCCTACTTACTTGAATCTTACTCATTTCCACAAATAGGCGATCAAGTATACCAATTTGCTTAGAGAAAAATCTGTCTCTTATATATCAAATACCTTTAACCCGTGGAAGATTAGAATACCTCACCCTAAATAGAACCATTTTTCTCTTATCGCACAAAAGGAGATTAGTTTATTTGAGTATCATGTTACACACGATTTATTCAGCCTGGCACTGAAAGACTTGAAACCTAATTAGATCTACCCATTCCTTCGTCTAATCGAGAACTCAAAAAAGTTTGAGCCATTTTATGCCAAGTGGATACCTGACTTTTTATCTAAAATGTATATGGCTTCGAGTCACTCTGAGAATACCTTGTTTTAGCAATCCGGAGAACGGTCAATGTTGCTTGTTAATGCTGAGGTACAGTTTCCACTAAAGATCGAGCACGCTACCAAATCAAAGCACCTTTTCACATCTAGTTCCTCTACCAAATTAAAATTTTGATTGTGGTGTCAAAGATTCACTCGGAAAACCAGTATTAGATGAAAAACGACAGAGAATCAAGTAACACCAGAGGGCGAAAATTTTTAACGGCATGCTACATAAAAAGACTCACAATCGATCGCTCGTTCCAGTGTTTGTTCGCGGGATTGTGCATTTGCCTTTTTTGTTTTAAGGCCAACCAAATTTAGCAATGTGCATCACAAATTATGAAAGGTTGTCTATTTTCAATTCATGTCTGATTTGTCAACTAAATTTGGTCTTCCAAATAGCTCGTAGTCATCCGAAACTTGATACGGGATAACAACCTCAATATGTCGAACATGTACAGCTGTGATCCAGATTTCCAGCGATGAACAATTATATAGTATGAAAAAACTCAACCGACTTTGTAAGAGGCACTACAAGTTAAATTGTATGAGTTCAGAACACTATGCCATGCACAACAGGATCCGCGTTGAATCCGTTTAGTACGAATTTAAGAAGATGGCACCATGGCACATTCTACTGATGCTAAAATATCCCTATTTAAAGATGGACCCCTTTTAATATTTCAACAATTATTTTGTATGATAGGTGAAAATAAAAATCTAAAATAAAGAAAATGAATCCCGCAGTCTAATATTGAAACATACCGCAATACCTCCCACCTGAGTTTTGACATTTATCGCAAACTTTACAAAGAAAATAAGCATTCACCATATTATATATTTTGTAATGTATGTGATGACAATCTGCAAACTTAACAATACTCAAAATGCATGTATTTTGACTATAAACAGAAAATAAGGTTGGAAATCCGAGATTAAAGTACTAAACACATCTATTGTATATATGCGAAATCAGCGTGTCAATGAACCAGATTTGTAAGCAATTTTGGGTATTGGATAATAGCGCATCTAGACGACGATAGAAAATATTTGTTGAGAACATTTTTTTGCAGAAGTGAAATTAAATATATCTCAGCCGATTTACAATTTTAGCCAATTTAAGAACATTTGTAAGTACTAACTTACATCGTAACAAAACATGTTATGAGACTGCAACACACTGTAATTCTAGGTAATTTATTAACTTGTTGTAAAAGTGAAAGAGATCATACACAAAACAACTTTTTGATAAGATTTATTTAGTGATAAGTAAATCGGAATTTCTTTTTTCATGAACCTTGCTGACTTGCTAATACTCGCAATACTTGCAAAAGCGGTTATAAGATGTGCGTTTAAAATTACAAAGGGTGTGTTTTATTAGGGATAATTCAAAGATAACTCCGATTTCTCAATATACTAAGTGTTCCTAATGTCTGGAGACGATTATCATTCGCAAGCCATTTCTACAGGAAGATGGATTGCTATCAACTAAGAAGTACACTCCACTGGGGAAAATGCAGGCACCGCCAGTATTGCCGCTGATACTGCATGACAATCTTCGCCCTGAATTTGCATTACAGCTGAAGTATTCCGCGGAGGTACGTACCTGAAATTGTTAAAAAGCGTCGTTGGACAAGAATTTGTTGTTATTGACAAAAATCGCTTTTTCGCAACGAAATTACCAATCTATTTCTAATTTTCTGTACTTTAGGATGTTTGCCACTAGAGGGGCATTACTTTCATTTCCACTTAATTTATTATGGCCCGATAGTTTACGTAAAATTTGTTGTGTTTACATATATTTCACACATATTAAACAGATATAACTCATGGGAACATTTTATTTCTTCACGCTCATCCACCTATCGTTTCAGCAAACTCGGCACTCAGCTATAACCTTAACCGTACCGATGCGCGAATTCCGCTTCTTTCATATGTTTTAGCATTATTATCTTATTGAATTTGCTTCGGTATAAATAAAATGATACGTTTATAGGTCACAACATAATTTTATTTACATATTCACTTACTTGGACGATATTGTTTCGTCTGTTACCGTAGAAGTACACCCATTGATTTATTGCTGCAATGTTGATGTACCAGGATGGAAGTCTTCGGCCTGTTGCCCAGTAGAACTTGTAAATATCAACAGCTAAAAAGATACAAATGTGATCTTTTACTTTAATTTGTGAAATAATTTATTTTTCTAGGTGATCTCGGCTAAACACCACTTATCTCCTTAAGAAAGCTTCCGACGCTAAATCTTGCTGGTTTTTCGATCTAAGTTGAAGTATCCCAAAAATCATTATTGATTGAAAAAATCGGTAGTTTTGTTTAGTTTGAACGATGAGTTGCTAACAATTAATAATGATTGAGTGTTCTATATTGCCTGAATATTACATTTGCTTTAAAATGTTATGAAATTCGTCAATTATTTAAGTCTTACGTGTATTCGGGACGTAAAAGACCAAATTTGGAGTTGGCAATTGTAGGATAGCAGGGTCAGATACTTCTGGACATCGCTCCGTGCAATTTATGGAAGTGTAGCAAGCCCTTACAGTAAGATCTTGATCAAGCCGAGATACGAACTACATAAATAATAGAAAAAAACATTATTTAGTATTGTAAAATAACAAGAAATTGACGCAATCGAGTATTATCAGGACACAAAATACTGTAGCCGAAATCAGCCAAAAGTAAAACCATAATTAGAAAAATTATTCGAAACAACAATTTCAATAATTCGTATCACAAGTTCTAAAGACACTTTCTTTCATCAACTACCAAAATTTTCGAATATGATTGTTCCAGTAGTAGTGGAAAAATTATTTTCATCCCCAAAGCTACAACCAGTTTTGAACTGACTCTGCATTTTTTGTGTTACATAAAGGGTTACCTGTATTGGTATCAGAACAGCTTTCAATTAAAAGTTAATACATTTTTATGAAAAAAAATGAAAGTTTAGCGAATATGCTACAATATAATACTACATTACCTCTCGGTCGGATATGAGTGTCAATTGAGGAACACGCTGACGGAGAGCGGTAGCCTGACCCAACCGCAAAGTTCCACCTAAACGGTTGAAACTGGTCAATTGAGAGCAGGGTCTGTTACTTGAATCATCGTAATAATTAACATAGAAATTCGAAGATGTGTCGGAGAAATATTGCGCTGAAATTGAATATAGAAATATATTGATGTGGTAACATATAGATATATACATTTTCTTTGAAGAATATTTCATAAATTTTGCCGATAAAAGCTCCGATAAACACACTTTACCATATATATATATATCAAAACATTACGACCAAGAAACAAATAATGAAATAAGAGACCAAGTATAAAATAAATTAAAAAGTTACTCTAGCTGTAAAATTATCATGTTTGTGCAATTGGCGACTCAGACTATTAAAGCACGAAAGAAATATTTTCTGTTGTTAGCCTATGGTTTTGCTTAAATGTAACTCCATAGATACTCGTTTTCTTATGGATACATTTGATATCATTAGATGCAGACGTTTTTTGGATATCGTGTAACAGCAGACAGTTTATTTATTTTCTTTAGTTTATTTATCAGATACTGTTGTAACTGCCACAAAATTCTTGCACGAGATAACATCAGAATGAAGTAAAGAAAATGCGGTATGTAACTCCTACATTTTATTGCTATGGTGTTTTTTGTATCTTACCTACAAACAACACAGCACCCTGTGGATTTCTTGAAATGTCTAGCCCGCGCTGTGGTTCAGGAGGATATCCTCTGCTACCAAGATAATCGTACTTGACACCGGTTAGTTCTTCATAATAGTAAGAATCCCTCATTGTATTTGTGGCTTTTACAACTGGGAATGAACTCAAACTTGAATTCGCGAAAGGCATGAACGGTTTACTGTAGTACAAAAAATAACAAGTGTTAGCAGTGGATCCCCAAATATTTCTTCTCATGCTTCGAAATGAGAATAACATATTGTTCCATATTAATGAGAATCAACGCAGTATGAAAAAAACTTATGAGTCGAATTCTAATTTTGAGTACTACTGCGGTTAGTTGCATTCGAGTGGAACTTCTAAGACAAGAAAGTCCCACCTATGATTGCAAAGGCGTTAAAAACATGTTCATGTTTTCATATCTTCTATGGATTGGACAATTTACCTAATGAAAACGGTAGAAGATTTTACGAACCGGCTAGCATTACGTGATACACGCATTATTATATGAGAAACTTGCCATAAGTTCTCCCTTCTTACCTGAAAATTGATGCATCTTCAAAAGCTTCTAGGGTAGATTGAAGAGTCCAAGTTGTATTGCCATCATCCTCCATTGTTTTTTGAGCCACTGCCCATAATCGATCAATATTGCAGTGATGAAGCAGAAACAACGGGTCAAATCCGGAAAAATCAAGACTTGCTGGAAAAGGAAATATAAATTTATAACATTTTTATATTAATTAGTAATCTTATCTCAAAAAATCATGGACCTGCACGATAAATGTGAAAAAACAAATAATCAAATATTTCTAAAAATAGGTGCGGAATCGAGGTTACCAAAAACTCGGCTCACATGACGTCACATTTCTGACGTCATTTGTTTATTATTATTTTTAATGCTTGTCGTATTCATACTTATAAGAGTAAAAGTTTTGGACCTCTTTTAAAGATATCCTCTGAATCTGAAGGTAATATCCTAAATAGCTTTTTTATAACCGTTTAATAAAACGTCTGGTTTTTAAATGGGGGGAATAACTTTAATGTTTGAAATAAACCCTGCACTAGAAGGTTGGACCTTTTAAATCTCAATTTATCTCCTTATTTCCCATTCAAGCTTATTTTCGCTCAAGGATTGTTTTGCGTACATTTAAAAACCAGAGTAGAAGTTTCATAGCGTGTGCTTAAATATGAAAAATACGTACCAAACGATATAGCACATTTTTGGGTAAATCTTCCTTGACCACAAGCTGACACATGAGCGCCTCCGTGAGCAGCTTCTGTGGCTTCTGCAAAATCGTGCCACTGATGGGGTGACATCTTAACCGATGCAATATTTAACCATTGTCTTTCGGCATTGTCCAGTCTTGGCTGATAGAGAAGAAAGTTTTGGTGAATGTAAAAAAGACAAATGTGCAAAATTTTGGTAGCATATCGAGTCAATACGGGAAGATTAACATTAATGAATATCATTGTTACCGCAATCATTGACTACTTTTTGTTGAAACAAAAGAAGGAAAAATTTCTGGCAAACATTTGTTTATTTGCCAATGCTCACCCTAAATATAGCGTCCCGCTGAATAGTTCTCATAGGGCCTGTTCGGTCTATCCGCACTGTCATGTTTGCAAAAGGATTTGGTCGGAAGAAGTCGTACCACTGCTCAAGTATAAATTGAGGAGGCTCTCTGTCTTCGCCCGAAGCCAGAAAATTCCAATACGGTATGCCGAGTGTCTTGTCTCGTAAGTACCTGTGAGTGAGGAACTCAAAAATATAAGCAGTAAAATATTTTCGCCGAATCATATGCATTTCGCATAGAATAAAAGACTCCTTCAATAAACGATGATAGAATTTTGCCAAGTTAAAAATTGTGGCGAGATTGTTGACTTCGAATACAATAAGTAAAATACATCATACCTGGATAGCCCTTCTTCAAAGTTAAGAATGATACTTCTGTGCCAAGTCAAGAACCCAAGTTTTGCACCGTGGGGACAACATGATTCTCTATTATTGTTCACCATGCATTGTCCTGGCCAACCATGGGCCGCGGCTGTAATTATACAAAACATTGTGGTGTTGTTGTTAAATTATAAAATATGTTATTCAAATATCTGTCGAGTTAATGTTGCACTTATCGATTTATTTTAATCATCTTCAACCAACTTCCGTTTCCCATTTTTTATTCCATTTTTCCCCATTTATTTGACTCACCTAAATTGAAAAATCCGGTTGCTGAAGTGTCTTCCTTAAACCTTTCCATTGCTTGCCTCAAGTCGGCAATTTCCGCTGTTGTCAATTGTGCTGCGTGTTTACGAACTCTGAAGGCTACGTACAAAAAGATATTTTGTGATTTAGTTTGACCTGAAACTGTACTATTAGGCATGAAATATGGGCCTCTGAATAGTATTTCAAAATTTCTGTTGTAAAGGTTGTTCATGTTGTTGTGAACGGGAAAAATGTGGCAATCGCCTTTTTTGCTTAAAAGTCGAATTATCATTGTAACGCAAAAAGAATGATTTGTTATCGATTGTTATGAGTTCAATTCCACTAAATCCAATGAGAAGCAATGAGAGCAAACTTCTTGTGCTATATTATATATCGTCACACTCAAAACAGAAAATTTCATCAAAAGTTAATTATTTACGTAGTAATGCGCGCAAGTGTGTTAACTCGGACTTCATCAAATTGTTGTGGTAACGCACAATAGGGGGGTAAACGATTTTTGCCTACATAAAACATTGCTGCAATTATTCCGCGATAATGATATATTATTATTATTTTACATAATACCGTTGTTACATAACTGAGAACAATAAACGTCAACCATATTATATATATTGATGTATTGTGTTGGGAAGAATGCATATTTTACAATTATTTTCATTTAATGTTTTCTGTTTTTGTACGGTGCGTATATAAAAAAAAATAGGATCTTACGGCATTTTGGTCCAGTGTAACACTCTCGCTTTTCCGAGCCATCTCCGCGGCATCCATCAAGTCCAGGTAGACCATTGAGACATTTTCTCACTCGAGTCTGTAATCCTCCCCAACAAGTAGCTTTGCAGGCGGTCCAGCACGTCCAATTATCCCATCGAGCTGTTTTCAAAGAATATAATCATACAAATTAGTCGTTTCAATTTGTTTTTATTTTCCAATTCACGCATCACTCAATACCTTCCAGTAATTAAACGATCTTATATTTTGAGCCATCATATTTTCTGAATGCAGTAAATCTTTTTCTCTCATTTCTTTTGACTATAAAACCTCTGTTCAAACATAATTTTGAGTAGCCCATAATATTTGTTCAAACCAAAAACGTTCACATTGAAAGCATTTTCTATCTACTGTTTAATTTATTCCCCAGCAGTAATTCAAATATGATGTTTTACGCATTTAAGTGACAGGGAGTTTATAAATAAATCTCACCTTCTTCTTCGGCAATATTTTTTAAAGTACTTTCTCTTGGTGATTCTTTGCAATCCCATGTCAGTGTTATATCAGTTCCACTGTTAGCATCGAGATTAAACCTCTCAATGGTCTATATTTCAAATCATTTCATTAGTATTTTGAGAAACGGTATTAATGCTTTTATATGCAAGCTTGTAAAATGGCTAAACAGTGTTTATTAAACATGAGAGCAATGCTGAAGTAGAAGAAAAGGGAGGCTCAAACGAAGTATTATTTTCTACAGTACCGGTAGTTTCCGAAATCAAAAAGTTTTCGACTTCGCTGACTACCAGATCGATGGAATGCGATAGCGTAACCGCCATTTTGATGACGTCATCGCACAAAACTTCTAAGTAAAAAAAACCGGATTCTATAGAGCCCGCATAAATTGTTGAGATAAATAAGAGTAATAGCCTTCCAGCGAAAATAACAATTATTCACTACTAAAAATTTCGAAGCAATTGGTCCACTAGTTAAGGAGAAAAACAACACAGCAACAATATCTACATTACAAGAATATCAACAACAAATGAAAAGAACGATCCATAGAGCAGTTTTGTGTCCAAATAACATGTGGGAGGAGTAATGGAGTTGTCAAGTTACCAACGGGTAGCTAAATTATTACAGAAATAAACAATCCCGGATTGTTGAACATATTATTAAAATCATATATATTTCACCGTTTCTCCCGTCCTTTTTCCGGCGCCACAAGTTCTGTAATTGGTAAGGAGATGTGGCCGAACGAATGAACGGAATTCGAATCCTAATTTTTAAAAAAAAATAGGTTCCACAATTTGTACAGTTTATTGAACGAACAAATAGTAAAGTTATGAATAAGTTACAATACGGTGTAGTTTTTTTTTTTTTATATAAACGTATTCACCCAGTGACTCTAAAATTCCAAGTTGTGGTGTTTCACCTAAAAAAAAGTAAACAATAGGCTGTATTATTCAATATGGCATACGCTTTACTGATGAGGCAATGTTTTCAGCAATTAACGGGTTGCTGCCTTTTTCTCATCGAAAATTAGCATTGAAAGAAACCAGGTAATTACTGCTTCATTGTTTCAAACTGCGCAGTTTTTTGTAAATCATTTTCAACAAATTGAGTTTGCTTTTTCAAGTGTGCAATAGATGAAACTAACTTATCAGAAACTGAAGGAAAGAGAAGTACATGTTATATTTTATTTCTATGTGAAAATACTAAATTTATTCGAATACAAATATGTAGTATTTAATCTGAATCTGTCTTACCATTTTACTATGCATTGGTTTGTACGGTAAGTCAATTTTAGTCGTAACAATAGATATATTCCGAAAAAATATGTATTTGTCTGAGATTAATAATGGAATGATCAAATTTAATAGAAAACAAATATTACACTTTTGATATTGGTTTGTTACATTTGTCCTGAATATGGTGCATGTGGTGCGCCGAATTATCTCGACGTCTGAAATAAATATTTTTTATCAGTTTTTGAATTCAATAAACAAGTAACTTACAGAATAGCGACAATTGTGTTCCCGGTTCTGCAAAATGTAATGATAAATATTGTTTAAAAAAATGTAATTTCATCTGACATCATGAACGTGAACTTTCATTTTTTATCAATTGGCAATGATTTGCTAAGAAAAATAAATAAATTCATTCATAAAAACGGTTTCTTTTTACCAAAGCATTCTCTTCTACATGGTCCAAGAATCCAATTGTTATCGCATTCGCAGTAAAAACTTCCTTCTGTATTAATGCAGCGTGCTTGGTTACCTTTGCAAACTCCTAGTGAAAAATGAGTTGTAACAACCAGTTTAAAAGCAATATTCCAGTCTAGTTAAATTTTGCAAACTATTCTTTTCTTGCAAACTTCTTTTCGTTTAGCCACTAACTCATTCATAGGACAATGTCAGATATCAATAAAGTTTCCCTGAACTTTGACCACTTAAAATATTTTTATGCTCTATCATTGCAAATTTTTTAGGGTTTTAGGCTTTAAAGTTAACTTGTGTGAACGGTTTAATTTAAACAGAGTTCACATCTCAGAAAACTAAAAACTTGCAATCGACACGAAGTGAATCAACTTTCACAGCTAAGCTTGAAATGTTCGAAAGAAAATGTATCTGAGCAACGGCATGAATTTCAACTATTGCGTTGTTGCAGCTAGTTTATTGCTTGATTGGTCAGAGATAAAATGAAGTCGAAGCTCTGGGAACATTCGTTACATATAGCATGTAGAGTTTCGCAGTCGAATAACCGTAGAGAAATGACTCGCTATTAAAAGTTTTGGACAATAGTGCGTATCCCCCTAACAATGGTGTTATTCACTTTACTCGCGTCAATGTGAATGTACAATTCTATATACCTTATTTCATCATATTAATAGTAGTAAAATTGTGAGTCATCAAAAATACTTAATCTCTTACCTCTGTCCCGTTGGCACTCGTTTATGTCTACACAATATCCACATCTGTTCAATGTAAATCCCTGTTCACATTTACAACGTCTGGTGCTGTAACACAAGCCTCAAGAGTCCGTCATATGATAATTTACAATATAAAATAGTTTTTCATGGAATGGTAGACTTTACTAAAGGTTCCATTTGTACATTTGTCGTAAAGAAATTCGAGTTTAGAAATGACATCGGAGTACTATTTCGACACGTCACTAGGCTTGCACGTAATTGACAAAAATCAATTCCGTAATTACGGCCAAATCTATTACGTAATGACCCCGTAATTGCGATATTTTTTCACATATTTAAACTTATCATAACAACCAATTGAATCCACTTCATTTTCGATTGGGACATCGAGTTTGGGTTTTCATATTCCGGCGACAGATGTTAAGACAAGAGTGAATTCAAATTAATTTTATTCTGATTTTTATCTTTTGTGCTAGCTTTGATTTCCTTTATCACCTTCGCAAATTAACCGTCCCAATTTTATGCAATTAATTTTATCATTACCGACACTGGTATACGGATATTTATGAAACGATAGTTGAATTTTTTAAAATCGTATTAAAAAAAAATGTCGGGTTCCAATTTATCAATGCCACGACGAGCGTATTCTCTCGTTTGATTATACTTGCGCTTGCCTCGCGACGAAGACTTGTTATTGCACCGTTTTTAACATTATTCGACTTTACTACCTAGTCAGCATTTTATAATAATTATTGATGCCGACTTATTGACGTTATTCCGATTACCATGCTTCATTTTACATTAAATCATTTCGCGGCCTAAATGTTGTAACATTATTTGCAACAAATTTAGATCAAATATTAATTATTTGCGCATAATTTAAATACCGTACTTATATGATATGGCTTTTCCGAAAATACAAAGTTATATCGCAAAAAAATGCATATTGTGACACTTATTTTGCACTCACGAAAAAATTAACTTATTCTTCTAACTCAAGTCGACGATCTTATCGGCCAAGATTGACACAAATTTGGTCGAGTGTCGGTGGTTTTCAAGAATCAAAATAAGTTGCCGCATTTGGTAAAGACAGTTAATCATATTTGGCCGAAATATTGCGAGGCATTGTGGAAAATATATTGAGCAAGGACAAGTCCGGACTGATATAAAACGATAAAACCGGTAACAGAACATCAAGGTTTTGTAATTGAAAATGGTTCTCGCACAGAATAAACACACTGGCTCATACTTGATATTTGATAGTAGTTAAATTGAGAATATTGAACTGTTAAAAACAAAAAAAACGATCGTCGAAATTCTTAAATCTCGTTGCCTTGGTGAAATATAATCCAATGATCAGGACATTTTCAATTAAATACTGCACAAAGATAGTTATACATTAAACATTTAGGCTACAATTTAGCTTTTTTTTAAATTTCAAACATGCATTGTGGTGGAGAAATCCCACTATTTAAATACGGGTAAATATGAAAATAGAATAGGATTCTGGATTCGATTTAAGTATTCTAAAACAGTGGTTCCCAACCGCCGGTCCGCGGACCGTCAAATTGTTGTTTCTCTGCCGTCTCAATCGCTTTACCGATGCCGAAAAGACGAGGTTGCGTTGGTTCATTACGCAATTTCTCTTCCGTCGTCATATTGCTGATTTTTACCGGATCGCGGGAAATCCCGTCATATTGTTGTTTCTCTGCCGTCTCAATCGCTTTACCGATGCCAAAAAGACGAAGTTGCGTTGGTTCATTACGCAATTTCTCTTCCGTCGTCATATTGGTGTTTGATAAGCGCGACATTAATTATCACGGTGACGTATTGACAAAAGAGAGAAAAGTGAAAAAACGGCTGCAAATACCGAAGCTCTAACTTCTTCTACTTTTTAAACTTTCACTTTTTACAATTGACGGAATTGACTGCTTTGAAGAGAGCTCGTTTCAATCGCGAAAGCGCTCGACCAATAATTACGACTTTACGTAATTCGTAACTTCCCTTCCGTAACTCGAAATAATTCCACAATTCCGTAAATCTGTAAATTACGTGCAAGCCTACACGTCACTATTTCAGGCAATTTTTTTTATTATAGGATGAATATGTATTTACTCCTGATACTTGAAACCAGCTATATTTTAACTGTTGATGGAGTATAAGACTTCTTACGTAAATAAACGATAGAATATTATCATATTTCCTCACAGGCATAGTATTTGTAGCTTGAACATATAATAACTTATTCCGTCGATTTTGATACTGACGGTTACGTTGCCCACCCAAACAAAATGCGTATAATGCAATATATGGCACATAAAATGAATAGGGTCCATCAATTTGTCTATAATGTTGTAATGAATCGCACACCTTTGAATTAAAATAATATCAATAATTTGAAATACAATGTCGAAGCAAGGAATAAACCTATGACGTTATGTGTCATCGTTCTTCTGAAATAAGAATGGCATCATTCTCGCCTCAATTCTGTCTAAAAAGCATCGCGGATATTGCACGCATATATGCTTATAATAAGAAAACTCCGCGTAAAACATTGTGCTAGTTCTATTTTGAAATTATTATTCAATTAGCTACTCTTAGTAGGTACTAGGCTAGGGTATTGTGCACTGAACTGCAGAGTCTTTCTCCCTGTTTACTTTCTTTCTGTCAGTTACCGCTTGTCAAGGACACTTGATCGAGATAGTATCATAAAGATAACTAAAAATAGCAAATTCTCTTTCCACAAAATAGCAAGTATATATATATGTAAGCTTTCGTTAGATCATAGATCTAACTTCTTTCAGACAGAACAAGATTTAACTGCAAATATGAAAGATCAATTAATCGACGACTGCAAACTAATTTGGACATCAGGATTAGAAATTTTTCGAACTCTTTCCATATATCCATCAAATTTACTTTCGAACACTCCGAGATACAATGGTTCTGGATACAATGGTCCACCTAATAGACAACATACTATGAAGGGAACTTTTTGCAAAGTCAATGGACATTTATCAATACCTTTTACCGTCATCCTGCCTTCAAAGCATTTACACAGGAACATTACCACGGTCCTGCAATCAAATTCAGACGCATAATTATTCTGCTTAACTCTGGACTTTTTTTAACAAACACAGTGAAAATCTCAAGCAGCATTTAAAAAATAAGAATTATCCCGAATATCCCAAAACTTGTTAGTAAGCACTTCTGGATAAACAAACTGAAAATCCGGCAACGACGAGGAATCAACGTAATAGACTGGAACTCCAGGAAAAAGATCCTGCAACAGAATCAAACAACAACAAGCCAACAAAGTTCAAACAAAGTTCAGTTGAATGGAAAATATACAAATAAACAAACCTGGAACTCTCCCACATCAATCTTTTAGACCGCGTAGTGGCAGCAGACCCAACCCACCCATCTCTGATATTTTCAAAATTTAATATAATAGTATTTGACCTTTGATCTTTCACATTTGCATCTATATCGTGTTCTGAGAGCGGAAGTTAGAACTACGATTTTGACGAAAGCTCACAAATAGACTTTCTTCTTCATTAACTACATTTTTATAAGGAATAATATGCATAACAGTTGGAAATAAACTGAAAATATCCCAGGAGAGAGCCTGAAATCTTTCAAACTATATATAGGGTAAAATTTCAAAAAGTCGAATCACTTAATATCTGCACAAGTAACTTACTTTCTGTTTACTTTCGATGGTACTCTTACATATTCAAAGTAATATGTTAAGTAGTCTCTTGAAGAACTCGTATCAAACCGAACGTTTGGTCGTGAACTCTCTATGTGGGAGCAATGTGATGGTTCCATGCACGCATCCGAAATTCGACTGGCATCGACTGTAATTAGAAATGGTTATCTTAAGCAGCTACCTCTCACAACGAGACTTATACGAGTCAATAAAAGACATTTAAACCAATAATATAGCAATGTTGAAAAAATAATTTAAGGTCGTGACTAACTTACGCTTAAACCGTATTATAATAGGGGAATTTAAAAAATGTCGGTTTGTTTATTGCTACCCTAGATATTTTTTGTACTTACGGCAATACTTTCCAGTGTAATCATTAATGTATCCACATCTACAAGCGCAGAAATAGCTCCCATCAGTGTTGACACAGTCTGCATTCTGGCCGCAAGAAGTGCTATCTCTACATTCGTCAACGTCTGTCCAAGAAAATAAAGATTATTTTATATTGACGTGTACCAAACTAATATGTAATATGTAACTTTCTTGTCGGTGCATATTTAAATCTATATCATGATGGTCGCAAAACAGGTCGTACATACCTTGGCACGTCAGTCTTCCAAAACGACGAACTTCCTCGTAGCCTGCTTTGCAAGAACAAAAATGGGTTTCTCTTCCCGTGCTCCAGCACAAACCATTGGTTCGGTCACAGCCCCCGAAATTTATACGACAAGGGTCTGAAATGAAAAGGAAAGTTGAAACATCGTGATCAGATAGCGATGCTTATAATTGACGAAACAGTTATTAGGTGGTCGAGGAATTAATCCAGTTTTATTGCGCTTCAATGGCAAATCAAATCTAGCATACGTGATTTGTTAAGGAGGAAGACAACATTTCTTACGCGAGGATAATAGTATACCTACGCTGTTACCTCATTGGTAAGTTCTTTGTTTTGTGATAACCTAATTCGTCATGCGTTGACAAATAGTAATAAATTTGAAAATGAAAAATCATAATTGAAACTGAAAATCGTGTTATTAAAATAAAGACGAAATTGACTCTGTACGAAAAGCACGTTGATGCTGAAGATACGGTTTCATAAACATACATACGAAGTTTCATATTTCTATTGCTATTTATGCTAGCACTATGAAGCAGTGTAGTAGTTAGGTTTCATGAGTAACGTCATGGTGAATATTACTTATATTTGAATGTAGTACTGCGGTATGAAAATTAAGGATTCTAGCAATGAAGCAGCTTGATCAAATTTTTATTTCACGTCTAAAAACGACACCTCGAAATATCGCAATCTGCCAATAATTTTAGAGAAAGATAAATTGTTATAGATAATAAAGAGAATGCATATATGCGGTACTATGTTTCTTTGCTGAATCCAAAATGTTATTACTAGAAAAACCGGAAATATATTGCATACCTGCATATGCCAATTGAACAACCGCTATAAGCGTGAGACAAACTTTATAAATCATGCTTGGCCTACTATGTAAGCCTAAATGCAATTTCTAAATCAAAATCAAAAACAGTTATCAACAGTCAATCAATCCCACATCTTTTTTAAATAGGACGCCAACTGATTGTGGCATCTCAAATCGTGATCGAGGTACGACTGCTTTTGCATGGTGCTAATCAACCTTTGAAAGACGTCCTTCGTAGGGGATTACTAATCTCTATCATCATCTCCTCTAACCTGTAACAAAGGGGTAAGTCCGTGGTGAACCAAACTCTTTTTGTTTTTTTGGTAAAGCAGGTCTTTGCTTTTAAAAAACTCATTACTATCCCTCATTTATAGTCGAAGTATTTCAATTTGATTCAGTCAATATGGTTAGCTACAAGATGCGGCTGAAAATGTTGAGTGATTGTTAAATTCAGATTTCAATAACGCGTTATATTAATTACATCATTTATTTATTTTCTGATCAAATTCATTGTGAAATCATCCAATGAGCCAGTTATTGTCAGCCATTGTCTTACTGTAAGTTTACTATTCATTTCTATAATGAATATGGCTCGCACGGTTTTAAACGGCTTGCAACAACTGGTTCGATCAACGTGAACACAGTGGCTTTATAAGAAGAACAATAAACTGTAGACAAATTTGTTTACGAAGACGTGAAAGTATTAATGTTAAATTGATGTCAGATGGAATGACTATCAAAAGCCGCAATGCCACGCAAATAGCCTCTAAACATTTTCAAGTTTGTCTCGAAGCTGACTAGAGAAAAGTTTAATCACAAATATGGTGAAGTTTAATTAAAAACATGGGTTTGATAAATCTGGTGGGGAATGCCAAAAAATTCCGTTTTTTCAAACAATAGTAGCCCTCAAATGTCGTTAGATATCAGCGGCTGTCCTGTGAGTGAGTTCGAACGCGCCACTTTCAGTGCACCCATTTTTTCCCATTACCTTCAGTTCTGTGGAACTTCTGTGGAGCTTTTCATTCTAGTCGTATTGGCACGATTTGCTTATATAGTAACGCTCAATTCTATTCTATCACGATGTATTATAGTCTCAGTGAGTTTGAAAATGTAAATCTATTATATCGCTTTCAAATTCTTGTCGCAACAATTATCGTGTAACTGACAAATCGCTTTTAAAAATCAGCAGTAGAACTGAAAATTTCTCAAGGGTACTACTATATTATCTATTATTACATTGATTTTTTAATTTGTTATTAAAGAGGGAAATAGGATTTATGGCACATGTATTTTGGGCGAGACATGTACCTGTGGATTGTTTTGCAAAATTGTTCTTGTGGAGTGTTGAAGTTATCGTTGTGAAAAATCACCCTGTTTTCCTAAATATGTACTAATGACTTTCAAATTTTCCATTTATACTCATTGTTTCCTTATATTTGTACATTTATTTCTCGATATCGATTTTTGTTGTATGTATAGATTTTAGTTTCTTACGAAGTTTTGTTAATACCCAAGTCAAATTGGTATTTCGTTTACTATGAGTAGGGTTTTTTATCAATTCTAAAAAAACATCGTGTTTTAAAACAGGGGGTTGTTTTAAATCAATTATTTTCTGTATTTTTTATTGAAATACCCCTTTGTATCTCTGCGAAACTACGCCAAAACGTTGCATTCTGGCAGCTGCACACGCAGCCGGAATTATAATTTCAAAATTGTAAGTAAAATTTTTTATTTTGACTTTTACCACTATTGCGTACATTTATCGCCACCAAAGTCAGAAGATTTTACCCGTAATGTTTAGCCGATCAAGTGCAGCCCTTCGGCAAAACGAGTGGGTTGTGATAATGAAGAATATGCTTATATCGACGGTTATCTACTGATATGAACGATGAGACACCCTAGCCTAGCCTATGTCAATTGTAAGAGTCCTCTGGTGCAAAGACGCCACAACTAATCTGTTATGACGTCATTATATGGGTTTCGAGGTCATGTATTGGCATTTTTTTCATAAAATGAAGTCATTGTTACGGTTAATACTGTTCGGATAATTTATGCTCGGCATACTATGTTTTTTAAGGTTGAAGTGAGTTTTTCAAGGTTATACAAACTCATTTATTCGATCGCATTTCAATTTTCGCAAGGTGGAGAAGGTGTGTATGACCCTCTATCGATATTTGTGGCGTTTTGAAAGATTTATTGCAAATAAGAAGCGCTTGGTAAGTTTTTACATCCATTTTTCTTCAACCTATTTAATACAAAAAAATCAAATAGTACAGCCATTTTGAACAAAACAGGCAAAAAAAACTTGATTTAAAACAGTTGTTTTAAAACAATTCTTTTTGAACAAATCCCTAAATTCTATGAGTCAGCCGCAATGTACTATGCATAGGCCAAGTTTTGAATGAATCAATTTGATTCAATTCACGAGGATTTAATTCATTACAAAATAATGACTTTGTGTCAAACCGCGAACCATAAATACTCAATCATGTTCTGGTCACCATAATTCCGGGGAATCGTAATATTAATCCAAACATGACAAATATTAATATTGCGTTGATTGGCCCTGGGCGACTGACACGTCAATAAAGCAGACACAACAGCCATGTTAATACTAAGTTTGGAGATTAAATTATAATACCAATGCCTTTAGAATATTTATAAGATGGCGAGATTAAAAAAATTATTATTGGTATCAGTATAAACAGCATACTCTTTCGTGAACATTTGATGTCTGCAAGTCTTCAAAGTTTTTGCGTAAAAATTTATGCTGTTAAAATTTCAAATGAAAAACAGAAATACAGTATGCCGAAAAAACATTAGTATAGTACTTTTATTTGTTGATTTCAACATATGCTTTAGAAAAAAATAGTCGATCAACAGGTTTTAGATAATCCGTTTTTCACAAAGTGAAAGCGGTCGATAATCTTTGCAAAATCGGTAAACATTCTCAAGTGAAAGTGTTTGTTGTTGATGAAATGAAAAAGTGCGAGCTTATTTGAAAATGTTTCATTTGCACCTGGAGGTATATAAAGATCAGGCAACCTCAGAAAGTAGAAAAGCAAAACTATTCAAACAAAACAGTATAAAACTATTTCTACTAAACTAAAAACAATTATTTTTAACATTTATATGAAAATATCGCTTTGTGTTTGCAGTTTTATTGAAACATACAGTATTTTGATATGTCTGTTAACGATAAATTAATGAATAACGAAAAGCAAAATATTCCACTAAATTTAAAATTATTGGTATGGTAACTGATGACCATAGCAGGGTCAGTGTTTGATATAATTACCCTCTTATTGAATATACTAATGCCTCTGTCATATACCGTACTACATTTTATCACTTATTAATGTATGACTGGGTTGTCAACAATTCGATGTATGTTTTTATTTTTTCGAATCATTCAGTTTCTAGCAGTTGATAAATTGCTTATGTTGCAGTATAGTAGAAAGGAAAAGTAATTTTAATAAAAACGGCATTAAAGGTGAAACTAATACGAGTTCGATAAATTAATAGTTGTTTTTTTTCGCCACAGTTTTATAATTAGACGAATTATACAAATGAATCATAACTAATAAATGGAGATAGCGCAGAAAACAGAAGCACCTTAGGCGGAAAAAGATTCAAGTGTCTTAAAATACCATGTTTTTAATTAAACTTCACCATATTTATGATACTTTTCTCTAGTCAGCTTCGAGACAAACTTAAAAATGGTTAGAGGCTATTTGTGTGACGATGCGGCTCGTGATAGTCATTCCATCTGACATCATATTAACATTAATACTTTCACGTCTTCGTAAACAAATTTGTCTGCGATTCATCGTCCTACTTATAAAACCACTGTGTTCAAGTTGATCGAACCAAGCTGTCATTGTTGCAAGCCGCCATTGTTGCAAGCCGTTTCAAACTTTGTGAGCCATATTCAGGATAGAAATGGATAGTAAACTTCCAGTAAGACAATGGCTGACAATGAGTGGCTCATTGAATGTTTCACAATGAATTAAATCAGAAAATAAATAAACGAAGTAGAAGTAATTAATATAACGCGGTATTGAAATCTGAATTTAATAATCACTCAACATTTTCAGCCGCATCTTGTAGCTAACCATATTGACTGAATCAAATTGAAAAAATTTGACTATACATGAGAGATAGTGTTGAGTTTTTGTAAGGATGTAACACGCTTTATCAGAATAACAAAAACAAAAATAGTGTTGGTTCACCGCGTGTTCACCCCTTTATTACAGGCTAGGGGAGATGATGGTAGTGGTTAGTTAATCCTCTGCGAAGGACGTCTTTCAAAGGTTGATTAGCATCATGCAAAAGCAGTCGTACCTCGGTCACAATTTAAGATGCCACAATAAGTTGGCCACCTACTTAAAAAGATGTGGGATTGATTGACAAGTTTATAACTGTTTTTAATTTTGATTTAGAAATTGCTTTTAGGCTTACATAGTAGGCCAAGTATGATTTATAAAGTTTGTCTCACGCTTATAGCGGTTGTTCAATTGGCTAATGCAGGTATGCAATATATTTCCGGTTTTTTTTGGTAATAACATTTCGGATTCTGCAAAGAAACTTATTGCTGATATGCACTCCCTTTATTATTTATAACAATTTATCTTTCTCCAAAATTATTGGCAGATTGCGATATTTTAAAGTGTCGTTTCTACACGTGAAATGAAAAGTTGATCAGGCTGCTTCATTGCTAGAATTTTCAATTTCCATACCGTAGTACTACATTCAAATATTAGTAATATGCACCATGTCGTTACTCATGAAACCTAACTACTACATTGCTCCACGGTGCTAGCATAAATAGCAATGAAAATACGAAACTTCGTTAGTATGTTTACGAAACCGCATCTTTAGCATCAACGTGCTTTCCGTACAGAGTCAATTTCGTCTTTATTTTAATAACACGATTTTCATTTTCAATTATGATTTTATATTTTCAAATTCAATACTATTCTTCAACGCATGATGAATTAGGTTATCAATAATCAAAGAACTTACCAATGAGGTAACAGCGTAGGTATACTATTATCCTCGCGTAAGAAATGTTGTCTTCCTCCTTAACAAATCACGTATGCTAGATTTGATTTGCCATTGAAGCGCAATAAAACTGGATTAATTCCTCGACCACCTAATAACTGTTTCGTCAATTATAAGCATCGCTATCTGATCACGATGTTTCAACTTCATTTTCCTTTCAGACCCTTGTCGTATAAATTTCGGGGGCTGTGACCGAACCAATGGTTTGTGCTGGAGCACGGGAAGAGACACCCATTTTTGTTCTTGCAAAGCAGGCTACAAGGAAGTTCGCCGTTTTGGAAGAGTGACGTGCCAGGGTATGTACGACCTGTTTTGCGACCATCATGATATAGATCTAAATATGCACCGACAAGAAAGTAGGCTACATATTAGTTTGGTACACGTCAATATAAATTAATCTTGTTTCTCTTGGGCAGACGTTGACGAATGTGCCAATAGCACTTCTTGCGGCCAGAATGCAGACTGTTTCAACACTGATGGGAGCTATTTCTGCGCTTGTAGATGTGGATACATTAATGATTACACCGGAAAGTATTGCCGTAAGTACAAAAAATCTCCAAGGTATCAAAAAACAAATTAGAATTTTATACGTTTCTCTATTATAATACGGTTTAGGCGTAAGTTAGTCACTTAAGAATTATTTCTTTAGCATTGCTATATTATTCGTTTGAATGTCTTTTATTGGTACGTATAGGTCTTGTTGTGAGAGGTAACTGCTTAAGATAACCATTTCTAATTACAGTCGATGCCAGTCACATTTCGGATGCGTGCATGACGCCATCACTTTGTTCCCACAGAGAAGCACTCCAACGAGACGTTCGGTTTGATACGAGATTTTCAAGAGACTACTTAACTGAATACTTTCGTTATGTAAGAGTACCATCGAAAGTAAACAGAGAGTAAGTTTTTTGTGCAGATATTAGGTGATTCGACTTACCATATTTTAAAAGATTTCAGGCTCTCCTGGGATATTTTCAGTTTATTTTCAACTGTTATGCACATAATGCTTTATATAAATGTAGTTAATGATGAAGCAAGTATATTTGTGAGCTTTCGTCAAATCGAAGTACTAACTTCGACTTTGAGAACACGATATAGCTGCAAATATGAAAGATCAATGGTCGAATATAACCATTATATTAAATTTTTAAAATATCAGAGATGAGCGCGGACAGCTCTACTACGCTGTCTGAGCGATTAATGTGGGAGAGTTCCAGAAATGTCTATTTGTATATTTTTCATTCCGTTGAGTTTTTTGTTTGCTTTGTTGTTGTTTGAATTTGTTTCAGGATCTTTTATTTTGAGTTTCAGTCTTTTTTGTTCATTTCTCGTGGTTGCCGGATTTTTGATTTGTTCATCCAGAAGTGTTCTTTGTTCTTTTTGTATAACTCACTGTTGTTAAGTGCGGCGATTGCCATGGCACTGAAGTCGTTCATAGTCTGCTGTTAAAGTGGTTCGAATATTCCTGATATGGTTCGAGATTCTGGTCTTCAATTTTCTGCCGCTTCCACACATGTACTGTAATTGACATTTTTGCATGTTATCAGATATATTATGTTTTTGTGCTGTAGCTGATGCCTTTCAAAACGTGGTAATTTCCGTTTGTCGACGTACTCCTAAAGTTGGGTTTGGGATGAGTTAGACAGGCTGTGCACCTTTTTTCTTGCATAGTAAATCCCGTTCCGCTGCTTGTTTTTGATACTGGTTTCAGATTGGCGTGCACTAGCAAGTTTCTGGATATTCGGGGTAATTCTTATTTTTCAAATGTTGCTTGAGATTTTCACTGTGTTTGTAAAAAAAGGCCAGATTTAAGCATATGCGTCTGATTCTGATTGCAAGACCGTGGTTATGTTCCTGTATAAATGCTTTGGAGGGCAGGATGACGGTGAAAGGTATTGATGGATGTCTGTTGTATTTGAGTTAAGTTCCGTTTCTAGTTCGTTGTCTGTCTATGAGGTGAACCATTGTATCCAAGAATGGTAATTTCGTCTCAAAGTGTTCGAAGGTAAATTTAATGGATAAATGGAAAGAGTTTGCAAATTTTATAATCTTTTACAAAGATTTTTGATTCTGATGTCCAGATTAATTTGCAGTCGTCGATTCATTGACTTTTCATATTTGCAGTTATATCTTGTTCTGTCTGGAAGAAGTCAGATCTATGATCTAACGAAAGCTTACATATATTTATACTTGCTATTTCGTGGAAAGAGAATGTGCTATTTTTAGTTATCCTAATGATACTATCTCGATCAAGTGTCCTTGTGGCGACTGACACATACGAATCCGAAGTAGAAAGTAAACAAGGAGAACTGCAGTTCAGTGCTCAACACCCTAGCCTAGTACCTACTAAACATAGTTAATTGACAAATAATTTCAAAATAGAACTAGCACAAGGATTTACGCGGGGTTTTCTTATTAGAATCATATATGTGTGCAATATCAGCGATGCTTTATAGACAGAATTGGGGCAAGAATGATGCCAATCTTATTCCGGAAGAACGATGACACATAACGTCATAGGTTTATTCCTTGCTTCGACAATGTTTCGACATTGTACTTCAAAGTATTGATATTATTTTAATTCAAAGGGGTGCGATTCATTACGACATTATAGCCATATATTGCATTATACGCATTATGTTTGGCTGGGCTACGTAACAGTCAGAGTTAATTCGACGGAATGAGTTGATATATGTTCAACCTACAAATACAATGCCCGTGAGAAAATATTAACGTTAGAAATCTTATACACCACAAGCAGTAAAGATATGGCTGGTTTCGAGTATCGGGCGTAAATACCTATTCATCCTATAGTAAAAAATATTTGTTTGAAATAGTGACGTGTCAAAATAGTACTCAGATGTCATTTCTAAACTAGGAACCTTTTGTAAGGTCTACCATTCCATGAAAAAATATTTTATTTTGTAAATTATCATATGACTGATTTTGAGGCTTGTGTTACAGCACCAGACGTTGTGAATGTGAACAGGGATTTACATTGAACAGATGTGGATATTGTGTAGACATAAACGAGTGCCAACGAGACAGAGGTAATAGATTAAACATTTCTGATGACTCACAGTTTTACTACTATTAATATGATGAAATAAGGTATATAGAATTGTATATTTACATTGACGCAAGGAAAGTGAATAACACCATTATTAGGGGGATACGCACTATTGTACAAAACTTTTAATAGCGAGTCATTTCTCTACGGTTATTCGACTGCGAAACTCTACATGCTATATGTAACGAATGTTCCCAGAGCCTCGACTTCATTTTATCTCTTTATCTCTGACCAATCAAGCAATAAAATAGCTGCAACAACGCAATAGTTGAAATTTATGCCGTTGCTCAGATACATTTTCTTCCGATTATTTCAAGCTTAGCTGTAAAAATTGTTTCATTTCGTGCCGATTGCCAGTTTTTAGTTTTCTGAGATGTGGACTCTGTATAAAATGAACCGTCCACACGAGTTAACTTTAAAATAGGCTTAAAAAATTTGCAATGATAGAGCATAAAAAGATTTTAAGGGGTCAAAGTTCAGGGAAACTTTATTGGTATCTGACATTGTCCTGTAAATTGGTGGCTAAACGAAAAAAAAAGTCTAACAATCAATTCAGCATCTTCAAAAGAATAGTTTGCAAAATTTAACTAGACTGAAATATTGCTTTCAAACTGGTTGATACAACTCATTTTTCACTAGGAATTTGCAAAGGTAACCAAGCACGCTGCATTAATACAGAAGGAAGTTTTTACTGCGAATGCGATAACAATTGGATTCTTGGACCATGTAGAAGAGAATGTTTTGGTAAAAATAAACTGTTTTTATGAATGAATTTATTCATTTTTTTAGCAAATTATTGCCAAGCAAAAATAAATAAAAATTTACATTCATAATTTTAGATGAAATAGCATTTTTTTTAAACAATATTTATTTTTACTTTTTGCAGAACCGGGAACACAATTGTCGCTATTCTGTAAGTTACTTGTTTATCGAATTTTATTAAAACTGATAAAAAAAACATTTTTTTCAGACGTTGAGATAATTCGACGCACCACATGCAGCCTATTCAGCACAAATATACCAAACTTGTTGAACCAATTTTATTATTATAGTTGCACGAATACTTTTCAGTTTTCTATCGAATTTGATCATTACATTATTAATTTCAGACAACTACATATTTCTTCGGAATATTGTTGAATTGTTACTACTAAATTGAATTACAAACAACGCATAGTAAAATGATAAAATAACAGAATGGAATAATACATATATGTATTCGAATAAATTCAGTATTTTCCTCTCTTTCTGTCAGTTTCTAATAATTTAGTTCCATCTATTGTACACTTAAAAAAGAAAACTCATTTTGTTGAATATGATTGTTTTGCGAAAAATTGCATATTTTAAACAATAAAGCAGAAAATAAACCTGATTTCTTGAAATTTTCCATGAGAAAAAGGAAGCAACTAGTTAATTGTTGACAAAAATTGTCTCATCAATAAAGAGTATGGCATATTGAATAATACAGTTACCTATTGTTAACTTTTTTAAGGTGAAACACCAAGTCCTGATGTTTTAGCATCTGTGGGTGAGTACGTTTATATAAATAACTACACATGTATAACCTATTCATAACGTTACTATTTGTTCGTTCAATAATCTATACAAATTGTGGAATCCTTTTTTTTTAATTAGGATTCGAATTCCGTTCATTCGTTCGGCCACATCTCCTTACCAATTACAGGACTTGTGGCGCCGGAAAAAGGACGGGAGAAACGGTAAAATATATATGATTTCAAGAATATGTTCAACAATTCGGGATTGTTTCTTGCTATAATAATTTAGCTATCCGTTGGTAACTAATGGTGAATGAGCTCGTTTTATTTCATTTCAATTTTATTGACAACTCCATTACTTCGCTCACATGTTAATTGGACACGAAATGGCTCTATGTATCGTTTTTCTTTTCAATTGTTGTTGATAATCTTGTTGATATTGTTGCTGTGTTGTTTTTCTCTTTAACTAGTGAACGAATTGCTTCGAAATTTTTAGTAGGTAAAGATTGTTGTTTTTTTATGTGGGCTCTATAGGATTCGTTTTTTTTTTTTGGGGGGGGGGGGGGGCTTTCGTTTTCTTATACTTCAGCATTGCTGTCGTGTTTAATAAACACTGTGTAGCCATTTTACAAGCTTGCATATGGGGGGGGGGGGGGGGCTTTCGTTTTCTTATACTTCAGCATTGCTGTCGTGTTTAATAAACACTGTGTAGGCATTTTACAAGCTTGCATATAAAAGCATTAATAACGTTTCTGAAAATACTAATGAAATAATTTGAATTGAAATTTAGACCATTGAGAGATTTAATCTCGATGCTAACGGTGGAACTGATGTAACACTGACATGGGATTGCAAAACATCACCAAGAGAAAGTACTTTAAAAAATATTGCCGAAGAAGAAGGTGAGATTTATTTATAAACTCCCTGTCACTTAAATGCGTAAAACATCCTATTTGAATTACTGCTGGGGAATAACTTGAATAGTAGATAGAAAATGCTTTCAATGTGAACATTTTTGATTTGAACAAATATTATAGGCTACTCAAAATAATGTTCAAACAGAGGTTTTATAGTCAAAAGAAATAAGAACATGATGGGTCAAAATATAAGATCGTTTGATTACTGAAAGGTATTGAATGATGCGTGCATTGGGAAACAAAAACAAATTGAAACGACTAATTTGTATGATTATATTCTTTGAAAACAGCTCGATGGGATAATTGGACGTGCTGGACCGCCTGCAAAGCTACTTGTTGGGGAGGATTACAGACTAGAGTGAGAAAATGTCTCAATGGTCTACCTGGACTTGATGGATGCCTCGGTGATGGCTCGGAAAAGCGAGAGTGTTACACTGGACCAAAATGCCGTAAGATTCTATTTTTTTTTTATATACGCACCGTACAAAAACAGAAAAAAAACATCAAATGAAAATAATTGTAAAATATGCATTCTTCCCAACACAATACATCAATATATATAATATGGTTGACGTTTATTGGCCTCAGTTATGTAACAACGGTATTATGTAAAATAATAATAATATATCATTGTCGCGGAATGATTGCAGCAATGTTTTATGTAGGCAAAAATCGTTTTCCCCCTATTGTGCGTTACGACAACAATTTGATGAAGTCCGAGTTAACACACTTGCGCGCTTTACTACGTAAATAATTAACTTCTGATAAAAAATTTTGTTTTGAGTGTGACGATATATAATAAAGCACAAGAAGTTTGCTCTCATTGCTTTTCATTGGATTTGGTGGAATATACTTTTATTGTAACAATCGATAACAAATCAGTTTTTTTTTTGCGTTACAATGATAATTCGACTTTTAAGTAAAAAAGGCGATTGCCACTTTTTCACAACAACATGAACAACCTTAACAACAGAAATTTTGAAAAAATATTCAGAGGCCCATACTTCATGCCTAATAGTACAGTAACAGGTCAAAATAAATCACAAAATATCGTTTTGTACATAGCCTTCAGAGTTCGTAAACACGCAGCACAATTGACAACAGCGGAAATTGCTGACTTGAGGCAAGCAATGGAAAGGTTTAAGGAAGACACTTCAGCAACCGGATTTTTCAATTTAGGTAAGTCAAATAAATGGGAAAAATGGAATAAAAAATGGGAAACGGAAGTTGGTTAAAGATGATTAAAATAAATCGATAAGTGCAACATTAACTCGACAGATAGTTAAATACCATATTTTATAATTTAACAACAACACCACAATGTTTTGTATAATTACAGCCGCGGCCCATGGTTGGCCAGGACAATGCATGGTGAACAATAATAGAGAATCATGTTGTCCCCACGGTGCAAAACTTGGGTTCTTGACTTGGCATAGAAGTATCATTCTTAACTTTGAAGAAGGGCTATCCAGGTATGATGTATTTTACTTATTGTATTCTGAGTCAACAATCTCTCCACAATTTTTAACTTGGCAAAATCTATCATCGTTTATTGAACGAGTCTATATTCTATGCGAAATGCATATGATTTGGCGAAAATATCATACTGCTTATATTTTTGAGTTCCTCACTCACAGGTACTTACGAGACAAGACACTCGGCATACCGTATTGGAATTTTCTGGCTTCGCGCGAAGACAGAGAGCCTCCTCAATTTATACTTGAGCAGTGGTACGACTTCTTCCGACCAAATCCTTTTGCAAACATGACAGTGCGGATAGACCGAACAGGCCCTATGAGAACTATTCAGCGGGACGCTATATTTAGGGTGAGCATTGGCAAATAAACAAATGTTTGCCAGAAATTTTTCTTTCTTTTGTTTCAACAAAAAGTAGTCAATGATTGCGGTAACAATGATATTCATTAATGTTCATCTTCCCGTATTGACTCGATATGCTACCAAAATTTTGCACATTTCTCTTTTTTACATTCACCAAAACTTTCTTCTTTATCAGCCAAGACTGGACAATGCCGAAAGACAATGGTTAAATATTGCATCGGTTAAGATGTCACCCCATCAGTGGCACGATTTTGCAGAAGCCACAGAAGCTGCTCACGGAGGCGCTCATGTGTCAGCTTGTGGTCAAGGAAGATTCACTCAAAAATGTGCTCTATCGTTTGGTAGGTATTTTTTGTATTTGAGCACACGCTTCCTCTACTCTCATTTTTAAATGTACTCAAAACAATCTGTCTGAGAAAATAAATTTGAAATAAGAAGATAACTTGAAATTTAAAAGTCCAACCTTCTATTTCAAGCATTAAAGTTATTCACCCCATTTAAAAACCAACGACAAGCATTGAAATGAATAATAAACAAATGATGTCAAAGACATAACGTCATTGAACCTAGTTTTGTTAACCTCGAATCCGCACTTAATTATAAAAAAATTAATGGTCGATGTTTTTTTGAAAAGTTATTACTTATTCCATGTAATATTTTATATGCTTTTTTAGCAAGTCTTGATTTTTCCGGTTTTGATCCGTTATTTATGCTTCATCACTGCAATATTGATCGATTATGGGCAGTGGCTCAAAAAACAATGGAGGATGATGGCAAAACAACTTGGACCCTTCAGTCTACCCTAGAAGCTTTTGAAGATGCGTCAATTTTCAGGTAAAAATGAAAACTCATGGCAAGTTTCTTATATATAATAACGCGGGTATCACGTAATGCTAGCCGGTTCGTAAAATCTTCTATCGTTTTCATTGCGTAAATTGTACAATCCATAGAAGATATAAAAACAGAAACATGTTTTTAACGCCTTTGTTATTATAGGTGAGACTTAATTACCTTGTAAGTTTCACTCGAATGTAACTAACCGCAGTAGTACTTAAAATTAGAATTCTACTCATGAGTTTTTTTTTCATACTGCGTTGATTCTCATTAATTTGGAACAATATGTTATTTTTATTTCGAACCCTGGGTAGAAATATTCGGGAATCCACTGCTAACAATTGTTATTTTTTGTACTACAGTAAACCGTTCATGCCCTTTGCGAATTCAAGTTTGAGTCCATTCCCAGTTGTTAAAGCCACAAATACAATGAGAGATTCTTACTACTACGAAGAACTAACCGGTGTCAGGTACGATTACCTTGGCAGCAGAGGATATCCTCCTGTATCACAGCGCGGGCTAGACGTTGCAAGACAGGCACAGGGTGCTGTGTTGTTTGTAGGTAAGATACCAAAAAATACCATAGCAATAAAATAAAGGCGTTACTGTTTTTTCTGATGGTATCTCGTACAAGAATTTTGTGGCAGTCAAAACAGTATATATCTGATAAATAAACTAAAAAAATAAATAAACTGTCTGCCGTTACATGATATCCGAAAAACATCTGCATCTAATGATATCAAATGTATCTTAAAGAAACCGAGTATCTTTGGAGTTGCATCTAAGCAAAATCGTAAGCTTACAACAGAAAATTTTCATTCTGTGCTCTGATAGTTTGTACCGTCAATTGTACAGATATCTTGAATTTGCAGCTAGTGTAACTTTTTAAATTATTTTATACTTCGTCTCTTCGACTAATTTTCTCCAAAAGTCTGTGCCGCTAATGGTACAAATATCTTAAATTTGCTGCTCGGGGAAGTTTTCAAATTATTTTATACTCCGTCTTTTGTTTCCTTATTACTTATCGATCTTTAGATCGGTAAGTATGTTGATTGGTCTTTGTCTGTTTGTCTGTCTGTCTGTTAGATGCACGTATCAAAAATATTGTAAAATTGCTCTATGTTGATTTCCCGTAGTATGTGAACCAAGATGGTTACCAGGTTAGGGCATAGTTTTATTGTACTTTCCTTATTTTAGTTCTATCACGAGTTCGGAGACTAGCCAAGTGACTCCTGTAGTATTTTTATCTGAAATTACGAGAGTACCTCAAATTTTCACTTTTCAATCTAACATATTTTTATTTTCAATTT
The DNA here is from genome assembly GCF_964204865.1 of Styela clava. Classification (NCBI taxonomy): domain Eukaryota; kingdom Metazoa; phylum Chordata; class Ascidiacea; order Stolidobranchia; family Styelidae; genus Styela; species Styela clava. The sequence goes on along the minus strand of NC_135258.1, from coordinate 16,857,675 downwards.
CAGCGCAATATTTCTCCGACACATCTTCGAATTTCTATGTTAATTATTACGATGATTCAAGTAACCAACCTTGCTCTCAATTGACCAGTTTCAACCGTTTAGGTGGAACTTCGCGGTTGGGTCAAACCACCGCTCTTCGTCAGCGTGTTCCTCAATTGACACTCATATCCGACCAGCAGGTAATTTAGTATTATATTGTAACATATTCGCTAAACTTTCACTTGTCTCATAAAAAACGTATTACCTTTTAAACGAAAGCTGTTCTGATACCAATACAAGTGACGTTTTATGTAACACAAAAATGTAGGGTCAGTCCAAAACTGGTTGTAGCTTTGGGGATAAAAATAATTTTTCCACAACTACTGGACCAATTATATTTGAAAATTTTGGTAGTTAGTGGAAGAAAGTGTCTTCAGAAATTGTGATACAAATTATTGAAATTGTTGTTTCGAATAATTTTTCTAATTATTGTTTTTATTTTGGCTGATTTCGGCTACAGTACTTTGTGTCCTTATACTCTTGCGTCGATTTCTTGTCATTTTACAATATAAAATAATGTTTTTTTTTTCTATTTTTCATATAGTTTCGATCTCGGCTTGATCAAGATATTACTGTAAGGGCTTGCTACACTTCCATAAATTGCACGGATCGATGTCCAGAAGTATCTGACCCTGCTATCCTACAATTGCCAACTCCAAATTTGGTCTTTTACGTTCCAAATACACGTAAGACTTGAATAATTGACAATTTTTATAATATTTTGAAGCAAATGTAATACCCAGGTAATACAGAACACTCGATCATTATTAATTGTTAGCAACTCATTGTTCAAACTAGACAACACTATTGATTTTTTTCAATCACCAATGATTTTTGTGATACTTCAACTTAGATTAAAAAACCAGCAAGATTTAGCGTCGGAAGCTTTCTTAAGAAGATAAGTGGTGTTTAGCCGAGATCACTTAGAAAATAAATTATTTCACAAATTAAAGTAAAAGAATACATATGTACCTTTTTAGCTGTCGATATTTACAAGTTTCACTGGGCAACAGGCCGAAGATTTCCATCCTGGTACGTCAACATTGCAGCAATAAATCAATGGGTGTACTTCTACGGTAACAGACGAAACAATATCGTCCAAGTAAGTAAATACTCGCGCATCGGTAACGTTAAGTCTATAGCTGAGCGCCGGGTTTGCTGAAACGATAGGTGGATGAGCGTGAAGAAATAAAATGTTCCCATGAGTTATAAATGTTTAATATGTGTGAAATATATGTAAACACAGCAAATTTTTAAGTAAAATATCGGGCCATAATAAATACAATGAAAATTAAAGTAATGCCTCTCTAGTGGCAAACATCCTAAAGTACAAAAAAATTTGAAATAGATTGGTTATTTCGTTGCGAAAAAGCGATTTTTACCAATAACAAAAATTTTTTGTCCAATAATGCTTTTTAACAATTTCAGGTACGTACCTCCGCGGAATACTTCAGCTGTAATGCAAATTCAGGGCGAAGATTGTCATGCAGTATCAGCGGCAATACCGGCGGTGCATGCATTTTCCCCAGTGGAGTGTACTTCTTAGTTGATAGCAATCCATCTTTCTGTAGAAATGGCTTGCGAATGATAATCGTCTCCAGACATTAGGAACACTTAGTATATTGAGAAATTGAGGTTATCTTCAGATTGTTCTTAATAAAACACACCCCTTTATAATTTCGAACGTACCGCACCTTAATTATAACCACTTTTACAAATATTGCAAGTATTACAAAGTCAGCAAGGTCCATAAAAAAACAAAATTCCGATTTACTTATCACTAAATAAATCCTATAGAAAAGTTGTTTTGTGTCAGATCTCATTCACTTTCACAAGTTATTAAATTACCTAGAATTACAGTGTGTTGCAGTCCCATAACATGTTTTGTTTTGATGTCAGTTAGTACTTACAAATGTTGGTAAATTTTTGTTTACTACTATGCCCTGTAAATGGGCTGAGGTATATTTAATTATACTTCTTCGAAGTGTTTTTCTTGACAAATATTTTCTGTCGTTAAAAACAATAATTTCGTATATATGTGTTACTATCTAGTACCAAATATTTTGATCCCATGCTTTTAAATCTGGTTTACTGACACGTTGTTATCGCATATAGACATTAGATGTGTTTAGTACTTTAATTTCTAATCTCGGATTTTTAACTCCATTTCAGTTTATAGTGAAAATACATGCATTTTGAGTATTGATATTAAGTTTGCAGATTGTCATCACATACATTACAAAATATACATTATGGTGAATGCTTATTTTCTTTGTAAAGTTTGCGATGAATGTCAAAATTCAGGTGGGAGGTATTGTGGTATGTTTCAAAATTAGACTGCGAGATTAATTTTCCTTATTTTAGATCTTTATTTTCACTCATCATACAAAATAGTTGTTGAAATATTAAAAGAGGTCCATTTGATTGGGCCATGGTGTCATCTTGGTACATTCGTACTAAACAGATCCAACGCGGATCCTTTTGTGCATGTCATAGTTCTGGACTCCTACAATATGACTTGTAGTGCCTTTTATAAAGTCGGTTGAGTTTTTTTTACTATAATTGTTAATCCCTTAATGTCTGGATAACAGTTCCAATTGTTCGACATATTGAAGTTGTTATTCCGTATAAAGTTTCGGGTGATTGGTTAAGGCTAAAGGCAAACATGAATGGAAGATAGACAACCTTTTCAAAAATCGTGTGCAAAATGCTAAATTTAGTTGGCCTCAAAACAAAAAGGCAATTGCTCGATCCCGCGAACAAACACTGAAACGAGCGATCGATAGTGAGTCTCAGTGAAATCCCGTTCAAAATTTTCGCCCCCTGGTGTTGGGTGATTCTCTGTCTTTTTCCATCCAGGGGACGGTTGCTTCGCTACTCGCGAGGGGAAACATAAGGAAAATTTCTTAGTAAAGTACAAAGCAGATATTTGTTCGGGATTCCATGACTGCACCCGGTCGTTGTGTCGGACGAATGACGGATTTCGTCCGGCACGCTGCCCCCACACCTTTATTTTAATATTTAGTTTAAATACCACGTCATGACATAAACTGATCACCGCTAATGATAGTCAAATTCTATCAATTCTAATCCGTTCTATGTCCGTGATCACTTAACCGTGACGACAATTTTTTGTCATAAATTTCACTTCAATTACAGTATCTTGTATAACCCAAATATGACATCTTTATTTATTACCATTATCGAGATGTGATCTAAAATCACTAGAGCTAGACTTTTAGGGTGATTGGATATTTTTTTCCACGTGAATATGATTTAAATAATTGTTCTTTAGATTCTTAATAAGATCTCTCAGAGGCTTGCAATTAGTCAAAATCCCTGAAGCATGACTGGGTCAGAAGTAAAAAAAAATCCGCCTAAAACAATTCGGAACACTTTTTCATTCATGCCCCTGTCCTTAAATTCTTGCGAGGACCTCTCCGAAGCCCACAATGAGTCAAAATTACAGGAGTGTGACTGGGGGTGAGAGAAAAAGGCATTAAACTAATTGTTCCAAACGTACCTTTGTACTTCGTTTCTTAACATTATTATTCTGAGTCGTGCAACATTCCGAACTCACTGGAGCGTTTTAGGGAGGGGAAATCACAAATTTCCGGTGGTGAGATATTCGATTAATTATTCTCTTCCCGATTTATGCATCACTTTGCGCGAAATCCCATTCCAAGTGCTCCTAATCGTCCAAAATCAATATTAACCAAGTGGGCGGTTCATCCGAGCGAAACTTTGAAACCGGCATCGATATTTTAATCCGGTAGCGGCACTAGATGTAAAAATGGTGCTTTGCTCTGGTAGCGTGCTGAATCTTTATTAGAATCTGTGCTTCGGCAATAACAAGCAACATTGGCTGTTCTCCAAATTGCTGAAACAAAGTATTATAAAAGTGACTCGAAGGCATTCACATTTCGGCTTAAAAGCCCAAGTTTCCACTTGCCATAAAATTCAAGCATACCTCAAACTCCTTTGAGTTCTCGATTATAAGAATGAATGAGTAGATTTATTTAAGTTTCAAGTCGTTCAGTGCCAGCCTGGCACTGCCAGGTAGTAGTACTTTTATCCATTTTAAAACTTGCTTGTGGGTTCTATGGGATTCGTTTTTGGTGTGCGATGACGTCATGGAAATTCAAAGAGTGCGCACTTTGTGGCGGTTCCGTATTCGCTTTCGTATACATCCGATGGCCAGGCGAGGTCGTGCAATTACGTTTATTATTATTAGATTGGCAAGAAATCGTTTAATAAAGAATTTGAACGGCATACTGTCAATTCCCGACTCTCTCTTAGTCCAGCGGATAAGACCTCAAATATGATAGAATTGTGCACTTATGGATGCAAGCATGAAACTTGGCGGCACACGTGTACAGTAGCTTCCCCTGATTAATTTTGAATATGGTGCCATCCAAAAAATACCTCGTTGCCATGGAAACGAGGCATTATCCGTATTGATATCAAAGGGTAAGAAACATTACTTTAGGAAAGGATATTTCCAAGATAAGTAAACCGCATTTTGACAATTGCCCTTGATAACAGAATACCTGGTAACCAAGGAAACGAGGTATCGTTATCGACAAAACACGATTATTAGTCGCACAACCTGGACGCTAACCGGAACACAAATACTACGTTCATGTTTTGCCACCTTGGTGCACATACTTCTGGAGTTCCCCCATCTCTATATAGTTGATCAACATGATATCCCAGCCAAACTACGCTTGGAAAAATTACCGTGTTCTCACACATCGACTGCACCGAATTAGCAATAAATTTCCATAATCAATTGTAAATCCTTTGTTTATTGAATAAACAAATTGGTACTGATTTCACCTCGCTTGTTACAAACTTGGCTTTGTTTTGAAGCAGTTCCTATTGTGTTCGACACGAGCGAGAAGTATTCATGTTATTGTCATGAATCACAAATTAAGCTACATTCACTTTCACAATTTAATTCCTTTTGTGCTCAACATCTGCCATTGCCAATGGTATATTTTCAAACTCATAGCCACATAAAGCTGGTGAAAATATAAAATATATATCTCATAACTGACGGATTATTGCTATCTTGGAGCTATCATATCGTCATCATATATATTAATAAATATAAATTCTTTCTCATAACTCTGGCATGGAGTATCTCAGCCAGACAATCTGTGGAAGACGGAAAACTTGCATTACATTTCAGCTCAAACTCGGCTGGAATCATTGATTTTTGTAATCTAGATCTAACGTCGCTTTATCTAATTGCTACAATAAAAAATAAATAGAAAAACTTTTGAAATAATTATGTTTTCCAAAAATATAATCAACAAAGACTCCCCAATAACTAATGGGGACAATTTTACTATTTGGATATATACTTCAAACAAAGCACTTATATTGCATAAAACTAGATTGAAGCGGGTAACCGTGAAGAACACCATGAATAAGTCGAGTTTTCGTCTTCGCTCTGCCCAAGAAGTGTATTTTATCATGAAAGTATTTATTCGTACATATATCTGTCAACAATAAAAATGATTACAATTATACTTACGAAACAAAAATGCCAAAGCTAAAAAGTAAAATTTGAAGAATCAAAATAGTTGGCAATAACCAATAATTATACAAATTATATAGGGGCAATTTTTTTTATGAATGTGCTTGTTTAAAACCGTGTACAATCCAAGATATCACCTTATTCAATATATAATGCTCGATACTGGTTACATCCAACATACTTCTGCCACGTATCACAAAGTTTATCAAAGCAGAGGGTCATAAATCATTCATAATCAATTCAATGTTGACTTTAGCATAGATTTTGATTTGCAAGCAACAATAGTTTTTACAAAACAATTACAAAACCTTTACTGTTCGATTTCCCCGACCTATACCAAATGTTTATATATACTATAAAGTTTTCGTTGTTCAAATTTACTAACTGAAAAGAAAACAGCGTAGTATACAGATATAACAGTTTTTTTTAGTATATAACAAAACCTTCTGTTTTTTTTTTTCACGTGAAAAAAACTTTATATCTGTGGCTTATGAAATCAAGTGCAGTCATAGTTTCTTCAACTTTATCGTTTTTTTCGTGCGGCGATTCATTTTCCATTGATTGATATTCAAATTTCGAAAGAACTGTTTCGTCATCGGCATTCACAAAATAAGCTATTGATCTTCTGGTTTTACTTCGTAGTTCTGGAGCGTTCGGAATTATGACACGATGGACCTAAATAATGATTGTAGTTGGAAAATGATTATCATGTTCATCAGATATTGTTATAATGTCAAACTAATCCAAATACTTCAATTATGACATATATGGGTATAAACAGTTACTAGAGTATGGACAGACTTTCTCCTGTTGCATACTTGCAACTAAAGTTGTAGAGTCGTAGCCTGACCTCGGAATTAATTTAATTTTTGCGGTTATATTGAGTTGTATTTATAAATTCATAATGTTGAGAGTCGGAATTACAGACCTTGCATATACGGGAGTAGTCGAAAGTTTTAAATGCAAATAAAAGACTCGTAAAGACGTTTTGTTATTGTTAATGCAACTACTTGACTTTCATGGTCGAAAATAATAATAGTAAGTAGTTGACCACATTGTAAAAGTTTGTAATCATGCTCGTTGATTTCTTGAACGTCGTATAAATATTTACAGCTCAGACTAAGCATAAACTATGATGACTTCACACAAAATAAACTTACGGTAGACTTGAGATCGTAATCGCTCCACATGCTTAACATATCGCCAACATTGACAACAATTGTATCCGATATTGGTTTGACGTCGATGAAGTCGCCTTCTTTTGACCTGACCTTCAAAAATCATACAAAAGAATCGTGCAACTAAGTTAAATAATAATGATATGAAGAATTTTCGGTACTCCCGTAGAATGTGAACCTAGTTGGAGGACACCGGAGCGTAGTATGTGTACCAGGGTAGGGTTAAGCCATACTTTTATTCCAATTTTCCTTATTTTAGTTATATTACGAGTTCGGGAACTAGCCAAGTGACTCCCGTAGTATTTGTACCTGAAATTATGTCCTAACCCTAACCAGGTACGCATACTACGTTCGATGTCCGCCATCTTGGTTCACCTATTACGGAAGTACAGAATTTTCATTGTACGCAGAAAAAAAATTGGTAGGTCGACCTTTTAATTTCAATTTGACTGGTATATTCCAGTGTAATATAACGTAATTCCATTTGAATTTCAGTGTTTCGATATGTTTGGAAAAAGTCAAAGTCTAACCTTCAGTAAAGGGAGGATATGCAATTAATGTTTAAAGGTTATTGGAAGTCAAAATAGAAAATTAGACTCCAAGGTAAAAATATTAAACAGCTTGCAATATGCAAGTGATGAATATTTAAATATGGTGGTTGCTAACTCGACGCCGATAAAAGGAAGGATATGTTGCTGCCTGCAATCAATGACTTCCTCTATTACCGATTGCAAGCATGAAAAGTTCGATGACATTTACCATCGACGCTTCAAAAATCTCATCCGTTTATACGATAAATTGAACAATGAACGCACTTGCTAAGCTAATTGATGTGGCGTAATCTGAGAAATGGTGAGCTAGCGTAAATGATATTATATATAACGTGAAATAGCAGCCATGGGACTTCAAGTATACATGAATTGTACAGTAATACCTATTGATTAGGACCAATGTTCGGTTTGTAAACCTCTTGTTGTTAGAGTTGATATGAAATTACTATTTTCTGAACAATTAATAATGGACGAATAGGGAATCAAATTTTCAGAGTCTGAAGATCTTTCAAGTTGGTAAAAGTCTGTTACATTTATATTTTTCACATTTTTTCTGAGTCCTGTGGGACTCGATATTTCACCCGAAATTTCGCTGCAATATTTAAACACAAGGGAACACTTTTTATGACATATAGAAACAAAATGCGTCGCAACTCTTGTCTGCCATCGTCATGCTTGTTCGCCGATAATTTCAGCAAACGACCGGTACCGATTCGCGACCTTCGTTGTCGTATGTTTGTATACTTTCACTCAAATTGGGATACCTCTTTCATTCCGTTGTCGCACTCGACAAAACACCAACATACCGAATTCCCATCTTCGATGTAATATTCTAGGATATTACCTGAAGACCTCCGACATCATCTTGAAATAACAACGTTATCGTTCCCCAATCGGAATGTTCTCCAACTCTTGCCTGATTTGGCAAAATTGTTTCCGTCGGGTCAATTCCTCCGTAATAAATCAATCTCAATGATGTGTGATTATCTGCATTATTTAAATACTTGTGGCTTTTTTCCAATATGCGAGGATCCTTTAATAAATCAAGTGGTGTATGTTAGGATATATAAAGTATAAAATAGATAATACTGGATAAGATCAGAGACATTGATATAGGTTGTGAGATATTGTGTACCGGTATATTGGAAATTCATAGTCATTGTTCTATGACGTCGTAATTTCAAATTGTATTTTTCCTGACTGAATAAATTCGTAGACATAATTTTCGTTACCACCGAGATAACTGTGTTCAATATGTGCCCTGTGTGCGTTGCTGCCCATCAACTGAATCTTAGTTTTGAGAACTAAATTACGAATGTAGGAACAACATTCTACATTTATTAAAAAATCTTTGTACATTAGTTTTCCTTTGTATAAATAATTCCATAGGTTTGGAGCATTCTATGATTAAAGAATAAAGGGCTCAGGCAACTTACTTGATTAACCAACCCAAATTGTTGCAGTTAAAATCCAATATTGGAACAGGCCAAAAAATAAACTTGCTAAAGCATATACCGGTATATATACTTTCTCATATACTTTTACGAATTCTTCCTCACCTTTAGTTTCATGCCCTTTCCAAGAGCACGTAGTAGTCTTATTGAGAGTTGTTTACATATTCCGGCGAATTTCATGGTAACATCATTGAAGCCCGGAACATCTGGCCATTCCAATTCTTCGTCTACATAAGCTTTTCCAGAAACATGAAACCCTTCCTGATGATCGTAAGGTCGGTTCGGATTACCTCTGAACATGATATGTATAAATATGCTAATAATTAACTAATTACCTAATGTTATTATTTATGTATGCAATTTTTCATATTTTAGCTCTAATTAAGAATTAGTTGAATACAAGTGGCTAGCTCATGCGGAGTTAGTAATGAAACTTTCTCGCTCGGCTTAGTCAACTTTCGTTAGCACAACTTCAGTGAAACTGCAGTTTTAATGCTAATTTATATTATTATGACCATACCTGCTATGAACCATATCCCATAATTTATAACATTAACATAGAACAAAAAAAATATCATTTTGTGTTCATACCTTGTCAAACCTATTTTGTCATAACCGAAATTAACATCGGACTTAGCAAAAGATTCTTTATATTCTCGACTTAGGCTAAAAAATCTTCCAGAGACATCAATTACTTTCTTCACGTTTTCACTGTAAATATATTTTTACATCCGATCACCGATAATTGGTTGTGCTGGTTTTGTAAGGTACATTAGTTGTCGATTGGAATATATGTTGTATATATTAATTATAATTCGGGGAGAATAAAAATGCTTATCGTTGAATCAAATAAAGGAGTAATTACTGAATAACTGATTTACCAATATTAATCTTATTTATCAACAGTGTGTAGTGGAGATTTCACGAGTCGTTTTATTTTAATAGAAATTTTCACAAGTCTTCCATTGTAAAAAAAATTGATAATAACAATATCGAATGCAAGGGACACCATATATATATACAATATATAAAAGCACACATAATATGCAATTTCATATTGCATTCAATTCAACATTAATGTTGTATCAACAATCCATGTTTATAAAAACATTGCATTAGTTTCCGATAATTCAATAGATATACACCACTTCAAAAATTGAAATGTATGCTGCACAACGTAACACAAGTTGCTCGTTGACGGATAGATGTTTTAGATATCCTGTATCTAAGAAGATAGTCCACAATGCCTGTACTGCAGGCTATAATTCATTGCGAAACCGCAATACATATGATCACCATCATTCATCTAAATATAAATGCAATAATTCGTATGATGAAAATTGTGACGCTTACCTCGATATACCAGCACCTGCCAGATATGCAAATCCAGATGATGAAAACGCATGATAAAGTTCAGTTCCAACTTGTTGTAATGTTGTTTCATTTAAATCCGATTCATCAACATCGAGACCGCATTTAGCGAAGTTAATTACCGGCACATTCATCTTGTTTCACAGGCTGCGATTTATATTTATCTGACACGATACCCCGTAGGCAGTAACTCTCTATATATAACTTCAAAAGAGTAGTGAATATTAATAATTTTAACAAAATGTTTAACCGCTAGGAAAAAATGATGACCCTGAAAAATCCCAACTGTTCAAAAATTTCTTCTAATTCGCAAAAATCACATATAGTTATATAACAAGTCGCTGTAAGTTATAACACGTTCGTACTAATTAAGGCAAAACCTATATTGCCCAAAACAGAATTATCGTTTATATAACATGTCACCGTGTATTGGTTCACGAGATATAATAAGGATCGTGTCGATCTTTTCTATATAAACTCCGTGTCTTGTGTGTTATGGGACTCGGCTTGGTTATTCAACTTTATGATTCAATTCGGTAGATCGTTATATTGACTTTTTCTGTTTGTTACAAAACAACAATTGAAAAGGCTGGTGATTTTGTTATTGGTCCTGGTGACTGCCGGGTGGATATCGGGACTCATCTGAATAAGAGGGAATCGTATTCTAAACGTCGTGTATGTTGCATTGAACGCTTTTCACGTCTACCGTACTCCAAAAAGGATGTGGGAGTCATTTAAAAGTAAATACCAAAAGAAATAAATGTAAATTTGAACTGAACAATTCTACTCGCCATGCGTACACTAATATGTCAATACAATTACTGCACTTCCCAAGCTTATTTTGAGGAGTTGATTGCCTGAATTTAAACTTAATAACATCTTGATAACTTGTCGGAACAATTGAGCGCCAACACTCGGCAACTTAGTTTAGGTAAAGCTCGACACAGATCGTTGAGATATACCTGCTGAACATTAGACTCATTCAATTTCTGCTAACCTTACTGCTTGTTTTATCTATTGGTAAATCGCTGGTTGTGCCCAATATGCGCAAACCTTGGACAATATTTCTTGCTTGGGCAGAAATTGATTGCCATTCCCATGGACAAAACTTAATAAAATTGCTTTTTTTTATTTAGTTGCCTACCCCCGTAGAACACAATGCACATACGTGCATCTGCACACGCTGACGTAATAACAAACACACTTTTGAAATATAAAAAATATATTTCTGCTTCGACTCCGACTATATACTTCATAACTAATCTTCGAGGCCCTATAGGGAAATCAAATATTAGAATTAGAATAGATCAGAAAATAAGAATGCAGACACAACTTGACTTTCGACATGCAGTTTACTAGTCCAACAATGCGTTTGTCGCAATGTTTGTACACATCCATCCCGCAATGAGATCTAACTTTCATAATATCAAGTGAAGTTTAGAGATAGAGAGCCCATATGCAACGTCTTTTTCATACCTGACATTCGGTAAACACTTTGTTAAGGTGCCGATAACCGTCTTCTGCAAACGACGCTGCCGCCAGCGTTCGACACAAGATAATTAAAATAACGAGAGAGCAACACTCAAATATATGGACACATGGATACGTTAATCAGAGCAAAGCAGTCCGGATTTCCGGAGCAGGTCTGTTCGGATTTCCTCTGAAAATATTATGTATAAATAGGCTAATAATAAACTATTTAATAACTAACTAATTAACTAATGTTAATATTTAGGTATGCATATATAAACTTTTTCTATTTTAGCTCTAATTAAGAATTAGTTGAACACAAGTGATACCTTACCCTTGACACTTACGACTTAGCAAAGCAAGCATTTCGTTACACACCACCGACGTTCGACGAGCACGTGATCAAAAGAGCAAGAAGAGTGCCAGCATAAAAGCAAATCTATTACGTGTCAAAAAAACGAATCCCACAGTGCTATCAATAATATTTGAAATAATTGAAAGTAATAGCCTTCTCAAAAAAAATTTTAATCACTTCTTCTTTAACCACTGAAAACTTCATAGCAATTGGTCCAGTAATCAAAGAGAAAAGCGACTTATTTAGGTTTTCGACGCCGATAAAAGGAAGGATATGATGCAGCTTGTAATCAATGACTTCCTCTATGGACCTTTCCCCGACCTTCGACTTCCTTATTTACTTCGTGACATTGGCCAATCAGCAAGATGCAAAAACTGACGTAACAATGCCCCTTTTTCGAATCCGCTCAGACACTATTCTCCCTCAGACAGATTTTCAGGCGTGGTTGTAAACATTACCTCATTTTCGCGTTTTTGAACTCTTTTCGCCAGTTTTTAGTTGTGTTTCGGAAATGTAAATATAAATCAGATAATTCAATGCTCACTATGTCTTTTTAGAAGTTTTAATTTATTCACAGTAATAATAAATTTAAGTAGAAATAGCTGTGATAGACTAGGCTATAATTCCTTACCGGTACTTCTAAAACACAGATTATTGTACGCGATGAATCATAATGATGGTTTGAAACAAACACCCCATTTTACAGGGGTCAACTCGCAAAACCACTATTAAAATGAGCCTCAAGAATTTTGCAATGGTAAAGTATAGGGAGATATTTTCGGGGATCAAAGGTCGGGGAAAGGTCCATTACCGACTGCAAGCAGTAAAAGTGCGATGACCATAGACGCAATATATACGCTTCAAAAATCTCATCCATTTATACGATAAATTCAACAATGAACGCATTTGCTAATCTAATTGGTGTGGCTTAATCTGAGAGATGGAAAACCAGCGTAATTGATATTATCTATAAAGTGAAATAGCAGCTATGGACTTCAAGTACTGAATTGTACAGTAATAACTAGTGTTGATTAGGACCAATGTTCGTTTTGTAAACTTCTTGTTACTTATCGATTTTAATCGGTAAGTATGTTGATAGGTATTTGTTTGTCTGTCTGTTTGTCTGTTAGAAAATGCACGCGATATCTCACGAAAGGGAGATTGAATCTGCTCCATATTTTGCATATGCATTCATCATATGCCTATTGATTTTGGATGAATTATGTAGTATAATTAGCGAGTTATTAATTAATTAGTGATGGGACACAAGGTGTCACTATGGAGTAAGAGCGCTGTTTTGGGGGGTCCCCTAACTTTCGATCGAGAAGTCTTCGGTCTCTGACCGATATTCTCGTTGTTATGATTGATGTGAAACTACTATTTTCTGAACAATCAATAAACGAATGGGAAATCAACATTTCATTGTTCGTAGATCGTTTAATTAAGCTGCCAAAAGTCTGTTACATTCATTTTTTTCATATTTTTTCTGAACCCTATAGGAGACCATGTTTCATCCAAAATTTTGTCGCAATATTCCAACACAAGAGAACAATTTTTATGACATATCGAAACAGAATCCTTGTCTGCCATCGAAATGCTTGTTCGCCCATAATTTCAGCAAACGGCCGGTACCGATTCGCGACCATCGTTGCCGTAAGTTTGTGTACTTTCACTCAAATTGGGATACCTCTTACATTCCGTTGTCGCATTCGACAAAACACCAACATACCGAATTTCCAGCTTTATTACTTACCGATATTTAGATCGGTGAGTGTACTGATAGGTATTTGTCTGTTTGTCTGTCTGTCTGTTAGATGCACGCGATATCTCACGAAGGAGAGGTTGAATCTGCTCCAAATTGCATGTGCATTCATCATATCTCGGACCAGAAGCCTATTGATTTTGGATGAATTATGTGGTATAATTAGCGAGTTATTAACCAATTAGTGATGAGACACGCGGTATCACTATAAAGTCATGAATCGAAACCTCAGTTTCGATCGATGAGTCTTCGGTCTCCGACGATATTATCGTTGTAATATTCTAGTAGGACATTACCTGAAGACCTCCGACATCATATTAAAATAACAACGTTATCGTTCCCCAATCGGTGTTCTCCAACTCTTGCCTGATTGGGCAAAAATGTTTCCGTCGGGTCATTTCCTCCATAATAGATTAATCTCAATGATGTGTGATTATCTGCAATATTCAAATACTTGTGGCCTTTTTCCAATATGCGAGGATCCTTTAAATCAAGCGGTGTATGTTAGGATATATAGAGTATAAAATAGATAATACTGAATACTGGATAAGATCAGAGGCATTGTTATAAGTTGCGAGATATTGTGTATATTGGTAATTCATAGTCATTGTTCTATGACGTCGTAATTTCACATTGTCTTTTTCCTGACTGAGTAAGCTCGTAGACATAATTTTCGTTATCACCGAGGTAACTGTGTTCAATACCTGCCCTGTGTGCATTGCTGCCCATCAACTGAATCTTAGTTTTGAGAACTAAATGTAGGAACAACATTCTACATTTATTAAAAAATCTTTGTGCATTAGTTTTTTTTGTGTAAATAATTCCATAGGTTTGGAGTATTCCTATGATTAAAGAATAAAGGGCTTAGACAACATACTTGATTAACCAACCCAAATGATTGCAATCAAACTTCAATATTAGAACAGGCCGGAAAATAAACGTGCTAAAGCATATATACTTTCTCACACACGTTTACGAATTCTTTCTCACCTTTAGTTTCATTCCTTTTCTAAGAGCACGTAGTAGTCTTATTGAGAGTTGTTTACATATTCCGGCGAATTTTATAGTAACATCATTGAAGCTCGGAAAGAGAAAGAGATCATGAAAGAGAGTTGAAAGATCGTTGGAAGAGATCATGTTATTTTTACTTTAATTAACTAATGTTAATATTTAGGTATGCATATATAAACTTTATATAAACTTTTTCTATTTTGGCTCTAATTAAGAATTAATTGAACACAAGTGGCTTGCTCATGCAAAGGTTTTTTATGAAACCTTATCGCTCGGATTAGTTAACTTTCGTTAGTACAACTTCAGTGAAACTGCAGTGTTTATGCCAATTTATATTATTCTAACCTTACCTGCTATGAACCATTCCCCCAATTATATAAATCAAAATATTTATTCTCAAATTATGCTGTACTGCTTTATGTACATTTATAAAATTAACATAGAATAATGAAAATATCATTTTGTGTTCATACCTTGTTAAAGTAATTTGTCATAACCAAAATTAACATCGGACTTAGCAAAAGATTCTTTGCATTGTCGACTTAGGCTGAAAAATCTTCCAGAGACTTCAATTACTTTCTTCACCTTGACACTGTGAATAAATTTTTTTTATTCGATCATTGGTTGTGCTGGTTTCTTTAGTTATATTACGTGTCGCTTTGAATATTTTGTATCAATTTAATTCGGGGAGAATAAAAATACCATATCGTTGAATTAAATACTGAATAACTGCTTTACCACTACTGATCTTATTTATTGACAGTTTGTAGTGGAGACTTCACGAAACCTTTTTTTTTCGAAGAAACTTTCCCAAGTCTTCCATTGTAAACAAAATTCATGATAAGCATATCAAATGCAAGGGACACCACATATATACTTATTTTATATATATATACAATATAAATACACACATAATATACAATTTTACATCGCATACTTATGGCAGTTTCGCTTCGCGTAAGTTCAAATGTGCTGATCAGCTGCGATACGGTACCAGTAGGTTTCTGTGATAGATCGCATACCCGTACCACTTTGAGTCCATATATTTGAGCATCGCTCTCCCATTATATTAACAATCTGATTTTACCAAATTTAGTCGGTGAGAATCTAACTACGATTGTGTTAGCAGCCCCGTGAGCTATATTTGGTAATTTTTCTTGCCTTCTCGGCGGTGTGGCGCTTCGCTTCGCTTTTCTCTTTGATCACTGGACCAATTGCTTTGAAATTTTCAGTGAGTAAACTTTTGCTGAAGGGCTATTACTTTTATTTTTGCTATGACGTCATCAAAATTAGGTGGCGCTACGTGTCCATATATTTGAGTATAGCTCTCTTGTGTTATTATGTTGTTGTTGTTGTTCTTGTTAGTATTCTTCTTCGTATCGTTATGAAAAAAAATCGCTTTTCTCTTCAACTACTTGACCAATTGCTTTGAAATTTTCAGAAGTTGAAGATTGAATTTTTTGCTAGAAGGCTATTATACTTTTATTTATTTCACATATTTCTGTGTGCTGCATGGGAATCGTCTTTTGTGTGGTATGACGTCATTAAAATTTGCCACTTTGTCGCGGTTCCGCGAACTCATATCAGCGGATATCTTGCGCAGCGAGCTTCCGCGGATCTCGTCTTTCTCGGGATCAGCCGAAGTGTGAGGTTTTTATGGGGAACGGCGGTCCGTCACACCTGATCTGGTAATACAGAAGTGACTCAGATCAGTTGGTATTTCAATTCACGTTGAAACATTTTTATCACAAAACTGAAGAGAGCAATATAACTGTATAAAGATTGTGCCAAAGTTTTCTTATCTCCAGTATCTCACATAAACAGCTGAAACAGAGACAACCTGTAAAATTTGACTGTTTTAAAAAGCGTGTCTTTGTTTTCTGTCAGCAACATACTACATACAAGAAAAAATTCAATTTTATTTTATTTATGTTATCGTTCAAAGTTTCTATCTCGCAGAATAAGGTGAAAAGCATTAAGATAGCCTATTTTTTTTTAATTGTTTACATGTTCGATTCGTTCATTAACGCGTTCTTCCTTGCACAGCGATTCTGCCTATCTGCGCAAGGATTTAAAAAAAACTCAACCTAATGGGCAAACCGTGTCGTGGTGTGACTTGTTACCAATATCGACCGCAGTCGAAATACTTACTTCCACAGGTTATTTCCACTATACAATCTGATCAACCCTCATATTACATATAAAATTACCAACCTTTTTCGAAGGGCCCTCATTTTAGTCCAGTCATGCAATGTTACAAATACATAATAGGGCCAGTTGTTGTATGGGATGTCAGCAGTGAATTCAATTCAAATAAAACTCATTACAGAGCATAACTTTTTTTTATTAGCATCAGCTAATTTAGCAAAGTTTAAAAAAAACACAAACCAAGAGACAACAGGGAAAAGCTATGTTTTGGACTTAGAGGAAGTTACACAAGTTTAAAGGCTATGATGTTGTTTCTTGAGGCCCCTGGCAGAAAAGGATGATGATTCACCATGCATGTGTGACAAAAGCTTTTTTGCGAATGTGTATGACAACATCCGATCCAACACGTTAATACCATATGATATCACTTGTTCTATAATCCATGTTATCTGATAATTCTTCATCAGAACGATTTTCAATATGAATTACAAAGTTTCTGAAATATTGACTAGTAAGAGCATCTGTCGCCACTGTATTAAACTGAATTTTATTGGAATGTTTACTCGCCTTTTTGGAAAATTCAATGGAGATATGCTGAATGAAAACAGGTATTCTGTAGAATCTGTAGATGAACACATGAGAAAAAGTAAATTCGATTATTGAGCAGCGGAAACAGACATCTTCTGCGTGTCCGCAGCATTTGAATATTCTTTTTTTTCAAATTTTGTACATGGCATCCCTGAAGTATTCTAAGATGTCAATTTCAGATCTAGGTATTCCACTGGCATTTATTGCAGGCTTTCTTTTTTTGTTATAACTCTTTTCATAAAGTCGTTTAATGATTTTGCAGCTTCTGTGTCTGTTAAAACATGGGACCTAAAAATATATTTGTATTTTTTTACAACAGTACCTGCTATCTGGATTATAATTAGGTCCTGATTTTTTTTTTGGCGACTGAAGAACTCCATCTACACCTTCAATATCGATGCACCAAAATACATAAATCCAAATGTACATTTTTCATCAAACCAGGTACAGGTTCAACTGATATAGCGAGCTCGTCTGTGTTGGAGTCGACTTTTATTGCCCATGCATATCAGTATGTATCAACTCCTTTATAATGTCAACTCCTTTATAATTTATAATATAAGATATTGTGCAATTGTATATTGCACAAACTCTAGAAAATATAAAACGTACAAAAATAAACGAAACTTGGGACCTCCTGAAGTATGCGTACCAAGATGGCGCACAACTTGAACTCAGGTTGTGCATCAGGTTAGGGTTCAGGTTATGCGACATCTTGGTGCGCATACGTCAGGACAGGAGCACCGAAACTTGGGTGAATGAAAATAAACAGGAAATTGATGTAAAGGAACAGTAGACAATGATAATGTGCTGTCAACGATTATGTAGTTTAACGTGATATAATTCTGAACATGATGCGGGGCAAAGGGCATATCACAACCCTGCAAAAATATTTGGTTCTTGTTCGTCGAGATTCTCGATCCGAACATTGCACGCAATCATGATATTTCTTGTAGAGTTGGCATTTACTGGCAATTGGCATGGGATTGGCAAACTCATTTCAGAGTGAGGTTTCAACAAGTTGTCACGTTGTATTTACGCAACAACGCACGATCATCACCATGACGTAACATAGGTGCGTCAGAGCGTCGTTCGACGGCATCACAGGCAAAAAAAGTAGCAAGTTTTGCAAACTTTACCGCTTCGTTGCTCGAAAAATTCAATTGCAAACATCATGAGATTTTTCATGTATGGAAAAGTGAAAAACTTGGTTACCAACTGTCATATATAATTTATTGTTTGTTTGTTTTTTTAAGAAAACGGCACTATTAATCCCTTTTACGTTTATACGGGGAATTTACGTTTATCTTCAAAACAAATAATCCGAACATTAGATAGCTCTGAAAAAACTAAACAACTTTCATTTTTTTTTGTGGCGGTAACGGTTTTAAAAATATAGTCAGTTAAAAAACATGACTCTCAAACTTCGGAAAAATGTCAAATAGGGCTTGGCAGCAAAAGCGATATAAAGAAATTAAATAATATTCTGACTAAAAGGTAGAACTGGAGTTAACGGCACTATAAAAAAAGACTGAGAATCAACAAACTTGGACTATCAGACTAATAAAAAGTGTGGCAAATAAAATAACTGATGAAAAGCTGTTAAATAAAAAAAATCAGTTTTTTTCATTTAATAGCAGCTGGTTATAGATCATGAAAGTTTGAGAACCGCTTGGTTCCTGAAAATATTTCTAATTTCAATTGAACAGCTAAAATGATGCAAAGTTAATTTGTCATTCAAAGATATGACTTGGGGTTGACTAGAATTTATTCCATGAAAACTTCAGTGTGGGCACATAGCATGCTATTTAACTTTGATTCGTTTCATTGCTTATTCAACAAGTAAATGGGATTCCGATATTTATCAATTGTAGTCAGCTATATGTCTAGTATCTTGGATGAGAGACTGACTAGATAAGAAATAAGTTTAAAAAAAACAGTACCAGTTCTTCTGTATGCACGGGGAATATCTAATTTTTTACTACTGTGCTATAATCCTGTTATGATTGTTTGGAGTTCAGGTATAAATTAATACCCAATAAAGGCAATCACAGAACAGGATCTGCCACTACCAAACTACTCCAATTTCCATTAATAAAACCCTTCCAAATACGCAAATAAATAAAAAAACGAAATCCGATTCGCTAAGCTTCAAGATATAGCAAAACGATGACGTAGTACAGTCCCACTGAATCGTAGCAAATCGGTCGTGAGAGAAACACTATATTCACTACAACTATGGTGAAGAGAGAGAGAGAGAGAGTGTGTGTATGTGTGTGAGCTCAACAATGACATCAAGCGACATAAATAAAGCATTAATAATGGCGATTTTATTATGAATGATGGTTATAAATATCAACTTACAATATCTAGGACAGTGGATCTCAACCTTTTTCTTTAGTGGCCCACTTTCGTTACATAAAAATTCTGTGGCCCACTAACTTTCTCATGTCAAGGGAAAAACTACAAGAAAAACCAGACTCGTTTTGCAATAATAAATACTTTCACTTTATAATAAGAATGAAAATCAGCAGCTTTATTTATTGTTAATACAATAACAATTTTGACTATAATTAAACTAAACTTTTCAATATCTACAATAACTTTCAGCAATTTTTAATAGGCTTGTTTCCCACTTGGAAATGTGTCCATGGCCCAGCAGTGGGTGGAGGAAAAAAAAACGAAGGAAAAAACGTTTTCTCCCTTTTATGGAAATACTATTTCGTCCGCGTGCTGTGCCCCTGTCAAAACGCGTCATTTTGCCATAGTTTCACAGCTTTGCGAGGGTATTCTAATGAAAAATACAAACGAAACAAAATAAATATGATTCAAAATTCCCATTAAAAAAATAATAAATCGAAATTTTGGATAAAATATCATATCTCATAATATTCATAAAATAAGAATAGAAAAACACAACAACAATTTGTAGTTACTGAAAATTTCAAAGCAATTGACCCATTAATAAAAGAGAATAGAGATTTCTTAATAACAAGTGGTCGAAAAAAAGATAGAATAAAAAAAACGATCCATATGTACATTTAGTCCAATGAACACACCGTCCTGTAATCTGGAGCAAGAGCCGCCCACGTGACAAAGAAAATTTTAGTAGATCGTCAAAGGGAAACCACAAAGCTGCACTAAATTAACAGCATTTATTTCAACACGAAAATTGATGAACCTTGTTAACCAATAAACGAAAACGCAGGGATTGCAGTATTAGGAATCACAAAAAGTAGCTATAAAACATTCAGTTTTATCACTCAAAGGTGATCAATTAGAATTATTTGTTGTGATCATATATTAGAATTCGAGAATAAAAACTTAATTAGTTCACTGTATGCAACCAAAATACTAAATAGTAAAATATAAGGGTACAGCAAATTTTGAATTTCATGTACTTCAATATGTATCACATGATCATAAGAAAAGCTAAATCAATATAATGCCGCAAAAGTAATTGTTCTTAATTTTCTGCTGCGCCCTAACTTCAACCAACTCCCATGATAACGCATGAAAAAAGTGCCTCGTGATTATAAATTACAGTTATAATTTTTTTAAATGCTGAATGCACGAACGCCCGAAATAATAATGTCGAAGTGTGACAGCCGTGTATTTTATAATTACGACACCGCTGTGATATACTATGTTTATTTGTTGAACAGAAAGCTGCAGCTCTAAACCAGGTACGAAGTTCAGCAGAAATGTAAAGTCGTCGAAATTGAAATACACTAAATCAGCTGGCTCATTAAATAAGTATCATGTTTTATACACTGAGGCAGGTAAAACTTGAGACTGATATGATAATTTTAAGAAATCTCTACTTAGTATTTCTTTAAAAGCCAGTATGCTCAATGTCATTTAGGTGGATAGGAAACGTAAAAACAAATTGTTGGCCGTCTCGTAGCTGTAATGCCACCTGCATTGGCATTTCAAGTGCATAAGATCTGAATCAAATTCATATTTTGGACATGCCCTGATATTATACTAAAGGTATATTTCAAAATAGACAAGACTTACAATAGTGTTTGTCAGCGGAATTCACTGGTAGTGGTACGTTATATTACATGTATAGAAATGGACGACTGTAGTAATCCGTAAGACCGTGTCCGATTTGAACGTATCGAAGATTAAATGCCACTTTGTCGATGACGTAAGCAAAACTGGGTAGTTCCTGTCTTGATATGCCTTTTACGCTTGGACGATAACATTGCTATAAGTTATAATCACGAAACTCACCAAGTATTAAGCGCCCCAACAAATCACGACATAAAGATATTCATGAAGGTGTGGCTAAGCTCGGCCACAATAGATAATTCGCTACATATTCAACTTATTTTTTAAATAGGACAAACTGGACGTGCACTTTAGGCAAAAATCTGTTGTTTTAAAAAAAATTTTGTTGGATAATTTACGAAGGCGGGTTTGCTTTCAAGAGTCCGTTTGACGACAGAAATGATTTCAACAGAAGACTTAGTAAATGAGTGCAATCAGTGACAACAAAGCAGACTAATAAATGTGGAAATCCCCAAATTTTCAATTTTTATTGTTTTATATCAGTCTAAAAATAACTTTGTTAAAAAATAAATAAATACGAAGCAAATGTGATGATAATAATGAATGAATCATTTGTTAAATATTGGTGGTTTTATTTAGCGTATAATCGACAGCTGCCAAAGCAATCGTCATCGGTAATTATTGAGATCAGAAAGACATTTGCCCTAAATGTTTGATTTTGCTATTAACTTAATGTGAGGTGGCGATGCCACGAATATTCCACCAACATTAGAATTGCATATCATTTAACCGATTCCGCAAAGATCTGTGCATATTTGTCTTTGGGCGATAGTCAGTAACAAAGCGAAAGTTTTGCATACATTTTTATCTTATACGTCATTTTCAACCTCTTATTTTTTATTTTCAATATAAAACTAATAATAATAAAACTCATGATATAAAATTCAAATGACGATTTTAATATTATTACAATAATTTTCATTGTGAGAATGAATCACGAATAGATTATCGATATATATATATATAATTATATGAAATCCCCCTGTACAAGTGAACTTTCTCCTAACCGATTCGGAAACAACAGAAACCCAACTCCCGATTGAAATATTTTGGACTTGGATGTTGTTATGGATTTGACAAACGCGGCCAGCGAGCATTGCGCAACAAATAGGACTCATTTCTGGCATTGTTAGATACGATCTTAATATCTTACAAATGAATTTGAGACAACAAAATCTTGTATAGATCTAATATTTCTTCCAAATTTTTTTTCAGAATATATTCAAGTTGTTTAGTAATGAAACAAGTAACAACGCTGAATACTGGGGTATTATGAAGAACGACGCAAATATTTTGAGTTACGACTACCAGAGAAATGATATTTTTTTATGGATTTCGATCGCATGCGAATTTTAATGGTTGAAATTTGTGACAGATTCGGGCCAGTAGGCGACTAGTTACAATCCTATTTACAACTCCTATTTACAACACCTATTTTACAAGTGATTCAAGAGTCTTGCTGCACACTAACACAAATATATTTCTGTAACGTTTCGTCTGACCAAGGTCAGACTTCTTCAGACATACATAGTTCAACTACCAACTACCTCGATCTTATTTTCGTCTCCTTTGCCTTTTTTATCGATTATTTTTATTGCGTGTACATTCATGCAATCATATTGAAAAATATTTTTGTTCACGCAACGCTACTTCTAAACAAAAAATATTTTGCTCTATAATTTGCTCAAATTGAACCAAAATGAGGAATGTATATGTGATACCTATTACACGCCCGGGATTGGGTCAATTAGAGTCGATTGTAAGCGTCGTAGCAATCTTTTTAATTTTCAACAAATTAATGAATGGCGAAAATAATTGAATGGTTAACAATATATTGGCAAACCATGATCAAGGATAACAATAACTGAAAGCATATTTGAAATTTTCCTGATAGTAGGCGTTGTCACATAAAATAACTTTACTTTAGAGTTCTAGGATAATTCCCTACGCAAATATTGGGTTGTCTTAGTCACGCTTGAACTGTTGATGATGTATGCATGACTTCAAACAAGTTTTATTTTCGGTCCTGCTTCGAATATTTTCAACTAAGATATCATTCTGCTTTTGAAGGCCGTTTTTTCTTCATATAAGTATCGACTCATCCATTGCTGATGAAGTTAGGGCATCAAAATGGCGGGTGCCTTGACCCCATTGTGCCATTACAGTTCAATAAACGAATCGTAAAACCAATTTATTCATCGGGGATATTTGCTTCCTTTATGCGCTTGGGATCTCCCGCTGAGAGGGCGATAATTTCAAAACCGGCCTTCTTTCTTTATCCGGTCTGTTCATTTTATTATCTTTCACTTATAATTGTGCGTTTAAGCGGAATAATAAAAAGGAAGTGTAGTTTTCGGAGCACAATAGCGAGCAAGCTACACTTTTAAAAATTGCCTGTTATTTCGGTTAAACTGAATCATATGAAATGATGAGGTATATTATTTCCTCTGAACATGGCCTGTGGATATAAATCCGCGATACCTTGCTTGGTATTAAGAACATCTTTGGTTAACCAACGAAATGCCACCAGTAGTAGTAGAGCTACTGACGAGTTACCACAAAACTCTATTACGTTTACTTTTTTTAACAGAAGAGAAAATGTGCCAACATTGATTCATCACGGGCTTTGCATTTTAATGAGTTCGCTTTCTGACGCTTTAGCTCTGTGGAAAATCGCATTATACAACAATTATTACAACTCATAAGAAAGCGTAAACAACTTTTCTGAAACGATCTCGAAGCCTTCAGAAATATTAAATGTTGTATTTATATCTCACAGCAGCCATTTTGATTTGTAACAACGGAAATATTTCAATTTCTCATCAGGTATTCCAGCTCCAATCCGCCTCGTTATTTCGAGATTTCCATGTTCTAAATTTTTAAGCAATTAACCGAATGAACAATCAGTTACTCACAAGAAGGACATTTCCGTTTTCAGTTCAATAATGCCATTTTGTTTTAGATTTACACCGATAATATTTGTCGAATTCATAAATCATAACTCACTTTAGATCGAGTATTTGTGTGGAACTTTTCATGTAAAATAGCCTTATCGACTCACAAGCTCTATTGTATTTGCGAAATTAATATTTAACAAAGAATAAGAATAAAACAGGGGCACAATATGAAATGCAAAAAATAGCAAATATTACTGGGAGAATATATGAAATTGCAAATGGCGATCACAATAATATCTCAAAATTAAGGCAAAGTTTATAACAATGATCGCATAAAGGCAAGATATCTAGGCAAAAACGGTATTTATCACAATTTTCATTTGAAATCTTCAATTTATGTCCTTTAGAAAGGATTGCGAGCAACAATTCAAAAAAATTGTTCTATTCAGGAATGACCTAAGGCATTTTGCATTAATATGGAACATATATAATAACGAATAAATTTACAAAAACAATTATAGAAGCATCATATTTATATATATTATAGCTCAACTTGTCCTTGTTGGACTGTTTTATAATGCTAATGAAACAAGTTTAAAACGCCGGAGTGTAGGGAAAATTGAGAAAAGCAGTGAAATTGTGAAAAAGAAGAGTTGACTAAGATAAATATACGATCCCGTAATTTTGATGGAACAACCATAATCAAAACATCAGAGTAATAAAAATGATGACAAGAAAATATATTCTAGGCCGCAAAATGGCATCAAACGGTTTTGGCGACTTTAATTATTGTAAAGGCACAAAAATGAAAAAAAATATGTGATAATCAAAAAAATAAAAAACGAAAAAAAAATAGTTTTGTCGTTGAGTGTTGAATACAAGTGTACAAAGTGTATAACCAAAAAAAATACACTTAATCGTGAAATAACTAGCTTGTGTGTTAAAAAGCTGTTATGCATCATTCCTACAATTAGATAGAGAACCAAAAAAGATAAATCGAATATATCGATCCCTAATACTTGCTATATTCAAGCTCATGTAGGTCTCAGCAAACATAGTGAAATGGTGCATGGTGAATTGTATCCAAAATATCAAACGTGCTGTTTAAAAAACATCAAGACAAACAAAATAAAACCTAAGTTAAATCCGTAAATACCAACTAGAAGAATTAATGAGAATCAATATTATCTGGCGATGGCATTATTCAGATATAACTGCTAATCAAATACTAGCAAATTAATGGCAGGCAAATGTATATGGTTACAGCGGGTTAATACTACAGGTTGTAACCAAGTCGGAACAAAAATACTGTATATAAACATCAAACCTGTCCATCAGTGGTTAAATTGTATACCAAAGGTTACTGGTTATTCGACTGAGCCCAGTTATAGTGAGCCACATAGCCAGGATCGGACACTCTGTTCTCTGCTGTTGTCTTCTGCAAGTATTAGTAACGTTAATTAACCAACGCACCGTATGTTTGGAGATGCACGGATGTTGAAAGTCGCCAAACGGTCGCGAAAAGCCGAACGAAGTAATAGAGACCTTACAACAGCCATTGCACATTAGTCTCGGGAACAGGGACAATACTGTAGTGGAAAACACTACCTATACGGTTACGATACATAAATATCACAACCTGATTGTTGTTGTTGTTGAATAGGATTCAAGTTATTTTCTCGTTTTTCGCCAAAATTCTTGTAATAATCATCTTTCCTGTGATTTCTTTCTTCGCTCGGTGGAGTTGGCATACCTCCCAGTCTTTGACTCTGGTACATGTACCAATCATTTGGTCGTGATGAGGGTGTGACTGCAGTCCAAGGTGCTGGGGTATGCATGGGTTTGTTAACATCGTTCATTGAAGTTGGAGGAGAACATAAGGGATTGACTATCGATGGCGGAAACTCTGGCTTCGGTATTGCAATTTTAGTACTTCCATTTGGATTTGGTAAATATGGCAACACGACATTGGATTCGTTTGAGGAAACAAATGTTGCATTTTGGCCATTGGTTATTTCAGTGTCTAAAGTTGTTATCCGTGTTTGGGAATATGTGTATGGCGCATTTGAAATGTTATTATTACTGTCCGATGAAGGGGGTGGAGCCGGTTGGTAAAGAATTACCGATGTCATGTCTTGTTCTTCTTGATTAGTTACGTCTCCCTGAGCTTCGTGAAGTCTCATGTGTTTACGTAATGAACTTGGATGAGTGTAATTTTTATCACATCCCTTTATCTAAATCGGGAATAGAAAGTAATTTATGAAACTGCGTTATGAATATTCAAATGTATATAAATACAAAATGGCCGAACCGATCTGAAATATGTTGAAAATTCTCTCGGTTAATTCAATTACCTCGTACGCGTGGAGCGAATAGAGCACTTGAATAACATTTTTGCCGAACAAATATAAAAATTTCAACACACATGAATGAAATTATGTCATAACATCAAAAGCTCCTGTGGACGATTTATAAACAATTCCAAAAATGTGACAATAAAACATTGAATTTAAACTCTAAAATCAATGATGAGCTGACAAAGGAAGTACTAAGCCATACCAGAAACAATTTTTACCGACCGTATCAATCCCAAACTTCAGAGTCGAAAATAATAAACAAACAAAAAATAGACGTCTACAGTACATACCTTACACGTGTACGGTTTGTCAGAAGTATGAACATGACTATGCTTCTTTCTGTCAGAGCTGTTGGCGAATCTTCGATCACATCCAGGAAAGGTGCAGGTAAATGGACGCTCACCTAAATGAATAAATAATTATTTAACAAGTTCATTTTAAACCTACAAACCACTTATCAGCAAATTATCATTATTTTCAAATGAGTTAAAACGCAGCCAACTGTAACAAAACCTTATGTGCTGCTAGCATATGAAGTCGCAAAATATAATAATAAGATGGCAATTTTTTAGTGACATGACACACCTAACTAAAGTGAAATAAATTTGAAGGCGAAACAAGTTATTACATAACTACGGTCGTGTTAATAGTATGTTACAAAAATTCTGCAGCGACAAGTTTTAGTTCACTCTTACTGCTCCATGCTTGCGTTTAAATTTATTTATTTCTGTTGGTCTCAAAACGAAGGAAATATTAGCTATTAAAGTATGATGATTTTTTTAACATTGTATAATAGTGTGATCAAGGTATATATGCTTGTGGGTTTTCATTCAAAACAAGATTTTCAATGTGATGCTTTATTTAACAAAAGTTATGTAAAACGACAGTGCCCGAGAGAATCACGCAAGACGGGTACGGAAAAGCGAGAATTAAGAAAAATCGATTCCGTTTGTTTGTTATACAATTTGCAAATAACAAATCAATTATTACTTTACAATGTGATTGATAACAAGGAATATAAACAAAAGAAAAAAGTTGGGATAAAACATTTCAGAACATCATTAATAGCTTCTCTTACCGTTTACTGATCATAAAAGTTGCTAAAATGTCATTGCCATTGGGGAAATACGAGGCTGCGTAATTGATTTAATAACGCTTCACACCTGGTCTGTGGTGACAACTGCATGATTATGTTTCGATAATGTTAGAGATTGTACTTCAGTTATGGAAGAATTCAGCAAAATGAATCTTGCAAAGAAAAGGAATCTTGCGAAGGAAATAGTCAAAAAGCAAATGATTACAATAACAAACTATTTAATAAATGCATAATACATACCTGTGTGAATTCGTTTGTGAATTTTCAAGTTTTCACTGCGAGCAAACATTTTTCCGCAGCCTGGAAACGGGCACGCAAAGGGCTTTTCTCCGGTATGTACTCGGGTGTGATTTACAAGTTTGTACTTTGCTTTGAATGCCTTTTTTCCTCTTGCACAATCTTGCCAGTAGCATGTGTGATCAACTTGCTCTGGTCCTCCAATATGGCTTATCGTTATGTGAGTAACCAAGTCCATCATGCTAACGAATACCATATTGCATGGTTGTTGTTGAATAGCGGAAGGCTTTTTCTGTTCTTCGTGAATTAGAGTGACGGGCAGAAGCCATTTGCAAACAAATTCGGTATCGTATGGTATTTCCATGTGTTGCGGAATTCCATGTGGTCGCATATACGGATAGAATTCTCCAAAAGGTTGTGGGCCCGGATAGAACTTGTTGCCATGCGTAAATTTGTAATTAAAATCTAAAGCGGTGGACGTGGGGCGGAAACCAACCGCGAAATTGCTGTTGCCAGCAGAGGCCGAGTGGTCGTGATACTGGGCTCCATGACTCGAATGATAATTAGCATCATAGAAAATTTCCTCCGAGGACAAAGGCACAAAACTTTCAGGAGTAAATTTTCGATAATTATGAAAATGTCCATAAGGCGTCATATCAACTGGGTCACGGCATCGTAATTCGTAGCAGGGCGTTTGCTGCATGCCATGCTGAGGAATTTGAGACACCTTTGCAGGAAACGGGGCCCCATATGAGTACAGGCTCTGCTGGCAAGGTGCTATTTGTCCCACGCAATTATTGTTGTTGTTATTCGGATTTGAAGGGTATTCATACAGATGTGAAGGAACTTGTTGCTGGTGGCTAACATAAATTTCAACGTCGTTGTGATGACTATCGCCCAACCTGGTCGGAAATATGCCGTCGTTAGAATCTTTCATGGTTTTATATAGTTACAAGTTCACAAAGAAAAATAATCTGCAACAACAATATGTTGTACTTTATGCGGCGCCGTTTGACTTCCAATATATTCCGGTAATTAGCTTTTGGATTGATATGTACTTTCATTCAGATTAGTCTCACACTGTGATGTATGCTCAGCAGGCTTTGCCTATTCTTTTCTACAAAAACTCACAGCACGGACAGTATGTACACGCTGAGAAAACTGCTGTGAAGCCTAATGCTTAAAATCTCTGACCCTGCGCTGTCGAAGACACAGACTGGTTGGCAACTATGCCAAACTGAATTTTTAAGCTCTCCAGCTGAGTTGCGTTATTGAGTTTCCTCGTCCCGCGCGCTATAGCATTTTCCAGCGGCACTTCTTCCCTCGTCATGACAAATCGGTTCGCTTCGCTCAACAAAGTTCCTTTGATGGCGCATTGTAAACCGCACACTATCGACCAAATAATGAGAGGTCTCAATCTAATCAAGCCAATCGCCTTTCCATTGATTGGGCTCAGCTAATCACGGGGATAAACTCTAAATAACATTCTTACATTACAAAATAATATAAACAATAACAAGATTTGGATTTGGATAATAAGAAAGATGAATGCTCAAATAGGACAGCATATTATATATTTAATTGTTATTCTCTGTTTTATTTGAATATTTCGTAAATTGATTGTACATAGATAGCAACCGTTTTAGTATGTAATCACAATTGGCCCGTGTACCGACACAAACACTATTAAGCCAGTTTTCTTTTACCAGACATTCGGTGAGTGAATTCGTAGCCTTTTGTGTGAAAATACAGAATTGAGATATATGTTGAATTGAATCACATTCCTAAATTCTGTATTTTAACATTGACGAATCATGCTCTTTAGTCAATTCTTTCACGGCAAGGGCCGAAAGGATTTTTTTAAATTCAGGAGGCCATAATTTGAGCAATGAAAGCACGTAAAGACAGCAACCTTTCGTGTGTACATCATATTATATGTGTATGTCACTATTAGCCGTTCTGGGTACAGGGCCAAGTCGGAAACAAGCTTTAAAAGTTCTATGCTATTGGATTAAACCAACTCTATGCTTAGGAGAAGTTCATAAATAACCTGTATACAATATTTCACTTGAATTCTTCAAAGTTAATTTAAGTAATTTCACATATCCCATTATTTATGTTTGCTCACTTTTAGGAGTATTGATAAGAGAGTTGCAGGCCAATGGCGCACTAAAGGCGAAACATAGGTTTATGTTTGCGAGAGAGGTGCCTTTAAACGCTGGCTGGCAGAATACCCAGAATGCCTCTATTTCATGCATTTTTAATAATACAGTGTTTGGATCGTAAATTTTTTAGTTAGGCCACTGCACTCTGGTGGAAAACCATATTAAAACATAAATATAAATTCAGTTCAAAATGACCTCAATCGAACATACTATGGATGAATTCGTCAACTTCAACTCGGAACGCCATCTCGCGGAAACATCATTACATCTGCGAAACTTCCACTGAATTGAAATTTGCAGTAAATACTTTTCAAGGACATTATTTTGAGCTTCTCAGCTTACTCATCTTCCGGATACCTCCGGATTAAACATATAAAGTAAGGTTTCAAATACACGTGAATTTCCGTCTTGTAATATTCCGCTAGGGTAACAAAAGTGAAAGTGAAGTCATTTGAGCATCTTCTGCAGAATGACAGGTAACCTATCCCGAAATATTCCCTGGCTGGCTATTCACAAATATATGTCTGATTTGGTATAGCAAATAAACAACAACTTCTTCCCGAATCCAGGATTTGATTACATCTGTAGTAAACTCGTATCAGGTTCATATATATAATTGAAGTTCTTGGAAAAACTTTAAGCACAAAAATTGGCATGATTGGCACAGTGACAGTAAACTGATGAAATATCACGGCCAACCGAGTTTGACCACTGAAGTTTGGAACTATTGGCGTAATGAGTGCAACATAAATTGCCTAATTTCACTCACGTGTTCCGTTACGACTCCTGCAAGCTTGAGTTTATTATATATATGAAACATGAGATTGTTAAATCCCATAACGTCAGAGTATTTGTACCTGGTTTTCCGAAACTTTATGCTTGCTACGTATTCTCTTTTTTCTAGTTTGAATTGGTCTGTGAAAACGGATGGGAAGTTCCTATTGCAGTTTCTCTCTATATATATGGCCGGACTTTCATCAGCACAGTTTTTTTTTCCAAAATTCGCCGACAGATTTTTTATTAATAATAATTCAATGGCCATGTATATTCTGATATATATATGTATGATATAGATTGCACGAGATGGGATTAGCGATTGAAAGAGCTCATGTATTTTATACATATGCGCCTACGGAATGTATTGACATAAAATACTGATACAATACTGACTGAGTGAATAAACCATTCTACGTAGCTGAAATTTGGTATTGGCCCATCATTTTCATAGTTAGTCTCATATTTAGGAGTTATTTACGAAAGACACGAGTCATTAACTACGTCATACCTATTACTTATCGATTCTAATCGGTAAGTATGTTGATAGGTATTTGCCTGTTTGTCTGTCTGTTAGATGCACGCGATATCTCACGAAGGCGAGATTGAATCTGCTCAAAATTTTGCATGTGCATTAATTATATGTCGTACCTATTGATTTTGGATGAATTATGTCGTATAATTAGCGAGTTATTAATTAATTAGTGATGGGACACAAGGTGTTACTATGAAGTAAGGGCGCTGTTTTGGGGGATCTCCTAACTTTCGATCAATAAGTCTTCGGTCTCTGACCGATATTCTCGTCTGAGTATTTGCAATAACGAATATTACAAAGTAGTGTCATAATAGTTAAACATGAAATAATAAATTTATGACAATCTAGCCATTGTTTCAGTAATTGACTTTCTGATTCAAAAAAATGATAATATCCGTCGAGAGCACTCAAAACTGTAAACTTTCTTCAATCTTCGTAATTTTTTCCATTTGTTGCGTTGAAGTATACCATTGGTTAGTATTGTTGAATTTAGAATGCGTGCTTGCCTTGCACAAATGCAATTTCCGTGCCTCGCAGTCAAACGTGCCCGCGTCTCGCTCGAAATACACAGTAACTATCCGTGCCTGTTCTTGGCATGTTTTTCCAGCTTGGAGGGTGTTAAGTTCGCATTTGATAATCTAATGCTGTACATCAGGGGTGTACAACCTTTAATACAGGAAGGCCAGATACAAATAACTTGTGAAACCGCGAGCCTCAGCTTCATTCATAACTTGGACTTCCCAGTAGTTGCACTCACAAAAATAATTTCTTTTTGTTGTCGATTTATGGCATTAGCAGGGGTCTTTTCAGAAATGATGAGTTAAAACGCATAAATTTCCGAGGAAAATTGCTATGCAAATTTATTGTCAACCTGACTTTAAACAAATTCAGTGAGAAATGTGCAGCTAGCTTTTTCGCCTGAATACTTTTTCTTTAAAGGGATAGCTAGCAATTCGAAGCCAAAAAGTGCCATATTTACAGCCATGACTTTTTTCCAAATGTGGAAAGTTATCTTGGTTGAGATGTTATAGTTAGAAATCGCCAAGATTCATTTCTAAACAGTCAAATCTGTCATGTTCTAGACTCTAGACTGGATTTAGACAAAATCGATTGATTTGTCTGCTGTCATGTCTTTCCTGTTTTATGTGGATGAGAATATATTCACAGGTTCTGTGATGATGATTCATGCTTCTCGTGTCAGCGTGTCTCGTGAACATCACCCAGTTTATAGTATAGATTTGTTTATACTTCCGAGTCACGCAGATGGAAGGAAGTTCTTTTTCCGATTATAACTTTTCTAACTATATAATTCATATCTATCGATATAAGATCTTGTTTGGAGAATTATAAGTGAGCGCAATACTAGAGTAGCTTAAATTTAATTAATGAAAGTTCAGCAACAAGATTGTATAAAAATTCGCTGATTCAGGTTGCTTACGAAACGTTTCTTGTTAAAATTAAGCCTGTACGCAACTCCTTCATTCTTACTTAGCGTCAGTGAGCTATATACAGACCATGCCTCCAAGCTTGTTGAAAATTCATGTTTGAGACTGAGAATATAGTTCGCAAAATCTAACACGAAATTCGGAACAGAAAACAAATATTATCAACAATTGGATTAATTGCTTTCAAGTGGATTCATATATAACAACTGTGATATGATGGATTAGTCAAATGACGCCTTATTAAATTTTGATATTTTTTATTTCATGAATTCCAGAATTATGACTTCACTTAGAAAACATACTTCAACTGGCACTATGATCGATAGGTAATATTAAATATATTTAACAAATGAGCCGACACTAAAGTAATTCTTGCCATTATAATGTGTAGAAAATATCTAAATTAGGCCCTTGGATTGTTGGATGAAGTCTTCCAAAAATTACCGGCATTGTTAGGTTAATTTCACAAATAAAATAATCAGGCGCCACAAGCAATTATTTGAAAGTGCGATATGGAGTATATAGTACCGTATCAAATGAAGGAGGCTCGCATTGGCATAACGAAGCTGTAGAATTTTTATCAAAATTCAAATCCGATGTTGTTAGTAAGGAATTGCGTGCAATGTAATTACTTTCTGTGGTGTTGTTAAATGCGTTAGCCATACAGATTAGTGCATTTGTACCGCCTTTTAGCTTGAGTGTTGACCCATAGCTATGAACTCATTGCCATAAAACGGTCATTATTGCTAAGCGTGTGTTTCTCAGATTGAAACGTTTGGAGATGAATATTGGAGAGAATGTCGCGATCTTACTGAATTCGTCGTCGCCGAAGAGCAGTCCATATTACCAACATATTACTTTCGCCTAAGCATTGGAACGTTGAATAGTTGGTTAATTGCATAGCAAATCGACACTGATAATTTGGACGAAAGGCTGTGGCTAATCTCCTGACAGTTTATAGACTGAAAAACGTTGATTCGAATTTTCGAACGTTGAACGAATTTGTCGTCACTAAACGACTTTTTGGAATCTTTAAGTTGAAAATTGAATCAAATCAATTTTACGCGCGCCCTTTTTCTCATAACCAGAGCAACTTTACACCAAAATATTTTAAAATAAACTTCGGATAAATGGATTATCAAGATCTTCTTGAGGACATTGGTTCATTTGGAAAATATCAGAAACGAGTATCCGTGTTACTGCTACTTTCACTGGTTCCAAATGCATTGCCATTATTGATGTTTGCTTATACCCAGTACCCAACGAGGTTTTATTGTTCTACCAGGGATATTGGAAATGGTTCTCAGGTGAGTAGTTAGGTTTTCATGGATAGTATTCAGCCCGCATTCCAATTTAGACTGTGGGAGTGTTGTGAACGACTGCTGAAAACACATTATATATTTAGCGAAGCAGCCGAAAGAAACACGGGCTAATTTTCGATATAAAAATTCCTATCAAATAAATATCGAGGCGTGTTCACGAATAAGTATACATTGAACTCAGACGGTGTGCAAATGAAACGTTCAATTACATAGAATTTACCGACGATTATAAGAATTAATATATACAATTCTATAGTTTGAATATTTTTGAAAACGGAATCGAAAGCACATATAAATGAACATTTTTCGCAGGACATTTCACATCCTATGTCCTTGAATCAGAGCTTTTTTCAAGAACAGAACACTTTCAATCAATGCGGCGTACTTCATGAAAACAATACAGTTCTATGCAAAGCTGAAGGGATATATGAAGACGATAATACCGTCATTGCAGAGGTATCAATAACTAGTTAGTTAGCACTTTGTACCTCTGATTTTCTTGCTTAATTGGTTTGTAGATTTTCATATTTTACGAAATACAATGTATGTTGCTATGGCAAAAACTGAAAACTTCAGAGTGTTATCGGGTTAAACGTAGTTAGAATTTGTATCCAAAGCTCTTTTCAGACAAATCTTCAAACAAACTGCAGTTTCACATTAATTATTAACATTGCTAAATTCCATAGAAATATGTAGTGATTTAAACTTCATGAGTACTTTATAATTCTGTGTGTCTGATATTTATTTATATCTTTATTTTTCAGTTTGGTCTGGTCTGTGAAAACGGGTGGAAAGTTCCGATAACAGCTTCACTATATATGGCCGGACTTTTATTAGCACAATTTTTTTCAAACTTGGCAGACAGGTTAGTATTTAGCATCGTTAATATAACATTACCTATAATCAGGGCTGCCATAACGTCCTTATTTCTAAGAAACATCCTTATTTTGACATGTGTCCATATTTTTGTTTTGATTTAGGGGTAAAATTTTTTATACCGGGCAGTCGGGCACTTAGATTGGTGAATTCGAATGTTTGGTTGAAATGATATTAAAACTTTACTGATTACTACGCGCATTCAGGCGCATACATAACAGCAAATTAACTGCCACAATGACAAAACAATAGCCTACCAACAAAGATTAGCTTGTGTAACTTGAGTCAAAATACAACTTAGAAGTGAGATGGAACAGATAATTTAAATGGGGGGGGGGGGGGGTATTTAGGGTTACGTGATGATATGATATTTTGGCAATAAAATTGGCCCAAATGGGTGTCAAGTTTGAGAAAGTGCAATTCATATCGTTCAATTTCGATAATGCCACATTCATCAAAGTTATTTACAAGTAAGCTCCATGTGAATGATATATTCCCGTGTTTATATATGCCGTTTATGACTTTATTCGCCGATGTGAGATGTGTAACGCGTTCTACCGTTTGTGTGAATGGCCACAAGTTTTGGTCAAGTCACTTGCGGTAAACTTTTCTCTAGGTTTTGCGTATTTCACAATCTTCCCATCGACTTAGTCTGTGTTGTTCATTTTCCATGTTCTGTGTTACAGAGAAGACGAAAGTTCGAAATAAAATTGTATTGTTTATCATATATGTGTCGCCCTCAAACAATAAAAAGATATTAGATAAGATCATTTTGTTTTCTAATACACTCTTCACTTGTATTCTAATATTGATTTATAATACTCTAGATTCGGACGTCGTCCCATAATTCTTGTATTCTCATTCTTGCAATTTGTAATGGTCGGCGTAGTTGGTTGTTCATGGAATTACATATCCTACGCCGTCTTTGTTTTTCTTTCTGGATTTACTGGAATAATCAGATATGTTTGCACGTTTGTTTTGGGTAAGTCTCTTGTGGAACTTACACTTTGAAATAGACATAGAATGTTTTTACCGTATATTTGAAAGATGATATATATATGTTGATAAAATGTGATAAATTCATGTGATTCGAAGCAAATCTTTGAACGCTGGATTGAAAAGACCCAACATCCTGCATTTATATCCGTCATTTGTGTGGCATAGGGTACAGAAACCAGGGGCGCTGCATCGACTCATCACTCGTTAGGGTCTTGGCTGAAAACAACACAAATGTAAAACGGTGGAAGAATTCCACGTTTAAGTGAATGGAAGTCTATTTATACTAAAATCTTTACCGCTGTACCCCAAAAAATAATTCATGTCAAAGTTTGATCTGTAATATACCATCATATTTTACAATATCACAGCTACAGAATTTTTGGGTGAAAAACGCAAAACTGAGATCGGAGCTATGTGCAGCATTGCCTATTCAGTTGGATATATGATATCTCCAATTTTTGGATACTTGTTCCCCTACTGGCGATGGTACTTGTGGGCAACTAGCTGTGTCGGTATTTTATACATCCCATTGATATGGTAGGTTTAATATAATGACGTGATTGTATTCGACACGAACTGAACATATTCACTGTTTTGTTAAATTTTTGTTGTTGTTCGGAAAAATTCTCAACTAATGAAACAATCAATTTTAAATTTTTAGTATATACTTAAAGATGGAAAAAGGCGCTTGAAGGCTATTATTTTTATGTTTTATTTTTAAATATTTTCCGCGTCTCATGGGACCTGATATTCAACTTAAAATACCACTGTTTCGATTAAAAAAAAACACTCCATATTCCGACAGCCACCCCCACCTTGACCGCTAACGTGGGGAATTCAGCTCCAACATACTGGTACTGACTACTAAGGCTGGGCATTTTCGAATACCTGATAATTTCAAAATCGAATATTTTTTTCGAATCGAATCTTGAATACTTGGGAGATATATATATAATTGTATGCGGCTTTTCATTGTAATTGGTCCTGTCAACAAATGAATTACCGAAAACATCACTAAGACAGATTGCTGAGCGTTCACACACAATAAGAAACAAGTTTTATCAATACCTGACTGTAGAAAATAGTCATATGTCAGAATTGCGTCGAAAAAATATGGCTTCGATTAAAAAAATTTGAGGTATTCACCTCGACAATTGGCGGAAGAAAGGAAAACAAGATGGCGGCGATTCAAAATTTGCAAATAATTTACTATTCGATTCGAAATGCCCAGCCCTACTGACTAGCAAATTCCGTGTCTGTGGATATACAGGGTGTCCAAAAAGTTTGGCCCGATTATAAAGTCTTTAGAATCCCATATTATTTTTTTAATTATAAAAAAGATATAGCCAGCCTGTATCTAATTAGATGTTATAGATGTTGGATGTTATAGTCTCCATTTATCATACAAAAAAATTTATTCAAATTTGCGATTGGTATTGCTATATGAAATCGGGCGGAACTTTTTGGACACCCTGTATATACACCTATGTTCTAATGCTGGCTCGTTAGGTGATAGTTTTGCTGGGTATAACTACTAGCGACGTTATATAAGACAAGCAAACTCAAACACTACTTTATGCCAAAAACCAAAGTATCAAACAAACCACATTAAATATAGCAAAATGTTTCAGGTTGTTGCCTGAGTCTCTACGTTGGCTGATAGTCAGTGGGAGAATCGAAGAAGCCAAAATTTTGACAAAGAAAATTGCCAGTGTTAACGGGAAAAATGCTGATGTCGAAAAAGTGTTTCAAAATTTGTCAACAAAAGAGGTATTCGTGTTGGGATATATTCTTGTATATTGCTTCAGAGATATTTTTTATAAACGAGATTTTCATCTATCATCTAATGCCATTGTTCAGGAGATAGAAGAAAAAAAAGTATCATTAGATAATTTTGACCTTGAAAAAGAAGCCAGTTATCTGCATATGATGAAGAATCCTACATTGCGTGTACGAAGTTGTGTTATGTATCTCACAGGGTTCGTATATTTTATTGGTAGTGTAAAGTTGGAACGTGAATTCCAATCCACTCAACGTTGTTGTAGTGGAGTTATATTTTCACCCGCACCCGTCTTGAAGAATTATGCGCAATCTCTAAGCTTCTAGTAACTGCAAAACTAAAATAGTAAAGAGGCAACGAGATCCTTAGAAAACGAACTGTATTCATCAATCTCCACATATGAGTAAAATGCTGCTACAGCACAGAAACTTGAAGACCAACGATAAAACTAATTTATAACGACACGGATGCACTATAAATAAATAAGCAATGGCAGAATGATAAGATAACATTCACAATGATAGCCATCAATACTAAATACGGCCTCATTAAGCAAAATTTATATGGCATATTTCACGAAACGCGCACCCCTATGCTAAACTAAATCCAAGACAAATCTCAATATTAAACGACACTCACACAATTCCACAGTGCCGTATAGCAGGGGTCCGCAACTACTTTTTAGCGCGACCTAAATTTTTTTTTCTAATTTTTCGCGACCCAAGCATTTGGTAAACATGTAATTAGTTATGATTTTAATATTTTTTATTAATAATTTATTTATAATTATGAAATCTTGATTTCTTTCATATATTAATAAAGTAATATATAATATTATAAAGTATTGAAAATGGCTAAAAAGGCATATACAATGCCTCTTTACTCTTTATTAGGTAAAGTTAAGACTATTATTGACACTAGCAATTTTCTTGCACAAAATTATATGAAACTTATCACATAAATTCGTGAATAATAGCGTTTATTATGACTAATGCGAATTATTAGCGTTGTGTTTTGAACACAACATATCAATTCGAGGTTCAATTTGGGAGACAGCAATTCGAAGATCATCTTCTACTTTTAGCCTTGATCTTTATTTGTTTTTTATGTATGAAAACGCAGGAAAAATCTTTTCACATAAGTAGGTAGTTCTAAATGGCAACAGAACATTCATTGCAGCAGCTGATAACTCCGGATATTCTTTGCAGCTGAAATCGAAAATTCAGCCAAACTTCTTTTGCCATCAAATGCGATCTTTAATTCTAATTGTTGTCCAATGTTTTGCTAGTCAGATTTTCCTTATGAAGAATGCAATGCGTAAAATTAATATGAGGCGCAATTTCTAATACTCTTGCTAAAAAACCTTTGTTTTCCCGTCATGGCCTCAGCCCCAGCAGTACAAATGCTAATACACCGCTCCCATGATAATCCATCATTCTGTAGTCTCGTCGCCACTGTTGAGAATATGTCTTTACCAGTGCATGTTCCAGAAAGCGCCACGCACATGAGTAACTCCTTTTCAAACTTCCCATTGGCTATATACCTAATGAACACAATCAACTGCGCTAAACCAGACGTATCCGTGGATTCATCTAATTGCAAAGCGTAATTTCCTCATTTGACTCTATCACTCAGTTGGCACCTAATATCTTGCCCCATTTCGCTGATACGTCGGCGAATGGTATCTACATACATTGGTATTTCTTTCATTCCCTTAGTTACCTTGACTCCATTCATACTTTGACTAATTGCAATAGTTTTGATTAGTGTTTCTCCAATGGTGTGTGTGTTTTTTTTTTTTATCTTTTGCGATTAAATATGCCACTTCATACAATGCCTTTTGAGATTTTTCTAAGATTGTGAGATACTTTGTCATTGTTTTCTTTTCGCCTAACAATTCTTTTTCTGATCGGCGGAAAAATGTATTGGTTTGTCAATGAATTCTGGATGCTTCGCTGCAAGATGGCGTTTCAATCTCACTGCTTTCAGGCTCTCGTTGGTAAGAACACCGGAACAAACAACACATTGAGGACGTGACTCATCATTTATAAAAATACACTTGAAACCGAGCTTTATAAATTCTTCGCTGTACCTCCGCTTATAAGGATGGTTTGAGTGATGTATTTCTATTCGATGAGGGTGAGGAGATGAGTTTTTTGTTGGGCGTTGATCCCCACTGCTTGAAGACGCAAGGATGTTTGAAGGTGCATGCTGTGTTCTGTTCTCACTAACCTTCTCCGTTGTATTCTCCGCTAGCTGCTTTTTTGGAGTATTCTTCAGTAACCAGTTTGTCAACATTATTTGTGGCTAAAACTACCTTTAAAATTCCCAACCCCGCTAAATTTTGAATTTAACCAAAAATATCTGACAATAACAAATGTAACAGCACCCTAACTATTTAATTTAGAATGGACAAATCTCATCATTTTAATCATTTTAATTCAATACATTCAACAACCATTCATTTAAATGTGCCGGTAGAAAAGTTTGGCCTAGTCTATCACATCTATTTCTAGATTAATTTTTTTTGATTAATGCATTTAAAATAAAACTTCAACACAGCAAAATGATTATTGAGTTATTTGATTAGGACTTATATTTACCAAAACACAACTAAAAACTAACAAACAACACGCGGAAACCGCCAAAACGAGGTAATGTTCACAACCACGAAAGACTGATGAGCGCTTCTGAAACGTTGATTGTTACTTCAAATTTTGCACTTATGCTGATTGGCCAATGTTACGGCAGTAAATAAGGAAGTGTACACTCGGGGGAAAATTTCATGATTATAATCAGAGATTTATAAAGTTGTTATACATAAATACGCTACGCAGACGCGATGCTCATATTTATGGAAAATTTAAATTGTTTTGCGACC
The DNA here is from genome assembly GCF_964204865.1 of Styela clava. Taxonomy (NCBI): domain Eukaryota; kingdom Metazoa; phylum Chordata; class Ascidiacea; order Stolidobranchia; family Styelidae; genus Styela; species Styela clava. The sequence continues at coordinate 16,816,762 of NC_135258.1, read as the reverse complement.
CAGTGCGGAGGGCTTCGCGACCCAAATTTGGGTCGTCACCCCGTAGTTGCGGACCCCTGCCGTATAGAATAAGGATTCAGAAGCATTTTATCTCAAAACCCGGAGATAAAGTTTCACTACATAAGTCTTCACTGTGGTGCAATAATAAGTCACAGTCAACAGAAAATTAAGATAATAAAGATGGAACATAATTTGTCTGGGATTGTTTATATAATAGAGACATATAAATGGCATACAGTGTGAGGCGTGCGAGGTCAAATCTAACAGGTAGTCTAAAATAAATAAACTCAAATAAAATTTATATTCGAGCGGTGGCATTTTGCTTATTTGGCCATTTTCGGACCAAGGTCAAAATACAAAAAAAGACAGTTCGGGATCAAAGCTCACACTATATCGTTACAATGTGTCGTTTCACCTCATTTCAATGGTATTTTCGAATTAAACGTATATGTTAACTTATTTTAGTTTCATCTCTGCAACGATTTATTTTGGAATTTCACTCAATCCTTCACAACTCAGTGGGAATCGGCTCCTCAATATTTTTCTATCTGGATTGGTGGAAATTCCCGCGATTCTGTCAACTTATTTCCTAATTCAACGTTACGGGAGATCAAGAATATGTTTTTTGTTTCTTATCGTTGGTGGGACTTCTTGCACTGTTGTACCATTTACTAAAGAAAGTAAGCATGACATTACCATACTTATGATTGTTCGTCTTGGTGTGTTTTCTACTTCGTCACGAAAAAACTCTGATCATGTTACAACTCATACCGTGTTTCCCCAGAAATAAGACAGGCTCTTAATTCAATTTCTTTCGAAAAATAACACTAGGGCTTATTTTGGGAGGATGTGACCATATCATCCTCATAATGCCGTTGAATTGCTATCAAATAGGTCGCGCTATCGGTCTTATTTTTAGGGGAGAGTTTGTATTATTAATCATTTTTAAAATTCAACCTAGGCCGTTTTTTCTATGTAGCTATTATGTTTTTCGAAAGAAGTAAGATCTTTCAGTTCGGGCACATAATCCAACGTAGTTGAAAACCCTATGGGGGTATCGGTCTTTGTTGCGAGGCGTATACTGTATATGAATTGGACGAGTATGTGTGGAAAATATATAATAATGCTGTAACGAGCCTTTTTGCTCATTATTTTTAGATCAGCCGATTTTAGCAAATGCCTTTGTTTTGCTTGGAAAATTCGCAATTACTGGCGCATTTTTTATGATGTATGTGGTGATTGGAGAGATAACACCTACTCTTGTACGAAGTACATCACTAGGTTTAGCCTCGGCCAGTGCAAGATTAGGAGGAATTGTTATGCCTTTTCTGTTCTTCGCAGGTGAGAATTATTGAACAATGATACTTCACCTTCTAGTCTGCGAAGGAGGTTGCTGTATTTTGTAACATGATATGCAGATTCTCGTTTGAGCTATTGAATCTGGAAAGGTTCTAATAATCTTTTTTAAGATATTTGCACTGGAAATTACTTTTTTGAAAGGACAAACTTAAATGATACATGGTATAAAATATTGTATGACACATTATGTCGTCACAAGTTGGCTGTTCAATAAGTTAAGGTTGAACAGTTTCTTTTGAGTCATTTATTTACTTAAGGAAAATGTACTTCATTCCAGGCCAGGCAGCCGGTGAACAGAATCTACCAATGTTGGCGATGGGCGGGATGGCACTACTGGGCGGATATTTATTTCTGCGTTTCATCCCAGAAACAAGAGGGTATCCTATGCCAGATTCTGTTCTAGACGCAGTCAATAATAAGCGGTAGGTTCAAGTAATTTGAAAATGGGTAATTTGTCGAAAAATTGAAACTCATTGCAAATGTGGGAAGCAAAAAATGCATTTTAACGACAGACGATCCTCTTGCACGAGTATCGTAGGGTTTGTCCGTGTCCTAAGAGTAGTATTTTGTAATTGGGAGTTATTTATTCATCAACAAACATTTATTCATCACATGTGAAACACGCAACGAAATGGCTTTCCACTTGAACCATTTAAGTGAAGGTTTTTCATGATCTATGCGCTATTGCCAAGAAATATGTCATACTAAGGATGTTCAATTTCTTTTTCAGTGTTTACGGAATACAGACAGGTATGTCAAGACTTCACGGAAGACAAAAGCAGGAAAGACCAACATTACGTTGCATGAAAGGGTTGCCATATTGTTTTTTTTAACGCCAAATTTACCGTTTCTGGATTTTTCAAACACGTTTGACGTCAGAATTTCTGTTTGGCTTAGTTAAGTCTATTCAATGAGCATATATACAATGAGTAGAAACTTCCAAATACTTGCTCATTAATCCATTGTGCCCTGCATTTTTTACGTCGTCCAGCTAAATGGTTCGTTGCATATGGAGAAAGCATATCTCTCGCTGCAAAAATCCCTTGCTTCCGCCGCGTTGGGTGCGAAATTACCCGTATTGAGACTTGCAATTTTTCAATTCGTGTTCGGTTTTGGGTTTCGAAGTATGGTACGTTGAAAACATACTAACTATGAGCATATGCTTATTGGGAATGCATATCCATTAGGCAGAAAACGTAGTTATAGCACAGAATATGAAGTCAAATGCGGTTATTTCTGATTAGAGCATGGGATTTAGGTACATATCTATCCCGGGGGAAGCAAAGACGATAAAAAGGCCTAAATGTATGGCGAACCACGGCTTCTCACAATCTATTTAAATTTACTTTGTCAGTCTGGAATATCTTGAATATTAAAAACGAAGACAAAAATTCGAACAATAGCAGGGAATCGGCTTTCCTCTCCACCTGGGTAAATATGTCAATCCCACCCTATATTAATGAATACAATGCCCCACGCCCCCTTTACATGGGTCGCATTACGTTTGAGAAAAATTTTTCATGCGAAATTTCTTCCACAAAAAAGCAGCACCGTCGTTTTACGGTCGCGCATTATGGTTTCGTCAAAACGATATTATTCTGTGTATTATCACTGTACAGATGAGTACAAATCATATGAAAGCCATTGGTATATTTGCCACCACTGCTGCCGGACCATCTATGCTGGTTGTATTCCATCGTGTAATGAAAAGCATTACAAGTTTCAACTCGGCCATTTACCAGCGCAACTCACAACTCCAGATATGAGATTGAATCGATGTGAAGCCCACTTATTGAAGCTGGTCATTTCCTTCATAAGAGTTGCCCATATTCCCAGATCCAGGAAATTTCGGGTCATCGGATCTATGATATGTGTTGAAGCTGAAATTGGGCCAAGTATCGAAACAATATTACCAGTTGATCAGAATTTGATACCCATAGCTTTAAAACGGCGTCCTGAGTATCGCAGCAATTTTATTGAAGAAGTAGTATCGAAACATAAGGTTTTAGCATACTTTCATTTTTTCAAACAAAACAACCCACCATTTCGAGAAGTTCACTTTGATATTACGAAATTTGACCAATTTTTATCAATTACGCTAAAATCCATTGAAGATCAAGATGAGTGGAAAACTAGTAAATCTTGTGTTGTTGCCAAAGCTGGTACTGAACTTAATATTGCAATGGAAAATATTGTTCATTACAATGAAGAACATACCATAATTGGTTGTAGCGAAATGCTTGGCGACAATGAGAGTATAACTTTAATTCCTGAAAATAATGACAAAAATGGCCATGACGATGAGTATGACTTGCCGGAATATCTCACAGAATGCATTGCTGATACAGATATTGATCCTCTTACCAAGACGGAAAGCACATGCCATGTTACGGATAGGCTTGCATCAGCCATCATTCTCAAGGAACAAACTACCAGTCCGAACCAATTGAATGCTCATATGAACAAGATGCCATTTGTTACTGTTATCCGTACCGCTGGTAGCAAATTTACAAATTGGGAAGAATGTGAATATCTTGAAGAGAAATGCTTCCCACATTTGTTTCCGAGTGGTACTGAAGGTTATTTGTCTACGTATCATGGGTGTTGGATACGTATCGGAAATGGGTGTTGGATTGCGAACTACGTAAAACAACGGATTCTAAGTAATGATTGCAGATATGGACGTGACTCTACATATATGTTCTTTTTATTCAATGATAAAGAACAAATAGAGATTACGCGATCGTGTGCAACTTTTTTCCGCAAATCCAAAATTGGTAAAGGCAGATTTACAGCTCAATTTTTCTAAAATGTTGATAAGCAAGAAATTGAGCGAACAGATCTCGGATATGAAGTATTCAAAAATTTACGGGGAACCACGCCGTATTTCCAGAGCGCAAAATTGAAAATCATGACCATGATTCGGCAGTTGAGATTTCCAAATTTGTTCTTCACACTGATCTGTGCGGAGTCATATTGGAATGATTTCATTAAGATGCTTCTGCAAAAAAAAAACGCAATCAAATTGTATCAGATGAAACTGTAAGTAATTTGGATATATTCGAAATCAATAAGATACTCGTAACATTACTGACGTTACACAACATTTCAGCAATAGAATGAAAGTTATTTTTAGACACTTGCAAAAACCAGGTCTGTTGGGCAAATACAAAGTTTCTGACTATTTCTTCCGAATCGAGTTTCAAATGCGAGGTGCGCCACATGTCCATTCTTTACTGTGGCTGCGGGATGAAAATGACAAAAGTCCACCTCGGTATGATTCGAAAGAGTCCCGGCCGACCTACTTGTGAATCTTTTATCGATTCTGTGATCGCTGGGACGCTTTCCCATATGGATTCTGATATTCTGGACACAGTGTCTACCTTTCAAAGACATAATCACACTTTCACATGTCGCAAGAAGAGTTGTAAAATTACTATTAATTCTAGTGAAGGCCATAGTGTTAACGATGGAACAATAGAAGAACGGGAATTCCATTAGAACACGTGTAGATTCAAATTTCCCCACTTTTAAATGCCTCGAACAATGATCTTTGATGCACCAAATGAGAATGTTAAACCAGGAGATCGCAAATTATGGAAGAGTGAATATTTCATGCTTAGAAAATTTATCTTGCGTTAAACACATTCTGATCGAGATACTCGATGTAATCAAGAGTTCCTGACCCTATGGTTTAATGAATTTCTTCATGCAGTAGGCCTAACGGAAGAAGCATATTATAATGCTCTTCGGGCATCCCTCGCTGATAACAAGTGTGGGTCGCAGGTGTTTTTGAAGCGTGACTGTTGTGATTTGTGGACCAACAATTACAACAAGAACATTCTGGAAATACATCAAGCTAATGTGGATATATCATTTGTGCTGGATGAGTTTGCATGCGTTGTGTATGTGTTGGGGTACATTACAAAGAATGAATCAGGATTAAGCAGGTTGTTGCATCAAATAGAAGTGGAATCTGCAAAATACGGTCGAACACCTGGTGAAAAACTAAAATTGTTCAGTCTTTCACTTGAAAATAGCCGTGAAGTCTCTCGAAGTGAGGTCGTTTACAGAATGCTTGATCTTCATTTCGTGTGTAGCACTAGGACACACGAATTTATTCAAACATCCAATCCTTCCGCGCGTGATGGAATCATGGAAGATAATATTGCTGACTGGACGATGATGAAAATCCATTCCAGAACAGCAAGATTGACTACCATGTGAATAGACCAGATGATCTTGAAGATCTGTGTTTGGCTGAGTGGATACGTGAAGAATCAGAAAAGGCGATTCAGGAAAAAATACTCAACATTCAACGGTGCGTTATTATTTGAACAAACACAACGATACGGAAGTTGAACGTTCTCTCATTGTGTTGTTCAATCCTTTCAACGATGAGATGAAAGAAATTCACGAGGTGAAAGGTAGAACTATTGATGAAGTTTTTGACGCGTATAAAGAACAAGTTAAAAAGATGAATAAATGATTTGAACCTTACAAAAAATGCTTCTAACGATTGATCAAGCTATGGAAGACATTGAAACTCATCAAAATGGTGATCCAGATGACATGCTTTTTGAGGATCAAGAAATTGAGAAAGCTTCCACTGAAACTGAGAAAGAGTCGCAACACTTCGTAAAGCTGGCTAGTATTCCTTCAGAACGAGATGACCCTTATTTGCAAAGCGTATTGTTAAATGTAAAATGATCCGAAAACCTAATAAAAGTCAAAGACTTATATTTGACGATGTCATAAAAAGAATAGCGAATCAGCATTATCCTTCTGAGGACGCAATCCCATTTCACTTATACATCGTTGGGAAAGCGGGCACAGGAAAATCTTTTCTTATAGACCATGATTGAGGCGTCACGTTTGCTATTGGTGAAATCTGGAGATAATGCACCCAAACCGACGGTTTTAGTCCTCTCTCCTACTGCTGCTTCTGCAAGAATTATAGGTGGTCAAACTATTGAAAGCGGTTTAAAATTTTCTCGCGATGATGACTCGGAAACTTTTCAAGTTTTCTCCAGCAATACAACTTCTGCCTATGAGTATGAAAATGTCAAAGTTGTATTCATTAATGAAATATCTATGGTCGGGAGCAAAGAGCTACATCAGATTCATACCCGATTGAAACAAATACTCGGACGTGAAGATATGCCATTCGCTGGATTATCATTGATAGTTACTGGTGATTTCTCACAACTTCCACCAGTCAAAGACTCGTGGATTTTCGCGAACAACAGACGCCCTCCGAGAATTGACTTTACTGCTCCCAATAAATGAAAACTTCACTTCAAGCTATTTGAGCTTACAGAAAAAATGAGACAAATCGAGAATGTCGAGTTTTCCCACTTTTGCGATAATGTAGCCATGGATACTTTGAATGCTAGTGATGAAAGCATGCTGTTCAGTCGGGTAAACGAATGTCCAAATGAGAATAACTATGATCATTCTAGAGAACGAAATATGGAACGAAAGGCCAGATAGGAGGGTGCCTATAAATTATACGCTCGAAAACTACATTCAGACTTGGTATACGAGGAAGCTGGAGTTCGAAAACAGCGCTCACAATCCCCCGTTGTGGTCGCATATGCCATAACTACTCACAAGGCCCAGGGACTGACACTAGAGGAGGTAATCATTGATTTTCTATCATTAAGCAATAGAAAGTCTGCACCACCCGGTTGCTTCTACGTTGCCATCACGCGAGTCAAAAGGTTATCAAATTTGTACCTCGAGTCGTTTAATCGGTCGATGATAACGATCAGCACGGTCGTTCGGGACGAGCTCGTTCGACCTCGACATAATGCGCCCTATACATTCTATAAGCAACCATTGTGCATGTATAACAATCAACTCAAAATAATGATTTTAAGCGTGCTTATCACTTGACTGACCTTAATAGCGACCTTAATTTAAAAAATGCTGACATTATCTGCTTGGCTGAAACCAAGCTCAGTAACGATGATGACAATCCAGTTGTGGATGGATGGCTTGTCAATTTGGCATCAACTGAATCATGAGGCAAATACCATGAGAATGGCAATTTATGTTCGAAATGATACCACATACCAAGACTGAATAACTCCACACAATTGTACCTGACGTCTAAACCTTTGTTAAAAAACACGCATTTCTAGAAAAGTACAGAGAAAGCACAAAGGTCGTATTGCATACTTTCAAAACTCGTACAGGCGTTACCTACTTCTCTCTGTCAAGAACATCGTACACGAAAAAACAAGCATGCTGTGCATATACTACCTCTTACACTATACTTCATGTAATGAATGAAATGTCTTTATGTGGTGAATGAAATGTTACCTTCGGTTATGTACAGGGTTACCAGACCCCAGCGATCAAAAAAAGCCAAATCAAGACATAAAAAAGCCAACAATTTTAATAAGTACAAAAGCGCCATGATTTGTCAGATTTTAAGCTCTTGGCAGCGTACTGATGATGATGTAGAGCCATCAGTTCATTCAGTGAGGCACACAAATAGAAAGTAAAATAAATATCAAGCGGGCAGCATTATTTTACCATTCAATATATACAATACAGAGTGCCGCTTCAGTCTGTCAGTACTGCAGTATGTAATATACCTACAATATGTTTCTACTTAAACTTGTGCTACACCTTAAACCACTGATATCTAATTCAGTAATTTTAGCGTAGTTAATCACATCATTACTGCAATTGCAGAATTAAACCAAAGCTGAAAGCTCACATAAACTATATCAGGCATAATGAAAATTGAGTTATACAACTATTTTTTGTAAGCAGAACGTAAACTGACAAACTGGCAATGTTTACAACCCTGCTTGAACATCTGTCTGAGCAGCTGCAGAAACTGCCCTTATTTGTTATTGGGTATGGTTAAGAGTTAATTTAACAAACAAGGGAATCGATGCTCCAGGAAAGCCTGATGCTAAGTACAGGTAATAGGCTATTGTTCAGTTGTTGAACACTAAATATTGTATTTCATATGATTTTAATAATAGACACTAGAATAGACTTGAAAAAAGCCAAACGGAAATTCTGACGCCAAACGCCTTTGAAAAAAGCCAAAAATGGCAAATTTGGCGTTAAAAAAGCGTCAAATAAAATTTTCGTCGTAAACGAAAGCGAGATTTACCGTCGCTTATGTTAATCTCGAAGAAGACTTCTTATCAATAAACAAAAACCCGGAAAAACTAGACCAACAGTTTGCGACCGATTGCTAAATAAAACAGTAGAGTACATCAACGTACCCGCCGCAATCTAGCGACTTTTGTCGTTGGTACGTATACGTGCCCACCGCACGGAAAGGGTTAAGTAGCTAAGTACAGGTAATAGGCTATTGTTCAGTTGTTACACACTAAATATTGTATTTCATATGATTTTAATAATAGACACTAGAATAGACTTGAAAAAAGCCAAAAAAACGCCAAAAAGCCAAACGGAAATTCTGACGTCAAACGCATTTGAAAAAAGCCAAAAATGGCAAATTTGGCGTTAAAAAAGCCAATTTGGCAACCCTGGTTATGTAACCCCAATGACATCGAACTGCGAAACGAAAATAAACTGTCCAGTAAACAAAAGCTAACAGATTCAATTGCTGTTCGCTATGCAGGTCGCATCATCGCCGATTCGGAGCAAAGCTCAAAAGCCGAATAACGCCCAGGATTGTCATTCATTCCACATATTCCTGCTTTCTGGAACGACTTCTTCAACTCAGCCATGATGTCCTGACTATCCCGAGTCTCGGAAAACTCTGATTGCGATGAACCAGCCTCGTCCAATTCACTTTTTTGGTAGGACTTTTGAGGTCTGTTATAGTGCTCTCCAAAATTACGATTTTAGCGTTTCGTGCGATATTTACACGTTTCTTCCGCTTGTAACTGCTCTCCATTTTTTCTATCATAGTCGTAATATGAGCTGCAGACGCTGATACTTGTTGCGTTGCTAAAATGGCGTACTGGCCGTTGTACCCTTTTTCACCCAGGTGGTCGGCAAGTGCTTCCACCGAATCTTTTAGGAATTCTGCATCACGTTTGCAATCTCTGAAATATGCCGCCATTGCTACGCAACAAATAATCCGCAGTTAGTGCAAAACTCTCTCGCCAATTCCCTACAAGGAAAATCTGCGAAAAACACATGCACGCGCACTCGGAAGTAAAAGATATTTATATCCGAACGAAGTTACGGGCGACCACCAGTGTGCTACAGAGACTAACACGTAATGGATCATCGGGACACCACGATACAGACGCGGGGCTGAGTATCAGCCGAGATCCTGGGCGCCTACCGGCTTGTATTTATTTTGTTTTTATCGTCTATTATGCTGATCATAGAGTCAGAATAAACTTATACTGCTTCAATATTTCAACAGCTGGTGTTTTTCCCAACATATTTCCCCATTCACATATGAGTGGCATTATTAATCGAAATTTAATAATTATCAGGCTCTGAATAAGTTCCAATAAATCAAAATTAAATCTACTGCATGAAAAATTAAACACAATATGAGGCAAAAATTGGCACATGAAATGGAAGATGATAATAGGATAAAGAGCATCATGATTTCAAAATATAAAATTATTATAATGCAATGGATTGCAACAAAAAGATCCACACAACAGAAGTACAGAGCAATATAGCCTATATCAGATATGTACAAATAGTATGATTGAGCTGAATATCATAGGTACCGTATATGTTTAAAAAAATAAAGTACCTTTGTCTTATAATGATTAACTAGAAAGTTGCAATATTCAAGTCAATATTTTCAGTCAACCATACAGTATATTTAAAAATATTTTCCAGATTTTCAGGGTGTTTTAAAGCAACAAACATAAAAGTAAATTCTGTAAATCAAAATAAAAGTTCAATTAAATACTTTGATAATTATTAAAAATTTATTATTGTACCATTAATTGCACATGGATATCAAAATCAATTACATATTTAGATCTATGATACTGCTTTGAACACTGATATTTTGCAATTAGTAGAAATAGTAGTACTAGATGACAGTGCTAGTTCATGTTGAAAATACACACCCAATGTTGCTTTTCTTCGAGTATTATCTGGAGTTTTGAGTTGAGCAAGGACCTTCAAAGGGTTGCCATGCTTTATTCCATTTTCAGGATCAACACAAATCAAACCACATCTATTGCAATGATCACCATTTGTGAATCTGATATCTCTCGATTCCGAGTGGACAACTATGTCATTCCATGTATCCTCAGCTAATGGATCAGCTCCAGATATTATGAAATTCCCACGGAATCTCTTCATAAAACTGTCAATTAACTTAGATTGATCCTGAGAGTTGTTCGTCTCAATCTCAGTTTTGTTGTACAAATATTCAATGCTGGAACGATTTAGCAAGAGATACTGAGCCCAATTTACTAAAGATATTTGAGGAGCACCATTTTTAATTTCTTGTGCAGATTTTGTCAATCTAGGTTTCGCAAAATCTTTCTGTAAGAGGCGATGCCTTTTGCCCAAGACTTTTGTAAGCCAATCGGATACATCATTACCACAGTCGAACCCCTCAACTTTGTCACCACAAACTTTAGTCTCACAACATGGGTTTGGGTGTAATGTGCGACTAGGATTTTCCAAAATGATTGGAACTTGTATCCTATCAAAACCGTTTGCTTCCAGAACTAAAATCGGGTTTGAATTTTCAACATCAATGTATGGATAAATCAAAACCAACTTTGAATTCTTTTTTAAAGTAACAGTGGCATTATTTTCATCTACTATCATCCACATGCGATCATATAGCAATCCTGTTTCACATATTTCCCAACTATTGACCTCCATTCCCTGACAAGACTTTATTGGGTAAACAACAATTTTCTCCAAAATGATCGTACCATTTTTGCTTGATAGACTTAAGTTGTTTAAGTCACTTCTGAGATTATCCACTGATTTTTCAACGAAATTTTCAGACAAAAATTCTATAAACTTTTCAATATCTTTCTGTGTTGAACAATAGCCCAAGGAAATACGAACAATGCCAATGGGTTGACCCCTGATAAGGTCAATTTTATCACCACAAACATGGCCATCTTGGTATGCTTTCAACATCACTTCACAAGAAATACCAAGCATAGAAGAACAAGCACCTAAATTACAGCAACATCCGCCTCTCAAATGAATTTTGCAGTTATTTGCAAGTTGCATCACATGATTGAAACCTACAAAGCTTCCATCTGATCGCATAACATTGAAAGCCAGAATTGGGCCTTGCTTGCTACTATCAGTTCGCCCTGAATCTCTGTATCGATATATCTTCACAACAGGAGATTCATTCCAATGTTTTAATTGAATCATATCATTATGAAGTTTCTGCCAAAGTGTAAATGTATACATTTGAATGGACTTTCCATCTAATCCTAGCCGATAAAAAAAATCAAAGCCATGTTTTAATGCGAGAATGCCTAAAAAATTACTAGATCCATCTTCCATTTTTTCGTGTACATCAGGTTTTGGTAAAAAGAAGTCATCAGAAGCGAGCCACCCTGCAACTGACCCACCTCCAAAATATCTTTTATGGCAGAGAACATTAGTACTCGATTTTTTTATCAATAAAGCACCAAGACCAGTTGGAAATCCAAATATTTTATAAAATGAAATTGTAATGAAATCTGCGGGATTTTGTTTAAGGTCAAAAGGAGATGTTGAACAAAATGCTGCACAATCACACAGAACATACCACCGCGAATCACTAGATGACAATTTCAGATTCATTGACAAGTTATCATTTTGAAAATCCTTTATCCAGGTTAAAGGATATTTCACACCAGAGAAATTGCTCATTGCTGGAAATGCGAAAAGGCAGGAGCTAGAATCTTGACAAACTTGATCACCTTCAGTTTGCACAGACTTTACGAGCTTGCAATCATATTGCGATAAATCATATATGTTGCAATTACTATCTTTCATTACAGGAGAAAGACAGTATGAAGAAGCATTTTTCATAGCCGCCAACTCTCTAATTCCAACGACTGATGTGTGGTTGTCTTCCAAATATATAAAAGTTGATCCAGGTCCCCAGTCAAAATATTCACCCACTAATTTCAGTGCTTCAGTTGCACCTGATGTAAAAATCACATCAAATTCATCATCTGTGACATTGAAGCTTTCAAGAACTTTATTTCGAACATGGGAAATGATGTCACCCATGAGTTCGCTAGATGAGCTTTTGCTGTGTGTATTTCCAAGTAAATTGTTCTCCAAAGCATGTGCATAACTTTCAATTTGTGAACTTCCATGAAGTGCACTTCCTGCATGATCCAAATATACCTGATCAACAAGTCGACTAAATTCTGTTTCTCGTAGTGATTCGATTTTCGATGAGAATTCTTCCATTGCAGTGCCAAATTGTAACTCTAGCTACCAGGCTAAAACCGAACGTTTTTATTGGCAGGTTGGTAACATTGTAATCAGTGCTGGGTTATATTCCAGCCTTCAGTTAACCTTCAACTGCCAAATTTAAGAAATAAAAAATCTGATTAGGTACATTAATTTCAGAATTTACAGTTCCAAAATGCGCCCTTGAATTAATTGTGTAAAAGTTTGAATTACAAATTGATTAAAGTCACGAATGTATGGCTTGTATACTACAGTACTACAAGTATGCCTAACCTAGTCTAGACTAGTGCTACAAAACTAACTCAGGATCCCATCAATACTAACGTCAGAACAGCAGAACGTTCAATTCTACCGTACCTGGTATGCAGGTCATTCAGCAGGTACCAGTGTGCAGTGGTGGATTCAGCCAGTTCCCACCCGTCTCACGGAATTTCATAGGATTTACATATTTATCCCGGGGGAGAGGAAAGCCGATAAGACGGCTTATCCATATGGCGAACCACGGCCTCTCGTCCGGTTACCATTCCAAGTCGGGTATGGGATTAGTTTTACTGTATTGTTTGTTTTCGGAAGCATGGACTTGGATGGTGGAGGAAGCCGTAACCGACCAGCGGTTACGTGAACCACCCAACGACGGCGAGGAGTCCAGCAATCCTCTCGCACATAACCATCCCTGCATGGGATTCGAACCTGCGAACCCACGCAGAGTAATTAGAGGTGCGGTGGAGAGCGTATTCCTAACGCTTAGCCCGTTGAGCCGCACCGCCGCGCCCAAATCAGCGAACCGGTTAGGATAACTGGTTACTTTCAATGACTTTTTGTAACAGAACCTGGTGAAAAATAGGACTTTTGTGATGGAACCCAGTCAATCGACTGACAAAAAAATTGAATCCCACCACTACCGGTACCGGTATTGTACGGTATATACGGTAACTATCCGGCATAACAGCACAGCATATAATTCCCTTCAAAAATCTGAATTCACATACATCTATATTTTTTCAGACACACGGTTGCCAAAAACGTGAAACACAAAAACTGTGACAGATCAACACTGCAACATCCTCGCCTGTCTGCAGCTTACATAACCATTATTACTTCATTACATAACTTTCACCAAGTTCCGCTTTTGAACTTGACCAACTAAGCTCATCAGTGACAGCTACTGGCTATTTTACACTCATATTTAATTTGGCCAGTTTAGGCTTCTCTGTCAGTATTTAATAATATGAGATTTATTTCAATTATTTTGAATTTATAAATTAAATGTTCAGAAAGAAAGTATGCAATACCAGAAATTCAACAGAATGTGAAAAAATCATTGAGGTGTATATAAAATAAGTGGAAATCATTCAAGCATGACTGTCGCCTGGCAACGAATACACCATCTACTGGATTTTGCTTTCGCCATGTTGCTGTATTACTTACTTGCTTGAGAGTGAGATTATATCAGTGTATACTTCTTATTAATCTTCATTGAAATATTTTTGCTCTATTGTTTCAAATTGGAATAAGATAGGCAGTCAAATGAATTGATTCTGATAGATAGCGAAATAGATCAAGAAAAAATAAAGTTCTTTGAGCTAATAATCTTATATTAAAATAATTATCAGAATGCTTGGCATCGCCAGGCTACCTACCGGTACTACTTCGGTACTTACTGAAAACAACAAACTTTTTGAGCATACTCTGTAATACATTAAAGATAAGTTTCTGATCTTCCATGTTGCCTTATTCATTAAAAAGGATAGGATTTACATATTTATCCCGGGGGAGAGGAAAGTCCATAAGACGGCTTATCCATATGGCGAACCACGGCCTCTCGTCCGGTTACCATTCCAAGTCGGGTATGGGATTAGTTTTACTGTATTGTTTGTTTTCGGAAGCATGGACTTGGATGGTGGAGGAAGCCGTAACCGACCAGCGGTTACGTGAACCACCCAACGACGGCGAGGAGTCCAGCAATCCTCTCGCACATAACCATCCCTGCATGGGATTCGAACCTGCGAACCCACGCAGAGTAATTAGAGGTGCGGTGGAGAGCGTATTCCTAACGCTTAGCCCGTTGAGCCGCACCGCCGCGCCCAAATCAGCGAACCGGTTAGGATAACTGGTTACTTTCAATGACTTTTTGTAACAGAACCTGGTGAAAAATAGGACTTTTGTGATGGAACCCAGTCAATCGACTGACAAAAAAATTGAATCCCACCACTACCGGTACCGGTATTGTACGGTATATACGGTAACTATCCGGCATAACAGCACAGCATATAATTCCCTTCAAAAATCTGAATTCACATACATCTATATTTTTTCAGACACACGGTTGCCAAAAACGTGAAACACAAAAACTGTGACAGATCAACACTGCAACATCCTCGCCTGTCTGCAGCTTACATAACCATTATTACTTCATTACATAACTTTCACCAAGTTCCGCTTTTGAACTTGACCAACTAAGCTCATCAGTGACAGCTACTGGCTATTTTACACTCATATTTAATTTGGCCAGTTTAGGCTTCTCTGTCAGTATTTAATAATATGAGATTTATTTCAATTATTTTGAATTTATAAATTAAATGTTCAGAAAGAAAGTATGCAATACCAGAAATTCAACAGAATGTGAAAAAATCATTGAGGTGTATATAAAATAAGTGGAAATCATTCAAGCATGACTGTCGCCTGGCAACGAATACACCATCTACTGGATTTTGCTTTCGCCATGTTGCTGTATTACTTACTTGCTTGAGAGTGAGATTATATCAGTGTATACTTCTTATTAATCTTCATTGAAATATTTTTGCTCTATTGTTTCAAATTGGAATAAGATAGGCAGTCAAATGAATTGATTCTGATAGATAGCGAAATAGATCAAGAAAAAATAAAGTTCTTTGAGCTAATAATCTTATATTAAAATAATTATCAGAATGCTTGGCATCGCCAGGCTACCTACCGGTACTACTTCGGTACTTACTGAAAACAACAAACTTTTTGAGCATACTCTGTAATACATTAAAGATAAGTTTCTGATCTTCCATGTTGCCTTATTCATTAAAAAGGATAGGATTTACATATTTATCCCGGGGGAGAGGAAAGTCCATAAGACGGCTTATCCATATGGCGAACCACGGCCTCTCGTCCGGTTACCATTCCAAGTCGGGTATGGGATTAGTTATATTGTTTGTTTTCGGAAGCATGGACTTGGTGGTGGAGGAAGCCGTAACCGACCAGCGGTTACGTTAACCACCCAACGACGACGAGGATCAGAAGTTGTTTTATCTTGGCCATTTTACACACATTTCATCGAATTTTTACACGTCTTTGGTATTGTACCAAACTAACATTATGCTATTTTGTCATTTTTGTGAAATTGCTTTTTTATATTCTTATCTCTTCCGTTGTGCACCTTTAAAACTAAAATAGAACAAACTCTAATTTAACTATTTATTTTTAGCTATGTACAAGGGAAGACTATCTTTCCCTAAAATGTAGTAAATTTTGAAGTCTCTTTATTGTTTGACTTCCAACTTCATACAGTTGTTGAAATATATATTAACAGCAAAATGAAAAAAACAAATCGAAATAGTGCTGTTTCTAAGCCACGCTTGCCGCCAATTCCAACAAGAAATGGATTGGTGTCAGGACCTCAGTTTCAAACCAGTAAATTGATGACATACAGAAGAAGCCGTGAATACCAAAATGTCTTGAATAATATAATGTAAGTTATATTTTTTATTATTTGCCAATGCATTGTGCTGCAAAACATTATTTGATAAGTTTAGTTCCGCATTAATAGATCAGCGGTTTGCGCATCGTGCTATGTGCTGGGAATATACTTGACCTAGTACCTATGATTTTTCTGCGAGGGTTCGCAAGTTTGAATTCTGTCAACGGGGATAATTATGTGTGATAGGCGTTGGACTCTGTGCTCCAGTAGGAAGGTTAATTTAACTGCTGGTTGATTACGGCTTCCACATTCATCAAGTCCACAGATCTGAAACAAGTACTTAACTGGGTAACTAATCCCTTACCTGGCATAGACTGGTATGCTATATTATTAGGCGTTCTAAAATTACAGAATTGATGATGCCCACAAGGCCGCTGAAGACATGGCAGATCAAGTTCGCAGAAAACCACCGAAAAAAATATCACCGGAAATGCCAACATCGGTTAGTTTTTTTGTGAAATGATTAATATGCATATTAAAACGCCTAATTATTTTTATTTATTCACCCAAAGAATTATATTAACGCTTTAACCGCTAGGCCATCGTGCTGCGCTAAATAATTGCTATCAAATATTTATTATTATATGTTTACATTTGGTAATCAATGACTTCAGTAAAGTTTTCAAAATGGGTGTTCAAAAGTTTTTGAATATTTTTAAAAATTATAGGCTATTTTCTTTTAATGTTTTCATTTTTGTTTTAAGATGATGAGTTCTTCCAGAAAAACACGGGTAAGATAAGAGTTACAGTTTATTGATTTGGTAGTCATTTCTATGTTGTTCTATCTGATGATTCTAGTCAATGAATTGTTTGATTTTCCCCTGTCTAATCTCACTTGTAAATTGCTACCTAGAATTAAAATGGTGGCAATGTAGCCTGGAATAGGAAGCTATCAGCTATTTTTAATAAAGCATGAACCTGGAAAACGATTTAACTCAAATTTTAGTAGAAAACTAGTAATTGATCGATTTGCCAATTTCTACTATTATCGGTAAATCCAAATGTTTCAGCAAATGTACATGTATATGAAGAAATGTGTTGAATCTGGTCCTGTTGTACCAGTACAGCAAATATGGTTGAATTCAATGTTGTCCAAGGTACCACCTCACCTACAGAAAACGGCTCGTCAACATCAACATATTGAAGATCTTTTTGGAGAGGTCAAAGTTGATTTCAAATCAAGCATGAAAAAATCGATGGGTTAGTAAATTACTTTGATTTAAGTTTTCACATGCATTGGCTCTCCATTGCTATCACATTGCTGATTACCATTGATAGAATTTGCATGTTTAATCTATTTGGGGTTTATTATGTAGACAGGCTTCTTCAGCAACTGAGAAACCACATTGGATATATATCGTAATATTATTATATTGTTTGTTTCGACCCGTGAGAAATTTCTGGAGTTTTCAGTTTTCACAATGGCAATGTGGCCTTATCACAGGCAATTTCTAACGTTTATCAACTGGTCCTCTATTTGAATACAAAATTTTTGTATAGTTGTTTTTGTATTCTCATATCAATATTTCAGCTGAAATAGGTAAGAACAAATTGAGTAATATTTTGCTTTGAAATACATTGCTATTTTTCAATATACAATGCTAATATGTCTTACTTTTATTCTAGTACAACATGTCTTGTTGAAACCATCTGTGAAAGGACTCGAGAATGAAGTATCAGGACCACCTCCTGCTGAACCAACGTAAATATTTTTTTGTAATAAAACTGTATATGATTTATTATCAGAACTCAGAAACATACATTTATATTTTAAAAGTACATTCGATTTGATTATTATATATGCACCAGATTTGAATTGTTATTGAATTTGATTTGTTTCATTTCTTGCTTTTTCACTTGAGGAGTTGGTTTGACAATAATAATACAATTTTTTAAATATTAGGAACAATAAATGCAATGCTATTCTTGCAAGTGTTTTCCTATTTTGATTTGTATAATTTTGATGATTTTTATTTTTTCATTTCAGTGTTGTAAAAACCTTTTTATTTGTTTACAGGGGGTTAGATTTTTCCAGTACATGGAATGAATCATTTCAAAGAGCAAGGAATGAAATTATGGCAAACTTATGGATAACCCATCCATCTATGCAAACAGTACTTGGAATGTGTCAGGACAGTCTACAATCTATGTTATTGATGGAACTAAGTGAACTCAGGTAACAATACTATAAACTTGAAATGAAAGAGAAACGCAAAATGATACTGATACATAATGATTCTACCATGGACAAAATAAAAGATCGAATAAGTTAATTTCCCGAACACATTCTAAAATATTATTTTCATAATATATCTTGATATAAGAGGGTATTGTAGGTCCTGTTTTGCAAAAAAAGTTTCATCTGATTTTCAGTATCCTCGGTAAATCTATTTGAACCTATATTTTGTCTGATGATTAGCTGTTGAATGCTTGAAGCGCCAAATTATCTTAAATATTCATACAATTAAAAATTCACAGCATTAAATATATTCAATTTCAAATATATTATAACATTCAATACATTTTGGATATCCCCGATTTGTATCAAGCACTACAAAAGAAGTTATGTGTAATATCACTAGATAGTTGATTGTGTGTGACAAATGTTTGATTGACTTTGTCTGAAAATCCTAACAAATAATTTTCATTTCTATGCTCACCTCAAAGCTCAGAATGTATTATGTAGGGCATATTTTGAGCCTGTTGTCATTATTTTCTACATTTTAAGAATTCAAGGGCCAGCTGAAATAGAACATTTGAAAAATCACATCCTGCTTGAAGTGGAGAAGTCTGAAGATAAATTAATGCATGGATGGTATCCTCGTGTCATTAATATATTCACAGATGAAAAACAATTTGTTGGAATCAGACGAGATAAACTCGACTCATTTTATACATGCGTCTCTACGTTGGTTGCTAACCAGGTACAGTCGTTAAATATTTGAATAAACTAGATATAGATTTACCGAAATAATTTGGCAATTTCCACAGTCGAGGAATACAAAATGTATATCATTTACAAAGAGTTTTGTTTGTTGTATCATAATAATGTCATAATCATATAATATAGATTAATTAATTGAATGGGTGTTCAGATAAATCATCATTTGTAATATAGACAGATCCTTTAAAAAATGGCAAACAGTCCAGTTACACCTTGTCTTAAACCATGTGTAATTTTGTTTTCATATCAAGTTTTCCCAATTTTCACATTTATTGCATGATCATTTTCGATAAATACTTGGCTCATAAATATCATTTTCCTCTTCATAATATGTTCTACTATGAGTCTGCATTTTCTATTGCAGCAATAGAAAAATATTAGTATCATATTACCACCCTAGGCTCGTTTGGAGATATTTTCGGAGAGCGAGCCGTCTGCCATTGTCTTACGATGTTATGTTTAATTTTATTAAAAATTGTGTTTACATTGTTTGTGTCACAATGGATTGGTTTTCGATTACCCCTGTGGCGTAATAGTTTTCATTGAATGGATAATGCCTTGCTATATGTGGGATGTCAAAAAAGTTTGATCGAAAATATGTCCGAATTTTGGAACAGTGTTTTTTAAGAACTACCGCAATCTAGTATTCAAAGAGAAAATTATTCTCCAGCAAAATTGTGATTAATGTTAAATACTATAGGAAACAAAAGCATATATATATTGTTATTACACTAAATTGAGTAAATTATAAAATATAAAATTTGGGAACTCCTGAAGTATGCGCACCAAGATGGCGCACAACCTGAACTCAGGTTGTGTACCAGGTTAGGGTTCAGGTTGTGCAACATCTTGGTGCGCATACTTCAGGATTACCGAAATTTGTAATTAACAATGAAACTAATTTCTGTATATTCAATCATAGAGGTTTGATATTCTGTGTGGATAATTTTTATAAAATCGAGAGTATCACGAGAAAAAATTACCGACCTCTCAAAACTGGATTACATGTTCACGAAAATCAAACCCCACCTAAGGTTTAGCCACCGAGTTTAAACTGTTTTGAAATATGAGGTAGATTGAAACAAAAATTTTCAGATATTTTCGTTTCAATATTAAACAATATTTACTGCAACTCAAACTTATTGAATTGGAAAACTTGAAACTTATTCCTTACCAATATTATCTCTTGATGAAGGGTAGAAATATTAGAAGAATATTAGTATGGCAAACCATGGCCACTCCGCTTATCTGTCAATGTCAGGTATGAAAAAAGTTGACAAGTTGTTGACTATTCCTTTGCAACAAAAAGTCCAACACAAGATGCAAACTTGAGAACCCACGCAGGTTAATCAGAGATGTGCTTGCAAGTGCATTCCTAACACTTAGCACAGTAGGCTAACCGCCAAGCCTAGCCAAAAATAGTTAAAAAAAACTTGTAATATATTGTTTCCAGCTCAAAGATTTGGTAGAAAGATCACTTCATCATTGGGTCGGTTTATTCCATGATAACAACAAACACCAACTACCTATTTTCAAGATGGAATTGACATTTGATGAAAATGCTTCGAAAACCGAAGGAAAAATGGAATTTTTCCCTTCTTACCAGGTAATTCGAATTATTTAATTTTTTTGGATCGGAAATTAAAACTTAATGAATTTCTTGAAACGATTCATCATAAAATGAAATTATTGTTTATTCATACAAGCCTGATTCAAATAAATTTTATTTCGAGGGTTATCTATTTAATGTAAAAGATCGAAAACAAAAGGAGTGGTTGAAAAGAAATTTAAAATGTATTCGTGATTATGTAACTATTAGAATATAAACTTATAAACACTATCAAGCAAGTATTTAGTAGGATCAGTATAATTTGTGTTTAAATTTGTGTTTGCCAATTTTGGCCAGTATTCTTTCTAAACTTGGATTATTTTATCCTTATATCGCACTGTTAAATATATATTATATTTTTAATAGGATCTTGAAGATTGTATTGTATTTGTTGCTGAGACAATCATCAACAGTATGCATAGTGTTCCTACTGTACAGTCTTGGTTGTCTGGTTCCAGTTCAACAGTCAATGTTGATACCGGTATTGCTGATCATATAAGTATTGCAGCCGTTGCATTTTTACGAAGAGCAGTGAAAAAGAATTTTGAAGGTCCTCAGGAATGTATGCAGGGATTTGGTAAGTAATTTATATATAGGCTTTTTTATATCTGGGAGTGTAATTAAGGCAGTCAGTTGAGTTTCTGTGTTTTGAAGTTTGTTTGCATAAAATGGGATTTTTATGATTTAATAAACATAGCCTATTAAATCCTGTTGTGAACCAAATCCCAACTAGCCCAACTATGGTTAAATGTTATATATCTGTTATGTTTATTGCTGTAGATAACTAACGTAAAATCTTTATGACCGTTCGTTGCCAAACACAACCAAAGGTGAGGGTTAGAGGGATTCAATGTTTCAGTACTTTATCATTTTTGCATATTTAATATATTTTTCCTTGATTAAACGATTTGGTTATGTTTAAAAGTCTTAGTGAAATTGGAACTCTCTGCATATAAATGATTCAAATTATTAATTTTATTGAGTTTATTTAATATTTTACAGTGAAAGATTACAGTTTTCTTGTCAATGGAGAGGCAGCAAGTGATATTGAAAAATTTATCTCAGAAGATCATTCGTTTCAGGAATATTGTGATTTTATTGAAAAGTTTAGAAGAGTCGCCAATGAAATCAACAACCTTGACAATGTCTTCCATTTTGACATGGTATGTAGGCTTTAGTTGCATTTCGCAGTCAAAATTCAAAATTATATTTGAACAATTTAGCTTGGAATAGGGATGTTTACAGGGTCGCTATTGCTATTTGAAGGCCTACATCGCAGAAGTATTGAGCCAAATTCTACCAGACCCTCCATATAAGAGCTTTACAATCTAAAATATCTAATCAATATACAAAATAAAACTGCTTTATGCCTAAGTTATCAGCCAAGTTTGTGTAAAATCTTTTTATGTAATGCCTATGCACATATTTTTCTCCGAATGTGGACCTATACAAACGACAACTGATATCTGAGGAGCTATTATTACTTGGAAGGATCAGAATCTTTCCTGTTTGGCATTGCCTACCCACTTTATTACACCCTGGGTGAGATGGGGTCATTGGATTTGACTCCAAAATGTGTAATCTGTGATGCCAACACGGTTAAGTGTACCACTTCAACCATGTCACGTCAACAAAATTTATTGCAATTTATTTAGATAGGAAAAGCATGAAACTGTTGCCATAATGTCCATCTATTTTTTAGTAAGTATAAACTTCAAGAGACTTTATATGTTTCATATCCACTTTTAAGATTCGATTGGATTGTGATGATTTGAAACGAGCATTGGTCGAATATGCAAGAAAACATGCTGATACTCTTCTGACACGATTAACTGAAGATCACAGAGAAGACAATAAGAGGTGCATGGTTTATGCAAGTATTTCTTTACGGAAGGCACACCTAAAGCATACTAATATGTTCTATTCTGTTTTGAATAAACTGTTGAAGTTTTGTCCTAAATTTTTGACCTAGTTATCCACAATTACAAGTATGGATTTCTAGTGAATCAAATTTTGACAAAACTTCCAAATTCTTGCCTTTAGGAAGGATGTTTCAAGAAATAATTTTATGCAATGTTATTTGCTCCAAGCAATGCTATATATATGCAGCTGAAATTTCCTTGGTTCGGTCTTGGTCATTAAATTCATTACATCTATGATAAGGTGCTGTGTAGGAGTTTGGAGCTCGAGACTTGCAAATAGAGTTTTTTTTTAAATTTTTTGAAATCCAGATGTCAAGAAAAATTTTATTGAGCTGTACCTTTTTGGTTATCTTACAAAAACAATTTCCATTTTGATTAAAAAAAATTGTATTGTTTTTCTTTTCTAGCATCTGTTCTCGGTTTGAAGAAATCAAAGAACGAGCAATGAGAAAACCAACAAACAGTGAAGAAATGATGGATATGATTGATTATGTGCAAAAAGCAAGAACAGAGGGTGAGTTTGGATTTCTTAATTCTTCAGAAGTACTTGTACTGGCTAAAAAATAATAAATAAATAAAATATCTAAGGCTGTTTTTCTTGTAATGATACCACTTGTCAGACAGGATATGATTTACCTATTTATGTCGGAGCAGAGGGAAAGTGATAAGATGACTAAATCATATGCCGAACCACGACCTCTCATCCGGTTACTAGTCCATGTCAGGTATGGAAGAAAAAAAAGAGATAAAAATCTAGCAGATATTTGAGAAAAAATTCAGCTCAAAATGTAGCAGGTCACAGACTAATTTTACCTCTCCATATTGATTATAGGAACAACTAACGAGTTTTTTTTCATACCACGCTGCAAACAAGACTCAGTTTATGCAATAACCTATATGTAGGAATCTATTATTCTAGAAAGTACAAGGCCTTCAGTTTGCATTGCCTATTCAATTTATTACACTCTTCATTCCCTCTGCTATACATGAGAATTTTGATTCTGTTTTTCAATCCTTATTGGATTATCCAAAACTCGCACTCTGACTTTTGTACAGTTTGAAAAATTTATAATTTTGTAATATGTGCATGGATGTCACAGTAATATTAAACAAGTAAAGAGTAAGAAAAATTCCTTTGCAAGTGGGAAACTCTGCACTAGGCCTGCACTAGAAAAAAGGAAAAATGAAGTTACCAGCGTTAAGTGTAAGTTCTCAAGTAGTGCTGGTCCGACTTCTTAAAATAAAATGTCTTTTTGCTTTCTAAGGCGTCACCGAGTTAAATGAGAGAATTGGTGAATGCCGAAAACGACTCAATTTTCTTCTTGATCTCTACATGTTTTCTGATGATGATATTGCACTCAACAGTACCGTTCTCACTTGGCCGAAGAATATTCAACCTGTATTTGAAGCCAATGACGAGGTAGGCTAAATCTAACAAAATTTTAAGCAAAAGAATATTCTTTTCTTTTTTGACAATCAATTTAATAAAAACATTGTGTTTTTTCTCAGTTGGTTGAGGCGTCGAAGCGTGCTGGTGAACAAGAACTTCTCCAGAAACGTGAACGAGTTATGATGGAACTTGACAAACTCACTCGAAGAGTTGAGGAGTTTAATGAGTGTGGTGAACCTGATTTGATGCAGCAATATGTCAATGATGTGCGAACAGTACAAAAGAGATTGGCAGATGCACAAGAACAAATTTCTTTCATTAATAAGGTCAGAATTAGTTATATTATATGTCTATTATTTTAAGCCAACTTGAAAATTACACATGGAAATTTTAAAAAATGGCGTATTATACGAATAGATTTATAAGTTCGAGATAATGGAAAATACTGTTTTATGTGTTTTGACTTTTGAGCATCTAGCGGTATACGAACACAAATACATTCCAGTACCAATTCTTCTGACCTACCGTAAGTCAGACTAAGTATATTGTAACTGAAGTACAGTAATCATCATCATCGCATTCTTGTCATTTACACATACCATCATGAAGGCCTAGAAGAATGAAATATAGCTAGTTATTTATGTATAAACCCAAGTGATATAGAGAATAAGGTATAATATCATATAGATATGTATAAATATGTAATTTTTTCTCTGCTCATGGCATATAGTTTCCCATGTGAATTTGAATTCTTAAGACTCAAACCAAGTTCTGTGAATTCTTAAAAAACAATTTTACTATTTATTCTAACTTTGAATTTATTTTCTGTGTAACAGGAAGAAGTTTTGTTCAAATGGGAAGAAACAAATTATCCAGAGATTGAACATATACAAACATCCATGGAACCATTTCAAAAACTCTATACTACTGTACTAAGGTGGCAGAAGGCTGAAAAACGGTACTTGTGAACTTTTTTGGAATTCTGAAAATAAATATTACTTTTTATAGCATAGGAGATTTCAGGCACTATATCCTATTTCAATAGGTGTTTGTTTATACGATAGCGGTGATTGTGTTTTTTTTTTTGTAAAAATCATCATTGGGGAATAAATCAAGGTCAATACATCAGATATACTGGGGTTTTCTGGCAAGCCTCCAGTCTTCAGTTCACTCATTGGCGGTATTCGCTAATTGTAATTGTATGTGGGCGTTTATATAGTGCTATGATTTACCCCTTCCTGTGCCCTATTTTTAAATTTTTTGCCCAGCCGCGCAACTACCCCCCTGACTAAAACACTGATTACACTGACTGAAATTGCCACTAAAGTCATGACAGAAATGATAAACGAACTCAAGTTGCGAAGCGAAATCTCTCTTTGTGTGACGTGAATATTCTGTCGGAGGGGAATATTTCCAGACTTGTGTGCGGGCTGTTCAGCAAGAGTCAACTATAGGCAGGATTGCAACCTGGGTGTTGTTTGATCTATTTCTTATTTTCTCAGTTTGCCTAGTTTCTAATTAAAACGACCCTGGGTAGCCTTCCCATAAAACTCTGGTATTATTTGTTATTGTACTTGTTCAGTTGGATGGATGGTGAATTCATGAAATTAGAAGGTGAAGTTATTGAATCAGAAGTTGACGAATTTTGGAGGGAATTGTATAAAGGTAAAACTTTTGAAATTTTTATTCAATGTAAACTTATTTCCTACATGTTGAGATGATTGGATAGAACGCTTGAAAGATTTTTTCGACTAACTCTTTTAGTTTATAACACTGATGTGGTCAATGGTTATGCTTATAATACCTTATTAATAAGTAATATTAATAATTAATATTAATAAAGTAATAAGTTGGGAAATTCATATTGTTCAATTTCTGTTTTAAAAGCCAACAAAACATTCAACATGAAAAAGAAAAAAGTGGATGATGAAAAAAGAAAAGGAGCACCAAAACGTCGTAAAGTTGGAGCTGAGAAAGATGAAGAAGACAAGAAAGAAGATGTTATTATTGCATTATGTAGTGGAATGATGGAATCTGTCAAGGAATTCAAGGTAAAAACGGGAAAATTTTCTCAAATAAATAAATAAATCTTAGAAAAAATGAAAAGCAATGTCTAACATATTATGTGTTTGTGAGTTATGGGAAATTGACTGTAAACAGCATATTCATAGTCAAAAATAGCATTCAAAATTAGAAGAAAATAACACACAATTTACTAGGGAAGTGAAGCCACAGGGAACCAAATCTGGCAAACAAGCAGCAACACTCGGGTTCTAATAGTCTTTATCACTCCATCTTATGCTATTTTTGGATAGGCCTGAATGTTGGCACATCATGGTAGCATTTGAAAATCAATTGCCAATGCACCACTAATTACCATGAGTGGGTAAATCTAATCTAAATAAATACCTGGTTCTTGCTGTAGTAGGGTGGTAAGTGCAACCACTCACATCTTTATCCATCATCCATAAACCAAGTCCATGTATCTTGAACTATCAACTGATAAATGCATGTTCTCAATATTCTGCCCGATTGCTAACAGGACAAGAAACTGTGATTCACAATATAATCTGGTTCGATAGATTTTTCACCCTTTTGAAAAGTATAAAATCCATAGTTTTTGTGTTACTAGCTGGACAAATCATGATGAGTTGAACTTTCACTGTTTACAAGGATCTGTAAAAGCCACTCTAAATTTTTTATTGAATTGGGAATAGTGGTGTTAGCTTTGCCTACTGCATAATTTTTACACACTGGGTGATATGATAGGCATGGAATACCAATGCTGCGCACATAAAACCGAGAATGCAATACTATCTAATGCAATCATTATGTCATCAGGACATAGTTTGTTAGTCAAAAAGTAAAATTGATTTTTTGTTGTTTTCAATGGCTACCTCCTTCATCAATTCCTCTATTCTGTAATAAATAAAAAAATCTTTATCATTTTGAAAAATGCCACAATTTTATTTTTAAGGAAAACATTCCCCTTATATCGACTCTCTGCAACCCTGGTATTCGTCCCAGACATTGGTCCAACATGTCGGAAATATATGGTGAGGATTTGACTCCTGATGCTGGTACAACTCTACGTAAAGTATTGAAGAAAAATCTTGGAACGTATATGGAACAATTTGAGGCAATAAGTGCCGCAGCTAGCAAAGTAAAGACTGAATTATTTATTATATGAATTTTTGTGGGGAAGTTTTATATCTTCATTTCTGTTAATGATATTGGATTTTATTTATTATTGAATAAGTATTTTAATTCTTCTTGGTATATAGGTTTAAATTGCATGTAAATTGTAAATTAACTATATTGAAGCTATCTCAAAAATATTTTTGTACTCAGTGCTTACATATCTCCAGACAAGAAGGCATAGTCAGAGTAACCAGCCACAAAATCTTGATAAAACTCGAATTTTATGAATTTATGAAAAACAAATTTTTTTAACAATTTTTTTCATTATGGGGTCATACATCAATAGATTTTTATATACAACATTTTCTTTAAACGACCAAAATCTTTACGATTCTGTTCAACATTCTCTGAGTGAGGTTGTAACTTGTAAGCGAAGGATTTAAACGGGATATTCAGCCTGCAATGCCAACATAGTTAACGTCAAACTCTCTAATCATTCATTTTGATTACATCAGTAATATTTCTTTCATTGTTCATAGGAATTCTCACTTGAAAAAGCTCTGGCAAGGATGCAAGTTGAATGGGATGACATGATGTTCAGTACATTACCATACAGAGATTCAGGAGTCCATATCCTATCTTCAGTTGATGATGTTCAAACAATGCTCGACGATCAGATTGTAAAAACTCAAACCATGCGTGGATCACCTTTCATCAAACCATTTGAAGCTGAAATTAAGGTTTGTCAGATGTTATTTAAAGACAATAGTTTTTGAATGTAAAAATATTTGTAAATAAAAATGATTTTGCGTGGAAAATTTGATCTGGAAGATTGTTAAAAAAGCAAAGAGAATAGTGTATTTGAATCAGAACTGTAGAATTCGAGCCAGAGTGTGACATGCGTTTAATTCTATTGGAGTCGGAGATGGTGTCCTACTTTAAAACTCTGAAGAATCAGAACCGAAGTCGGAATTTTGAAGTCAATATTTCAAACAGGAACTCAAAAATCTATATGTTGACTAAGCATTTACAGAAGACAAAGAACACTTGCACATTCAAAGCGTTTGCTATCAGAATTTAGGTTTTTAAATAGTTACAATTCATGAATCATTGATAGAAATTATCGCTTTGAGCTTTCGACGTTTCACAGTACAACCAAAAATGTGTAATGTTACATCTAATGCTTAAACTGCCACCAATCATACCAAGTTTATGCAATTCAATTCAATTTTTTGCCTTCACTCTTTCCTATAAACCTTTTCAGGAATGGGAAGAAAGACTTCTTCTTATCCAAGATACAATTGATGAGTGGTTGAAAGTACAATCACAATGGTTATATCTTGAACCAATCTTCAGTTCAGAAGACATCATGCAACAAATGCCAGAGGAAGGACGTCTGTTCCAGATTATCGATAAAAATTGGAAAGAGATTATGAAGTTTACCATGAGAGATACACACGTATGTATTTACTTCATTGGGTGGTGAATAAAAATTCAGTTCTGTAAATATGGCATATTTCCAAGAGAAGACTAGACTCAACTCAGGTTATCTAAATCAGTGGTTCTCAACCTTCTTACACCAGCGAACCGGTGAAATTAAATAAAATGTTTTAGCGGTCTGGAAACAATCGATAACAGAGTGCTTTATTGCGCAATAAAATTTTTCGTCAACGATGCACTAAAAATAACAAAGCAAATACTGTTATTCTTTGCGCTCCAGCAAAAAATTAACACAAGCTTGACTTGATAGTTTGACACTCAAAAGATAATTTTAAACAAGTATTGAAATAGCAAAAAATCACTACACAATCCAATAAACATTGCCGATTAATTTTGTATTGGGGAGTGAAAAATCCATTAGCATGTTACAGAAATAACTTGAAATAGACTGTATTGATGCCAAAGTAAATGTTGTCAATCCGTGATTAAATCCCAGTTTGATTTTCAAAATAACGTTGGTTTAACATGGAATGGAGCATTCAATTCTTAGTGTCACTAATATTTATCTATTTTGCTGTTATTTGTGATATATGCCGGTACTATGACTCAGACTTAACTCGTGACTTAAGACTATCTCGACCTGAGTTGGGACTCAAATTTTAAAATTTGGTTGAACTCAGATTTGACCTGAGACTCAAATGGTCAAATGGTATTACTTGACTCACGACTCGAGATTCTAGGCACACGGTACACCTGACCCATTGCATGAATGTGGCCAAATCCAGCATTAAATAAACTTTTTACTCTAAGCTTAATCCCCAGTACTTTTAATCACAGCATCACCCATGCATATGTGTTTTTCTTAGAATGTTTCTCTTTATTTTTAATTATTAATTTCAAATTATTAATTTTCAGGTTCTGGCTGCAACATCGATGACTGGCCTTCTACAAAAACTGTTGGATAGCAATGTTCTACTAGATAAGATTATGAAAGGTCTTAATGCTTATTTGGAAAAGAAGAGATTGTTCTTTCCAAGGTATGGTAAACAAATACTTTGCTTACACAATGAACTCATATCAAAAAAGGTATATTTTTTCTCAAAACTTTAATTTGACTCAAATCGACATTAAGAATTTTTGGAATAGCTTCTTACTTGAGTCAGGGTTATAAAAAGACTCGAAAAAAGAAAGGCTCTAAGTCAGGACATGTACTAGGAATTTCAATCACTAATTGAATCAGTTCAGTATGGGGGATCTTTTTGATTTGGACATTGCATACCCATGCCCTGGGGAAGGTGGTGGACATAAAGTTCGAACCTAAGATATTTAAAAACGTAGTCTCTGGTTCTGGTCAGACACAATATTACAAAATGAAATTTATGACAGTGCGACGCAACTGTGATGCAACTCAGTATAGAAAATTAGGTTATTGAAAAATTCAATTTTCACTAATAAATGGGATTGTCTTCTTTTACAGATTTTTCTTCTTGTCCAATGACGAAATGCTTGAGATCTTATCTGAGACTAAAGATCCGACTCGAGTGCAACCTCATCTCAAAAAATGCTTTGAGGGGATTGCAAAACTTGAGTTTCTTGAAAATCTCGATATTAAATCCATGTTGAGTAGCGAAGGTGAAGTCGTCCAACTTGTCGAGTTAATCTCAACTTCAGCTGCCAGAGGTGCTGTGGAAAAATGGCTTCTTCAGGTACGGTATTTTGTTAGCTAAATTTATCTTTCAGTGAATTAGTGAATTTCATGATACGAGGTGACTCAAAACAAATAGAACTAATAAATCGTTTAATTATTTCTAATGAAATGAAGATAATTTATTTACCACTTGAACTCAAAAGCTAAAATTAACTGCAATCGCGACAAATTACTTGGCCTATTTTTAACTGAAGCATCAGAATTTGGTTTCAATTTGGTTGTTGCACCATCACGCTGGCCAGATTGAATTACCCAACGCGTCGGATTTGGCCCACGGGCCGTCCTCTCTAGAATGTGTTCTGAATGACCTGTGATCTGTTTTTTTGGTTCGCCCTGTACAATACAAACATAAGTGTAAAAATTCTGGTTACACATTTAGAATACCTAAACATTGACTTCAAGGATATATTATGGTTTTTGATTATTTTTAATGTGGGCTTTTTCTGCCGAGTCGTTGAATTCAAATTTAAAAGGAATCATGGAGTTTTAAATATATAAAAGGTCTTATGCTTGAAATGCATACGGATAACTTTGTAGAGTGACCTAAAGCATTTCTTGGCAATAATGTTCCCTTCTATGTTTTTAAGCTATTTGCAACCAACCATTCACTGACTAGGTCTTGAAGAATGGAATCCTTTTCATCCACTTTATGTCGGCCTAAAACTTATATTGCATTCTTACTGTTATATAGTTTTGTATTCTAATTATATCTTTTTGTTGATTTATTGTCGAAATTGGTCTTCTGTGTGAACTATACTCTCTACTTCACGTATGCTGCAGTTTTTGATAAATATGCCACTTACAGCAGCATCGAACATGTTATATGAATAGCAATCACATATTTCTCTACCCATGTCAATATTTTTGATCTATTTGAAATTCAAACAGGTTGAAGATGTGATGTTGAGATCAGTAAGAGATGTCATCATAAAAGCTAAAGAAGCTTATGTTGAGAATCCGAGAGATAAATGGGTGCAGGAATGGCCCGGGCAGGTAAGTTAGGATTTTTTACATTTTACATTTGATTATTAGTGTCATGGGTTGCGACTTTGTAATGTGTCAATTAATCAACATTTTGATTGACTGTGCATATGATGTATGGTCAATCACATCTCGAATCTACAGACATATAAAATCTGTTGAGTTTTCTAGCATTATTGGTTTTTCTAAGTCAGCTGTGTTAAACTGATTGTATCTTGAATTAAATAAATATTGCACATAAATATAATAAACTTATTATTCCATGTTGTCAGAAGAGTGATTCATTCAGAATACCAGCATTAAATTTCATTTCTAGGTTGATAATTTGCTCATAAATTAACAGGATTTTTACTAGTCAGTTGTGCTTCTGTTTATACCAGATTTATAAATAACCATATGATTCTTTTTGAAAATTTTTTAGATTGTATTGTATGTGACATCAATGTATTGGACGTATGAAGTACACGATGCATTGAACAAGGGAGGAAATAATGGATTAAAGGAATATTATAAGGCTCTTGTCACTCAGGTATGAATAAGGATTTTTTTAGTTTTTCTTGTTTTACCATGCCTCTCGATAACTCAATAATACATATTTTGGCACACCCTTGTATTATATGCATAGCTGCTTTTATGTATGCATTTCTGTCCTCTCTCGCCTCACAGCTTTGCAACCAGTAATTAGATATAAAAATCATAAAATATTGTTTCCATGTGCTTACCGTAATATAATGTAGATGAAACAAAGGTTTTCAAAAGTAGCGATTACTAATCTTTGCGTTACTTTTTATAAACACCATTTGAAAATATCATTTTATCATCACAGCTTGGTGATATAGTCAACCTTGTCCGTGGAAAACTTTTGAAACAAACCCGTATCACACTCGGAGCTCTTGTAACTATCGATGTGCATGCTCGTGATGTTATTCAAGAAATGATAGATAAAGGTTTGTTGTAATTTGAATTTCAAGTTTTTTATATAATAATTATTCGTATTTATAATGGTCAAATTATAGTCCAGAATATTTTTGTTTCATCTTTAAATCAAATTCATATCCCATTAAACCTATCGCAAAAAATAGATGACCTTCAGGCTGATATCTAAACATGCTTTTAATCAATATTCAAGTATTTTAATGAAAAGGTACAGGATTTTCAAGATCAAAAATATATTTCTAACCATTTTTTTTAAAGCAGCATTCTCAAGTTCTGCATTACATTAGTGTTACATTCACTGATTTATAATTGGTCTACTTTAAATTTTTTATATATTTTTTTTATTCAGATGTTGAAAATGAAAAGGATTTTAACTGGCTAGCTCAATTGCGATATTATTGGGAAAATGATAATGCGAGAGCTCGTATTATTAATGCTAATGTGAAATATGCATATGAATATCTTGGAAATTCTCCAAGGTAATTCACATCATTATTGCTATTATTTACAAATTTTTAACCAGTTGTTCAGTCTATGTTATCATGTTGCTTTGAAGGCTAACACGTGATCGACCAAAATCAATTCTGTAATAACTACCAAATCGCTTTTGTAATGACCCCGGCACAGCGGTGTGGTTTATCTTGCTGAACGTTCGGAATACGCTGGCCATCGCACCTCCAATTACTCTGCATGGGTTCGCAGGTTTGAATCCCATGCAGGGATGGTTATGTGCGAGAGGATTGCTGGACTCCTCGCCGCCGTAAGGTGGTTTATGTAACCGCTGGTCGGTTATGGATTCCTCCACAATCAAGTCCACTTACAAAAACAAATAACTACTAACTAATCCCATACCCGACATGGAATGGTAGCTGGACGAGAGGCCATGGTTCGTCATATGGTTAAGTCGTCTTATTGGCTTTCTTCTCCCATGGATAAATATGTAAATCCTATCCCATCCTCGATATGGCCAAGAAGTTGAGAAGTAATGGTCAGCTGATTATGGGTGAACAAAATAAAAAAGAGAGAGAACTTAACATTAAAAGTTGTGTCGCAACCCCACGATTTCAAAATTGATCAAGCGATGACTACGAGAGAGTTTCCCTGTGAAAATTTTCATTTTAAGGTGTAAAACCCTTAGTGTGGTATTAGCTGGAACAAACACATTTCTAGGTTTTTTTCTAAAAGTGAGTGTGTTGGTCATTAGTTATGCACTACGTATTTCTGAATTTTCAAATGTGACTGAAAATGAATTCTTTGAGTTCATAAATTCACTGTTATTACCTGACAAAATTCGAATCAATCTTGGAATATTTTATTTCAGGCTTGTCATCACACCTTTGACAGACAGATGCTATCGTACATTGGTTGGGGCATTTTATCTCAATCTCGGTGGGGCACCTGAAGGTCCTGCTGGAACAGGAAAAACAGAGACAACAAAAGATCTGGCAAAGGCATTGGCTGTCCAAGTAAGTATTGATGTGATGCATGTTTCATATATAAAACAAGCTTTTAAAAATTGGATTGGTAATTGAACGAGATGTGGTACGCCATATGATTAAGTTGTCTTATCGTCTTTCATCTCCCTGGGATAAATATGATATCATATCCTATCCAATGTATATATCCAAGTATAGTCGTATCATCCAACAAAACAAATTATATCTCTACTTTAGTGTGTTGTCTTCAATTGTTCTGATGGTCTTGATTATCTGGCTATGGGAAAATTTTTCAAAGGACTGGCGTCATCAGGAGCCTGGGCTTGTTTCGATGAATTTAACAGGATTGAACTTGAAGTACTGAGTGTCATTGCACAGCAGGTAATTTTAGTATTTATCAATTTTCTGAGATGAAATTGATAATATCTCAGGAACGAGTCTTTACGAAACACACAACTTTTTATATGCTGTACACATCTTGTGTAGCTACCCTAAAATCAAACTTGTCATTTTTATGACAGCTTATTACATACTCTCTGCAGAGAAGGCCATTCAAATGGCGATTCCCACCATATATCCTTTGCTACCCCTAATTTAATGTTAATTGAATACCTGCCATGTATCCGAATGAAAGGCAGTGGTTTGCCATATGATCAAGCCATCTTATCATCTTTCTGCTTGGATAAATATTAAAATCCCATCCTATCCTAAGTTGATTGCAGAATTATTATCTTATTATTATTATTCTGAAATTATTATGAGAGTTTTGTTATATCAGAGTATACCTACTGCCAGCTTTAAGTAATTTAATTACTTCATAAATTCTTATGTTATAATAACCTTCCAAATCGCACATTCTTAGTTAGTAAGTAGCAAAATATTCTATGTAACGACATGAATTTTTTCCAGATGTTGTGCATTCAACGGGCTATCCAGACCCATGTTGAAACATTCCTATTTGAAGGTTCTGAACTTAGATTAAATCCTAACTGTTTTGTGGCGATCACCATGAATCCTGGATACGCAGGACGGTCTGAATTGCCAGACAATTTGAAGGTACACTCCTTTTCTCTTCACTTTCAATAAAATAAGTTTTTATTTTTACATAGTGAACTAATTATATACCGGTATGTATTTAGGG
The DNA here is from genome assembly GCF_964204865.1 of Styela clava. Lineage (NCBI taxonomy): Eukaryota > Metazoa > Chordata > Ascidiacea > Stolidobranchia > Styelidae > Styela > Styela clava. The sequence continues at coordinate 16,781,658 of NC_135258.1, read as the reverse complement.
AAATTATATTTGAATTATCTAATTATCTATGTTATTTGTTATTTCTGAGAGAAGATTATCATGAATATAAAAATAATTTCAATTGTACAATTTTGGAGATTTGCTGTCAAACCATAAAACATTTAATTTGACTTCATCTTCGACTAAAAATGGGAAGCCAGCTTTCAATCTGCTTTCCGGGCTGACAAAACTTTGCTTTTTCAATACTTATATTGGTTTTTGAGTTTGAAATTTCCAGCAATCCAAAATTTTTGCCCACCTAGACTGGCGGGCCATTGTAAGTGGGGCGTAAAATTTACATTTTATGAACAATATATACAGTGTTACAAAAGTAAAAGTGGAAAACAATGAGCCTTGTGCCAAAAATAAACTGGCTCGCGGGCCGTATGCCCATGTCAGGTCTTGCAGCAAACTGTTATAGAACCACATTTGTGTTAGTGTGAAACAGACTTTTGAATCACTCAGAATGAATCTAGGGTATTTATAAATTTATTTCCTTATCTCAAAGAGTTCATGACGTGTTTTTGACCTCAATATTAGCTTAAAAAACTCGACTTTCATTTCAGACACTGGTGCCACGCCCTTGCTCCACCCTATTGAAAAATACCATGTTTAATATTTAGGTACTCTTCCGTACTGTCGCAATGATGGTACCAGACTACGCACTGATTGCAGAAATTTCATTGTACTCTTGCGGTTTCTTGGATGCACGTAATCTCTCAGTAAAGATTGTCATGACTTATCGACTTTGTTCTGAACAATTGTCAAGTCAGTTTCACTACGATTATGGAATGCGAGCTGTAAAAGCTGTCTTAGTTGCGGCTGGAAACTTAAAACTGAAATACCCTGATGAAAATGAAGATATTTTGGTAAGTTATTATTATGATATCGATTAAGTTTATGTGAGATTAATTACCTAAACGTAAAAAAGACTAGATGTATCTACTTTACTATGGAATAGGAATTTTTATCCCGAGAGAGAAGAAAGCCAATAAGACGACGTATCCATATGGTGCATTTGATGGTGGGGAAAGTCATAACTTGTGTGAATCGCCGTATGCCGCAAGCAATCCTCTCACACATAATTTTCCCACATTGAATTCGAAGCCGCGTGGGGTAATAAAATGTGATGCAAGTGTCAGGCTTCAAACCAGTGCCATAAACATGTGAAGGTTCTAAAAATTTTGATCAAAATTTTTTTTCTTTTTTTCAGCTCTTACGTTCCATTCAAGACGTCAATCTTCCTAAATTTTTATCTCATGACATTCCTCTGTTCCGCGGAATCACATCTGATCTTTTCCCTGGTGTTACGCTTCCAGAAGCCGATTATGATCTATTCCTTGCTGCCATTAAAGAGGTAGCACTAAAACATGAAATAAAAACCGTTCCTGTTTTCTTAGAAAAAATTATTCAGACATACGAGATGATGATTGTACGTCATGGGTAAGTTGGTTTAATTTTTTGTTTTTTTTTCATCTGCTCAGGTGCAAATTAAGTACTTTTAGCATATTTAGTTATTCTGAAGAATATCCTAAGTGATTCAAGAGTCTTGCTGTGCACCAACACTAATATATTTCTGTAACATTTCATACTTCCTCGCATATACATGATTAATTTCAACAAGATTAGTGTGCAGCAAAACTTTTGAATTACTTAAAATAGGTATCTTCACTTTTGCTACAGCATCCTTACATTATTTGCATACGAATCCATTGGCGCAAAAGCATAGAGGAAGGTACTCGGCCTCATTGAAACCCAATCAGAAATTTAGTTCTGGAGAACTAAATAATTATATTTTGCATGGACAAATACTTTTATTTTACTTGAGAAATCAATCAATCTTGATTCCTTTTAATATTTAAAAACTACCGGTAGAATGTAACAAATATCCTGATTTTGTTGTACAATCAATCAAAAATACCTTTTTAATCTGTATTGTGAATACTTTTATTATGGTTATCTATGGTTTGTTCTGAGTTTTAAGGACCAGCTTTGGTTCCTTGCGGTTCCCCTTCCCCAGTAAAATGTGTGATTATCTTTTTTCTTTGTATTTTGTATAAAACTGACCCTTCTACTGGTTGGAAAAAATAAAATTGACTAGACCTATTAAATATATATCGGTACTTCAAAAATTACTTCCATAGTTGTGCTCAATGTTAATCCATATTGACCAAGTTTATACAAGAATTTATCATTGATATTGAACGACGCTATTCACTCATTTTTATCTGTTTTTCTCCTTTTTAAGTTTCATGCTTGTCGGTGATTCATTTTCTGGGAAAACCAAATGTCTTCATGTACTTGCTGATGCATTAACATTGATGAATGAACGTGGGCAAAATGAAGAAGAGAAAGTCATGTATAAAACTATCAATCCTAAAGCTGTTACAATGGGTCAACTATTCGGTCAATTTGATCCTGTGTCTCATGAAGTAAGTGAAATTTAAAAAAAAAGAAAAACAGTTTGAATCATGTTTGTTTTCGTGGTACTCTCGTAGTATGTGAACCATGTTAGGGTTAGGCCATAATTTTATTCAGATTTTCCGTATTTTAGTTCTATTACGAATATACCTCCTGCCTATAGGCTTCTGTCCCTTTTCACAACTTGATGAAAGGCGAACAAAATTAGTTACTTCCATATTGGTACACATACTTCTGGAGTGCCGTTTTCATAAAGTATTGTTGTATATACTTTATTTTTTTATAAGGTGCTGCTTACTCATGTCTTTTCACTCTGAGCAAGGCTTTATACAAGCAGTCACTGATACCTAACCATATGCAAAGAGATACTATTTTGAGAAGAACTGGAATCTTTCTCGTTCGACATTACCCACCCAATTTATTACACCCTGGGTGGGGTGGTGAACATGGGTTTTGCGTTCGATATTTTTTTACCTGTGACGCCATCATCTCCCCACTGGGCGCCTTTTACTATTTTTATTTATTTTTACAGTGGACAGATGGAAACGTTGCCAACACATTCCGTAAATTCTCTAGCACTGACACTCCTGACAGGAAATGGGTTATATTTGATGGACCCATCGATACGTTGTGGATCGAATCGATGAATACAGTACTTGACGACAACAAAAAATTATGTCTGATGTCTGGTGAAATTATCCAGATGACAAATGCAATGAGCTTGATCTTTGAAACTCAAGATTTGTCCCAAGCCTCTGTGAGTGTTTGAATGAATTGAAGATTTTTTATTGTTATGGAAAATACTGTTCGTTTGTGTCTAATCCACTGCATTCAACAATTATTTTTCTATTTATATGCAACATTAATCTCCTTGATCGTGCATTGGGCCGCACATTATGAATATCAAATTCTTCTTACAGGGATCTTCAAACATATTAATTGCATATTCCAATTGATTCGAAATTATCTGTATTAGATATTTGAAATTCTGTGTTTTGGAATTGCTTTAGTATAGTTTTATTCAATATGTAATGAATTGTGATCAAAAATATATTAATTTCATTACTGAAACTGGTGAAAAATAAAAAAACGAACACTTATTTTACCTATATTGCGATTCCAAATTCATTGGAAAATTGTCTTTTGTGTGTTCTTGTTTAACATGATCAAATTTGAAATATATTCTATATTTCGTATTCAAAATGAATTCAGAATGTATTAAGAGTATTAGATCATTCAGTTTTGGGTACCCTGCTGTCTGGTCACTGATAAAACATTGTCCTTCTGAATGATAAATTATTCCAAGATTTTTCTGGTTCAATTTACCAGTACTAGCAGTTCAAAAAAGGACATTTGTGTGAAACAAATTTTCTGTCATGTTCGATGAATGGTAAATGTAGTCTAATAACAGGTTTTAATTTTTTTTGTTGGATTTTGATCGATAAGAGTCATTTGGTGATGCGTAGTTATATAATTTTCTCCAAATTTTGCACAGAACAATACATATGTTTGGCATTTTAAATGCTGTTTATCTTGTATAGCCTAGTCAATGAAAATCTTTTTTCGCTCTCTTAATTCTAAAATAAATTTACATACCGGTACTTGTTTTCTAGTTGAACAACTTCTAAAATTGGAAAGTTTATTAATTACCAAAACTTTAAATTCCAGCCTGCAACTGTGAGCAGATGTGGTATGATATATCTGGAGCCTGGTTCTCTTGGATGGCAACCCATGTTTCAATCATGGCTCGACAAACTTCCACCTATATTATCTACGGACAACAGATCTTACATTGAAGTATTATTCAATTGGTTGGTACCACCAAGCGTCAGGATTGTAAGAAAGAAATGCAGAGAGGTATTGTTTTTAATCATGTTAAACAGCAGCGGGATTTTGTTTTATTTGAATAAAGCTTCTATTAAGTATCTTATCTATCAGTTGGGGTTACCCGAGATTAACTACTGGTAGGTACTTTTCTCTGCTATATGATATTGCGCAAGTGCACCCGTATGCATATAAAGCGAGGATGCCGTAGCAAGAATAAAGATGACTATTTTATTTGATTCAAGTCTTGCTGCACACTAAAACATTTCTGTTTGAAATTTGAAATATGCTTGTCTGAAGAAGTTTGATCTTAGTTAGACGAAACGGCAAAAATACATTTATGTTAGTGTGCAGCAAGACTCCTGAATCAAATCGATAAAAGCATGAACACAGTTTTTCATTTCATTTTTGGATATATGACTTACATTCTTAAAAACAATATTTTTTTCAAGGTCATTGGATCACAAGATCACAACTTGATTCGATCATTGATGTATTTCTTTGAAATGTTGTTGAAAGAAGAAGTTGCACCTGAGAGTGAATCTGATCACAAGAATATAAAAATACATATTCAGGTACATTTTTATGACTTCAATTCTTCTGTCAAGGGTTTGGTTTATATTTTGATTTTCTTCCATTGTGCTTCTGACAAAACTGGTCAAAACTTCAGTACTTCTAAAGTAATATGCCAATTTTTTTTTTATTTGCTCGAAGCATGATCTCAAACCAGCTTAAATTGGAAAGTTCTAATATAGTACATAGGTAATTGTTCAACTATTAAATAAAGCGTGGTCTGACTGCCCAGAAAACGAGGAATCCAATTTATCTTTCATTAAATCAAAATCTAATTTCTAGGGCGTGTTATTGTTTTCAATGATTTGGTCTATCGGAGCAACAATCAATCAAGATGGCAGGAATTTATTTTCTGATTATCTTCGAGAAATCATAACTGGGAAAAACGAAGAACATCCAATTCCATCAGCGATTGGAAAATTAGATACTGCCTTTCCCGAACAAGGATTGGTTTATTACTACTACTATGAGGTAATTTGACTTCATAGGGTAGCCTGAACAGATTTCTTCTTGCTATTTGGATGACATTGAAATTTGGAATCTTTAACAGTCTGTATTCTGGTCTAACTATTAGTAGAGGTTGCGTAAGACTAACCCCAATCCTTCCTCAATGCCTCTGCTTTAGTGGATCCATATGCGTATAATGCAAGGATGCTGTAGCAGGAATAAAAATACCATACTATGCAATTCAAAATCCTGCTGCACGCTAACACAAATGTATTTCTGTAACGTTCTGTCTGGTGTTGAAACTAATTATATTGATATCACTAGTTTGAATCGATCAAACATCAACTCCATTTTATTATAACATGAAGTTGAATGGTCAAAAATGATTGAATATTAAATGAAAGAATTTTAAAGAACACTTTACACCCTAACATTAATTTTCTTTTTAGATTAAAGGACGAGGCAACTGGAGTCCATGGACTCATTTATTGAGAGGACAAGAAATAACTCCAGATCCATCAGTAAACGTTGGAAATATTATTGTTCCGACCATGGACACTGCAAGATATACATATCTCATGGACGTCTGTATCAAAAACAAACGACCTATTCTGTTCGTTGGACCAACTGGAACTGGTATGTCTAATATTGACACACTATTTTTAGTATGGGATGGGATTTTCATGTTTATCTCTGGGGAGAGAAAAGCCGATTACGGTCCATGTTGATTATGAACTTATTTATTAGCCAGTTATTATATGTTTCATATGCCTATGAACTTGATGGTGGAGGAAGTCGCAATTTACCAGTCGGTACGTGAACCACCCTGAGGATTTCACATATTTAAGCTCTCTATGAGATTCGAACCTGTGAACCCCCAGGGTAAACTATGTCTAAAATAAATTATTGCATCGCAAGAATATACTAGACTGCAATTAAATAACTAATATAAAATAATCACTTTTACATTGATTTTACCAGAAATAACTTCTGAGTCAGAAACATGCGCTTGTTTGTGATAAGCGTGTTTTTGAAATCATGACATGGCATTACTTAAAGCAGAATAGATGCTTCCAAGTTTCAAATCTGTGATAGTTATTATTGAGCAAAACTTCAATGCCAAATATAAAATAAACAATGAAATTTACTATCAAATAAAATACAACAATATTGAGAATATTTACCAACGGCGCTGCGCTCACCATAAATTGATGTGTCCAATTTTGTTTTCAGGAAAAAGTGCTTATGTGAAAGATAAACTCATGAATAACTTATCAAAAGATGACTTCCTACCTGCTTTTGTGAACTTTTCTGCAAAAACAACTGCAAACCAGACACAGGGATTGATTATGTCCAAACTGGACAAAAGGAGAAAAGGTAAAGATCATCAACCATTTGAAATTATACAGCTAGTGATGTTATTTTATCTTTTTTGCACCTGCCTTCTGTTTTGAGCACATCGCAGAATTTTTTAATCCAGAGTCACAGCCAAAATTTCTGCTGGTAATTTCCTTCACGTGGGTATTTGAAGCTTGGGCCTTACTAAGCATTCTCAGCAGACAAATAAAGTAGAATTGCGTAAGTTTTCAATATCAAAATTTTGTTTACCTGGAGTTTGAACTGGAGTCAAAGTCTAAAAAGAAACAGTGTTTTCTTATTAAAAAATCAAATTTTGATTATCTTTTCAGGTGTGTACGGTCCACCAATGGGTAAACAATGTGTTGTGTTCGTGGATGACATGAATATGCCTGCCAGAGAAAAATATGGAGCACAACCACCTATTGAACTTCTAAGACAATATTTTGACCACGGAAATTGGTAAATCAGTTTTGAATTGATAATAACGGAATTTTCAAAAACATATTCTTCAAAAGACAGTTCAAGATTTGAAATAAGTTGATTATTGAATTGTGAAACAGTAAAAGATGAAAATAATCGCTTAAAAGTACTTAAGAGTTATTCAAACACCATCTCACCATATGTGTAATAAAATGGGTATGTGATGCTGAACCAGAAAGATTTTGATTCTCATAGAAATAGTAACGTTTTATATATCAGTGTCTATCGTACAGAGCCGGGTGAAAGATTTTGGGAAAACTTATAGTTGTTTTGAATAATTGTAAAGCTATTAATAGAAGTGATATTTTATTATTACCGGTATTTACTTTGTCAAACATTACATTCAATAACCACGATTCCCTATTTTAAAAGAATTTTTTGCATAACTTGTACATTTTTTTATTTTTAGGTACGACCTCAAAGATACCACAAAAATAAGTCTGATTGACATCATCATCTTGGCAGCAATGGGGCCACCTGGTGGTGCTCGTAATCCAGTGACAACAAGATTTCTACGTCATTTTAACATCATTTCTACTTTGGAATTCAATGACGAAACAATGACTAAAATCTTCAGTACAATTATGTCAGTTCATCTTAAAGCTCATGAATTTCCTACTGACTTATTTGCGACATGTAACCAGATTGTAACTGCAACAATGGAGGTAAATTTAAAAAGATCTAACAAGTGTAATCAGAGTTTAAAAAACTATCTTCTCCCAATTTTAATTTAAATTTTTTTATTATTATGATTCTATTGCTCAAACATGTTCATATCATTTTCATAGTGATAAAATTCTATTATTATTATTTATTAGTATAAAAGTTGCTGTAACTTTTGCCTTACCTGTTATTTTCACAATGACTAAATGGACTATATAATGGACTAAATGTGTTATTGTCACAAGAATTTTTTGTACCGTAACTTTTCCATTAATATGATCATTTTGAATTGTAGGTTTACAAGAAAGCAATGGATAATTTACTTCCAACGCCAGCTAAATCTCACTATACATTCAACCTACGTGATTTCTCCCGTGTTATTCTGGGTTGTCTACTGATCAAGAAACAAAGTGTGGAAAACAAGAAAACAATGATCAGGTAACTGTAGGAATACACTCGCCATCACACCTTGGATTATTCCGCATAGGTTTGCAGGTTCGAATCTTGTGGAAGATAATTATGTGCAAGAAGATAAGTGGCCTCTTCACCTCCGTAGGGGGGTTCACGTAACCACTGTTGGGTTACGCCTTCCTTCATTATAAAGGCCATGAATCTGAAGTAAATAACACTCTAATTAATCCGTACCCAACATGGACTGGTACCGGATAAGAGGCTATGGTATACGTCAGACTGCTGGATTCAATATGTTGATCATTGCAGGTAGCATGTCACAGATTCAAATCCCATGCCTTCCAATTCCAACTTACACAAAATGTAATAAATTTGGTAGATAATGCAGAACAAGAAAAATTCTGGTCTTTCAAACACTGCTAGTTTATCTGTACGTGTCTGTACGGGCCATTGTGGAGATGAAAGACGTAAAATAGCATTTTTTTTAAATTGGGTTAGTTTATCATAAACCTATTCAAACAATTGAAGTCATTTTAAACTGTAGTAGGTTTCTGTGGCCGCTTGTACATGCTTCGTTCTGTATTAGTGTAAACAAAACTAATAGAATACTTTTATGCTATCATTTTGTTTTATAATCAAACATATAACAAACTGGATTGAAATGTCATAGCCCTTATTATTATTTACAGATTATTTGTGCATGAAGTGTTCCGTGTATTCTATGATCGTCTGGTTGATGATGAAGATAGGCATTGGTTGTTTTCATCAATGAAAACAGTAGTGAAAGATCATTTCAAAGAAAATTTTGACACTTTGTTTGACCACCTTGCACAACCTGGAAGACCGGTAGCTATTATTGACCATTTCTTATATATTCTTGTTTAATTTTTTTTAAAGTGGTTTCTGAATGATTTTTTTTATCATAGGAGTCTATACTGAAATAGTTTTGTATTCTAATATTGTAGTATTGGTATTCCATTGAAATTTTGTTCTAATGATGAATAATTTAAGTAGATTTCAGTGGTTAGGAACACACTTGCGATTGCACCTCTAGTTACCCTGGCTTGGATTCACAGGTTCAAATCCTGTGATGGATAATTATGTGCGAGAGAATTACTGGACTCATTGCCGCAGGGGTTCACATAATTGCTGGTCAGTTACTGCCATTTTCACCAGTGAGTCCATGCATCTGGAACAAATAATTAGTTAGCTATCTCATACTAGGCTTCGACTTGTATTGTAAATTCAATCATAATCAATACAGTCAGTTCTCGTTGAAAAATTACTTTTGGCATTCTGGAGAAGTCTCTGTTTTAGCATAATATTTTTTTTCTTCAAAGTTGGAAGAAGATGACATGAGATCAATGTTGTTTGGTGATTATTTGAATCCTGATGCTGAAAATGAAGATCGCATGTATGAGGAAGTCAAATCGTTGGAAGATTTCAATTCCATTGTGGAACAATGTTTGGAAGAATATAACCAAACTCATAAAGCACAAATGAACCTCGTCATATTCAGGTATTCATGATCCAGTGGGTTCATTTGACTTAAATCAAATAAGACTGGAACTGGGTTTTCATGAAGTATAGTCGCGTCCCGTCGTTAGGAATATGCTCACCAACTCACAGATTGTCCTGTGACTGAGTTCGAATCCTGTCGGAGATAATTAAGTGCAAGAGGATTGCTGGACCCCTCGCTGGCCTAAAGGTGGTTCATGGAACCTCTTGGCAGTTACGGCTTACTCCACTGTCAATTCCTTGTATAGAACTGGTAAACGGATGAGAGGCCATGGTACGAAATATGATTGGCTGCCTTGTCGGCTTTCTTTTTTCCCATGATAAATATTTAAATTCTATATGAATATTTTGTATAAATGTGGTGTTCTACTATTATTACACTGGCTACAACAAGAATAGGGTGGCCATAGGGTTGATTACAGTCCCTGCATCATTTCATGGATATGCTATTCATAGAATCAGTGATAATTACGAAAAGACTTAATTATGCCAGCATCACAAGATAAACATATCAGGTTCACACCAATTTATCGCATCGTGCTAAGTGTTAGGAATACGCTCGCCACCGCATCTCTGATTACCCTTCACGGGTTCGCAGGTTCGAATCCCATGCGGGGATGATCATGTGCAAGAGGATTGCTGGACTTCTCGCCGCCATAGGGTGGTTCACGTAACCGCTGGTCGGTTACAGCTTCCTCCACCATCAAGTCCATGCTTCCGAAATCAAAATAACTGGTTAATTAATCCCATACCCGACCTGGACTGGTAACCGGACCGAAAGGCCGTGGTTCGCCATATGATTAGGTCGTCTTATCACTTTCCTCTCCCCCGGGATAAATATGTAAATCCTATCCTAATGGGTGAGAATTTCCTCACGAGAGAAAATTTCTAGTCAATATTTTTGTATTGGTATCTAATGCTGGAGTCATGGGCATCAGTCTACACTACAGACAAGTAGGACATATCGTTGTGTTAAACATGAACAATTAATTATACAAGAAATTGAAATGTAAACAACTATGATCAAAATAACCAAACTTTTTATTTGATACAGATATGTACTTGAACATCTTTCTCGTATTTGTCGTGTTCTAAAATCACCGGGTGGTAATGCCTTGCTTGTTGGTGTTGGTGGCAGTGGAAGACAATCACTAACTAGACTTGCTACATCTATGGCTGGAATGCACCTGTTTCAACCAGAAATTTCAAAAAGTTATGGAGTCACTGAGTGGAGAGAAGATGTGAAGGTATAATGCCTTACCATCACCAATAACATTTCAGTTAACATTACTGTTTTTCAGCTTTGAATGGTTTCCCAGCATTTGTTTCCTTTTTTTCTGTTTGCATCCATATTTTTTATTATGCAGGGAGTGTTGAAAGATACTGGAGTTGCAGGGAAGAAGACTGTATTTTTACTCACTGACGTTCAAATTAAAGATGAGTCATTCCTGGAGGACGTTGATAATTTACTCAACACTGGCGAAGTTCCGAATTTATTCGCTATTGATGAAAAACAAGAAATTATCGAGGTATTCAAGACTTTTCAAACTTCTAATTAGTTTTTTCACAAAAGGAAATGGATCTGAATGTATTATAATTTTTCATGCTCCATAATCAACACCCAACAAAACAAATAAATGGCAATGTGAACTGGAAGTAGCTGGCAAAGATGCCGTGTCTTTTATTCAGCATCTTAGCCTTGAACAAAAACATCTTTGCATAGCTATTCTATTATTAAGCTTTAATTGGTACTTGTTATTTTCACAAAAAGGCATAATATTGAGAAATGAAGCTGCATAGCAACCTAGTTGAATAATGCTAAATGTCTTACATCCTGCGGGTAATGATTTACAAATTCCTCTCGCAATTTTCAATTCTCCAGATATCCTGCTATTTATGTTCTATATTTTCCAGAGTATTCGACCAGCAATGAGTCAACAGCTTGGACCAAATGCTGATTACTCTCCTCTAGCTATGTTTGCTTACTTTGTGAGTCGTTGTCGTACCAATCTTCATCTTATCATTGCTTTCTCTCCTATCGGTGATGCATTCAGAAACAGGCTTCGACAATTTCCATCTCTGATCAACTGCTGTACAATCGATTGGTTCCAGGTACAAGATACACATAATGACTACTTTTAATCTTACGTCAATCGACATTTGCCGGCAAGTAATGGACCACAATGAATCAATATAGTTTCAGTATCTCTTGCCTTCACTTGGTTTCTCATATCTTTGATGCTTAGAGATGAGACTCCTCCACTTGTTAGGGAATGTGCAGTCCTTTTCATGTTCACCACCTTACCTAGGGTGTATTAAATTATTTAGGCAATGCAAAACCTAAATATTCTAGTCTTCAAAAAAGAGGCATCTCCATACATCGGTATCTGCTCGTACAGAGCATGTTCAAATGGAAAGCCATGTGAAAACATACATATTTCAATTTTGAAAATAATTTGTGTGTTCTCAAACATGCTATTTTTTGACTTTAGAATGCAATCTATTTTTAAAAAGATTTGTTCATATATTTCTTTGCTTTGTTTCTTACCTTACCAGTCTTTCAAAGTGAAAATATGTTGTTGATTATTTTCACAAAATTTATCAATTTTATTTTGTTTTGTGAAATATCTTAGCCATGGCCAGAAGATGCATTGGAGATGGTTGCGAATAGATTCCTTGAATCCGTTGAATTGACAGATCATGAAAGAACAGAGATTGTACCAATATGTAAACATTTCCATACTTCTTCAAGAAGTTTGTCTGAAAAGTAAGTTCATTTTAATTTTCAACTTAATTTCTTCAATACAGGACGCCCTCCAAAACCAGAACCCAGAAAATATTTAATTATTTCTATGAAAATGAAGTGAATGATTGTATGATTATACCCATAAGTTCCAGTAATTTAGAAGGCTCTGCACAAAACCGGTATGTCCTCTCTAGAATATGTTTCAAGTGACCTAGGTACTGGTACTATTTTATTAAGGGTTCATCCTGTATAACCCAAAAATTTGATTTAATTGAAGCAAAAAAATGTTGATCTTTTTATGATTATTTTCCTCTTTTTTTTACATAAGGTTCATAAAGTAAAACTTTTTAGAGGCATAGAAGATGAAAATTCTCCAATCCTCGGAAGTCCAAAATAAATAAAACATTTAAATCTATTTGGAATTGATTGCATTCTCGATATACTATATTCTTATATTTTAATAAATTCTGGGAGGAATAATTCAGAATGGTTTTACTTAAAAATTATATTTATTAACCCTTTCCGTGCGGTGGGCAAGTATACGTACCAACGACAAAAGTCGCTAGATTGCGGCGGGTACGTTGATGTACTCGACTGTTTTATTTAGCAATCGATCGCAAACTGTTGGTCTAGTTTTTCCGGGTTTTAGTTTATTGGTAAGAAGTCTTCTTCGAGATTAACATAAGCAACGGTAAATCTCGCTTTCGTTTACGACGGGAATTTTATTTGCGGCGGAACGAGAGAGTATTTTTGAAATTTATGCAAATTTCGGTGTTTTTTGGGTGGTAATAGAAGACATATTAACCCTTCTATCTACCAAAGTATTTTGCGTTAGATCACGAAATTGCTACAGCAATATTATGCTATTGTTTGCCAACCACGAAGCGGTAACAGTAAAGGATTCAGCGAATATTTCTATTTTTTATCACGGTTTGAAGTTTCAACTCCCAAGAAAAAAAAATGTCTTTTTTCTATCCAGTTTGTGACTCAGACCACCACTTTTGAAAAAACTATTTTTTTTAATCGCCAATTGCAAGCTCTTTAAATAAGCTTTCCAACGAGCCGTCAGTGGGCAGCAGAGGATTATTAGTTTTTCGTTAGTCGATCGATTAGTTGTGGGGGTACAAATGCATAAAACAAATTTTTATTTAATAAAAAATAAAAATCGCATGGAAAAGGTTAAAAGTGCTTTATTTTATTTCTGAAAGCTGTAAGAATAGAGAACCAATCAAATCATTGATTATCTCAAATTTTCTCCATTTTCCAATTCAATGTTATTAGAAAACATTGACTTCTATATGCTCTTTATTAAACATGAACCAATTTAGAAAAAATTCAATATTTTTGGTGATTCCCGTTCTGTAAGCGTCATATTTACTTATGTATACCACTACACTACATAAGCTACATTAACATGACACGCCAATATCAAATTTTGGAACACCAAATTGTTGGTTGTAAATGTTACCCATTTGCCGCAGTTGTCTAATGTCTAAAACAAAAACAGGTTTACTTATTACCACAATATTCCTTGAACAATCCCTACGAACGTCTGAATATTGTAACACCATTTTTATGTTTTTAAAAATATTCATTTTCTATATCAGATACCTGCTTGAACTTGGTCGCCATAATTACGTCACACCAACGTCTTATCTGGAGTTGATCGCAGCATTTAAAACATTGCTGATGCAGAAGAGAGATACGGTTATGAAGGCAAAGAAAAGATATGTTGGTGGTTTGGAAAAACTGGCTTTTGCATCTTCCCAGGTAAGTTCTTCTCTGAATAATTTTTCCAAAGTTTCAGTTACGCTGTGATCTGTGATTAAGGCTTGTTAGATGAAAATTATTATCTGAATGCTTGAGGTTTATAATTTCATTGATTATGACATTAGACTCAATTGCTTAGGGACCATGCATCTGAATCGAATAGTTGGTTAACTACTGTCATAACAGACATGGATTGGTAACTGGATGAGAGGTCGTGTTTCGTCATATGATTAGTTATCTTGCTGTCTTTCCTCTGTGCTTTTCTGATTTTTCCATTTTTTTTCTATTTTCCAACAATAGGTTGCTGAAATGCAACAAGAATTGAAGGAACTCCAACCACAACTTGTTGAAACTGCAGCTGAGAATGAGAAAATGATGGTGGTAAGTTTTTCTCCAAAATACAAAATAATGTCAGTTTTCAATGCTTATGAATGATTTACATAAATGACATAATCATAACATAAATTTCAATTTTTACTGATTTAAAATATACTGATAATAGGGATGGTATTAAAATATGCAAATGACATTTTTTATCAATGTACTTGAATATAATTATAAATCAACGACTTTGCAGAGCTTTTATTTATCGCCAACTGAGACCACTTTATTTAGCACTTTATATCCCTCTACAGGTCATTACTAAAGAGACAGTAATTGTGGAAGAAAGAACAAAAATTGTATCGGCAGATGAAGCAGCCGCGAATGAACAAGCAGCTGTATCTCAAGCATTAAAAGATGAATGTGAAAGTGATTTGGCTGAGGCATTACCTGCACTTGAAGCAGCGTTGAGTGCTCTGAAAACTTTGAAGGTAATTTATATATTTATTTGGCTGGTGATTATTCGCTTGTCAAGATAGCACTATTTCCATTTGTCATTATGGTGTTACCGTTCTTTTCTCACTCGTGCGGTATACCCAGTAATCTAACCATTTTTGGTTTTATTTAGGTGTTATTCTGGTGTTCTAGTGATTCCAGTAGCAAAAATACTTTTGAAATGTTCAGCAAATAGCTTTTCCTTCAGTATGGGGTTCACAAATCTATATTAACATAGTAATGTAAGCTCTGACAATTCTATTTGCTTCTACTATTTTTTCAATTGCTACCAATATTTCTTGTGTTATAGTTTCGCTATGATGTAGTTTTGAAGAAATTACATTCTGCTCCTAGGACCAAGATTTTACAATATTCCAAATCCAAATTTTTTGTTCCCATTTTTCCAGCCTGCTGATATTACCATTGTCAAGTCAATGAAAAATCCACCTGCTGGCGTCAAGCTTGTCATGTCAGCAGTTTGTGTGATGAAAGACATCAAACCAGAGAAAATCAATGATCCATCAGGTTCTGGACAGAAGATTTTGGATTATTGGGGCCCAAGTAAAAAATTACTTGGGGATATGAATTTTCTCAACATGCTGAGAGAATATGATAGAGATAATATCCCGGTAAGATATTTTGTTGATTCAATTTGATGACCAGATACAACATGCTATTGTATGCAAAACGGTTTCAAAATTAGTTTCTTTGCAATTTACGATGTATTTTACAAAATTATCAATGAAAACGTAAAAAAAAAATTTTATAAATAAAAAAAATAGTTTACACAGTATCTTGTGCCACGATGGAGTCTTTAAGATGACGACTTGATCATAAATGCTAGAAGAGCTTTTGTGCATTCACCAGTCTTGATTAATTACTGGAATAGTTAATCGTCTTATTATATTATGAGCATGGTCAAATTGGTGAAAGATCTCCAGAAGTGATGCGATTCTTTCACATCTAACCACTTCATTACATTTGAATGCGATTATATCATAGTTAATAAATGAGTGGTCCTAATACTAAGCGCAATGATTTAACTGTATACGTATGGATCGTTTTGCTGAATTGTTGTGATGCTTGTTGTTGCTGTTTTGTAAAAATCACTCTCTGTGTAAATACTGGTCCAATTAATTTCAGATTTTCAGTACTTCAGAAGTTGTTATTTAGAAGGCAATTACTTTAATTTTTCAATACCAACGGGCCCGTTATGATCACCCATAATTTTCATCGCTCTCTTGTATAACTTAGGTTCCTGTAATGAAGAAAATCAGAACTGAATATGCTACAAATCCTGAATTTGATCCAGTTAAAGTAGCAAAAGCATCTTCTGCGGCAGAAGGTTTATGTAAATGGATTCTTGCCATGGAAGTGTATGATAGAGTCGCGAAGGTTTGGATTTTTTACTCTTAATTTACCATATGTGTGTAATGTTATTTTTGTGATTAGACTCATTACTCATACTTTTATCATATACAGATATCTTCTATCCATTTATCTATTTCTAAAACTATTCTATCTTCATAGAAATGACCGCGTCATCCATTCTATTGTTTACATTGCATTGATACAGATATATTTACAGTGGTTAGTTTGTTATTGTCATTTTGGCGATTTACTATCATCTAGCATGGTTCTTATTTCTGCTAAATATATCAAATTTTTCAGCAAACCTAATTTGTAATATTTGAGACAGCAAAATTTGATTTTGTATATGAAAATTTTGGTTCCATATGCAAAATTTTTGATTATAACACTATTTGGTGTTTTAATAAATCTCACATTTATTTGGCTGACTATAATCTGCTGCAAGACTTGAAAGATAAATTTACTGTTTTCTAGAATGTTTTGTATTTGAAATAACAATATATTTTCATTTATCACTGCTTTCTTTAATGGATCATCAGTGGATCAGAAGTGGAGAAGTATAATTAATTTTCCCATGTTGTAAAACGCATGTTTCATTGTTATTATTTTCCGCCAATCCTACTCACTCAAATAAAAATTATACTCAAACACTTACTCGGGAAATCGATCATACTCAAGAACTTATTTGAAACTTTATTGCATCAATAAATCGGTTAGCGGAAGCTGTTACAATTCTCTCATTCCTAGAAATACTACTCACATAAATAAAAAGTTTACTCAAACACCCACTCAGTAAACTCACTCATTCACACTCAAAAATTAACCGAAACTTCATGATATACCAGGTTGTTGTACTGAAACAGACTGGACTTGCTACAATTGTATATGATTTTTTACAAATTTTACTCACTCAGATTACAATTCACACTCAAACCCTCACTCATTCACACTCAAAACTACCTGCAATTTTATATTATACCAGGTTGTTGCACCGAAAAAAATCAAACTTGGCGAGGCTCAAGAATCGTTATCAACAACAATGAAACTACTGAATGAGAAACGAGCTGAATTGAAAGAAGTACAAGATAGATTGGCAGAACTTCAAGCTAATTTTAAAGCAGCAACAGAGAAGAAGGAACAACTTGAATACCAAGTATGTTTTTAAATAGTTTAAATGACAAAAAAACTTGACAAAAATGGCTCCTTAACTTTTCTATTACCGGTACTTCTACTAGAGGGAAGAAAATATATTTAACATTTGAACACTTGAACTTCTATTAGTGTATGATTGTACTCGAAAGTTTCAGTAGGTTTAGGTTTCTTTGCTCGAAAATTTTGTTCTCCCCACAATATGTTCCAAACGACCAGGGTTCTGTTTATTTTGGGTCACCCAGGGTATACCAGTGGTTCCCAAACTGTGGGTCGTGACCCCGGGTTGGGTCAGTTGAATGCCAGGTTGTTGAACGTTTCTGGTTGTGTGGTCGCAAGTATCTGTAGTCTTATATTTTATGAAAATTGGGGTCGCGAAAAAAAAATGTTTGAACCCCTGCTGTATACTTTACTTCTGGATGAAATTGAATACCGCAAGCTATCTGTCATGTTGCAGATGTCCTATTTGTTGAAAATAACCCAAAAAATACAATTCTTGTATAAATCTATGTACCCGTTGTTGTTTTGAACCATTCTTTTTTCTTCATGCATTTTTTGCCTTTATTACAAGAATCTGGAATCATATTTTTATAGGTCGACTTATGTGCCAAGAAATTGGATCGTGCACAAAAACTCATTGGGGGTTTAGGTGGTGAGAAATCAAGATGGACACAAGCAGCTAAAGATCTTCAAGAAATTTATGACAATCTCACTGGTAATTATTATAATAACCAAGCATGGACAACAGATAAAGTGCACTGCAAAGTGCACTTTATCAGTTGTCCATGCTTGGTTTAAAATGTTTGTTTTTATCCAACAGGTGATGTACTGATATCTTCTGGAGTGATTGCTTACCTCGGTGCGTTTACCGCTGGTTTCAGAAAGATCTGCACTCAGGATTGGACCAATGCTTGCAAGGTATATTATAACTTCCATCAGTAGTTATTATATCTTATTATCTTATTTTAAATAGGTATTACATCTATCATATTTTATATGGATTTGCCTAAAGCATATTAAGTGCCCAAAGTGCCGAAAAATTACATAAATAATTGATTCACAAAGCTACCAAATGATACGTTACTACTGAAACAGAAGAACACATTTTTACAGCAAAATCTTCAGAAAAGCGAAATTTTTTTGGATAAATATAGCAAACCATCACTATTCCTACACCCCATCACCACTTCTGTTGAAGAATAAGCTTCTTAACTTGACAAAAATGATCCAACTACGAGCACTAATGCCACTTCATCAGTTTGGTTTTCATACACCTAGTCCAACCTACCTGAGTGTGTACGCCAGTTCTGCTTCATCAGTTTGGTTTTCATACACATAATCAAACTTACCCTTTGTTGTTTGTATTTTTTCTTTTGTATATTACTTCAAGTTAGTTAATGGTACCGGTAATTTTCTGGCGAAACTGACCTATTTTAGGTAGTTTACTTTTTAACATTATTATCCGAAAATAGACTTGGTACTGTAGGTAGATAGGGAATAAATTATGTTACTTATTATCCTTGTCTGATATTTTTTACAAAAATCATGATCACCCTCTGTTAATTTACCTCATCTTTTTACAGACTCGAGATATAACATGTTCCGACTCATTTTCACTGAGTAAAACTCTCGGTGATTTGATCAAAATAAGAGCTTGGAATATTGCAGGACTACCAACTGATAGCTTCTCAATTGACAATGGCGTCATCGTTGACAATTCTCGAAGATGGTAAAAAAATGGGTTACATTATCACAGAACACATTAGTTTCTAATATCTGGATTATTATATTATTTATGATAAAATATTGCTTGTTGGCCTCAATTTGATTATTCCTGTACTACTCTCTACCTGATATGTAGCAACTTCATACTTTTTGGTTTCTAAATAACCAGTTTGTGCTTGGCATGATGCTACTTCTGTGTAACTCTATTGAATCAGTCAAGGTCTAAAATTCATAAACAATTGTGTAGTGTTAAATCAGAAATAATAGGATAAGATTTTTCATATTAATTTCATGGAAAGAAATCCTATGTCAAACCACGACCCTCATGACTGATTACCATCATTTTGGGATTGAAATTGAATAGTTATTTTCTCAAGACGCACTGACATAATGATAGAGGGGTTCAAAACGACCAGTGGGTATGTGAAACACTCAGCACTCTTCTCAAACATTAATATGCCCCATGGAATTTGACCCCATGAACTAATGCATGGTAATCAGCAGTGTGATATGTGATGACAAGCGTACATACCCAAATTTTTGAAATATTTATAGTTCTATCTGCAATGAGTAATGCACAAGTTCTTTGCTCTATTTAGGCCATTGATGATTGATCCTCAAGGACAAGCTAATAAATGGGTTCGCAACTCGGAGAAAGAAAACAAACTCACTGTGATCAAATTGACCGATGCTGACTACATGAGAGTCATGGAGAATTCAATTCAGTTTGGAACTCCTGTACTTCTAGAAAACGTAGGAGAGGAACTCGACCCATCACTGGAACCCTTGTTGTTGAAGCAAACGTTCAAGCAGGG
This sequence comes from Styela clava, assembly GCF_964204865.1. Lineage (NCBI taxonomy): Eukaryota > Metazoa > Chordata > Ascidiacea > Stolidobranchia > Styelidae > Styela > Styela clava. The sequence continues at coordinate 16,761,570 of NC_135258.1, read as the reverse complement.
TAAGAATCAAGAAAGAACTTGACTCATAATTGTTATTTTTATGTAACAGATCAACATTTGCAACATTTAACATTTATACTTTTTGGTTAAGATTGTTTTGATCTAACATGATAGACTAACTGTGTTCGGTTTTTCAATTATGTAATGTATGAAGTTTTTCAGGACCCTGAAAATGACCATATTTACTGGGGCAAGTAGACGTGTTCATTTTTAGGTCAGGATTTTCTTATTAACTCAAGGATCTGACAAATCATGGCCTCCAGTCTGGTAACCTGGAGGAAGCCAAAACCGAGCGGTCATATAAAACACCCACATGGCAGAAAGTATTACAATTCTGTACATAACTAACCTCCACAAGATTCAAGCACACAAACCCATGCAGTGTCATTATTGGTGTGATGCATCAACTGCTGAGTTAGTTGACATCATATCTGTTTTTGCATGCCGCAATGCAAACTTGGTACATCCAGATCAGCCTTTTATTTAACAATTATTCAATATGATTGAAGTTGCCTGCTATGATCTTTGATGTGGCATTGCTCAATTTTTTGATTCTGTATTCCAAACTATCACTATCGTCAATCTTAGAGTTTCAGTCAATCCAACAAGATTTTCAAATTTGACTACTGTTCTATACTAGGTGGTGTACTTTGCATTCGTCTTGGAGAAAATGTGATTGAATACAGCAATGAGTTTCGATTTTACATCACAACAAAATTGAGAAATCCACATTATCTACCTGAACTTGCAACAAAGGTATCTTTGCTCAATTTCATGATTACGCCAGAAGGTCTGGAAGATCAGTTGCTTGGAATTGTAGTTGCAAAGGAGAGGTTAGTAGTAGGCCTATATATTGGAAAACATAATATCTTGCTTTTTTATTATAGATAGTACTATTACAATATTTTGTCTTTGTTTAATATAGCTTGGATGTTACAAGCGTATTCAAGTTCTAGTTTGTATACCAGATTCAACGAATTAGATTCACCAATATTAATTTTTTTTTAAATGAGAATTTCATAAAAAATTAAATCTTAAAATCAATATTGATGATTCAAAAGTCTTGCGTCATGCTTACTCAATTATAAGGGATTTTAGAATCTTGCTGCACAATAACAATGATATCAGGAATCTTCTTGAAATTAATAACATCTTCTATTTTAACTTAGCCATTGCTGACTCCACATTCTTCTTACCATGCTAGGAATAAATGTGTACCTAATGTTTTATTTTAACTGATTTTGATAATAAAACATTTAAGACCTGAACTGGAAGAGGAAAGGAATGTTTTGATCTTGCAAAGTGCTTCCAATAAGAAACAATTAAAAGAAATTGAAGACAAGATTTTGTACACATTATCTGCATCGGAAGGAAATATTCTGGAAGATGAAAGTGCCATCAAAATATTGGATTCGTCAAAAGTTCTATCAGATGAAATTCAAAAGAAACAAAAGGTTGATATTTCTGCTGGATTTTGACTTCTCATATCTAAGTGTTTCTTATCAATTCTACTGGGAATCTGGTTAATCTCTCTATATTTATTAGCTTGCAGTTGGCTTTGCACTAGCTTCAAAAATCCATGTCATATCCATATAAAATCTGCAGTTAGCCAGGTTACAAGGTAAAACTAGATTTCTTTTATATTGTAACTTTTTGCTTTAATTTATGTAGATTCACAAATATGCTATAAATGTTTCATTGTTGTCAAGTTTTGAACATCAGCTCAGCGCTTGGTATATTGTGCTAAGCGTTAGAAACTTGCCTGCCATTGCACCTCTGATAATAATGCGGAACTTATACTTAATTAATAATTATTAATAATTAATTATAATAATTGAGGAACCATACATAAACTATACTAGGATCCGGTTTATTGGCCTTCGTGTCCCTATATCTTAACATCTCTCCCGCATAATTCAATTCAGTAAAAACTTTTCAAATAATAATATTTGATTCACAGATTGCTGATATAACAGAACAAAAGATTGCAGAATCAAGAGAAGGATATCGTCCTATTGCTAAACATTCATCCATTCTGTTCTTCAGTATCACTGATCTTCCAAACATCGATCCAATGTATCAATATTCTCTCACTTGGTTCGTCAACTTGTATCTCAACTCTATCCATGAAAGGTAAGTTAACTGACTGGCATACTGTGGTCAATAAGGAGCTATAAAAATCTCTAAAAAAGCTTTACATTTTTTATGACACATTTGTACATCTTCAGTCCAAGCAGGGCTGTGCATGAGGAGCTGATTCTAAGGTATTATTTTTGGTTGGATCAGGTGTTTTTTGGTTCAGCATTGCCAACCCATTCATTACACCTTGAGTAAGCACCAATGGGTTTTAATGTGAGATTTTTGAGTTGCATTGCCCACCTAATTAGGTTCATCTCTCTTACAACAATGTATCTCCATCGAACAAATGAATTGACAAAATATATATTTTTTATTTCAGTAACAAGTCGAAGATCTTGGATAAACGTTTGAGATATTTATCAGATCATTTCACCTACAATTTATATTGCAATGTTTGTCGATCGTTATTTGAGAAAGATAAACTGCTGTTCTCACTCATTCTGTGTGCCAATATCACCATGTAAGTACAGGCTTTAGTTTTTCCATCTCATTGCATTTCGTAACACTTAAATATATATATATGTATTTCTAATTGTATTGATTATTACTGAGTCAATGCATACATCAAAAAGTGTTCACTAACGCATAAATCCACTGCCATAATTTTATATAGTTTCGGTGAGTATTGGAAATTCAATTGTCACCTATAATTAGATCAGTCTCTTTTACTTATAAGTGGGTATGCATTACCTTGCTTTGAATATTATTTTTTATAAAATGTACCATCTGTTTATTCTCAGGGCCAAAGGAGAACTTGGTAAAGAAGAATTCATGTTCTTTTTGACTGGTGGTGTTGGATTAGAAAACAAACTTGCTAATCCTGACTCTTCATGGCTGAGCGATAAATCATGGGATGAATTGTGCAGAATGAAGGACTTTCCTCCTTTCAAAGGATTTATGTAAGATTTATTAACTTTGGTTTATCATTTTGGCTTGACGAGAGAGTTTAAAACATGGAAGCAATGCTCAAAGATCTAGTACATCAGTTGTATGCTGGATTAAATGAAAACCGTTTTCTGATGATTCAAATGGTTCAACTTTAAATTACAAATCAAGTCCACTTAACTTTAATTTTTTTTTTTACAGTGACAGCTTCCATGATAATATTCTGCAATGGAGAAAGGTTTATGATTTGAAAGATCCACAGAATGCACATCTACCAGCTCCATGGGATAAAAGATTAAATGACTTCCAACGTATTACTGCTATCAGGTGTTTGAGACCGGACAAGGTAAAGTTTTCTTCATGAAATTTTGGATGTTCCTTGTGAGTTAGAAACTATCACGATTATTTTAATTCATGTATTTACGGTAATTCAATTAATAATTTCCTTTTATTTTTTTGGCAAATGTTGAATAGATGTTCTCAAAAAGTGAATTAGAAAAAAAGTTTGAGAATTTAGAAATGCGCATTTTTTGGGATTTACATAATCAAAAAGAGTATTTTGTCATTAGTTTGAATTGGTGTGCTACGATATCATAATTTTCATCAAGTTTCATGAAATTTGAACCCAAATTTGAACTATTTGAAAAATGTTACTATATTTCGAATTTCATAAACGAAACGAAGGCTTTATAAGAGAAATATTAATTCATTATTCACTTTATAAAATTTGGCATATATTTCAATTTTGTTGCATAAGGAGTATTAATTATAATATTAAATTAATATAAAAAATTACATTTGTAATGCCTAATGGAAAATTTTAGTTCTTTTAACAACGACTGATACATTACATGAGTGTCTGATTGTTCAGAGCGTTGTTTTGAGTAGATAAAGATACGATTGTATGATTATTATCTTATTTTTCAGGTCGTGCCCATGGTGCGTCAATACGTTCAAGAAAAATTGGGTCATAAATTTGTGGAACCGCCACCCTTTGATTTGGCTAAAAGTTTTGCCGATTCAAATGCAACAATGCCTCTTATTTTTGTGTTGTCACCTGGAGCTGATCCTATGGCAGGTTAGTGTATAAACAACACACATAAACACACATAAACAACAACAGTTCTGAATTATTTTTTTGTATGTTCTATACGATGAATGAATGTGACTTTAGCATGTCAGCATTGTAGATATTAGTATATAAAGTTAAATTTCTAGTTTTCTGTATAGTATATTTTCATCAATAAGACTATGCCTTCAAAAAAAACTAATGAACTATTTCCATACCCTTCATGCATATACTGGTAACTGGACGAGAGGTGGTGGTTCGCCATATGATTACGTATTGTATTGACCGTATTGTTGACTTTCCCCTCCCCTGAGATGAATATAAAAATCCTATTCTAAGCTGTTGATCAATTTTGTTTCCTGGAAACATTACAGCATGTAAAAGTAATAAAAACTGCTCATCTCAATTTTTAAATAGTATTTCAATCTACTTTATCGGATGTTATTTCAGTGTGTAAGCACCTTCAGTCACATCCCTTGCTTGAAACTCAATAGCGCTCTCAGTTCCTTATCTATTCCACACTGTAGAGCATCGGACATATATCCATGCATCTGAATAGAATAACTTGTTAATTATCTCTTTATTGAACATGGACTGATAATAGGATGAGAAACCGTAGTTCACCATAGGATTAAGCCTTATTATTGACCTTCCTCTTCCTGGGATAAATATGTAAATCCTATCATAATCCTATATTTGTGTATAACATCTGATTAATATTGATTCAAATTATGTTAAATTGAATCAAACTGGATTATGTTTTTTCACTTTAGCTCTCTTGAAGTTTGCGGCAGACAAAGGATATGATGGTGACAAGTTCAATGCCATTTCATTGGGCCAAGGTCAGGGTCCCATTGCTGCCAGTATGATAACGGCTGCCATCCAGGATGGTACTTGGGTGGCATTACAAAATTGCCACTTGGCCGTGTCATGGATGCCTGCCATGGAGAAAATTTGTGAAGAATTTAATGCAGAAAACATTAATCCAAATTTCAGATTGTGGTTGACATCTTATCCATCTGATAAAGTTAGTCCAGATTTTTGTTACCACTCATAACTAATGTTTGTTTGTATCTTGGTTTTCATTTTTACACACTTTGAACTTGAGATTCTCAACTTGTGTTGCTATCATGGTTAAGACCAATGCTCTAACAATGTGCAACCTTTTATACAGGAAGGCCAGATACAAATTAGGGCATTGTAACGTCATGGGTATAGATAATAAATTGACTCAGATATAGGCTTTGCAACGCAAGGGGATTGGAATTACTCGCACATGCCAGATTCAACTAAATCACAAACTCGTTTCTAGAATTGGCACTTCTCGTGGGTCGCACAATTTTTCCTTGTGGGCCACAGGTTGCACACCCCTGCACTAGGCCATATTCACTAAATATTTTTAAATGGCATCTCCTGCTTAGGGAGAGACGTGGATTGAGTTAATAATACAGTTTCATATATCATGCAAAACAAAAGTTAATAATTTAATTGCTTAAGAGATGGAGCATACACTGTATTTTGTTTCCATTTGTGTGCTTATACCCCTGATTCGGGCAATGAAGGTGACATTTTTCAATATTCTTTTTATATTTTATTTCAGTTTCCTGTCACCGTTCTACAAAATGGTGTAAAAATGACAAATGAACCTCCCACTGGACTTCGGCAAAATATTCTACAATCTTATCTTACTGATCCTATTTCTGATCCTGAGTTTTTCGCGGGATGTCCAGAGAAAGAATCGGTATGTATTATCAATTATAATTCATCAATTCTGTATCTGATTTAACTAGAACTGTATACACAGTGTACAGGAGAGTAGAATTTTCAAATTTGTCCCAAAGGGAAGAAAAGCAAATTACACAGCTTAATCATATTGCGAAACAATGCTTTACAGAATTCAAACCTATGAACCCACAAAGAGTAATCAGTGTTGTGATAACAAAAGGATTTTTAATCATAGCGTGTCTGAGAAAACATACCTACAAGTTGGCCTCAAAAAACAGAACCCATTTTGAAGCATTCTGGATTACTGAAACTTCTGAGTACAATCACACACAAACAAAAGTTAATTTATTCAAGTTCAAAAATTTCCTTATTTTTTGCAGAAGTACCGGTAATTAAGAAATTCATTGTTTCTGATTTTTTTTTGGGATCACCCTGTGATACAGATACATTGTTGTTTAACTATTTAAATGTACCATAAGTGTATGTATAGTTGTGTATAAAATACATATTCTTTTTTTATATGTTCATTTCAGGTATTTGAAAAACTTCTATTTGGTCTATGTTTCTTCCACGCCTTAGTGCAAGAAAGAAGAAAATTTGGACCACTTGGATGGAATATACCTTACGGATTCAATGAATCTGATCTGAGGATCAGTGTCAGACAATTACAGGTAGAAAAGAGATTGAATTTGGTTGCGTCATTTATGAATATTAAGAGTATACCTTAAATATTCTTTTTGCTTATTTTGTATACATGTGTATTTAGTGAAAAGTAAATAAAAATAAATTGATTCAATTGTTATGAAATAAAATGATCTTCGTATTTAGTTTTGTGATCTTTGTTTTTTTTTAGACAAGATAGATATAAATTTGTGCAAAAAGCTCTTTTCGGTAATTGCTGTAGTAGTATTGATTTTTTTTAAATTTTCTCATATAATCGTTGCTTGAACCAGTCTATAAGCAATTATATTGCCTACAGAGGAGTTAGTTGCATGTTAGATGCAGTAAGTATTCCTTGTTAAAAAGTGTGAAATATTGGAATTTGTGGGCAATAACAATTTTTTATTACACAACCTAAATTCCTGTTTTTCTGTTGAATTCTGTTGAATTATTTGCTACTCTTCATGTAAATTGTATTCTATAATAGCAATAGCAAACAATCTATAGATAAATAAAAGGGTATGTTAAATTACTGGTTTCTATTAAAACTCGTGTTCTAACTTCTTTCTTTCTATTTTTCAGATTTTCATCAATGAATATGAAGAAACCCCTCTCAGTGCCGTCTCCTATTTAACTGGAGAATGTAACTATGGAGGTCGTGTTACTGATGATTGGGACAGAAGATTACTAAGAACAAATCTTGTTGATTTTTATAATATTAATGTTGTAACTGAACATAAATACAAGTTATCGCCAAGCGGAAATTATTACGTTCCGCCGAAAATGGAATACCAGGGCTATATCGACTTCATCAAGGTAAATATTAAATTGTCATGAATGAGCAGGTGGTCTAACTCGCCTTGTTTAAACTTTTTTATATATACAACGCTTACTTACACCTTTTGCTTCAAACAAGACCCTATACGAGCAGACACCGATATTTCACAATATGTATGTAGTTACTTTTTATATGGAAAAACCGAATCTTTCCGCTTCAGCATTGCCTACCCAATTTATTACACCCGGGACATGGGATTTGAACCCTCAACATTAGTTATATCTTGAGTCATGCTTAGTTCTGATAAGAAACCACTTATGGAAAGCAAGACACTAAACTTCAAAGGCTATCTGTGTGGATGTGGATTTTGTCAGATCAAAAAGGTCTTAAAAACTTTTTTGGTAAAATGAGGAAAACACATATTTTTGATTTTTGAACTCCTCAAACTTTTTATTGAAATGCTCTGGTGAATAGTGTTTATACTTCAGAAAACCAACATACAAAACATCTACTGTATTTCTTTATAATTTTTTTCAAATAAAATTTTTCGAAATTTCAAAAATTGCCATTTTGCCTTGAAACCTTCAATATATAAAATATATCTCAAATTTTGAACGATATGCTTCCGCACTTTTTAGATTATTATGTGTTTCAATAATTAACAAAATTATTTCTATTTTTTGCTTTAAATTTTACAAATATGTTTCTTCACTTGATATTTTCACAATACCCAGCGATTATTATTCAAGTTCACGGAAAAGGGGAAAAATTTGCTTAAGTGATGATATTCAAATGCAAGTGTGACCATTTTATAACTTTTGATCTTTCCTATTTTGTTCAGGCATTCCCGACCACCCAACTACCTGAAGTGTTTGGGATGCACGAGAACGTCGACATATCCCGGGAACTCCAGGAGACTCGTCAGCTATTTGACTCAGTCCTGCTGGCTATGGGCTCGTCTGCAGGAGGAGGAGGAGGAAAAACAGATAACGCACTTAACGAAATTGCCACAGATATTCTAGATAAACTCCCACCCAACTTTGATCTTGAAAAAGCTTCCGAGAAATATCCAGTACTATATGAAGAAAGCATGAATACAGTGTTGGTGCAAGAGATGGAGAGATTTAACAAGTAAGTTGAAGGAAATCTAGAAGATTTATCCGAATCATATGCATGCTTGAGTATAGTTAGAAATGTCGGTACTCGCATAGTGTGTATACCAGGTTAGGGTTAGGCCATAATTTTATTTCGTTTTTCCTTATTTTAGTTCTATTACGAGTTCGAGGACTGCCTGTGTTAGTCAAATGAATATATCCCGTGCCCATAGGTTTCAGTCCCTTTACACAACTTGATGTAAAGTAGGGGAACAAAATTAGTTATGTCCATATTGGTACACACACACCTGGAGTGCCGAAATTTCTTTCTTTTTTCCAAGTATGGTAAATATATTGCGCATAGCTTGGTGTGGGTTGATTTTAAAAGTTTAATTCATCTACTCATTTCGAATTCAAAGACAATGTGCATCTAAATTCCGAGTAGATTTATATTTGCAATCTAATTGGTGGATGACACATGAGTATGCATAAATCTATTTCCTCCATGTGCATGTTAATATATGTCGTGCCGCCTAGCTAGTTATGACAAAAGCTTTGAGTATGAGGGAAAAACCAAATCTGAACAAAAAGTGGATTTTGAATATTCAAACTAGCTGTTCATTATTTAAAATATTCTTATATCATATGAAATTATGCATTTGTCACATTTATAGTTTTTAGAGCAACAATTTTAACGTGATCGATGGCATAGTGGTTTAAGCATTAGGTTAAATTGTCTTGGCAATGCAAATAACACATCTCTGGTTCAAATCCAATGCCACCCTTCTCCCGCCCCACTTTACCCAGGGTGTAATAAATTGCGTAGGCAATGCTGATCCTGTCGTATTGAAAATATAACCATTTTGTTTTCCATTTGCTTTTTAGTCTCCTTCAGACCATTCGAATAACTCTTGTCAATCTACGTAAAGCAATCAAAGGGCTTGTAGTGATGAATGCAGAACTAGAAGGTGTCGCTAGTAGCTTACTGATCGGTAAAGTACCAGAACTTTGGGCAAAACGATCTTATCCAAGTTTGAAACCACTTGGAAGCTACATCAATGATTTCTTGGCAAGACTCAAGTTCTTACAGGTTTGTTAAAGTTTCTGTTCGAAACAAAGATAATTTGTATTTTATTTATTATTTTGTTGTCTTCTTAATATTGCAATCGGAATTATTATTAACTATGAATCAAGATGAATGGTGAGATTCAAAATTTCATAAACAGGTTCTCTTTTGTATCAAAATCGCTAACAACAGGTTCCCTCATTTTAGAAAATGTATGTCACTAAGTAAGCTGCATTACCATGACACCTGCTTTATGTAATTTTGAAACATACCTTTCCAAACACCAAATAAAGAGTTACGGTAGTTGTCAGCTGCATTGCACGAACCTATTTGCTGTGGTCACTTAGAAGTCGATTCATAGCCTATTTATAATTTAAATCTATAACTTTTCTATGTACAAGCAATTAGTCAATTTGTTATGTATAGTGAGTAACAGGGCTGCTCTCAACATCTTGACTTCTATTTTAAAAGTCATGAAACAAAATTTAATTCCTATTTACAGGATTGGTTTGATGAGGGTAAACCAGATGTCTTCTGGATTTCTGGCTTTTATTTCACTCAAGCTTTCTTGACTGGCGCTCGACAGAACTTTGCTCGTAAATATACAATCCCGATTGATAAACTTGCTTTCTCGTATCAAGTTTTACCAAAGGATGAAACTTCGGATGGTGCTCCTACGGATGGCGTTTATGTGATCGGAGTTTTCCTTGATGGTGCAAGATGGGACAGAACAACGTAAGTAATGCTAGTATTTACTAGGATGTTACAACATAAAAATACTCATTTCAGCCAGGTACTGGTTTATGACAAAATATTCAGCCAGAACTGAGTCACTTACTGCATTCTGAATAAATTCTGTATTTCAGGTTTTAATTTAACCATTACTTCAAATGGTTGTCAAATCATAACGTGTCTTTTATGTTGTTGAAAAACTTGAGTGAGGCTGCTGCAGTTTTGACTTTTGATTTAAACCAGTTTTGCATCTTATTTACAAACTATTTCCAATATTTCAGTGGTCTACTATCAGAGCAACATCCGAAAATTCTGTTCGATCCAATGCCAATTATCTGGTTCAAACCAGACAAAGTTGAAAACATTAAGGAACAGCACGATTACGAGTGTCCAGTTTATAAAACGAGCGAGAGAAAGGGAACACTGTCCACTACCGGTCACTCGACCAACTATGTCATCGCCATCAAGCTTCCGACAAAGAAACCACAAAGTCACTGGATAAAACGTGGAGCGGCCATTTTGTGCCAACTAGATGATTAGGTTTTTTCCTCAAATGCGTTACACTTTTTTCCTCCCCCTCACAAGTATGTTTGTGTGTGCATGTGTCATCTTTTTTCAGATATTTTTTTTTTAGATAAGTTCGATTTTTTAGGTTTTTTGGAGTGTATTTATAAATTAGGTTTTGATAAATTTTAAGTGCTAGGTTTATAGTAGTTGAGTTTTCATTTTTTTTATATTGTTGTAAAAATTTAATATACAGCGCAAAATAATCAAGACCACCTATATTAGAAAAATGCTTATTAGTTTATTTATTGTTTGAAAATAATTTAAAATATAGATTTTTGTAACGGTCTCTGACGTTTCGGAAATTTGTTATACGGGCAATGTTAATTTTGTTATATTATAAGTAAATGCTTAAAATCCTACTCCTAAGCATTTTTTCTAATATAGAATGGTTTATTATTTTCAATTAGTTTAATATAAACTGCATTATATGAATATATTACAGATACTTTTAATGAGTTAAGTTTATTATCATAGCGCATGCGTGTGTGTAGGCTTTGTCAGTTATTTTCTATCAAATTTTATCTGTCCAAGCATGATTTATAGATAAACTAGTTAATGATAACTATAATATATAAATTATGCTAGGCAAGGTATAATCTGGGAAGAAAATTCTTGACAAAGCATGAGTGATTGTAGTGTATTAACCTCCTGTATATTTTTTCGCGAATAAACGCGCGACGTTAGCCCCGTTAGCAGAATTTAAGTAAAGTAGCTGCGTGCTCCCTCTTCCCCCACCAATTCACCCTTTACCATACCCTTGTTGACTAAATTTTGCCATCAAAATACATTTTGCATAGCAATGTATTATTGAGAGACGACTTTAGACAACTGATTTTGTAGCGTACTAATAATATTTTAAACTCTTCATATAAGTTTAAGCAGAACACTGTTCCATTTTTTTATGTAGGTTTCATTACTTTTACTTAGGATAAATTTTTGTAACACTGTAATTTGTTATAATTAGTTATAGTTTGAAAAAAATAAAGTTTTGTTTGATAATATTGACTTGGCCTTTGTCTGCAAAATGGGCTTAATGAGTGGTGCCTGCTAAGGTTTACTAGAGTTGAACCAGTAATTCGAATGTTAGAGCCCATGCAAGGCTACAGTGCGGAATGCAGTCTATAATGTAACGTGATGTCCTGTATAATGGGACTCGAATGAGCAACTGATTTCACATTCCATGACTGAAGGTCTCACACATGTGTTTACTTGAATTCAGCTCCTAGCCACAGCTTTAGAGCCAACGATCATCGACCACCCTAAAAGAACTGCATATGTCTTCACAAAAACCATCCATTGAGAGATTGACAAAACTCATTTGGATGTGGAAGTACATTCCTAGAAGCAGGCCAATCTCAAAAGGCCCTGTGATAACCCCAATCCATCATAAGATCCCGGAAAAGTGGATTAGATAATGCTTTCTTCCTAAACCAGTCTAACAGGCAATTCGGCCAACAGACAGATACATAATAAATAGACAACAACACACTCTGTTGGAAATAGCAATCTAGGATTTGAGGAAGGTATTTGACTCCACTCGAGTATGAGAACACCATCATGTATGGTAAAGTCTCTAATGAGCTACATTGAAGCATCAACAAACAGTGTGAAACAGAGAACTATCTCCATTGTTACTTATTGCGGCACTAGATTGGGCCTTCTTCGACTTGGACCAATAATAGAGGGTTTGTTGTTTTACGACTTGCCCATGGCACCATTATCATGATGAAAACTGGAGCATTTTTAAGGGGAAAATCGAGCCTTTGTCCCAATACTACAATTTATAGCAGCCTCTCAACGAAGTTCATGGTAAAAGAAAAAAGTGGGTTATAACAAGAACCAAACAACTATGGAGCGTTCCCAGCATGGGACCGCCCCATTAAGCCCCGAAAAAAAGACGAAGACGACTGTCAAGTATATAATAATATAGTTCATGAGTACTTGAACATTCTAGTAACCTTTTGCTTCATGTATATATGATGACGCATTTGAATAATGATGAAAAGCAAACAAGTTAGTTTGAAAATTCATAAACTGATTGACCAGTGGGTGGAATAAAAAAGGCAGATCCCTACCTAGCTTGCATGTCAGTAAGACTTGTGTGCATTTATAGGGGGGAAAAAACACAAAAATCAACAATTTTATCAATTTATTCTTAAAACATTCCGTAAATATGTAATGAAATTTATGAATAAATGCAGAAAAAGCATGCAGCAATTTTCAAGCTTATATGAAAATACCGGTATAATCAGCCTAAATGCTTATGCATTTGAAGCATTCCACAGACGGCTCACAATTATCTGGAGTGAACGCATGTGACTTTCACAATGTTCAACAGTATTAGTGACAAGTAACTGTGTTAACAAATAATTTATATAACATAGTGCAATTGAGCTTAAAAATACTGAAATAAAGCAAGCGCAACAATAACGAAAAGATGTAAAAATGCAATTGAAAGTGCAATAGTACTTTTCAATGAATAAACAGGTATAGTTTAGGTATGGATGGAATCATGACGCAATCCACCAATTCTGACTGTCATCCTGGAAAATTAAAGACAAAAAGTACAAGTACCTGATGGTGGCAGAATTTATGGACAAATAATAATTAACAGATCACAAAGGAAGACGATAGAATGATTTGTTCTAAACTGATAAAATAAAGCCCGATAACTGAGCCTTGTGGAAGTCCATTCTTAGAAACACTATTTCAAAAGAATTTTTTCTCAGTTAACATAAAAAGAACACTAAGTAAAAGAGCAGAATAACATAATTTTATTTTACATTGCTGGACGTCCCATGATTACTTCAAAATTAATAAAATAGTGCAACTAGAATGGAGGGATATTGATAACGCCTTAGACTTCATTCAATTAGCTAGTCAACTTAAAATCAAATCTGCCGTCTGAATAGAAGACTTATAGTCCATTACAAAAAAACATTCCAATAGCATAGTTTATATATAGCCTGTATCTAGAAAAGTAACTTTGTAATATGTAAGATCATAATAATTGGTGCCATTATTTTCCAACACTCCAATACAAATCAACACTTAGTGTCATCAATAGACATTAGTTCAAACACAACACGAATTGCAATCCTCTAGTGATAATTGAAAGTTTGAAATATAATAATCAGCTAACTATATTGCAGCTAAAACAGCCTTCTTAAATGCTCAAAATTGCAAAATACCATATAACTATAGTGCATTTCTAAATTTAAAAAAAAATAAAAGTAACAAATGCAAAAAACATGCAATGGAAAATACTAAAGAAATAACACTACTAGCGATAAGATAATAGCGTTGACGAAGGCACAGATAACCTAATCCCAACTGCAGTATGAATGATAAAAACAAATACTACATGAATATTCCAAACTAAAGAAGTAAATATAAAGGCACTCAATGGGTTTATGTAATAATGAAACTAAAGCTATATGATTTAAAAAATAAAATATCAAAAAACAAGATACCCTCGAAATATTTTGTTGCAACACTAAGAATAAAAATGTGTACCATTCACAGCATGCTTTTGGTAGTTCGGTATGAATATATTTTTGTACCACATAGAGACAGAAACAAGAGAAATCCAGATTTTGAATGGCAAAAGTATATTACCGTTTGCAATATGACTGATTTGGAGGCAATGAATATTATAATATAAAAGGTACCCTTAGGGAGTTCAATATGGAAATAAATATGCAATGAGTAGCATGTAGGCAAACTTACATTGTAGGGCAAGTATATGTATAAGGATAGGTAAATCATCACATATTCAGGCTATTCTGAACCGTTGATAAAACAATAGGAAAATGAATTTATAAAACTAAGCTAATCACAAATAGCAATAGTGTATGTATAAGCTATAAAACAAAAATACACAGCAGATAAAAAGTGGTTTACATTACCATAATTTCACTGTGATCAAAATGGTGGCTGGGCTGTAGTGACGTATTTCTTATCATAAGTCTAAAAAGTTGGTACTAGTATATCAAAAGTATAAAAATTAAACAAATTTATTCATTTTAAATTCAGTCATATATGACATTTTGAAAAACAAAAATGGTCCAAAGAAATATTTTGTACTATTTAGCATGGCAATGCTAGTAGACACGGTTACGTATATACGAGAAATTTGGAAAAAAAAATAGAACCTGTTGTATAGAGAGTATCCATACATGCAATTTCAACATTGAGTGTTAGAATAAAATCTATCAAATCTGAAATGATATGAAATGCAAAAAGCCATTTATTTAATCAAAAATTTTAACATATGGATCACCCAAAATATTGAATTTTGTGATTAGAACATACGCTCATTATAAGAAATAGCATACAACACTTGGCGCTATAGAGTACTTCAATATGTTAACAAAATGAGTCAAACACCGCGCCAACTACCATATCCATCTTTGGTGGGTTGTGAAAAATTAGGATGAATATACAATGTCCCACTAGGCACTTATTTTGCAATAAAACTTCGCAAGTGCAGACTTAACTATTATGTGAAAAAATGTGATAAAACAGGATGTAATAAAGCAAAAGATAAAATAACATAAAAATATGGAAGTTCAATAGAAGCTGAACTGCATGGACTATCTTTGTCCTGTGAAAAATAAAACACAAAATTATTATCCACTAAACAGTAAGGAAGGAGCTTCTATTTTTGGAAGGTCTGAAATCTCTTCAGTCTAGCATTGACTGAGCCTCCAATTTATAGCTGCCTGTCATAGGCTGTGGACACATGGTTTGGACAAGAGGACCAACATAGTTGGGTCAAATGCTCTGACAATCAGGCTATATTGCCAATAAAACACATTTATTGCTGTGAAGTAAAGATTAGAATAAGTTACATATCATCAGCTGAAGGATTTTTTGAAATGTACTGCTTACCTTAGATCCATATGATCTTACGTCGTAACATTTGTCATCTGGAGGTTTCCGATACCTTCAAAAAATGACATTTTGGCTTGAGAACAATTTATTCATAATTCATGAAAAAGTGCCGTGAAATGATTTCAAGCTATCTAAAACTTTTTACTATCATTAAGACATTTATTTATCAATATCAACTTCTTACAATGAGTGAAAAGATTAAACAGCATCAACTGCAAACAAGACAGTAGTATAATATACATTTATCCATTTTTTCCTTTGTTCAAAAAGCTAATAACATTCATTTAGGGATTGGTCAGTCGACCTTGCAGTCTTCCCTTGCGATTATATTTTACCATCATTGCTTGCTTTTTTACCTGCATTGTGTACTTTTAGGGCATTCGGAAAATATCATTATCTCTGTCTGATAAGGCAAAATATATAATAAAGCATCAACAAATTTGATTTCAAACTTATTCTGTTAAAAAGAGCTTAAACTGGGAAAAGTATTCATCAATAGCATGGCATTACCATTGAAAAGAAATTGACTATGACTGGAACTTCCTATGAACAACCCTAAAACAGATTTTTAGAAATGAGAAAGCTATTCAACCTAACATAAACTTACCTGATTGTATCATTAGCGCATGTTTCATCAATTGTAACATCAATAGGAGTATTATAATAAGGTTTTACTATTGAACAATCTTCTTGGCATATTGCTTCAGTATCTCTCACGATAAAAAGTAAATTTGTATTTTCAATATAAATTGAAGTAAATGACCTAACAAATAAATACAATAGTTAACGAGACGAAGAATTGGTTACATACAGGAATGACTAAACCCAAAGAATTTACTATTTCGAATATATTCTAACGTAGGGATTGGCAAGGTTTTTGGACCAGGGGCCATAAATTGTGCCCACCTAGACTGGCGGGCTATGTAAGTGTGACATAAAAAGTTACATTTTATGAACAATATATTTATTGTCACAAAAGCAAAAGTGGAAAACAATGAGCCACGTGCCAAAACTAAATTTAATAGAAATCTCAACAAATTCCTTAAGATATTTTAAACTAAAACATTAAAATTGATTGTGGCAGCATCAGACGGGCCAGATTGTATCACCCAATGGGCCGGATTTTGCCCGTCCATATCATTTCTAAAGTAATCTGGAATATATCCTATATTTGGTCATATTCAACAAGAATCAAATAGAAGTAAAGATATATTCAATGATTTGAATTTGCAAATGCGGGATAGCTATGATAAACAACGATTTAAATTGTTTGATTTCTCATCTTTCAGAAATTAACAGGTGTTTTTGGTTAACAGACTGCAATAGCTGAAATTGATAATATTCGAAAAGAAAATATTTTCAATTATTTATAAATCTCAGCTAAAAAAAAATGAAATCGGTTATAATAATGTATTTTTGACTTTGGAATATTCAGAATTTTAATTTAAAATGCACTTGACCCAATGTCTTTGATATTAATGCCCCCAAAATATTTTTGTGTGCACAGAATAGTAAATTGTGTAAAGATGGCTATCTTGAAATATTATTATAGAATATACCTTTCACAAAAATATGTACAGTCAAACTGTCCAAATAACATAGGACTGTTCGGTCCAAAATGTAAAATCGGAGTTTTCTCAACACAATGTTCTCGCTTTGTTGGTATAATTGAACCCGTAGGTGCTGAAGAATGAGAATGTCCAAACTCAAACAATGAATGAATTCCGAATACAGCAGATTGTGCTAATGTATAAAAGAACATCCTTGCACAAGATGACAACCACCAACCTAAGAATGTAAGTTTTAGTTAGACGCTGTACGCTATAAAATTGAAACATGGCTATAACTCTCCTAAGTGATTCAAGAGTCTTGCTGCACACTAACACAAATATATTTCTGTAACGTTTCATCTGACCAAGGTCAGACTTCTTCAGACATACATAGGTATGTCCCCCTTAAATAGTATAAAAGGTATGTTGTGAAGCATTATATTCAAGCAAATCTAATCAAGTGAAAATCATAATCATGACTGAGTTCACGAAAAAAAGAATTTCTAATATTCCAAAATTTTAAATTGATATTGCCGAAACAATAGTAATTCAATTGGCCTGAACCAAACTCTCATTTCAGTATCTAACTTTCTTCATTAAACTTATGAATGCCAACATTCTAAAATGATATTTCAAAGTGAAGTGGGTTAATGATAAAAAAAGGGAGACAGGAGGGAAAATAAATAAAACCATCCCGAGATGCGAATAACTATTTATAGAATCCTATAAAATAAGTACAAAATTTACCGAACGATAGTAGATCAGTAATTGTAGGTACAAAGCATCTCGGAATTCCAGCAGAATTATCATTTATTGGTCTTTCGCAAACAGCTTGATAATCATACATATGATATACATCGTATATTTTCTTATTCACGAGACTCCTCATAAATTCACCATCAACGAGACCAAAAAATTTGCTCACCTGATAGAAATTACAATAATCAAATTCTTTAAATAGAAACTTCATATTTTTAATAAAAAAGAACATCCTTTCCATAATGCATATTTGGAAAAGTGTGAATAATGGACTGTCTGGATACCTCATTCATGTCTTTAAAACCACCCCTTGAAAATTTGGCCAAATAAGTTTCAAAAATATATCATACAGCAAAATTTATGTGATATCAATTTATTCATTATTATTACTTGTATGGTCATTAGAACTGGCATAGTAAGTGAATCAGTAATATAAGATATTTTGTTAAATAATTATATTCTACTCCCCATGGTGAGAACGTATTCTATAACTGAAGGAATAATACTGGAATCAGCTAGCAAAATGGTATAACAAAATATTTAAGCTTAGTTCAATACTCAAACCAAATGCTTCTTATGCCATTATTTAAAAAAACACAGTCATGGATCCAAAACGAATTAAAATTTTTGGTAATAGTAAAATCTCACTAAATTCCATCACTGAAAAATTGGTGTTTATTATATTTTAGTTGAAATGAGCGTACCAAGCATCTAAAAGTAGATTTACTCCACGTAATAAACACTTACATCATCATAATATTTCTCTTGATTTGAAGCAATCAGGAATCCACCATCATCCAGAATCAAACATTCAGTATTCTGAAAGTAAAAACAAGTACAGTATTCGATGATAATTGATAACGAACCAAAATTTTTCCCAGTAACTTATTGGGTGCATGTATGACTCTGTTATGCAGTAGTATGACTCTGATGTAAAACTATATTCCTAAGGGCCTCATTCTATATTCTTAAGAATGTGATATTCGAATCTTGTTTTCCCCGACCTCTAACAGAGAGTAATGAATACATAACTGTTGGACATCAGCGGAAAAAATTTGATTAAACAAAACTACAAAATTATCAACAACAATTCAGTTTTATGAGGTATAGCATATTCAACCAAGACTATATATGAGATCACATTTCGGCTTGCGAAATATATTTCAGATAGCAGCCTTAATTAATGGTGGCAAATGTCTAAAGCAATTCATAAAAACTTTACTACAATAAAAATATACCTCAGTGTCATTGCAAAGCATATCCATTCCTTCTGTACTACAATTGACAGTATTGTTACACTAAAAACAAAAGAGAGTAATGCTGAAATATATGGACACAAATGTCAAACGTCACATAAATATATGTCATGTAAAAGTGAATTACAATAAAACAGCAAAATTATGGATTAAATATAGGACTCAGAAAAAAAATTTGTGTGGTCTGTGGAAGATAATTAGGTCCAGAGGATTGCCGTATGGTGGTTCATGTAAGCGCTGGTTGGTTACAGCTTTCTTCCCCATCAAGTCCATGTATCTCAAACAAAAAACTGGCTAACAAATCCCATTTCAGTCAGACTGTTAAAAAGAAGAGGCCGATGGTGCCCATCTGATTGAGCCGCTTATCAACTTTCCTCTCCACTTGGATTAATACGAAAATTTGATCCTATTCTAATAGCCTTCCAGCTAATTCTCCAAGTACAGAAAATTTAAAATTAACTGGTTCAGTATTTGATACCAATTTAAAAATAATAAAGAATACAGAATAACAATTCAGCAAAACAATTCACTACTTCACGCATAACAATGGTATCTACAGTAAATAAAATTTGGCAAAAAGAACCCTTATTGGTAATATTGATCCTCTTTATTACAATAACGAACAAACAAATTAGAAATACTTTTTCATAATACATACCCTGTAGGCGAGACTAAACATATTTTTTTGAAATGTATCTGGATGTAAAACGACTCCAGTTACCACAGGAGAGATAGTTGGTTCGTCACCAGAAACCCTGACAACTTTGCTTGCCACGATATACCCTCTTTTAGGTGTACTAGCGGTAGGTGGAGTATTGGTTGTAGAGTCGCTAGTGGTAGTAGATTCATATGGAGATGTTGTGGTTTGATATTGTGTGGTTGTTGTAGTTTCCGTATTGTTAGGTGTTGTGGGTTCAATAGTTTCAGAAGATTCTATAGCAGGGGCATCGACGAAAGTATATATTGTCCATTGTGGCTTATGGATTGCATGTCGAAGATACATGCTGTCACGAGGATTAGATAAAACAGCCTGTATTTCCTGTGAATAAAAAAAAAATGAAATAATTGTAAATATGCCCCAATCGCGTGGGGCAATGTTGAATGAGAAATTGACTCATCATTGTAAATTCATGGCAATTAAATTTAGTAACACAGAATGTTTGAATGATAAAGTAGTTATTATGACCAATATTTCCTTTTGTACAAATTTTTCATGTCTTTCGAAGGCTTCCAAAAATCAAGAAGTAACCATATTGAATATAATCAATTTCAAATATGAATAGGACATCCCCAGATATCAAATAAAATAAACACACCTTTTTAATTCGGTCATCACTCAAACTTTCAATATCACCATCAGTCTGATCAGTAAAATTCAAATACTTTGTTCTTATGAAAGACGGAGTTTCTAGAGCAGTGTATAGAGCAAGGACACCATCTCCATATTTGATTGAAGAATTGGAATCCCAAGAATTAGATGCCATATCATCACTAACATATGAATGCAGCAGAAGGCCGGAATAAATCTGGGAAGACATATTGCCTGCAAAAGAAAATATTGAGTTGAGTCAAAAATATGTTGGTCGGGTGGAAAAGGTTAACAAACTTGTACAGGCTAACCTGAAAAACAGAGCCCATAAATTTTGCATCTACTTGTATGAAAATAAAAAGAATTTATTCAACACTTCTGTTTGTGTATAATTGTATACAAAGGTTTCAGTAATCCAGGAAGCTTCGCACAAAAAGTTATGCTCTATCTAGAATATATTCCAAATGACCTGGGTTCTGTTTTTTGAGATACCCTGTATCATTTCAATACTTCAAACATTATGAAATAATATTCAATTGTAAAATCACTAATATTTAAAAGATTTTGATAGTGCAAAAAGAGAAAATAATTCCTGGTATTGTTTTTTTTTAATATGGGCTGTGGTGTCAGGGACAATTTACACCAGACTCTGTCTGACTCTAAAATTCTGAGACATGCAAGTACAATTCTAGATCTAACATATGAATCTGGGCTGACACGACTTTTTACACGCAATATTGACTCTAAAGTCCAGTTCCCATCTCCACAAAATTTTTAACAAAAAACTTTGACGTATGCAAGGCTTGTTTGATTGTCTGTTGGGAATTTTCAATCAACTTTCTTAGTAGTCAACAATAATTTTAACTAGGATTATTGCTGTTAGAAGTTAGAATTAGAAGAATAAATTATTGAAATTTCTATTTTGGATGTGACTCCCAACCCAAGTTTAAAAATGCAGTTCTGGATACAACTTCAATATCCATATATCCTGTCAAACTCAGACCCCACAGCCTTGCTTCTTACAATGAAAATTTGCGTAAACAAAATTCTTGATAAATCATAATGCTTTTCATGCATATAGAAATAATAATAAAAACAAAAAAAATTATTTCAAATATATAAAATTCAAACACATTAAATATCCCCAGTAATTATTAATGAAAATGAATACGGTAATAAAAAACACAACTCACAGGATATTTTGGACAGACTTTCAATGGGAACACCTTCATTAAAATTTAGATCAGCATCAGTGGCATCGGTACTGTTCTCTTTCAGTTCACATGGATTGAAACTGACAGCTTCTCTGCAAAAAAATCGCCAGGAATGGTTTTTTAAGATAATTTGACATTGAACAATATCTTTTTAGCATGCATTAACTTGTCTATGTTGGCATTGCAGATTACGAATATGTGGTGTAGTTGGGTTAGTGATCCCACCCCACACAAGGTTTAAAATTCAAATTTAATTTATCAACAATCAAAAAGTATATTACACATCAACATAATCGTCTTAGCTGTTTGCATTAAAATCCATAATATCGTCAAATTTTATGATGTTAATTATCTAATGTCTCAGATCATTAATTTTTTAATAGTCGAGACTTTTTGTAGGGCATATTATACGATTATCGTTCCAGACAAGGCCCTGTAGAAGCAGCAAGCTACTTTTTTAGTTTTATTACTCATCGATTTTAATCGGTAAGTATGTTGATAGGTATTTGTCTGTCTGTCTGTATGTCTGTTAGATGCACGCAACATCTCACGAAAGCGAGATTGAATCTATTCCAGATTTTGCATGTGCATTCATCACATCTCAGACTAGAAGCCTATTGATTTTGGTACGAATTATGTCGTATAATTAGCGAGTTATTGATTAATTAGTGATGGGACACAAGGTGTCACTACAGAGTAAGAGCGCTGTTCTGGGGGATCCCCTAACTTTCGATCGATAAGTCTTCGGTCTCTGACCAATATTCTCGTTTATTACTTACTGGGTAAGGTTATGGCAATGGGATTTGAGATTTCAACCTGCCATGTCACTATAGTTCATAAATCTTAACGCTTTAACCAATAGGCCACCGAACCTACTTCAAAATCCTTAATTTTTGATATAATTTAGCACTATTTGATTCAGAAAATTGGCATTTTGCGTAAATAATTTCATGATAAGACAGTCTTTTATTATGAAAATTTAATATTTGAAAAAACTGTGGAAAATAGTGCACTAATCAAAACATTATTTATAATAACTATCTTCTGTTACCTAATTCCAAACAAAATAAATAATAGATTAGTCCGAATAATCATGTGTCGTATTGATAAATATTAAAACTCCGAATTGTTTAAAAGTAGCTAGATCATTACAGAAATCACTTAGTTGTAATCAGAGACAATTACAAAATCCATATCTCATCAATATTTAGGAACTCCACCAAACATTGATGACTTACTTTTTGGCACAAGGTGTTGAATATAGGAGAGTTGTTGTATCGGATGATTGATCAGCCATTAATTTTTCCAAAGTTAAATCTGGATAAGAAGTCGAAATAGCATCCGTGGTATCAAGGTATTTCAACTTTGATGAATGAATACCGAGACCGAACCTGTAACATAGTATTAAAAAGAACTTATTCCAAATGTCTGAATTCATCATCTCACAATATAAGTGAACGACGTAGCAAATATGCTACTGTTATCGTCTGGCAACTCGTCACGCCAAAAAACAAGCTAGGTATCTTCCAACCCTAAAATGGTCATCTATATTTTTTTTTGCCAACACAAACATAGTCAATAGGGCACTTTCAGCAATGCAATGGAGAAACACTCAAGCCTCATTTGTTGTCTCTTGCAAAAAAATGTCTATGGACATGATGCAGAAATAATAAATAATATTAGAAATGTTAAAGGCATATCAACCAACCAAGCAAGCTTTCAAACTCTGCTGAAGATATATGCCAAAAAAGTATGGGCTATATACATACTTGAAAACAGTTCCAGATATTGAAGCATATTCATATCTATAAGATGAAGTTATCAGATATTTTCTACCCAAAACGAAAGGTTTTATCAATGATGAAGTACCGGTGCTACTCAGATCATTAATAATGTCTTGTCTAATCTAAAACATAAAAGAATTACAACTATAAGTTTTGCTCATTTTACACTTTATAAACAAAGCTTGAATAATAATAAAATGTCTTTTCTTCCAAACAGATGAGAAAAACAGATTCCCGACCTGACGTTACAAAGCTGAACATTAATTACACACCTGAGTGGGCTAAAAAATCTTTGAAAAAACAGATTTTTTCAATATTAAAGTACTGAATTTTTCAAATCAATTGGTCCACTTCTTGCAAAAAAAATTTTTTTTCTCAAAACAACAACAACAATTGAGCAAAATGTTAGCTAGTAAATTATTCACAATATTGTGCAAAATACAATCAATCTTACCTTAGCGATATTAGGATGTTCTAAATCAGCAAAATCAACAGACATTACATCATCATGATTTTCCTGAAATATAAAGAAATAAAGTTAAAAATGACCAGTAAGAATAAAACGAGTATGCTGAAAAAAATTGAAAACGTGGAAGACCTGACAACCTCACCTAAGATTGATTCAAATTGACTGACAAACAGCAGGAAATTATAAGATTTAAAGCTTTAATGGTTATTATGAATAATTCAGTAAACAATTGGAAAAGACATAAGCAGGAAACAACGACTTTTGATTGTTAAATTTTTTAATTAGTGTCATAAATTAATTATTTCACTATCCCGAGCAGAGTTTTGACAAGCAACAAAAAATGATGATTTTTAGAAATTATTACTAAAATAGCGTTGCGAATACCATGCAAAATCATTAATGATTTTAATATAACCACATTTATATTTCGTTGCATAATTAATGCATTGACATTTTAATAAAAATCTTGCTGAATTTGTCATTATAATCTCAACCCATTCCCAGAGGAGATGTCATCAACAATTACCAGTGTTTATAAAGTATAGTCATCTAAGTATCTTTTCAAGCGTCCCGAATAATATTCGTATCATGCTTGATCAGAGAGTGTTATAATGTTAATATGATGTAATACATCAGTTGTGTTGCTTGTCATTCATTTTCCTTACCTCTATTAAATTTGGATGCATGATGGCAAATCCATTGTTGTCAATCGCAAAAGGGTAATAGTCATGTCCCATCTGAAATTTATTAGAAAATAATAATGCTGAATTTATGAAATCAATGTCATAATACAGACTCGTAATATTTTCAAGTTTCATTTTTTTTCAAAATAAAATACCAAAATATGCAACGTCTATTTGCTAATTTGTCAAAGCAGTGGTAATATTCGTAAGTCAAAATCACTTAATTATGCATGGTAATTAGAATTATCATTAACTTTACAGGAATACGGAAGAAGATAAATTGAATATTAAATGATCCTTAGTGCTGATAAACTGCGGCCAACCAGCGATGTCTAGAGCAAGGTACATTAAAATAACTTTTATTAAAATTTAGACTTTTGAATAAAATACAGAAATAATTTCATTTCACAAAGTTGCAAATTACTTTTTTGTGACAAGATCATATTATGATTCTGTTCAAACAATTAAAATATATGAACAAAAATAATGGTGGAATTCAAAAATTTGGAAAGGCAACAGAGTGCTTTCTACAATGAAGAGAAGAAGCCTACAGAAGAGAAAATAACATACATTCGGATCTGTGATAGCATCTTTAAGATCTTTCAATACAACATCCATTCCAACGACTCCAATTAATTTGTTCTCATCATGTACTGGTGTTGATCCAGATAATATAAAACCAAGGCCAAGTTTATCTCCATATGGAAGACTCCATCTGACTTTCTTTCTAAAAGAAATATATTTATGTCGAATTATTAACCATTATGTCATATGGCCCCTTTTCAAAATTTATGTGGGTAGCGTTTAAATTGAAAAAATGTTGAATTGAAAAAAATCTCTATTTTACGTTAAAATGAAATGTTTTTCTATAGCAATTTAATTTTCAAATATAAATAATGGCCTCTCAGTTGAATTACAGGCAAACTAATTAAATGAATTTGCATTGGCAGTACGTAAGGATAAGTTACATTAGAAACACTGAATCAGACTCAACGCTATCGATTGCCGACTAAAGAGGGAGTAGTTTTCATGTTGTTTTCAAATTGATTGAAGCGAGACTGCCATGAAAGAATAACTTTGAAATTGACCGTGACCCGTCAAACTGAACAAAAACAAGAAAGCCTTTATCTACATATGCAGTTTTCTCAAAGTTGAATTGACTTAGTTTGTTGAATATGAACGAACATGGAGAAAGTAAGAAAACAAAGCATAACAAACATGATTAAAGTTATTTCACACACACTAAACATACTTGGTATATTCCAGTAATAAAAAAGGATTACATGTTTAATAATATACATAAATAAAGGAAATTGTGATCTTTTGTCGAAAATGTATAATTGTACTACATATGTAGAATGTACACATATTTTCAATTCCGTAGTTACAGAATGACCCAAAAATCAGAGTCCAGGTCATTTGGAACATTTTCTAGAGTGAACATAAGTTTTTTGCACAAAGTCTCCTTAATTACTGAAACTTTTAGATACAATCATGCACAAACAGAAGTTCAAGGGTTAAATAAATTTTCTATGAATTTATGGATACCTTTCTTTTTTGGCTGCCCTGTATGTAATTTTTGATGTCTCGCTAGGAGAGCAGACAGCGCTTTTAGCAATAGTTTTACTCGTGTATAGATATCAGGTGTTGAATAGATTCCCTTTACAGAGATACATACCGGTTTGCTTTTAATAGGCATGTTTTATGTGTAACAATTATGGTCCGAACATATTATATTGTAAGCAAATGTATAAGTAATTGCTAACAAACAATTGAATAAATGTAGATTTACGAAAAACAGGATTTAGGGAGTATGCAAACTTGAATCAGCAATAGCAAAAGACATTTATGTATAACATTTTGCCACAAAACCGAATTATACTGGCACATACGGTAACCACATATTATCACTTTTGTCCAATCATGTTTTTTAAGAAATCAATTCGGAAATTGAATATTGATATGTAAATGCATAATTCCATAATTGGAAACTTTTGGATCAATCCAAGAAACAACATGAATAACGGGGACATCCTCCAAAAATCAAGGTAATTAAACATTTTATTCATGCTAAAAAACAAAAACAATGTATCTATACACAAAATTAGCATGAAAACTGGCCAATAATGGCCAAAGCTAATGAATATTAAAAATCGTGTTTATTATGGAATATTGGTACTATGTTTGTTATTTTCAGTGGAGAAGTTTTCTTAAATAAATCCTTGTAAATTTCTAGAGATTTTGTAATAAGTAAATTTAAAAATGCTAAAGAATGGAACTTTTTTGTTCGACTTCCCTTTTCTAGAGATACTAAAAGTTGAACAAGCATTTGAGACCAGGAAAAGGGACAATTTTTTACAAATTATTTCTTAAAAGGAAAAACAATTGCATTGAATATACCTTATCTCAATTTATTCAATTCACCAGCATCCATAAGGTTCAGTCAAATTATACCATTGTAAAAAATTACCTAAATTTATCAACATATTTAGTCCTAATCATTAGCCAAAAACAACCCTGAATTGCTTTTATTTAAATTAAAAGGTTTTTCGAATTGACTGAATTAGTTACATAGTTTTGAATATCAGTAAAGATGATTTGTGCTGTTATTTGGACAGATTTTCTAACTGAGCAGGCGGATTAACATTAAATATTAATAAAAATTCTGAAAGAAATAGGGTCGAGCAAATCACAAGTGATTGAGTTTTAATAATAAAAGAAATGATTGGGAAGTCAATATTCTGACTGGCAGAAATGTTTTCCTAAGTCTCATTTTGATGAATGGCAATATAAAATGTTTTTTGATGTTCTCATAATTTGAATAGTAGTTCCAGACTCCAATGTTGATAGGGAGTCAGCTTTCATACTCAAAACAAATCCCTGCCAGTAAACTCAAGGTGACTTTAAATTGAATTCCTGAACCATTTTAGATGATTGGTGCCTCATGGTTGAACTTCCACAATTTTCATGTCAAAAGGGTAGAATTAAAAATTCATAAATGTATGAACTGAACTGCAGTGATAGTTCAAATGTAAATGTAATAAACATGTTCCAAGGAACAGTGACAATTGGGACAAGTCTAGAGATGTACCATTGTAACAGAATCAGATATCGAGCAAAATCGATATTCTTGTGTGATGGGGAGAATTTTCATCATGTTTGGAAATTTTGTTTTAATATTGAGTAGTGCAACATCAGTGACCATCATGTTTCACTTTTTGCTTAATACTAAAACTGTTTTCCTAGTTAAAGCCATCTCAGCATTGCTTCTGTGTCACAGTCAAAGTGCTCATCGGTCCCCCCAAATCGCTCCGCAGACCCCCCCCCCCCCATTGAGAACCAATATGATGGTTAAAAATGATGCCAAACAGACAAATACTTCAACTTGTCTATCCTATGCACTCAAGAAAATTGTATATACATTGATGTTAATTATATTACGTGTATCGGTATCAACATTATTGGTATCGGATCGGTATCGGCAAAACAAAAAAATATTAGTGCGTTTCTAAAAAATAATCAAGTTTTTATAACATATATTTTCACGAACAAAACAAATAACAGATATCTTACTCTTCTGCAGAAACAACCTCACTGATTTTCACCAAATAATTTTGTACATTTGATTTAGTGGCCGTATAAGATGGAACAATGTAATAATTTCCTCTATTTTTGCACGCTATTTCTTTTGTCGTCTCTGTTCCGTAAAAATGTTTCCCGACAGTAAAAGAGAATATTCGTTTCTGAAAGAAGAAAATTTTTTCAGATAAATAAAAAAATAAACATTTGGTTATGTTACACAAATCAACATTTATGGAATGTAAAAGTATCTAATTTCACATTCAAGTTCGTTGTTTGGAGAACTGAATCTAACAAGAGCATTCTAGAGGTTCGGTGTCTTTTAATTCTGTAAAGATTGCTCAAAGCAAAGTCATACATTATAATCTAGGAAGGTTAGAAACTCACTAGAGACTAACACTAAAAAGATCTTGATAAAACTTGAATCAAAATACCTATGAACAGTAAATATGAAACACAATGAAAAGGGGGATTTTGGCTAAAAAGAGAAACTTAAAAAAAATCTGTTTTGGGAAAATGAGGAAAACATATTAATTTTTGACTTTTAAACATCTACAACTTTCCACTGAAATACTATGGTGTATATTGCTTCAAACTCTGATTAGAAAACCTGCTCAAAAAGCTGCTTTTTCTTAGCAATTTCGTCGTGAAATTTTCCAGATTATAACCACTACAGATTAATATAAAAAAAATAAATAAATGATTGAAAATTTCCAGTCAGCAATCACTAAAAATGCCAATACAAGAACCAAATATCATCTCACATTTTCGTTTGAATTCCATGCCCGCATCGCCTCACTTGGATAGATAGCATCACCATCAGTAAAAAACATAACCATAGGATTGCATTTAGCTGAATAAACATCTACATGGGTAGTGAGTTCTAATGTTTTAAGAGCAACATTGAATCCTCGTTCAATATTCGATTTGTTATGAATTGAGATTGTTTCGACCCAATTTTGTAGCAGCTGTAAATAAAAAAGATCAACAAGCATTGATAGGATATAAATAAGACAGCTACAGAAATGCTCAAAATATATAGTCATTCAAATAAAAAAAATGAAAAAAAAATTTACCGGTAAGCGTTAATCCAAATTGAGGTTTTTGAAAGTTTTATCTGGCAAATCAAAAATATTTCTTCATTTCTGGAATCTCGCATCAAGCTTATTTTACACAAACAATGTAGATTAGGCTATTAAAATTCATATGAAATTTCTGCTTCTAATTAACAACACTTCCAATTTTCGTCCCAAAAGATGTGAATTGATGAAAAACCAGTACAATTTGAATTACATTCATTTAACAGTAATTCAACACAATCCAGTTGAGTTCTTACTTGGTTTAATGATACTGTCACACATTAAAACTGCGCTAATCATATTTGGCATGTAAATTTGGGGATTTAGAGTTTTTATATTAAAAATAAGTAGTTTCTCTTAATTGGACCATTTGTATGAACAAAATTCTCTCCCCGGAAAAGAATTTTATTTAATTTATGAGCGGAAATTTTATTTTGCATTTGGGTGTAGTGTTTGTTGGGAATATTTTCTCCAATTTAGTATTATTGTAATAATTTAAATTTTACAAAAGTCAGAATATGTGCGCATATGGCTAGCTAATAGCTAGGGATCTACTGAAAATGAACAACGAATAGAAATATGCATCGGAAGAGAGAATACAGAAGTGTTCCAAATTGATAGCGAGAGGAATTTATCAAAAAAGGTTGGAAAACACTGAATTAGATGATAAACTTCGAATCGTGAGGAAGTTTTTCTTCATTGAAATTAAAAAACTTTAGAATTTAGGCATCTTGAAACCTCTACCTGTTTATTCCTCGGAGTAGCTTGAAGTAACCCAGTACATTTCTCATTGATGAATTTGTATTCTTCATTGTATAATACCACGTTAACAAAATCGTTGGTTGTCAAAGTGTCAAGAAAATCACGAACTAATCTTTTAAATAAATTCAATGTCAATCCTTCTACACTTCCACTGTTGTCTATCAAAATTATGACATCTTTTGGCGATGACACACTCTGTAAAAAGGAAATTGTTTTAAAAATGCACGATAAGAATACACTAAAACAGGATTTCAATCCATATTCTATTGTTTACTCCTTGCTAAATTTCAAAAGTGTACAATAAATGAAAAACAGAAAGGTGGTGCTGAGCTAGACAGTGTCTTTATAGCAAAGAGTGCAACAATATTTATTGAGCAACAGAGGACGTTGCAACCCCAACAATGTCAAATACTTCCTTGCTTGCCAAATTTAACCCCAATGGAGGTGAAGTTGACCCAATCCGAGCCCTGAAAGGCAAGGCATTGAAAGTATTTGATTGAATTATTTAAATAAAGCAACACTACTTATAAGAGTCCAGCTGCACACTAACACAAATGTAATACAGAAATACATTTGTGTTAGTGTGCAGCTGGACTCTTTAATTGAATAGAATAGTCATGTTTATTCCAGCTACAGTATCCTTGCAGTATTCGCATACGGATCCACTAGCATAAAGGCATAGAGAAAAGATAGGGAGTTAGTCTCGCGCAACCCAACTCGAATTTACTACTTATAAGACTATCAATAACGATATATTATTAGATAGTGACCAGATGGATGTCTGGTAAATGCTCAGTATACTGACAATTTTAAAATCAGTCTAAACTTGTCTTTAGAAGCAAATCTAGGATAGATATTCCGATACAAATTCAAACTAATTCATGTATCCTTCCGAAGGTTCCTCCTTTCCTCACCAATAAATAATTAATTTAAATACTCTATCTTTACAGTATTTGATTACACATACCTGCAAAAACCAAGGTGATATCCTGCTATCAAAAATATCTGGTGTTTCACAATCATCAGACCATACACGATCAGGAAAAAACCTCATTACTCCTGTATGTGTGGCATAATAAACCCATCTTGTTAAGTGAGAATAGAAGTTATTCACACAAACTTCTCTCTGCATTATTGAATCGATTCCATCGCTCATGTAGATATCAGACAAAACATCAGGATCTGAAATGCAGAAATGACCATATATCCATCATGACAATGATTCAGTTACAAGATGTTGAACTGCAAGGTGTTTGTGAAATGTGGATATAGGAATTTTCCTAGAATCTTAGCTGTGTGAAATTCACTACCTTTAAGGTAGTTTTACTGACTAGTTGTATTAACGTTAAAACCGGTACAAGTCTCACACCAATCCGTTTCACAAAAGCATAATTCACAGCGTAATTCATTATAGTTTCAGCTCTCAGACCTTACTTGAGTGGTCGCTTCACTCACAGAGACCAGTCTAATTTACTTTTGAGTGAGTGGGCATGAATTTGAGTATGAAAAAAAAAATTTAATTTTCCATATTAATTTTCAAATTGACTGGTCTTCATGTATATAAAGAATTTAGATTAGGTAAACAAAAATACCACTTTTTTTTCAATATAAAAATTCTCAAGCAAAATTCACAATATTTGGAAGCTAAATTACGAGACAAAATTTGAGCATACATAATTGTTTCAATATGAATATGGTCATGGATTTGAATATGGATTTTAATTAAGTGTAATGCCAAAGTATAAATCTTATTTACTTAAACACCATTATCACTTTGAAGCGCCAATTAGTTTACTAAACAAATTTCAACATTGACACAATTTGAAAATGTAGTTCTTGGAAGTTATACTAATTTGATTATAAAATATTTTCCTTTTTTAAATCATATCATTGTTATCTAAGAATTTTGGTATCGTGCCTATTCTCCAAATATCAGTTTATTGCATAACAAAAACAAGAAAGCAATAATAAAATATACGGACACAAAAGTCAAAGCCAAATAAGTGTTCCCATTAGTTATACGAAAGCATTCTCAGGAGTTAACAATAAACAGCAAAATTTGAATTATCAGGCCTCGCAAGATTAAGAAAAAATTTCGAAAAGAAATAAAAGTAAAGGCATTCTGGCAACTCCTTCCCTCTTCAAGTACTGAAAACGAGAAATTGATTGGTCGAGTAGTTGTATAAAAAAGAATTTTTCACAACAACAACAACAATTTAGCAAACCGATTCATATTTTAATTTCGTGTTTAAGAGGAAAAATAACATAGGTAAAATTTACAAAAAAAAATTTCTCATCACATTTGAAAATTATGTCACCTTCGTTGAAAATTTCTGTTGGTATATGAACAGAACTCATATCAAACGCAACGGGCATCTTGCCGAATTGTTTATTGAGTTTATATCCGCTTGGTGATTGCACACATTCCACGCTGTCCTCTTCCACATCTGATGGAATTTGATGCCCACAATCACATTTCGCATTCCTATAAATTATATTAGGACCCATTTCCGATTCTGTTGGGATTTCAGCATCTGTTTCATTCGATTCTGAGCTTGGTGTCGAATAAAAAGTGACATTTCCAGCCTATAATATTAAAAACAATTTCATAAATATCATCAATTCTAAAATCTCCCTTAATGAATATCAAATATGAAGAAAAAATAAAATGAAAAATCTATTTAACTATGAATATGACTATATCTGAATAGTTGGAAATACGTTCTAGATTTTTCTGTAGTTTTGATTTTGAATTTTTTTAATTGACCAAAAAAATCAAAAACAAAAAACAGAAACCATAAATTTCTTCTATGAAAATGAGGAAGAAGTTTTTAACACTTGAAATCCTGTTTGTGTATGGTTATACCCCAAAGGTACATCTTCAAAAATGGGTTTTTGCTATATAATTCTAAATGATTACAAAATACATTCTGAACTTAGAATGATACCCCATTCCTACTCTAATCCTAATGAGGTCTTAAAACTGACGGCTATAAGTGAAAATCCACTAACACTTTTTGAGAGTGAAATGAGTTTACAATTAGCAGTTTATTTATTATTCAATCAAGATATATTATGTTATTATCGAGCAAGATATTTTTATAAAAATGACACTAAAACTTGGACAACTTGGGAATTTTAATAAAATAAAACTTGATTTGACTCAAAGCTTAGTTTGTGACAAAAAGTGAAAAAAAAAATATATCACTGATTAATGTATGAAACTTGTCCCATTTGTAGCAACTCTTATACAAACATTACAAACTGAATTGTAGAACAGATACCTAATCTCTATATTTTACCATATTACTTACAGTAAGAGAACTTGTATTTGCCCCAGATCTCAGTGTTTCAGCTTCTTGTGCTATTCTCTAGAAATTTAAAAATAAAAAAAATTGTTAGCGAATATTTGCACATTTGTTTTCTACACCACCCTCCAACACCATGCTAAATGATAAGCAGACAATCAGTAAGCAGATGTACACAAACAAAAGTGAGGGAAGTTTTTTTGCAAATGAATTGTTGAGGCCAAAATAAAATTGCTATTAATGCTATGACTCCCATATAGCAAAGATCAATTTTAGACCAATATGGATATTACAAATCTAAGTCAATAATATTGAGGCAATGGATAATGGCAGATCTTAATAAGTTAATTTATGAAGAATTCCGTTGAAATTTAAAAATCTAGTATACAGTTATTTTTAAGGTAAGGAGTGAAATCATATCGAAACTTTTTGAAAAAAATATAACAACGTTATTAAGAAGAGAGATCTTTCTCATTATTAAACATATACAAACTTTAATTAAGTCTTCTCTGTCCTTGAAAATCTTCTGCAATATTTCAACTTTTTCACTAACAAGCTGTTTTGAATCCAGGTCAACACTTGCCAAATTCAGATTGCTGTATTTCTAGAATAATAGGCAAATACATAATTATCAGCTCAAAAACAGTTTATACAGATTTAATTGGTAAGTACCTAGATATCTTTTGAGTGTAGATTTTCAAAGGCAAATTGTAAATATATCTTTTGAAAAGAAAAACGGTTTATCTCAATTTCATACAAACCACAGATATCAGAGTCCTGATTTGTAATATAATTCAATTATGACTAATAAACATATACAGGCTTTCAATAAAATCAATATACATGATGAATAGACCAAAATGAGTGTTATGCGTGAATATCCTTGAAAATTGTATTTTTCCCTTATATGCATTCTTGATTATTAATTATGCATAAATGTAGAAACCCATTCAAACTAATTTCTCCAGAGATTACCAATTTAAACAAAAAGAATTCTTTTAAATTTTTCGTTGCATAACAGTCACAAGATTAGATGAAGTAAAGATTTTTATTAATAACAAAATGAAATTACACACTCAAAATAAACAAGCTATTACAGCAACTAATCAATTATGCATGCCTAAATCAGTACAAAATTGGCCTCATAACCCACAGTTAGACATTCCATAACCTAACTAATTAATATTTCAGACGTTTGTACAGAGCACTAAGACATATTTAAACTATAAAGCAATACAAAATGTAGTGGGTAATAAGCTATGAAAAATCATGATTTTGATGGATACATTGAAGATGAATTTGAAAACCGAAACAACTAAACGCAAGTGGCAATCCATTTTTCTCGTTATCAGAAAAGGCCTATATAAAACCACTAAAACAAAATTTCAATACATATATATTTAGAAAAATTAAGTAGGATGCTTGAAACATAGCTAAAAATATGTGAATATCCAAATGTTACAAAGATGTTGATCAAGGTTGCAATCTGTATAAGTAGGCTATTACTTATTCAAATATACCAGGATGGAATAGGATTTACATATTTATCCAGCAGAAGATGATAGTCGATAACAGGGCTCAATCATATGGCGAACCATGGCCTCTCGCCCGGTCACCAGAGCATGTCGGGTATTGGATTAGTATGTCCAGTTGTTAACCAACATACAATATATTCAGAATTTTCAAACATTTTTCAGAAATCAATAAACATACTGAATTATCGTAATGCAGCATTGACAAAACCTAGTTTCTCATTATGCTCAAATTATCTACTAGAACAGTGGTTCCCAAACTTTTTTGACCATCGCCCCCCTAAACTAGTTTATACAACTTCATCGCCCCCCTGTACTACAAAAAAAATAAAGTCAGAAACGAATATATTACACACCAAATAAGAAGACAAATCATAGTTTATAGTGTTTTTTAATGAGATAGATGAGCTTGGTGTTCTTCAGCGATTTTTTTATTATATCTAAAATTACCCCGTTTACTGATAGAAAGGTGATTTCGTTGTTTTAATAGCAATAGTAGCACGGCTGAAAACCCCCTTTTTACCATATAATAGGTCGGGAATGAAAGAATCCAGGGTTCTACCTCCTCAAAAACCGCCGTGTACTCTTGCCTTATAGCATTTCACTTCCTAAATTGCGCTATTGAACCCCTGCACTCAACATCAACTTTTCTGCGTGTTTCCATTTGTCTAATTATAAGTAAATTGTAGGCTCGTCAAACGAGTGGCTGTTCCCTAAATTGTTAGGATATAGTATAATTCAGTATAAACGTGTCTCACGATAAATTCTGTTACGTAAAGAAATGTAATTTACTCCTCGAGCGTAGATTATAAATAAAAAAATTTCATCGTCAAAACCGCCGTTTGGATATTTCCCCGAGCATAGACTTCCTTGTTTACTTCGTGACATTGGCCAATCAGCAAGATGCAAAAAACGTAACAATGCCCCCCTTCCCATTCGCTCAGGCGCTCAGACACTCTCACTTAGACAGATTTTCAGGCGTGGTCGTGAACACTACCTCATTTTGGCGTTTTTGAATTATATTCGTTAGTTTTTAGTTGTTTTTCGGAAATTTGAATATAAATCAACTAAGTCAATGATTACTTTGTCTTTCTATGAGTTTCAGTTTAAATACAGCAATCAAAAATTAGTGTAGAAATAGCTGTGATAAACTAGGCTAAAATTCTTTATCGGTACTTTTAAAAAACAGATTGTTAAATGGTGTGTATTAGAATGATAGTTTGAAACAAATACTCCATTTTACAAGCAACAACTCGCGAAACCACTCTTGAAATAAGCACCGAAAATTTTAAAATAGTAAAGTATGGGAAGAATTTTCCGCGGTCAAAGGTCGGAGAAAGGTCCATTCAGTGAATCGTCCCGGGCCAGATTATTTTATTCCGGCCATATTTTGCCGACCACTGGGATACGCAAACTACCTTGCCTTACTGCGAAGACGAGACCAGAAATCCTTTCGCGTGTGATAATCGCCCACGTGATTCAAGCCTGCGAATGCACACAGAGTACAGAATTAAGTGCGCCGAACATAAAACAGGTATCGCAAAATCGCCCCCCTATCGCCCCCTTAGACTTTTTCGCCCCCCTCTGTATCGTTTTCGCCCACTGGGGGGCGATATCGCCCACTTTGGGAATCACTGTACTAGAATATCAATTCTTGGAAAAAATGTTAGTGTCTGTATTGTAAATTGTAATGATATGAGTATAGAAAACCATCTTATATTTTCAATACAAATATTTATGCAAATGATCAATATTATGGAAATATTAAAAATGCAATACACAAAAGATAAAATTATGAGGGATTTTGAAATGATTACAAACACATGCATAAAAAGGGTTTAGTGTAGTTTCGTACCTCAAATACTCCAGTGGGCTTAGCAAAACAATTTTTGCATATGTCAATCCTAACCACTACCTGACTGCGTCATCTAAAAATTCTTGTCACAACGATCCCGATATGAGAGAGATCGATGTCGTTAGTGATTTCCTTATCGCTGGCGCAGATGCCATTTTGGGCGATCGTAGGTATACTTTGGCAAACTCCATGAAGTGCTTGTGGCGTCGTAGTGACGTCATTTTTGGATGGCGTAGTCAGGTGGGGGTTAGGATTGACATGTTCTAAAATAGTTATGCTACACCCACTAGAAGTACTTGAGGTACGAAACTACACGAGACCCCATAAATATTCCTACTTTAGTTCAAACACACTGAGATTTAATAGTACTGAAATATGGCTTGAGAACAATAACAAAGACATACCTCTTCTAAGTAAGAAATTCCTGTAAATTCACCCAGTAATTTATTGACCAAAATATGACTCACTTCACCAGCAAATACTTTGATTCTGAAATATTAAGGAATAAATATTTTATTGAAACTTAAAACCATATAATATGAAAAATAAAACCCTCTGTATGAATGATACATAAAATGAAAATAACAAGATAAAAAACTGTTTTTTATATTTATTTTTGAAAAGAAAGATTATAAAAATTATATTACAAACAACAACTTTTCATCCAGGGTAATATTCGGGGGTAATAGCTATCTAGCTATTTATTATAGATACACTGGCATGGATGTATCTACTTAAAACTTAAAGTATTCTCAATCTGCTAGACACAAGTAATGGGTCCGTCATGGAATTTTTTTGAAAAAGTTTGGGAACCAAATGTTTTACTTTTATCTTTTTTTTTTTATTACTGTACATATACCAGTATTCTACCAGTTTGAACTCATCAATAACAGTGTGAAGAATACAATCTGATATTACCTCCTGCAATATGGACTAATATAAAAACATCAGGATATATTATAGAATAATACAGTACTAGTACTGCACTAATAACAGAATAAATGTATTGCCGAACGTTATGTTCTGCAGCAGCGCTGTCAGAATGTACCGGTACTGAAGTACCCACCTCAACTGCCTTTCGATGTTGTGACCGGCTTCTTGAGTTGCTGAGTAAGAGAAGAACACAACCCAAAGAAAACAGGTATATCCCACAAAACTCATATTGCATATTTCCACTCGAACAATGTTTTAAAAATTCCCAACAACACGGACGGCATGACCAAATCCAACAACAAGACAGAATACTAGCTTGAATGAAACCAACAAACAACGAAAACAGCCCAATGCCGCCGCCTTCTGCAAATGGTTGAATGGGAGTCTGTGTGATGGTAAACTGGCCGACCTTCCAGTTCGAGAGTTGCAGCTGGCACGGATGTCGTTGTCGATCGTCAATCAAAATCAACGACTACTGTAGTGCACAATCATGGTAATACGTATACTACTACAGTATATCCACGCTATTCGATATATCTATATGTAGTAAGATATTATGTAAAATAAAGGTTACATCGTAGTAGTATATATTTACGATTACATCGATATTAATAATGAAAATTTTACAAGTCCAGTACAAACACTATTGTTCGATATTCAAATACACAATATATCACTAAAATGTGACTTGTCGTAAATCTTTGCGAGTGATCATTTATGGATTGTTGATTCTTCATTATATCGAAAATGCTTAATTGATCGACTTGTCACAGTTGGTGTGATGGATAGTGTGTGAAAATACTTGTCTCGTCGTTTACAAACCAAAACTCTTCCAATCCAAGAAATATTCATCAATATGCTTAGCATGACGCAATATACAATAAATTACAAATTGAATATTAACAATATTGAACTTTGCGGTCAATGAAGGACTAAATAAATATTTATACAGGGATGGCCAATACCGAATAGTTCACTATTTCGAATACATTCGAAATTATTTTTTTCGAATATGAAATTTCGAATACTTCGAAAATAAAATCCACTAATTGAAGCTTATCTAAATGTATGTAGGAATTTCCATACAATAAGCAATGGAATAACTGCTATCTTCAAGTTACAACCTAGCTATATTACTAGGCATTTCATATTTGCAGATTATTGCAGTATATATTTTATATACCATGAGTCATGTTAACAGAATTAAATTAATACGACAATAGTGGTATCAATGATGGATTTCAATATTCGCGCAACACAAAATCATCCTAGCAAAACGCCCATACTTTTAAATACCAACCATTATCCAAATTATTTGTCGAAAAGCGGGATAAAGTATGAGGTATTTTTCCGACTTGTGACAATTTTTTCGTGAGTACAAAAATACGAATCAAAAATTAATTATATTCGGGAACTTTACCACACATTTTAAGTCCGCAGATCACCGTTGTATGTTTGAGTAATAATACTTTTATTATATTATTTCATAAATATGAAAATAGGAATCAAAAACTATTTATAATCGGGTAGTTTACCACACATTGTAAGTCCATAGATCGCCGTTGTATTTTGTAAATACGATAATAGGAATCAAAAATTAATATTAATCGCGAGTTTTCCCCACAATTTATGTCCACAGATTGTCGTGATATTGTGCCGAATATAATTAGTTTTGATTCCTATTTTAGTACTCACGAAAAATTGTCACAAGTTTATATTTTATCCCGCTCTTGGGAACTAATTTGGATAATGGTTCCCATTGGTTTGTATTTAAAAGTATGGACTTTTCACTAGAATGATTTTGTGCTGCGCAAAATAGTCGAGAATCCATGACCGATACCACTACTTAAAATGCCTTACTGTGTTACTTTAATTCTATTATCATAACTCAAATGTTGGTAAATCGGACAGTTTACCACACATTTGAAGGCCACAAGATCGCCGTTGCATTTTAAAATTATTAGTTTTATTATTTTGTAAACACGAATCCGAAATTAATTACAACTGGGCAGTTTACCACGTAATTCATGTCCACAAATACCCGTTGTATTTGGCACTAATACTTTCATTATTTTATCAATATAAAAATAGGAATCAATATTTAATAATATCGGTCAGTTTACTACACATTTTATGTCCACAGGTTGTCGATACAACCATGAGTTACGTTAAACAGAATTAAATTGATACGGCATGATATTTTAAATGCTGGTACCAGTCATGGATTGGATTATTTTGCGCAACAAAAAATCATCCTGGTAAAGGATCAATACTTTTAACTATCGTTATCAGAATTATTTGCCAGAAATTATTTCAAAAAAGGGGTTTTTCCAATAGGCCTCCAATAAGACGTGTAGAAAAATTCGCTAATAATTTTATATGTTCAGAACCAGATCATGTTAGTTTGGTAGAATCATACTCACAGAATTAACTATTTTTAACAATTGAGCGGTAAATTTAAGTTGTAAAGCGGCAATCGTTTTGGACAACCTATTAACCCAAATGTTGAAATAATTTTGGAATGTGATGATAAGTACTACACTGTACGTCCACGGGTTATTTCACAGCTGTGTTTTCTGTCCCTGTCGTGTTTTGCTGAATCAGCAAAACGAAAGGGTCACAAATCACTTTATCTCGGTGGCCGTGTTTCTCTTTAAAGTAAAGATAACCGGCCTGCGAATAAATATCATGATTGGCAGACCCTAAGACCCAAATATAAGGTTACACAAATCATGCTTGAGAAGACTCATGCGAATAATAACTAGGCCACATAGAAATAAAATAAACATACTTTCTCAATTTTTCGACGTAATGGAAATGAATTTGTAAATTAAAAGCCTCGTACACGAATTTCGGCAATGTCCACGTGCAAATGTGTCGCAACACTATGCGACGTACGGTCGCAAAGAATATAAACAATCAAAGTGCCGATTCTATTTTATCGTCATTACGTGAGACAGCGTAAAAAGTCGTTTAAAGATTCCCGTAAAACGAAACACCACGTTTACGGCGAAAAGTGACTACAATTCGGAATTATTCGAAAATCAGCCGAAAAGGTATTCGAATACTTTGTTATTCGAATACATTCGAATATTCGATTCGTTTTGGACAACCCTATGAAGGTGCATCCATACGCTGGAAGTTCTTTCAAAAATTTCACAATGCTCCTAAAGTTCTAATGAGTATCCTACTGGAACTCTTTACCATGACACACGTGTGTAAGAACTCCGGATATTAAACAGCCCCCTCTTCGTACAATAAAGTATTTAATCGTGTCCACGTGAATTATTTTGCTAAATCGCTGTTGGTGTTGCTATCGCTAGTCTTGTTGTTGGGGCAACTTTCTTGTTTGAAGAATATTTGCTCTCTCCGTAACTAATAAACCAATCGATTTTAAATTTTCAATGGGCCTAGTTGAAAACATAGGCGGACCCCAGAAGACTAATATATACTTTTACTTTCTATAGGACAGGGGTCACCAACGCGTTGCCCGCGGGCATCAAGTCGCCCGCGAAGATCATATGAGTCGCCCGCCGGTCTGTTCCAAACTAAGCTTAATAACGGCTCTTATAAGTAAGCTAGATCAATTAAATTTTGTCCTGCTATTTTAGTATAAATCACACTTATATGGGAACTGGAAATGACACTATATTAATATTTGTAACCATCAACCTTATTTTTGTTTGACCTCAGTAATGTGACGGGTCAATTTACGCTCTTCCAATTATGACATCACACCGATATCACTTTCCACGAAC
Organism: Styela clava; assembly: GCF_964204865.1. NCBI lineage: Eukaryota > Metazoa > Chordata > Ascidiacea > Stolidobranchia > Styelidae > Styela > Styela clava. Next base: position 16,720,129 of record NC_135258.1, on the reverse strand, counting down.
CCGCACTTTTTCTTGTCCGTTGGTTTGTGGAGCAGCAATAATACAATTATTGATTCCAAAGTAAAATGGCAGAAAAGCGATGAAAAACTCATCATTTTCACAATGAAATCATTTTTACCACCATGAAAAAAGCCTGCGTGTGTCTCATTACTGGAGCGATCGTAGCGACGGCAAAGCGGAGAGATATTTCACATCTTGTCACGCAATCTATCCACTGGACAGTGCAGTACGGGCAGAAAAAGCTCGCGATTCATATCATACAGCAATCCTATTTTACGAGACCATCGTGTGGTTCAACCTATCTTTGTGAATCAACATTTTTGACATAAACTCAGGATAGGAGAAGATTTACATATTTATCCCGGGGGAGAAGATAGACGATAAGACGACTCAACCATATGACGACCACGGCCTCTCGCCCAGTTACCAGTCCATGTCGGGTATGAGATTGGTTAGTTATTTGTTTGCGGATGCATGGACTTGATGGCGAATGAAGCCGTAATCGGCCAGCGGTTACGTGAACCACCCTACGGCGTCGAGGAGTCCAACAATCCTTTAGTACATAACTATTCCCGCATGGAATTCTAACCTGCGAACCTAACGCTATAAACGATGGGCCGCAGCGCCGCGACTCATTTCACCAGGAACAAACACGGAACACGTCTCACTGATGAAAATCTGCAAGACTTGCTCAGAGTTACAGTGTCAAGTTACACGTCGGAGTATGCTACTCTGCAACATTTGATAGTATAGTATAACTGTTAAGTACATTTTATCTTAAACTTGCGCAGAGTGTTGAAAATCAATTTGAAAACACTCAGTTTTGAAATGCAAGCGTCATTGATAAAAATGTATCTGCTACGTTGGAATAATCGTTTGATTCCCTGAAGAATCCTAAAGTTTAGTAGTGTCTCTACTTCACTAAATACCAGTAATTATACCAATAATTGAAGCTTAATCGGGCAACTGACTTTTTCAGAAATGTACATTGAACTGGTAGCCCGCAGCTCAATCTGTACCCAAAAAGTAGCCCTCGGCCTCGAAAAGGTTGGTGACCCCTGCTATAGGAAGACCCCAGAAGACTTTTATATACTTTTACTTTTTATGGGAAGACCCCAGAAGACTATTATATACTTTTACTTTTTATTTTTCTCTCTGGGTCCTATGAGATCCGATTTTTAAAGAAAAATTTTGCTGTTTTATTACAATTCGCGGGATCGCTGTTCTAATATTTGTCTTTCGTATCCATTTGCGAACTCAAAAATGTCTCATTGAAAAATTGTGGGGCACGTGGACAAATCTGAATGATAAGATCTGATAGACAAGTCGAGCCAGTGTCGTTATATATATATTAACTTAATGAAAAATTAAATTAACGTACCAAAACATGATAATATATATATATTGCAGATAATTCTCTCATGAATCTTTTGTATAAAGCTGCCGCCACAATGCAAAAATGTGAAATTTGGGGAAAACATCCCCGCCACGTTTTAAGCATTACAGACGGGTGCGCTCCCCACGTTAGCTGTGTCGATGTCGTGGTTTGTCATTTTATAATCAATCAATTTTATCGGCCTCTCTCTCTCACCGGGGGAAAATACGAAAATCTTATATATACTATTCCTTTCTTGTGTATGGGACTATCGTGCTGTGAATGTGAATGAGTGAGATTCTACCAAAGCAACCATCAGCATAATTTCAAAGTTCCCAGAACTTCAAATATATAATATGAAAAACACGTGTCCATGTATGCATTTTAAAAATATCATTCGTAGCAGCAGTGATTTCACATACTTACAAACGTATAAATATTAAAAACATCTATATCCGACTTGCAATGCTACTTTGTTTGAGAATATATATAGGGGAAAGTGGGGAAGGTTGGGACACTTTTTTTCTTTTGCATAATTTGAGCCGTTAATTCTGCATATTCTCTTAAGTTTGCGGGACTAATGCATAGAGGGGTAAATGTAGTTTTTATTCAGCAACAAAGAAATTCCCTTGCGACACACATCTTACTACCAAAATGCTTTGAAAAACGTCTGTCAAGTGTCCCACTGTACCCCACTTGTGGGGCACAATCGGACAGACCCTGGGGCACAATGGGTCAGTCTGTCAAAATTCAACGAAGTATGCCCTTAAAAATAAGCAATTAATCAGCATAATCGTCTAAAGTACGGGGAGACTTCGAATTTGAAGATTTAATATTTTTGAAATCAATGTTCAACTGAAATAGTTCAGATATTTTGACAAAACATTTTGCAAAAAAATTTGATTATTTCCTTCCTCGAATCTAAATCTGGAAATATTATTGATTCTCGAATATATTCCATATTGGGCCATGGGTCGAAAGAAACCATTATGTTACACAAAATATAACGCATCTCTAAGTCTCTAAGCACTTATTGTAACAAACACTGTCGAATTGTGCCCTGTAGAGCATGTCCCACTGAACCCCGGTCCATTGTTCCCCATAGGAAACAAATATTTTCAGACCATCCCACGGCAAAATTCGGAAGGCACAGCCACTCGCTAACGTTAGGAATATTTTACAGTGGATTGACGCTAAAGAATATCAGACGATGGTTTGTCTCGTTGGGAAGGCTAAACTAAAAAAAAGAAAAAACTGGAACGGTGAAATTTTTTTTTCAACCTCCCAAAACCAATTTCACCCCATAGCTTGCGCCAATCTACCCGTCCGTTGTCCGTTCGCGGGGACGTTGTAACTCACCGAAGGGCGGATTGGAACATCGAGCCGCGGACAGGATTGCGGATATAGTATCAGTGTGATAGCTGATTTTCCACTGTGCCCCCTGTCCCAACGTACCCCACCTTCCCCTACTGCACAATGAATAAATTCGTTTCTGACGATAATTTATGCTTCTACGTGGTTTTGCCAATTTGGTTGGATTTTGCGCTGACGGTAATCTCAATAATATGTTAAGTTTTGTTATTATGTGAACGAAGAAGTTTAGCTCATAACATAGCTCATAAGTGTGCGTTATGAGATTGTAACGAAATCTCTCCATCGAGCTATGAATAAGGGAAAGCAAATATCTTAGTGTATCTGGAAGATCTCACAACAACCCAAAAACGCCTGGTTCTTTACAGTTTGGCCGCTCCAGAAATCCTCTTTTCCATGTAAAATAGAGTTTTAGAGATTTAACTGTACAATTAGCGCGATCGTTTTGTCACAATTATCGTAGCAATTTTTCAAAATCTAGTATTCACCTATCTCCTAATACTTCCATTAAACCACAAATGATACTGTAAAAGGGTTCATCAAAATGATAGTTTCTATCCACCAAACGCGTTTGTATTTTCTTGGACAAATAAATTGAGTAATTTTCGATACCGTGTAAGTCGGCTGTATTGCGAAATTCATATAGCCTAAGTCAAAACAACGACGCGCATCGAACTGAAATTGAAAACGTAATGTCCATTTCGATGATATTATCATTGATCGAAGAAAAGGAACAAATTCTACTTAAATTTAGACGTAAACAACTGATGACCAAACATATTTTACGTCATTGTTACATTTCACCGAGTGTAACAAGATATTATACAAATGACTGTAGAACTTTCGGTGCTTCGAATGCTTTGGATTGACGACAACTGAAACATCGAAAACAGAAATTTGTGACTCAAATTTAGCCCACGGCGTAATAGTTTTCATTCTAACATATCTTAAAAATTAGGATTAAGTACTAGAGTTTGAGTATATATATATTCGGAAGATGTATATAAATTTATTGTTCTCAGAACTTATATTTCAAAATCCAAAGTACGAAGCCAGAGAAAGTAATTGAAGATTTTTGATTAAAAAAATTGTTAGAGGTATACCAGATAGTTCACTATTCAATCGAGTGGAATGTTCAAAGAAAATTATCAAAGATATTATTCACTTATGACAGCTTCACTTTAATTGTGTGTCCGTAAATGATATTTTCCTATCGGGAACATTTGTAACGTTTCGGTTAACCTAAATCAAAAATTCTTTTATCAACTTTATCATGATATCAACCTTTACATTACAATTTAAAATATTTTAATAGAAAATGAAATGGTCAATTAGTAGATTTTAAAGATTTCGGTGAACCTTCTCTGAATACTAGTTACATTAATGGGTTCTATGCCGTTCTTGTTGAGATTTCGCTAATCCTTTGAGTATTCAAATTAGACTGTTTAAAAGAGCTCGATGTGAGAAAATAGGTTATGATAGGTTATGATATGTGAGAAAATAGATTTCTTGTTTTGCATATTCATGAAAATATGTCAATTATATTCAATTTTTAGAGTCAGATACTGAGTTTCGTTTATTTGTCACGCGAACAAAAAGCATCTTGTTGCGATAAATACAATTATATTAACAGAAGTTGCCACAATAAAGTCTTAATTGAAGCAATGTTCTAACTGGCTAGGTAAGTATCGCAGCAAAGATGTCATACTGCGGTCAGGACACTTCAGTCTAAGTTTGTCATTACTCGCAGAGTTTAAAATACCATGTAAGCCATGACGAAAGGGAAAGATTTCTGTTTTTTCGCAATCGAGTATTTTCATTTAAGCATCAAGTGGTTTGTTTAGTCGACTTGTTAGTATTTTTGTTTGTAGTTCCCATAATACAATAATTCTTAATTGCGAAAGTTTGAAAATTTAATAAATATCAGTCAAATACAAGTTTTAGAATCACAATAGTTTGTCAGGTTCATGAAATAATAAGCAAAAAAATACCGACGTAATGCTTGAAATGCCACATAATGTCCACGGCCACAACGTCACATCGCAAGCGCATCGACTTCCTGTGATACCGAAAACACATATTCCGTTTTCGATTACAATTTTAAAACCACGATGTATGACTCATCGGACAATTACCTAATGCTAAATTACAATGTCATTGCTATGAATCTGTAATCGAAAAGGTTGACAAAATTTTTGTGGGATAAGTAATCGTGTTATGTTAGCTTTCAAATAATTAGTTGTGCCTGGTGCTATGTTTTGTTAAATAAGCTTAGTAATGGCTGCTGAATCATTCACTTTCAACTTTTCTAACAAAATATATACCGCGTTTCTCCGAAAATAAGGTCCCTTTTCTTCTTTTTTCCGAAAAATAACACTAGGGCTTATTTTGGGGGATGTCTTTTATTTTTATTTATCAAAAACAAAATTACAAAGAAGAGAATTACGAGATTTTCAAATTTACAAAATATGAAAACCGATATCCATTTACTTATAAATAACACGTTTTTATTTGAAATAACGGCCAAATATAGATGATTAGTCATTTGAAACGTGTAGGAGAGATTTCAAATAGGTCAAAAAACATTTCGCGCTATCGACTAGGTCTTATTTTGAGGGGAGGGCTTATATTAAAATCATTTTCAAAATTCAGGCTAGGTCCTATTTTCGGGAAAACACGGTAGTGCACAAGAGCTAACTGATTTTGTCTAAATGTTTTTTAACAAACTACGCGATGATAAACACATACTGTATTTATTTCAGAATTATTGCGTAATTTTGTCTTTTCTCCCAGTCCAAGATTTCAATCGATAATTAGCTAGTTTGGGCTACTATTTTAAATATGAGAATCATTTTTCTCACCTCATTTCATGTCCTTGACGTACATAACGCCAGACTCATAAATGCGAGATATTCGCGAAAAAAATTTCAAAACAAATTATATCTTGCTACTGATGATATATTGCAAGATATGCGTATTGTGACCTAATTTGAATATTTTTTCCCTTCTAGTCTATTTTGAATAGAATTCGGAAAGTCCAAAACTTCAACTTCTTTTTTATTTAATTCATACAGTAATAAGATTAGAAGTTCGAATAAAGTAGAAAACTTAATCCAAATCTAATAAAATGGTGCTGTACACAATTATTTATAGTGAAAAAAAAGGATGTGCTTTAGTGCGAAGTATATTTTTAAACCTGACCTATATAAAAAGTAGAAGATTGTAGAATATATATAATCGGTGTTTTGATGATGGATAGATGGATACTGATAGTGTTTAATAGATAACTGAAAGTATATGAATCAGATGAATACTAAACTACACTGCATGTGTTTACAGATTATTTTAAATTAGTGATAGGCAACTGACGTGATGAACACCTCAGCCTACACGAACGTTATTTTCGCTTTCGTTTTTCTTCGCCTCGCTACGTTTTCGAAGGCAAATACTATTTTGGAGAGTATTATTTTAATAGACGACGAAATTTACGATATACGGGATCTTTCGGCACCCGCACCGTTGGCCAACACGGTCACAGCTGGAACTTCTGGACCTTCATCTGAAGCTGCCACAATGGCTTCAAAAACAACAAACGTTACATCAACACCAACAGAAATCACACCAAGTGAAAACATGACTGTGGCAGGGGTGCAAAACGGCACAGAAGCTACCGTTGGTAAAGGTTAGCCTATTCTAAAAGTATCGGCTAACACAGACGACAGAAATTACCATGGTTCAGGGCAATCTTGCTAATTGTCCGAATCTTGGGAAGCATTCACTAAGGATTTTAGTTGGGGGAGGAAGAAGCGTACAAAGTATAAATTTTGAGTTTGGCTTCTGGTGATGAATGCCATATTTTAATAATTGCTGTGATGAAGGAGATTCGCTATAAATGCCGGATGATTGTTTGTATCGGAATCGCGATTTTGTTTGAAGTTCAATTGTTCATCAAAATGGCAGTTGGCACATATAATAAGGGGGCATAATTGCTAAAATATAGATTAACCATATGTTTTATGACAATAAATATTTATTTTTGCAGCTTCATTCTACCTGCCAGAACGGTGCTCACTTCCAGTGGATAAAGGTTTTGGGAGGGCAAATATTTTTCGATATTTTTACAACAAAACATCTGAACAATGTGAATTATTCGTATACGCTGGAAGTGACGGGAACGAGAATAGATTTTTTACTAAAGACCATTGTATGAATGAGTGCTTTATACCCAAAAATAAGAGTAGTATTCGATCAGGTAAGTTTGTTTTCTTTGTCGAATTTGCTCGTATATCTTGAACGAACTCGAAGTGTAGACACGGTAGGACTCATGCTGAGCCTATTAATATGAGATATAATATAGGATACCTTTAATTACAGAAGATTGACAGAGTATGGTAATCTCAGAACCACCGAGAATGCTCTTTTTAGCTTTCAATATATACAATATTATAACTTACCTTATTTTTAGATACGTTTGACTGCACCTTTGACGCAATGAGTAAGTATATGAAAATATCATAAATAAAATTTAAATACATGTCTTGACGTAAAACTACATTGAGACATTGTGAATGATTTTTGGACACGTTTAGTGGACATAACGATCGTTTTGTTGTTATGTTGTGTCTTGTTCTTGTTCTTGTTGTTCTTTGACATTTTTTGGACACCTAGTGGAAATATTAAAAAACCGCTTTTCTCTTTGATCACTGGACCAATTGCTTTGAAATTTTTAGTGGTTAAAGATGAAATTTTCTTTTATTATTATTTATTACTTTTATTTATTCCAAATATTTCTGTTAGCTCTGTGAGATTTGTTTTTGTTTGCTATGACGTCATCGAACGTTCTGCGGATATCGGACGCCATTTTGTGTCCTACTGTACTGCTTCGCTTGGTGTGAATATATTTGTAGATCTGTGATCTGAAGGTACGGTAACCGTACTGTAATGCGAACAAACGTGTCCATATATTTGGGCGTAGCTCTCTTGTTTAAGTTAAAAGACAATACAGTTTTGGACAAATCATATTTATCGCTTTTCTTCGAACGATTCTGATGCAGATCAATGTGAATATTTTATTTTCAGTTTTAGATAGGTGCCGGTTGACTTCAGATTTCCAGCAAATGACAGGCTGTGCCAGAGTATCGTTATTTGGAAGCAATCGTAAACAATGTAGCGATGCGGGATGTTGTTGGCATCACAGTTTTAGAATTTGTTATCAAACTGTTGGTAAGTCAATAATTTGCTTCTCTACATTTTACAATAATTTTCTGTTTTGCTATTTGGCCATTACCAGGACTGATATTACATGGTACGTCTACCGCACAGTCGCTTATTTTTTATGGGTTTATGGTGAACGATACTAATTAATTTGAGTCGTTAAATATCTGTTATTACATGTGGTAGTACTTTTTATACGACACATTCATAATAACAACGAATCAATTTTGCGGTGTTCAATCAACCTAACACCGCTAATCGACTTGCATCTCCTTTGCAAACGAAGTACGAGGCAGGGGAATTTTGAGCACCGACGGAAAAAGTTTATGCAAAAATGCTGTATGATTGTAACGTAATAAGTCAAGTTGTCCGTTTTTATGCGCAAATTGAAGCGATTGTGTTTTATACATTATAAGAAATCGAAAAAAAGTATGTAATAAGGTGCAACAAACACAAATTGAAAATACTTTTGGATATACCAGTCACACTAAGTTAAAAATGAATTCATTCATGGATTCGATTTCACACTTTTAATTGGTAATTCGAAATCGTGCTCTGTAACAACAAATTAGTGACGCGAAGATCTAAGAGAAGACTTGTGTCATATGAAATAACACAGCTCGAGCAAAGGATTGCATTTATGTTGCGGAATTATATCCTTGGAATTTCATTTAATTATTCATTTACGTTTCCAATGATATTTATCAGCAAGGAATGTTCGAACTGAGACTTGTCAGATATTTTTAAGACAAGGTTCGATAATGTATGGAATTGCGAATTTTCAAAGTCCTGCACATTATCGTCGTGGATGGATGGCTTATTTAACATTTACTGAACGATTGCCCGGCCCGTTTTGTGTGAGTCGCGTTATTTGTTATTTTAAATATATATTTATACTATTCAACTTAATATTATAATATAAAGGCTACTGTGCCATTTTCTGTTGCCGGAATAAATGGGAATGTATTAGTAGTTTCGTCAATTTATATCTGTATTTGGGTATCTGGGTTGATGATTCTCCCCAGCGCCATTTTAATGCTGGCTATGTATTGGTAGAAAATTACATCCGGTCAGTACTTAAAGTACAATAAAAAGCACCAATTCGACACAGACTTCAATTCCGGCTTGCGTATTTTAGTTTTCAGTTATAATTTATTAACTTTGAAGCCGATCTTTTATCGACTTTCCGATTTCAAAGCATTGATTGGTTAAGCCGGATAATTTGAAAATACGACTCCAGCACCAAGACCAATAACGTCAAGTTCTGGCGTTGATTCTACGCCCTGCCCTCAATATATTTTCGAAACCTCGATACCAACTTTGTAATAATGATTGTGCCATGCTTCCATCTTGCTTGACGATTTAATACTCTCTGGGATAAACATGAAATCCCATTCCTTTCGACACATTGTAAATGAATTTTCCAAATCATTCTAGATATTGAAAAACGACTTTGAAGTTCCGATCACGATCGGAAATAGATTCATAGACGACAGAGGCATCATTCTACAAGGATCTAACAATTTACGTGCGGGAGAAAGAACAGAAATTTTGTTTGCAGGATCATTAAACAGAGAACGACTGAATCCTACTCTGTGCCGCGGCCAACAATCATTTTCTTCTAATCGTGAATCCTGAAAGAATATTAGATTTATTTGGAAGTATTGACACTTTTATCTTGTAATTTTCTGGTCACTTATTTATTCATTCATTTAAAAAAAAACGGAGATGAAATATATTTATTTGATTATGAATTCTGTACTTCAGATTTCTGAGCATATTTGCCGAACTCTAATATTTGAATTCGTTTTTTCAAACTTATCTTCAAATATTAATAAATGGACGCTTGGAAAATAGTGCTAAATATATATTGTGTCCCTTGACTGGAGTAAAATATGAGACAATGCTGCTTGTGGTCGAAATGTACTACAGTATCATCTTACGCGGATTTGTTTTTGAGTGAAGCAATAATTTTGCCTTGGTCCCTGGTCTCAAGTCAAGTGTTTCCAGATTGGCGACAATTTCTTAAGTATTTTGTAAGATGATCACATTCTAATTTGAGATGTATCGGTATCGGCAATATCGACCCTTTTTTCGGTATCGGTGTGGGCTAAATGTAGACAGATATATTCAACCCCTACTCTTCCGAGTAGAAACGGTAACGGGATTCTTACCTGTTTTAGCTAATTATCTGTCAAACTATCTTAACTAATTTCGCTACCAAAATTTTATATTAACATTTTGAATAATACGTGGTGTTTATGAAGAAAATATCAATCTAATATTAGATGATTTCCAATGTGTAAAATACAAAATATGACATAACACTCGCACAAAATCCTGCGTACGCAACTCAATGTATTAGTTTAACAACGAAACGTCTGCCGAAATGACCATATTTTATTTTATTCTTTTTGAAAGTGTTGAGACACATTTTCGCATAAGTTGTAAAGCAATTCACGATGCAGTCAAAATTCAAGTATTTTCATAAACCTTTAGCAAAAAGTCTCTCGACAAGCCATTAATGCATCTGGATCACGAACATCGATTCTCCATGTACTGAAACACCTGTTTTTCATGATGACATGCACTGTAAATATTGCTCACAGACAACTGCTTTATCCACTCCGAGCCGTCAACTTAAGGCGATAATTACATATATTATCGGTACCTCCGTAGCCCTAATCATCGCAATGCATACGAGTTATCGAAGTGGTTAAGTATAACGAAAAAGATTATATAAAAAAGAAATGTCCATTCGGTCGTAGAATTTGATTAACCATGGTTACTTATCCGTTTACCAGTCAATATCGGACATGGTGACTAAATTGTCTTTAAACCTGAACTTCAAACGGGAGACGCAATCGAACACCAATGCTATTAATTAAATAACCAATAATACGGCCCAAAGGATTAGAACCTGCGAATACACTCAAGTTAATCTGTAGTTTAGGTACTGTCGTGGTGTGTGTACCAGGTTAGGGCATAATTTTATTCCGATTTTACTTATTTTAGTTCTATTACGAGTTCGGTGACCGTCTGTGTTAGCCAAGTGAATATACCCTTTACACAACATGATGTAAATTAGGCGAACAAAATTAGCTATCTTCATATTGGTACACATACTTCTGCAGTGTAGTTTTTAGCACAGTCGAGAGTTATAAATTGATTTTCTCATTGTTGTTTCCGACCTTCACTAAATAGACTCGCAAGTAGGTATACAGAATACTTTTATTAGTTCGGAGTGCCAGCATTTACAGTGATTAAAATAATGACAACATCCAGATTATAATTTAGTAGGAATGCAGACGACAAGTACAATTCAACAAAATATCATACTCGATCATGTATGAACTATAAGGCAATTGCAGTAATTCAAACCATAGTTGATCTCATACATGATCAAGTTTGATTTCAGTATAGATTACATTTAGTATATTATTTTTAATACAAAAATAAAATGATTACAGATTGTGCAAAAATCAGGATATCATACTTAGGACTGGCCAAGAGATTAAACAAATCGTATTTTGAGGATTTTAACCCAAAAAGGCAAACTGGGAAACGCTGTTTTGAGAAAATTATTAATACATGAATACATATTTTTTATTTTAAAACTTTTTCTGGTGAATATTGCTCCAAACTATGATTAGATAGCAGATTCATAAACACCTATATTTTTGAAATATTTCCAAATCGAACCTTTTTCAAAATTTCAACGCGTGCCTTTCTGTCTTAAAACCCTTCACAAAAAATAAGTCGAGGGTGTTGAAATAATAATTTGATTACGACCAGCCGTAAGTATATTTTCCACTCTTGTTGTTTGGAACTTGTTTAGGCTCATTCAGAGACTGTAGCTTGGAAATTTCTAAAACAGTGAGGGATTTTTTATAACAACAGTTCAATAGAATAGATTACGTTTCTCATATCATAAATATCCAACTTTAGAATTGAATGAATGAAAATGATTTTTGATTTTGAAAAAATAAGGAAAAAACTTATTATGCAGAGTAATAATAGTAAGTATACTCATTAACAAATTTCACTGCACATAATTCCAACATTTAAATGCAGGTTACAAGAAATGAAATTTACATCAAATTTTTGGTACAGAATATTAGTCATGGTTTAAATTTGCATAAGCGCATTCCTATCTAGGACTCTGTTGATAAATCAATTCAACAGCTTAATTCATCACTAGTTCAACTCTTTTACTAAGAAAACTGTTTGTTTCGTACATAATAATTTAGGATTATTTTATAATTTGCGGACTTCATAGTGTCAGTCAAATTATTTGAATACTCAAGAGTAAATTGAATGATAAATTATTGATGCTTAAATCAATAGCATTAGAAAATATTAGTTTCTACATTAGAATCAAGAGAAATCCCGAAGTATGTGAACCAAGATGGCGGACACCGGATCGTAGTATGTGTACCAGGTTAGGGTTAGGCCATAATTTTATTCCAATTTTCAATATTTTAGTTCTATTACGAATTTGGGGACTAGCCAAGTGACCTCTGTAGTATTTGTACCTGATATTATGGCCTAACTCAAATCTGATACACATACTACGTTCTGGTATCCGCCATCTTGGTTCACATACTTTGGGAGTACCAAATGAAGATGTTAAATGCTTCTCATATTCACTTCAAATCGTGAGATTTCAAATTTGGTCAAAAGTTAATAGAGCGGAAAGGTACGATATTGCAACACAAAGGAATGAATAAAAATTATATTATTCCACAATCCCACGCAAATGCAAAAAAATTAGCAGCAAATTAGGTCATGAATACAAAATTTCGAAAATATAGTACAAATACAGCAGATAAACATTTAATATAACACCAATACCAATAGAAAATATTTTTTACCATATTATTATGAGATTGTTGCACAAAGCCCATTATATAGTAATAATACAAAAAAATATATATAACAATAAAGAATAAGATATGTTGAAAAATGGGTAAAATTACAAGCATTCTCGTGATTCTGACGTAAAATCAACAAAGTTATTGAAAAAATTCAATAACAGTAAGTTACCCGCCTGTCAAACAATACAAGACAACTCAGTTATAACTATCTCAATGGTTTTCAATCTTTTTGGTAGCGCAGAACCCGAGTGAAACATTCCAGGCGCTTGTGGAACCCCTGAGCAATAGTTAAATTATCTTTTGTCGTTTAATAATCTGAATTGTTCAAATTGTAGTCTAGTACGGCAAAACAAAATGATCCTCAAGGTACAACTGGAAACCTAATACGAATAGTATTTGGTTATATTTTAAACAATATACATATATTAATATAGACTGTCAGATTTGAATAAAAACTTGCGGAACCCTTGGACTGCACTGGTGTAACCTAGGGTGCCGCGGAACATCGGTTGGAAACCGCTGAAACAGCTGGAAGATTTAGTGACATATTCAATATTACGATAACCATATTGATGACTATTTGAAAGATGATGTAAAATAGGGCACTCCCGAAGTATGTGCTCCAAGATGGCGCACAACCTAAATCTAACGTGGTACGCTTACTATATTCAGGTTGTGCGCCATCTTGGTGCACATACTTCTGGAGGTCCTAAAATAGACCATCTTACGTGAAATGCTGAGATTTGAATTTTGAGAATTTACAATAATATCTGAAAAGAAGAAATAATGCTGTGTTAGTTCCAGTACAAATACTATTTTGTGCAAAATACGTTAAGAAAAAATACTGATTTTGACTAAATAGTTTTTAATATTTTATAGCTATTAGTACTTTATAGTGGTATAGTTATAAATATGCAATTCTTAATTGAAGAAATTCAGACACATTTATGTTATTGTCATGATTGAATATATAAAAATAATATTTTGATATGTAGGAATTAAATAAAGTATGTAACATTGCAAACTTATCACCAAGCCATATCACTTAAAATCAAAAGCAGACAAGAATTATTTGATACCTATACAAAGTTTTGAATGACTCAAAGATAATCCGTAAGGTCCATCCCCGGTTAATCAATAGCAAAGAATAGTCTCAGTTGGCATTCGAAGAGTGTTTCATTAAGATACCATTATTTATTGCTTTAACCTGCTATATTGAAAATATTACTGAATGGGTTGGTACATCTTTGCTAACTACTGGATTTACTGTGAATATACAATCGTTTGAAAAGTAACAGCTTGTCACAATATGAAAAACACAACAAATATTATTAATTAGGCAGAATCATAGTTAACATCTTGGCAAGTTTGTGAGATAGCAGGGAATGCGCTTTCGTAACACACATGTATATTTTTCATGTAAACAATTTGAAAATTTGACATTTTGCTTATAAATTTTTTTTTTATGTACGATGCATATACAAACCTATAGTTGGTACAAGACCCTAATACAAGCAGGCACAAATATCTAATTATGATCCAGTTCGTCATTATCTACCAATTTTTCACACCCTGGGTGACATGGGGACGCAAAATGTGTAATCTGCGATGCCAACACAGTTAAGTCAAACATTTCACACGCTAGGCCATTGCGGTAAAAGTGGTTCGAATTATGCTAAATCATTTTAAATATTAGATGCTGATTCATCACACAGCTAATTGGTTGAAAAGTAAATTTTGCTTCAATTTTCTACATCATTGCAACTTACTGGATCTTGTTATAAAATGAATTATAAAATTTGTCTATTCAGTTATAAGTATAGCCACCAGCCTTAACTTGGTTCATGAACACCCCAATAAAATGTATGATATATCCCCACATGTACACAACCCAAAGCAAATTAGTAAATTTTAAAAAACGAGTAATAATATATATGGCTTGATTATAACCTGATGAATTATGATGAAAATATCATATAAATATGACAACATAATGATGTAATATAAAAGTAGTATTTAATCGCCTTCTTCATATTCATCATCTGATTCTTTCATAGTGATACTATGTCCCAATGCTCCTGTTGTTACTGATGCTGTAGCTTCTTCAACCTTAAATAAGAAACAACAGTGAAATTGATAAATATATGATTACGTGGACGACGTTACTATGTTCTGAGTGATGCAATTCAGCTGTTTCGCTCGAGACTGTTCTCGAAATGTTCTATTACCGACGCTGTTCTTGTTTTACACATTAGACGACCACAGAAAATGGGAAATGTGCACTACAGGCTGCAGCTGATGACTGGAGTAATGTGGTTTATGAATGTTGAATATTAGATATATGTAAAAAGTATGTCATGTTAATGTAGCCTACATAGTGATATGCTAAATGTGACGCTACCAGTGATGGGTTTAAATTTGAGAACAGGTTCCCTTTTGTATCAAACTCACTAACAACAGGTTCCCTCATGTTGAAAAAGCATGCCAAACTTATAGCTCTATGACAATACAAAAACGTAACTACGCAAGCTACATTAATATGACATGCTTTACATGAGTCTAATACATAATTTTTTAAAATGCCAAATATAACACTAGTTGCACGCTACCAGTTAACAAAAAGGATTTGTTGAATAGCAAGGCATTCCATGCATGGGTTTCCACGAACGCCCTGACCACTGGATGCTACCAAAGTTGGGTCGCAACACATTTACTAATCTATTCAGGTTATTCATACCAAAATACTAAAAATAGACTTACCGTTAATCGTTTGTGTATTTCACTATATTGAATATTTCGTACATTCATCACTCCTTGCAATTCAAAATCTTTGTAAAGTTTTTTAAATATTCTGATCAGAATTTTTAATTGATAAACGTTGAGTTGAAGTTCGGAACGAGCGTGTAACCAATCTCTCATCAGTTGCACATTTGAATTGTACCAGCGCTGAAAAGTTTAATATTATTAAGTTTACAGGAAAGCCATTTCACAAATATAGAAGGTAATATAAAAGGTTTGAAATATAATGTGAAATTTTGGGGGGGTGTAATAATGGGTTCGTTCCATAGGAAATTTAAGAAAAAAAAGCAATAGTCTTCTGTTGGCTTCAACCTGTTTTAGGTTATTTAAATTTTTTTTAAATTGATCGGTTCATTACTGGCAGTGAAAAGAGATTTTGAACAACAACAACCCTAATAACAACAACAATTTAACAAAACGATCCCTATGTACATTTCGTATCCAACAAAAGGTTGTTCGAATTGTGTACTTTTCTCACATTATATAAATACATGGATGGGTCAAGAAGGTTAAAGGATCAACTCGAATATCTTTTATATTCGCCATTTTCACTCTGAACCAGGGTTTGTACAAACAGCCTAATATGTACGGAACTACGATTTTTGGAAGGCCGGACCAAGCTATTCCAACAGCCTGAGTGAGGGGTTGAACCAGCTATTTCTGACTAGTGATGCCAACAAAGTACTGCCTGATGCTCTGAGCACTATGCCATCTTGCTTATTTCCCTCATAGACGCAGACAACGACTTTGAGTTAAAAAAATGCATATTGAGTATTAGATTTGAAAGAATCATACATATATATATATATATATATATGATAAAATAATTTTACACATGTATAAATTATGACAAACTGGATTGTATGGGTTAGTATCTTTTCATCAACCTTGTCCGAAGTGAAATCATAAAAATTAAGACTAAATGAAAATATTTATAGTTAATACTTATTAGTTACCGTAAAGAGATTTTCAATAAAATATTCATCGACAATTTTTTCTCGTAAAATTTCTTGGTTGATACGAATAAAATCAATGAAGCCTTCTGCTAATTCCATTCCAGGTTTCTAGAAAATGGAAAAAATATTAATAAATCTGAGAATTAATAGAATGCTTAATACATTGAAAATGACTATCGGTTTTTCAAGTATTTGGGAAATCTTTATTTTGCAATGAAAACACATTTTATGTTACTAAATTAAGCATGATTTTAAAATGCATTGTTTCTATTGAAATATCAAAAGATGAGATGATTGCCCAAAAATACTTCGACCTAACCAAACTAGTAAACAGAATATTCAGTAATAGAAAATAGCCTATTATAGCGTGTTAAACTAACTACGCTAGTTTCAGATCTTGGCTCAAGTCCTATGTTGTACCACCTCACCCTGATGTAGTGAATTGGGTAGGTGATGCAGAACCATGTAGATTGCAGTCATTAAAATAATTCATCAACGTATGATAATGATGAAAAAGACAAATAAGTACTTACTGATAATGAAAACAGAGAAGCAGTAAAAGAACCTTCATCAAATCTTGATAGTTTGGAGAGAACAATATCAAGCACTTTTACAAACTGAAATATGAGAAATGAAATGGTTGAAGCGTTGGACTTGAACATGTTGGCATCGCCTGTTAAAGATATTGACGGCCTTTACCTCACCCAGGTAATAAATTGGGTGCGCATTGTGAAATCAGAAAGATTCTGGGCATTCTCAAAATAGTAACGTCTTACATAGTAACGTCTTAACGCCGCGTGTTTGCATGTTTGAATCCTGTAAATCAGAGTTCCCCAAACTTTTTGGGCTGCTGGACCCTCTTTGTGAGTCTTGTTTTTGGCGGACCGCCATCCTATGTCATATCAATTTCTGTGCCCAACCAATGAGGAAGGATAATGTTTTCTTTGACAAAGAAAACTCATGTGGGTTAATCAATAGATATTAATGTTGAATATTGATAGGCTAACGGCAATTCGATAAGATTATGATCTATTTGTATGTTTCGCTGCGAACACCCTGTGCAGTCCTCGCGAACCCCAGTTTGGGAAACCCTGCTGCTCCATGGTGATTCACATAACCACTCGGGGAGTATGGCTTCCCCCACCATCCAGTCCATACATTTGAAATGAATAACTATTTCCATACTCAACATGGTAACAGGATGAGAGGCTGTGCCTGACCATATGACTAAGTCTTTTCACCTTTCCTCTCCCCTAGGATAAATATGAAAATGCCCTCTTCTATACAAACCTTTTCGACAAGTAATTTTTCAATTGTTTCAAAAGTTTTCTCCATCAATTCTTCAACAGTTGTATGATAAACATGGTGTTGACCTGAAGCGTCTTTTCCTGACTCACACAGTTTTGATGATTGTTTCCTGTTAGAAAGATGATGAGCAGTTATGAAAGTAGTTTATATACAGAAAACGACTGATGATGTGAGCAAAGTATGACACAAGAATGTCCTAATATTGCATGTTGGTGACTAGAAACGTTTTTCAGTTACTAGCAACACTGTCTAATGTCTATATTATTCTGTGCAGGCGTGCAGCGCTTTGAAGTTCTATTTTTGTTAACTTCTGATTCCACACTACTAGTAATAAATAAACAGGGGATCAAAAAAACATATTGGAACATATTGTAGTTATTCATGTATAATATGATTTCTGACAAAGTTGACAAGCCTTGTAATCAGTCAATGATACATTGAAGATATTTCTTTTGGCATAAGTTGTTTTGGCAATATTTGTTGCTTTTTAATTATACAATACAATAAAATTTTTTTGTTCGTCATGGATTTGATATAATTTCAAGATGAATTTAAAACAATGGAATTAATGAATATGGGATATTAAATATTCTTTACCGCCGAGTGATCACTTACCGGCATTCCAGAACAATATTTATCAAAATGCACGAGTTAGGAGTTAACTCAAGGTTTAATGTCACTCGTATTCTCTGTAATATTTCTTCAAATCGCAGTAATGATCTAGAAATTGAAAATGAATATATTAAATGTAGTTTTGATGGGAAATGCCCAAAAACTTAGCATTCTGGATTCACTTAGCATAACCACGGTATCCCATCCTAAACATAAATATAAAGCCATAGCAATTCACACACCAGTACCAGGTTAGCTGAAAAGAGGGCGGACTTTCCCGATGTAATAGCCTACCATGGGGTGTCTTTGTGTTGGTCTCATAATGAATTCCTATATCTCTAAATACTGAAAATTTGAAATTGTTTTGTTCAAAAGCGATTTTTCTCAGCAACAACTCTGAATGTTCCAACAAGAACAATAATTTTTCAAATGACTTTGTGCCCAAAAAAAAGCTATATCCACTGATTGAAAAATATTTTACACAAAATTACACTTAAAAACCTCTGACTTACCTTGTAACCATACTTTGAATCATGTCTGCTGCCATTAATTTTAATCTATGTTCGAGATGGCAAGCAAATACTGTATCAGGCCAATGTAGTTCTTTTATAAATGATTGTAAAGCTTCAAGCTTCCATAAAACCTTGGTAGCAGTTGACATGTTATCGCCATCTCGATTCATATTTACATTTAACGCTTGTGATGACTGCAGAATAGCACTGAAGCCAAAATCACTGTAAAAAGGAATAGTCCATTTATATTTATATGATAGATCAGAGTTTCGCAACCAGGAAAGAATTTTATTAGTTTTTAGGGGATATTCTACTTTCATATTCAACTAATATTTTCGAATCATTTAGTATTAATGTAATACAGATAATGCATACTATATATATACACTATTCAAATTGCCTAAAAGCAAGAGTGCTATTTACATCTATCACAAGCGTAAAACGTAAGAAGTGTTATCAGCAAAAAAAGATGATCTATTTTCAGTTGAACTGAATTGAATATATACAAAGTGCCCCAAAACAAATCGCAGGTAATTCGAAACATAATGTTGGAGAGAACCCAACTTTGATGCAAAGTGTTCTACTCCTAGATTATTGAAAGTTTTGAATACAATCATACAAAACAAAAGTTTGAGTGTTCAAGTGTTAAATAAATTTTCTTCAATTTCATGAAAATAATTACAAAATTTATGTTTTTTTGATGGGTCAACTTGTGAATTCATCCTATCCTGTCTGCCTTTTATTGATTTAAAAATAGTAACCGCACTCGATAATTTTTGAAAAAAAAAAAACGCTTTTGGCCCCATAAAAAAGCAGCTTTTGTTAAAATTAGGAATTCTTTTGTGAAAAACAATAACACATATATCAATCCAGCCATTTGACCCTAAAATAGATTTAGCATAAAGAACATGCTTTTTTTAAGAATACAGCTGTAAGTAACGCTGGTTGGCAAAAAATAGAATGATTGCTGAGACTAACTTTTGTGATAGCCATGCGTCTTTTCCAAATCCATTATGAATAGACTGAGCAACAGATGATTCCATTAAATCAACGTATCTGATGACGAGAGGTGCAAACATGTTTTGTAAATGAAGATGAAATCGGCCATTCCCTAAAGTTTCTGTAAGATATTATAACAATGATAAGTATATTCAAATAACAAGAAATCCACATATTGATTTACCAATAATGACGAAGAATATAAATCACAAAATGGGCTAATATTTATGATTCATAGTATGGATTACATTGTAACAATTATTATTTTCGAATTGGTTATGCCCAAAATTAAAGAAAATGACAGTAATTTTTTTTTAATACTGGTTTTGTGATATGGGACCCTTGAACTGGTCAGTGCCAAATATTGATGTCAATTCGCATTTAAAATTTGCCTTTTCACACAATATTGCATCATATTTGATTGTAACAATGATAGTACAATAGGCAATCAATGGACCTTTCCCCGAGCATCAACTTCCTTGTTTACTTCGTGACATTGGCCAATCAGCAAATTGCAAAAAGTGACGTAACAATGCTCCCTATTCGCATCCGCTCATATACTTTTCTCACTCAGACATTTTCACTCAGACTCTCACTCAGACATTTTCAAGCGTGGTCGTAAACATTACCTCGTTTTTGCATTTTTGAACTCTATTCGTTAGTTTTCAGTTGTGTTTCGGAAACTTAAATATAAATCAGATAATTCAATGGTCACCCTGTCTTCCTAGGAATTAACTTAGACAATAGTGGGAATCTTCAAGATTTCTTACATAGAATATAACGAATACATCTCTGGAAGGTCAAAACCACAAAGTAATTGGACCAAACTATTTTATCCTCCATTTTCACAAAACAAATATCTTGATTTTTCTCAATGTACATGTCAATAGCTAACAGGAACAAACATATAGGAACAAAAACCTATGCATACCTATTTACAACAACAATTATTTTTTTGGAAAAAAAAGGTGATTAAAAAAAAAGGAATATTTTTGTACCATGGCTTCGGAGATAATCATTTAAAAGTTGGAACAATGGGAAGCTATCCCATGTATCAGGAGGTTGTTGCTCTATTACCGAATCCATATCCACTGCAAACAACGACCAAAATATTTCTGAATGTTCGATCATGATGTCACTGAACCATGCGAAGGCCTGGTATAAGAAAAAGATGTTTGTTCGTGCATCAGTTGCAAATTGTTTATAGGCCAAAAAAATCAACCTAAAACAACTATGCTAAGCGGGATACATGTAAATAAAGGGGGAAATATTTTTATTAATAAAAACAATATCATCCTATAATACTGTTAAACATCAAATTTGTACCAGTAATGGAAATTAATACCAAATCAGGAAGATGGCTAAAAAATCAATGGCTGACAAAATTAGCAAGTGAAGAAATCATAGTTTATTAAAAAATGAGATTCAAATGTATTCGTTTTAGCTTGGGCTCTATTTATAGTTACTGTAAATTCATTTAAAATTTTATCTTGAAAAAAGCTGGCAATACTAAAATGAAGTCGTTGATTACCTATGAAGGTTCGCATGAATAATGTAAATACAATATGAAGCAGATTATAGCAAGAATTGGTGGCCAATTACTCACTAGAAGTCTAACTGTAAAAGCACTTTCAGTTTTTTGTTGTTTCAAATATTACTTAATAGTGCTTGCTAACAACACCAAAAATGTATTCACTGGATAATAAATATAAACTCTGCCACAAATCTAGTTTAAGAAAACCACACCGTTTTGACTGCACAATAGGTGGGAAATTTGATAATATTATATCAGAAACTAATATCTTAAGATGGAGATTACTCTATTAAAAATGGTAGCCCACGGTCGCCTATGCTTGCCAAAAGATTTATTTATCAGAATTAAATATAATTAAAAGAGATCAGCATCATACTTTATTATAATATGAATGTATAAAAAATGTGGTTGTCGTAATAACCAATATAACAAATCTTAGATAACAGTAACACTGAAGAAGTGGCAATAAATTGAGTCTAACACCACCTTAGTCACCTTAATAATTAAAACCACCATAAAATCAATTTCCCACATAAGTAAATACACACATAAGAACTTACCTCTCTTCCCTAATGCATCATAAAGCAGCATTAAAAATAAAAACACAACATTGATTTGTGAAAACATCAATATAAATGAAATATTGATAATCATTTGTAAAAGCATTGTTGTATTTAAAAAATAAATATTCTGAAAAGATAATGTATGGATACATAACTGTATATCAAATGAGAGATGATATACCAGTAGTATAAAGATATAGAAATGATGATTCAAAACAGAAATGGCCAACTGGATAAAACAAACATACAGGAAGCAGATTTTAAATTGGATCTAATGTGCCATTCAACTTCATAGATCACTTTGTTTCATAAAATTGTCGAGGATAGGATTTTCATATTTATCCCGACGGGAGGAAGGCCGATAAGATGGCTCAATATTATGGTGTATCACAACCACCTGTCCGGTTACCAGTCCATTTTGGGTTTGAGATAAGTTAGTCAGTTATTTGTTCCAGATGCATGGACTTGATAATGGAGGAAGGCTTACCCAAGCAGCAGTTACGTGAACCACCCCACGACAATGAGAAGCCCAGCAATCCTATCGCACATATTTATCCCCCATTATATTCGATTCAAGTCCGCCAGAAAGTGATTGACCAGTTGACAATCTCTAATTTAAATCGATCATCATTTGAAATTTTTTTAATGCAAATCAACAGAAAATTGTTATTGTTTGAAAGGCAAAAAAGATCAATGTAGGAGAAAGTAATAAATATATATATTTCCATATATATGTGTTGTCAACAAGAAAGGAATTTTGTTGTTTTCAGGGCAGAAATACAGAAGAATATAGGGGGAAAATTTTTTTTCCAATCATCATACTATTCAAGCATGATAACTCAATGAAACACCAAGAACAATTTTTTTTGCATCTCGAAAACACAAATATTGTGTTTTACTCAAATCAGAGAGATAAATTGAATCGATTATTATTTTACACAGAGCTCAAGTTACCGAAATACTTTTTTTTCGACCAGTTGTCGGCACATAGCCTGTGCCATCACTCAAAGGCTCAAGAAATATAAGCTAAATTCAAAAAAGGTTTATTTATTATTGAAGACTGATAGAATCAAATCATATTCCTTTACAAAGTAGTCACGGTCGTAGAGATGTGGATAAGAAGAAATAACTAAACTGAAAAAGGAATTTTTTCTAGTAAAAAAATTTACAGTACAGAGTAGCATGTCCAATATATCTTGAGAGAAGTAGTGTCCTTAGGGTTTTAAAACAGAAAAAGATGATTCTAAACTATATATAGTATTTTTCATATTTATCCCAGGGAAAGTGAAAGCTGATAAGACGGCTGAGGTACAGCGCGAATTAGGGGCCCTCATCAGGTTAGCAGGCCACTTTGAGTATGGAGATAGTTTATCAGTTATTTGTTCAGATGCTAGGACTCGATAATAGCATTTATGCTCAACTTGGTTTCTTATGAAAAAAAAATATGCGCTAGCAGCTAACTACCAATTTCAAACCTAAAACTACAAACTCCTAACAATCTGTGACTGTGATGGCTATATTCATCTTTGCGTTAATTGAGTTAAAAACCTAACTAAAAATTTGTCAAGTTGGGGTTAAGGTTAATCAAGTTCAGTTTCATTTTGAAAACAGAGATATTAACTCAAGAAGCAAACCTCAGAATGGTGTTCTTCATTCTGTTGGACAACATCAATACATAATTCAGCAAGATGCATCACAATTTCTAATTTACGAGATGGTGACACACTGTTCTGATCAAGATTTTCTGAAAAAGTGTTGGAAATTAGTACAGAAACAATAAAAAAGGTAATTATTCAGCAATAGTAATATTTACATGGCAGAAAGATCGATAACAAACAATTTTTAGCTCAAAGTTAGAATTTTCGTCCTATTCTTTCGTAAGTGTAGGAATCTAGTTACAATAAAGATTGAAATAGCCACTTGAACCTGATTAGATGCAGCTTTCAAAAGACAATTAACTTTACAATGGCAATTTCATATTTAATCCAGTGCTATATTTCATATTTCAACGTTGCTATATTGAATTAAAATGTATCCCGAAAATCCTAAACACAGGGTGACGAAAAATACATAACCAGATAATTTGGAACATAAATTACTGAGCGTCATGGATTACTGAAATTTTTGGGTACAATCATACACAAACAGAATACCAAAAGTTACCTTCAATTTTTCCATATTCTGAAACTCTGCTGTAATTGACAAGAGCTGCTTTCTCTAAACTACTGATAATGATTGAACGAACTTCGTCCTGTGGAACTGGAGTCACAATATCTTTCATCATAACCTGAATATAATGCCAAAAACAATGAGAAAACAATGCTTAAACATATGGACAAATAGACACTTCTCAAACTATGGATGAAATCATTATACGCTAGATACATGGCCCAAAAACAGAATCATACACAGACAGAAGTTAAAAAGTTAACTAAATTTTCTTATTTTTCATTGCCAGGGAAGGGGGATTCACCATGTTAGCAGTACTTGTGAAAATTGTTAAATATTAGAAGCAATAGCCTCCCAAAAACTTTTTTCATTTCAAAGTAGTAGGATGGTCGATTTAGTCCATTAGTTGTGGAGAAAAGAGACTTTTCAAAACCCCAATAACACGCTACAAGAACAACAACTGAAACTAGTTGTACCCGTTCCAGTAATGATAAAGTTGCTTTCAATGCTCCCTCTGGTCTTCCAAATGGAAAACAATATCGAAAATGTGTTATTTGATACATCAGATGATTCTTCAATCTTTCTTGAACTTCACCAAATCTTTGCTTCTCATCCATTGTCACAGTTCCAATACCATCAGGTCTGAATTAAGTGGAATTTGTAATTAAAATAATTTCAAAAAATTTATGTTTTTTAATTATCTTCAACTTAGAATTGTGCAAACAAAGTCCTTCCAAGATGTATGCCTTTCATTTAAAAAACGAGGATAGGGTAAAAGTAGAATTTTCACACAGGACAAGAAAATCCATAAGATGGCTCAATCATGAAGGCCAAAACCGTTCGTCCAGTTACTAGAAAACATCGGCCTTGGGGATGTTTAACCCGGTAATAGTTTCGAATGCATGGACTTGGTCTTGTAGCATACTCTCTCACCTGTTTCCATGAATATGACTTGCACAAAATGCAAAACTATAATGCAGCAGAGTTGGATCAATCATTGTTCCTTGCAGAGCTCTTTCCAATAAATCTAGAAATGAACAATATAATAAACATTCCAATAGAAAAAAGTGGGCATAAAGAGCAAGTGAGCAGTAATTCCCATAAATCACGAGACTCGCGTCATCCCAACTCATAATGACAAAAATGTTGCAAATTACAATGACACATAATTGACAATTCAGAAAAGTAACAAACCTGATAGATAACACAGATGCCTGTGACAACCACGAACTCCATATCTTGCACAATATTCATCCAATACAAATACTTGACCCGGGGAAAACCAGCCCTAAAATAGGAAATAATATTTGATAAAACATATCAAGACTGGAGAACGCTATTATCTGTATTGGAATTTAAGATGGAGATTTTAAATTGTCTGAAATTGGAGTCAAAATCTCAGACTTTTAATAGTGCTAAAAGAAGACAAAATTGTAGGTTAGGAACTGAGAAAGCATCAATTGACTAAGAATATACAATCATACACCACGGATTTTGTTATCAAAACTTTCCCTGAACTCGGTGCTGGAGTTGGAGAAAAAATTCAGGGAGAGTCAGGAGTCTGAGACCCCTTTAAAAGCTCGGAAAATATTCTGAGTAAATTTTCCTCGACTCACCAGCCATGAAACGCATGTGTGGGTAAAGGAAACAGATATTCGAATATAGCAACCAAGAACAACTATTCTGAAATATTTTTGAAGTTTCATTATAATTCTATTATTTTAACACTCATTCACTAATTCAATATTCATGAATTTAATTTTTGCTCTCCTGCACTGCTATTGAATATTCAAATAAAAATTATACAAGGTTCAATATTGCAATTGACGTAATGATAAGAAATAAGCCATCCTGAATATGAACTGAACCCAACTAATCCTATTATATTGCAAGAACTCATTTTGTTTTAATTGTATTTTTATGAAAATACCATTTTTTATTATAACAAATTATGAAAAAAATCATTAGTAATTCATGGTTAAAAGACAAAATTTTTCGAAATCAAATTCATTATTGCAATAGACAAATGGCGCAATAAGAAGTCAAATTTCCCTTAATCCAATAAAACAAAACCAAAATCAATAAGGCTGCAGTTTTATTCAGTTCGAAGCAACAAAGCCAGGGTCAAATACTCTAATATAAGTAGATTCCTAAAGGCATCTTTAGGCCGGTTAACCAAAATGGAATCAAAGCCTATACAGTAGTCTAGTATGCAGAAAAATTTTGAATCTTTCGGCGACAATAGTATTCATTGAATAAAACAGATGTGGATATGACTATATTCAACCATCTTGACACTCAACAAATTTCATTCAGCTTGAAATGGTATTTCAAAAAGCAAAAGTTGGTTAAGCAATAGCAAAAGTTTGGCTATAATTGTCAATCCAGAAATGATACAAAACCAAAATTTTACAAAAACAAACCCCATTCTAAGCCAAAATATCTCGAAAAAAAAGAAATAAAACAGGAATTGCCTTCATTCAAACAATTCACATTTTAGTAGCAGAGTAAGTTTCATTAAAACTATTTTAAATTTATTGTGTGTAAACTTAATAAAAAAATGCTCGTCTCTGATTCTTAACACCTCACAAATTATCACATATTATACTCAAATTTACCACGTTAATTACCAGTACCACGTTATAACTAGATCATCTCAAAAATTTAATGTCACTTTGTCAGATATATTCAAGAATCAGAAACCTGGAAAAGATTATTAGACAAATTAACTAGGCATTAGGAAAATTGAAAATTGCAGATACGTCTTTCTTGTATAATAACAGCATGTATGCACAAGCAAGTAATTTCAATCACCTTTACAACCAAAGTACTGTGGTGGTAATTATGTATGTATAAAATTAAGTATACCGAAGTATGTAAATATATATGCCAATATGGATTTGAGAAAAATTTGTTTTCTCAAACATCAAAATATTAAAGCCATCATGGTGGTTTCTAAGTTCCGCAATATTATGGTATCGATGTTGTTTTAAGTGATGATTATTAAATGATAGATGATTCAGTATTTGAAACACGAAAACACTATTTCAAAATAATAGGGTTAAAATACCACATGCTGCATCAGAACTGTTGTTGAATAAATTCCTGAGATTAATTTAATTATACAAAACTACATTATTATTCATAAACAAACTCAGCCGACCTTCAAAATCAAAAATCAGATTGATAAATTAAATGTAGAGATACCAAAACACAGGCTTCGTTAGGTTAAACGAGGGAATCAAAACAATAGTAAAACAATAGGCAATTGAATTCTTATGAGTCATAATGGTTTGCAAGTGACAGTATTAGTATCGTGTATTGTGTTGATCACTGACACAGGGCGACCTTGCGATTCATGGGTGATAGTCCTAATTGTAATTCTTATCAACTAGTATTATGCAGTAAAATTACCATCTATTCAAGTTTAAATATAACAATGAGGTAATAGGAAAAATTCTTAATAAGTATTATACTCACAAGACAAGAATATGAATCGCCTAATCGATGATTAAGGGTTAATTTTTGTAACAATTCAAATAAACTTGAATGATCATATTTGCAAGGATCCGCACAAATAAATTCATCCATTCCATGTTTTCGTGCTCTGTCAGCATCTAAAAATTGAAATATTAGTTGAATAAGCATTGCGGTAAGCATCAGCCAGGAATGGCCAATTCAGTAAAGACTACAATTCCGAATATATTTTCGACATAGCATTTAATCTTATATGAAATATTAATTATACTGTAAATTTATTTGCATACAATAGAGCAGGGATGTGCAACTTTTTTTGTCGGTAGGCCATATAACCAACTTCAGACATCAAGATGGCTCATACAAAAAATTTCAGTTTGCCATGTACACAACAAATTAAAAAATTCTCACAATGCATAATTTTTTATTTAACATTTCAGTTGAACAATTAAAATTTGGAGTTCTTGCATAGTTTGTTAACATCCCCTTGACAGAAGTTGAAGCAACCCTTAAGTGTTGACAATAGCCACAATAAATGGCTCGGCGGACCATTTAATTTGTTAAAATTAGCACAACTCATATTTACGATATTGATTCTTATAACACCAAATCTTGCTACTTTTCAAGCCATTTTCATTGGTTTTACACCTCTAATAGTGTTGAATAAGCCTAGATAGGTCCGTATATCAGTTATCATTTGCCACGTTACATATTTTTAGATGCAAATATTTTAAATTATAAAAAAAATCTCAATATAACCACTTTACATCAAATGGGACTGATTTTAAATATACTCTATCACCCTATTAATTTTTGGTATCCCTAACAACAACACAAATACAATATAAGCTTGTACTCTGCGCTATGAAATGTTCAACTCCAAGTCCTAACTCCAAAAGAACCAAATTATGTTAACAAAAACTTCGGTGTATGCAGGCTGCTCTAATTGCATGTTTAGAACGCTTAGTCAACTTGAAGCTTTACGATTTCTGTAAAAAATTCTCGCTTTGGCCATCACCAATAAATTTTGAAAGTTCCACTTCAAAAAAGTGAAATTCACAACTCTGGCTATCAGTCAGTTAGTTAGTTATAAAAAATATAATAACAGAGTAATCAACATACAAAACTGTGATATAGGAGCATCCAATTGACTGTGTTTATTAGAACCTCCCGTTAATTTTTGAACTTGTGTTGGTGGGACAGGTTTATGAGATTGTCCTGTTGCACGATACATTGCCTGTACCCAGAGTATACGGTCCTGTTCATCGTCACTAAAAAGTGGGACAAGAATAATGATAAATGCTAGTTGTTTTCAGTCCGTTAGGAAAGAGAATGTATGTTGGAGTTATAGGTTAAATTTCTCAGGTTCAAATCCCTGACCCCCCAGGTTGAAGAAAAATTTAAAAAATGTGGAATTGAAAAAATTATGATTTTTTTGAAATAGTAGCTCCTTAGTTATCAGTGACTTCTTGTCTGGTGCCTTGATAGGAGTGAAAACGGCTCATAACAATATAAACAAAAAATATTAGCTTTAATTAACTATTTCGTTATATATTCAATCAATTTTACATAATAAACAACAACTTTGAAAATCCACAACAACAAAAAACAAAATTTTATTGTGCTTTGAATATGAAAACACCACCAATGAAACCAAATTCTCTTAATATTCGCACACACAAACCTAGAAAATACAATTCTTTCTCCTTCTTTCACAGCATTAAAAAAGACACGACCGCCTTCATGTCCAGGTTCAGGGTCTGTGTAATCAACAGTAAATCCATCCAATTGCATCATTTCGCTTGGATCGGACTTACGCTCTTGATAACTACACATCGCAAATGTGTATTGAGAAACCTGAAATATGAAATTAACATTGAAATAAATATTCATTCTGAACATTTTTGAAGCACTAACAATTTTTTGAATCAAGCTCAATTAGAAGTAAAAAAGAAAAATTTGTGGGTATAGTTATAGGTAGCCACTGAAATGCTGATATCCACTGGAACTATGGACTTATGCCTGAAAATGCTGACCAGCAATTCAATGAAATTTTTTTATCTGCACAATTGTTCAAATTATTCAAAAGTACTGAAATAATAGGCCTATAAGATTTTATGGCCTATTTTCATATATAAAATTTGTTGAAGCAAGGCCACACTCAGAAATAAAAGCGACTGAATTTGAGCGGATTTACAGGTATCCACTGAATTGACGAGAGTTACAGAGACTATAAAGAATTATGGCGTAGAATAATCCGTTAGTACAGCAGTTCCCAAGGGGCACCTCTAAGGTGAGTTGCCAAGTGTGCCACGCAAAGTGAACAGAATTGTCCTAAACATAACTAAAAAATGACTGAATATTGTGTTTATTATAAATGTTTTGTTTCTTATTTTAAATGCTGTGTATATGAATCAATTACATAATTCATTTAACCGTTCCATGTCACACTACTTGCTGCAAGTTAGCAAATCATAAAATCATAATTGTGACGAATTAAAATATCATGTACATGTCATATAAAAATTTGGGGATATAATGTTGGCTTAGTTAAAAAAATTAAGTTGAAAATAATATGGCCATGGGCATGGCCAGTATACCTAATAAGTGAGAAATTTGTCATTTACAAACAACCAGATTGAAAATATCATGGACGAGTATGCAATAGTATGATCATCTCCTTAGCTGGTATTAAAGTAAGGTTTATAAAAGATTTAAAAGAAAATCAGTATAATGAGATCTTACTTTTCACAATGATATTGCAGATGAAATATCAGTTATATGAATTCCTAATGAAACCATTTTCCAATATGTCATATCCCACTTCAACTAAATACTCTGGACATATCCTATATTATTTTAAATATCAATAATAAATACATATACATCTGTCGACAGTGGCGACTCCTTGGCATGTTGCGACCCATTAAACCCAAATCAATAAATCAATAACACATTGAAAAACAGAGAACTATCTTGGGGGTTTGGATTACTTTTATTGAAGGGAAACCAAGTACGGCTCGATGAAAAATATAATATTATTAAAGTATGATTTATCAGTATTTCATGTATGGTTAGAGTGTGTGAAAGTTCGAAGCAAAAGGAGTTAAATAAAAATCCAATGTGTCTGCATATTATTGTTATTTTCTTGAGTGGTTTTATGTTTATGGTAAATCAATAATGAAAATCAAGATTCTATCAAGTTGTTTATAGTATTGATTGTTATTTGTGATAATAGGGATAAGGAGGTCACAAGAGGTCAACAAATCAGGAAAAAGAGATATTGGGAAACAGTTTTGCAAGACACCATTTAATAGCAGCACTATGTACCTGTACAAGCACGAAATATCTCTTTTTCCATTTCCTCCAAACCGTTCTACCTTGTGCCCATAAATATCCACAATATTTCATATTCTGTGGTCGATCCATTCTGACAATCAACTTGATTTTCAGCTGAAGAAATAATATAGGTTTGAAAAAAATTAAAGACATGGAAAAAGATTTAGATTGAATGAAAGTTGCATAATAATTAGGTTCCAAATTTGAAAATTTGTACAGATTCAAAGCTAATTCTATTCAATATTTTAAATTCCAATATTAGTTATATTCGGATAATTAATATTTTGTGCAATTGATATCGAAAGTTATGACCGAAAAGGTCTTCATTTAATTTTTGAAAACTGACCAATCAAATCACTGTTTAGAATATTAACTGTTCTGCATTTGCAAATGCAAACTCATTAGATAAACATTCAATTCTGTTGTTAGTTGAACAGGGGCTAAATTAGAATACATCCTGCTTCCAAAAATATTATTTTAGAATGCATTTGATTTAGGGCCATCTCTGTATGGAGTATTCAGAGGGTGTTACTGCTCCTCATTAGTATGATAAATAGGTAACGAATAAAAATTTATGACTGTTTTTAGACTGCTAAAAAGAAGAGAGAGATTACCCTCTCGCTGTCGGCATTAGTATCCGATTCATCAACATTTATGCCACATATATACACAATAATCTGAAATAGCATTTATCAATCAGAAATGAAAGTCAATAAAGAATAATAATCAGAGTTCAAAATAAACAAACATAAGTAGCGACAGATAAATCTGTCTTAAAAAATAATTACCGGTAATCAAAATAAGATCTACTTAACTAAACTGAAAAAAAAATGAAAACAATGAAGACATACATCATGGTCAGCACTATTCTTTGGAACAGCCATAGCGTAAAATTCTGGCGTCTTCGGGCTGTTTGGGTTGGGATGAAGAACAACCTAAAACGCAAATAAGTCGAAGTTAAAAACTTGACAAGATTAGATTAAAAGACAGTTGGTTGATTAAATTAGCATGTAACTAGCAACTTATCGCCTTTGTGTTAATACAAATATACATACCAACTTTTTTTATGATAGTATAAAAATAATTAAAAAGGCTATTTGGAGTGGTTCAAAAGTGTTCATATGAACGACTTGTCTGAGGAAGTGACTTTAGTTAGGTGAAATGTTCCAGAATAAAATTTGTGAAAAAGTGATGTAAGATCTTCAAATCATTCAATAAACAGATGCTGCTGCAAATTTTATAAAAATAAGCCAATCTTGACAGACACAAATCAAATCAGTAAATCTTGAAATTATTTTAATTTAGCTTTAGCACAAAAGAGCCATGAAGAAACTTGAAAAAGTTGTTTTGAAAAATGTCATATATTTTTAATTTTCAAACTTTTGTAACTTTTTATTGAGTATTTTTGGTGACTATTGGTAAAAAAATGATTGGATACCATCTAACATCTTATTAAAGAAAACTTATTTCTTTGTAATATTTTCCAATAATAATTTTTCCAAATTTCATTGCTCACTTTTTTGTCTTCAAGCTCTCGATTTAGCAACAATGTTATGATATTGTATTCAAAATTTAATATAATTCTTGATTTTTTAATATTACAATAAAGTTGGCTTGCAAAACTACATATACATGATAACAATCTAGTTTGGTGTTGTAGATCAGTTCAAAGAATTAAAGGTCGCAAAGATGTCAGACAACATGACGAAGTAGCAATTTCAAGAATCATGTTTTATTTATTAACACTGAAGCAGGAAGAAACCACAGATATTAGTCATCTCTCATAGACGTCCATATCTTATTAGCAGGGTATTCGTAAGATGCAGTTCAATAATGTAGTTCAATATCCTATCCAATTCTTCAATAATATAATCCAATATTCAATAGATTTAGTAACATTTTAGTAAAAGAGTTTTGCTGTTATTAATAATAGAGGGTATACTTCGTGAAATAAATTTGATATTGTGTGAATAATAATTTATCTCAAAATACTTGAATCATCCATTTTTACAAATTTATGAACAAGGTAGACTTTTAGGAATAGTTAACTATTTAGAAAGTCTTTTTGAAAGCATATCCATATTTTAATAAATGATAATAAATTTCATCTTTTTCAAAATTCACATAAATTGAAAAATTTGCCATAAAACAACCAAATTCAAAAAATTTATTCTCGGAATAATCAGATTTTTGACTAACATTGGATTTATTATTCTTAATTTGAAATCAAAATTAAAAATTACCACAATGTTATTTCGAACAAAAAATAACCGGAATTTCAAACAGAAGCCGTGGTCAATGACAACATATTTTATTGATCGACCAAAACACCTCACTTTTGTCAGATAAATGAAACCAGCGTACTTTGAACGTATTGTCACAAGTGTCACTTCAAATTATTGTAAAACCTCATAGTAGAAAATATCTACTACGAGCGCAATGAGTACTCAAGCACAATTACAGTGGTTAGTTTCAAATGAAGAACAGTAAGATAAAAACACAAATATTCAATTGTTAAAACCTATATTTGGTTGTAATGGAAAAATATCTCTACAGTGTGACCCAATAAACAGAACCTATAAATTTTGTAATTAATTCACAAAGATGAGAAAATTTAAACAGAACACTTTCTAAACTTCTGTCTGTGTATGATGGTACCCAACAGTTTCAGTGATCTAGAATAATTTGCACCAAAGTTATGTTTGCGCTAGAATATGATCCAAATTCTATTTTTTTAGTCACCCATTACTATTTGTTTCTATATCTCCGAATTCATAATAAGTGATATCGAAACATGAAAAAAAATTTTCAAATGAATTTGTAAGCGTGCTGTCTGGTGGTTTACTTAGCGACGGAACTTAGCTACATGGCATCATAGATTGATTCAAATCATGATAGGTCGAATAAACAAAAACATGATACTATCTGAAACACATGTTATGATATCAAAGATTTAAAAACATTGTTCTCACAAAACGTGAAGTATTTCCGAGCAACTTATAATTGTAATTTACGTAGAAACATACCTTTCCCAACTCTTTATCATCGATAGACAGCATTCCAGTACTTTCAGTAAATAGTTTAACTTTGACGATAGGAAGAGGATGTGACGTTGTAAAATCTCCTTGCGTATTCCAACTGAAAATTTGTAAAATTTTTATTTCAATTACTCAACTTTATAATGTTAAACCGAGTGAGAGAACTTTTTATGAAACGATAAATCAGTTCTTTTTTATCAATCGTTATTATTATCAAGAGAACTATATGTGGTAAATTAACAACAAAAATATCAGATTTATATATTTCATATTATCTTAATCAGATAAGCTGACCAACAAAATGCAAATCAAGCTGCTTCATCAAAAAGATAAATTAAAAAGCAATCTGTAAAAAAGTTGACTCAAATGGAACATTATTAATAATAGATAACATACACAGGTTTCGATGCTTCAGCTTGATCTGTTTGTTTCTTTTCTCCACCCTCAACTTCCATTGTACAATAAACAATTCTGTGAGATGCTAGTGACTTTAGTCCCTGGACTTCGATTACTATCACCTAAAAATATAATAATAAAAAAAAATAGATAACATTCTGGTACAAAATAAAGTGATATAGGGAGTATATGAATTGCTCGTAGTTCTTTTATGTCCATGGCATAATGGCAAATCCCGAATGGCATATTCCCATACTTTTTTTTTATTTATTGATGTACAAAAGAAATAGAATTTTCCTGTATATAGTCTTTAATTTACGAGATTCTAGTATGTTTGAAAATTGTTAAAAAAAATGGGAATTCAGTACATTAAAATCATATTTTGAAACCCCCTGATAACTGGAAACCTTGCGTTATTTAAACACAAAAATTTATTACGGAGAACTTTAGAGTATAATACAACTTCAGTACACAATATGTTATAAGATTATCCCTCAAATAAACAGAACCTAAAGTCATTTAGAACATATTCTCGAGATAACAAAACTTTTGTGCCAAGCATCCTAGATTACTGAAACTTCTGGGTAAAATCATACACAAACTGAAGTACAAGTGTTAATTAAATAAATTCTTATCATTTTTGTAAAAGCAATTAAGGAACTAATGGGTTCTGCTTATTTGGGTCAACCTGTAAAATCGAATATCTGAGATTCTAAATGTTATAATAATATGTCTGAATGCAATATTCTCAAAAATTTAAAAACGGCCATATTCTATATATATTAGGGATGGGCCGGGATTCGGATCCGGACTTGGATTCGAGTCGAATCCACGCATTTTTTGGACTCGGATTCGATTCCGAGTCCACGTCATTTTTACCGAGTCTATAATCAATTCTGTTTTTACTAATTTACGCCTATATTTGTACTGTTGCCTCTATAAATCTCACTACATACCTTAACGAGTTAAAATTCAAGGTTAAATCTGTAAAAATATCCCTCACGTGTACTATAAACACTCCTAATAAAAGCGACAACAGATATCCAGATAATATAACGCATGTTAAAAACTATTGATCGCTTATAACAATGATGTTGTGCCAGTCGCCTTCAAACTATCCATTCTTTTTGATAGACAATAAAATATGTGTTAGCCCAATATTTTTGAGTTTTTGATTCGCGTAAAAATGAAGCATGCTCTGGATCAACTCAATGGGGAATCTCATCGATACCTCTTTTAAATCGAGTTTATTACGTGCAATCCTTTCTATAATAAGGGAGCAATGGAAAGCATGGAGCGTTTTAGAACGTTTACATGAACTACTAAATTGAAATCAATGTATTGACGACGAGTGGCATCTCTCTACCATTTGCGCACGCCACATAGTAAATTTAAGGCTTGAAATATCTGGAATTATGGGAAGCATTGTAGTCAAAAGCTTTTTATTTTTCATATTGACATGTGAGAATTTTTAAAGCCGCCCAGAATTGACGCAAGGTGGTGGGCTGGAAATCCAGTTCACAGCCAAGGCGCACATTGACCCACGTTTACGTTTGTATTATGGTCGCCAAAAAAAAAAAAAAAATATATTTTTAAATTGATCCAACAGCTATCTGCGGAACCATTAGGCAAAAAATATGAGCTACGACGTATGTTTGTGAGCGCGCGATGCTGTAATATGGTCAAAAACGTGTTTTTCTACTTTTACATTATGACGTCACGGACTCGGAGGATTCGATTCGAGTCCTTGACCTATTACTCGGATTCGTCGAATCTCTGTAATGCCGGACTCGTCCCATCCCTAATATATATAAGTGATTTTCTAGTTCAATTTTTGTCGTGGAACAAGATGCAGTAAACAACAATCTAATTCCCAAATCACTATATTTTTAGAACAAACTTTTAATGAGTAGGCTATATTAAAAAAAATAAATAAAATAACTTATATCCACATGTGGCGTAACCAATCCAATTTTAACAGTCAGTGTTGTGATACAGAGACGACAAGCGGGAATCAAAAATATATTGATAAATCATCTTTTGATCATGGATGAACTGATTACGGTACAAAAGATTTATGCGTTGATAGAATATAGATTACCAAACCAAGTATAAGAATAGATAACGAAAAAACTAACATAGGTATATCAGAAGGTCATACATGAACACAAGTTAGTTATCATAAGGATGACATAAATATGCATTTACATGAGATTGATCTACAATGGCTGAGCTTTGTGCAAAAGCGGGTGTTTAAACGAAAATTTAATTATTTATTAGCTAGCCTACCTCCAAAGTGAAAGAGAGCACGACATCAGATTTTGAAAGAGTATTGTCATCTTCGGAAGCTTGATCGAGGACAGACATTGCTGATGTGGGAAGTCGAGGCAATCGTAAAGGGTAAGATCTCTCTGAACCTCGAGATACAGGTAGCGACTCGAGATTTGTCATCAGCAAGCTCACCTGTAGTGAACAAAGAGAGCAATATTTAAATATACAGACATGATAAGCAAATGTCACTTGAAAGTATTCCGAAAAATCAACAAAATATTGAGCCTTGTAGGACT
This sequence comes from Styela clava, assembly GCF_964204865.1. Classification (NCBI taxonomy): domain Eukaryota; kingdom Metazoa; phylum Chordata; class Ascidiacea; order Stolidobranchia; family Styelidae; genus Styela; species Styela clava. Next base: position 16,683,023 of record NC_135258.1, on the reverse strand, counting down.
AGGATATATATATGCAAGAAAAGTATTAGCGTTCTAGCAACTTCTATCATTTCCAAGTACTGAAAATTTGCAATCGAATGGTCCATTAGTTATGGAGAAAAACAATTTTATCACAATATCAAGCTCAATATAGCAAAATATTCCATAAGTCTGCTTTGTGCCCAATAAGTATTTTTAGTCATGGACTCATGATTCCTTCATGCGAATGTTATTAGAAATGTATAGCCTATATTCTAACATTTCAACACCATCAAATTTTTACTTCAATTAATGAATTTCGATTTTAAATATTTGGAAAACGAAAAGTGAATTTTGAATATTCTCAAGTCAGATTGGGCATTAAATTCACATTACTTACCAGTAGCAAAATCAACCAGTAGCCTACTAACAAACAACGTTCCTTTCATTCAGTATATTATTGCAAAAAAGCATAATATGACGTTAAAAAAATATGAGATGCAAAAATAGACCTTCAAGAAGACATTAGTATTCATTCAGCATAACAATTTTGAAGTCTAATCTGCCAAATTACATAAAAAAATACTATAAACAATAAAATATATTTTCACCTGTTGTCTTAGTTCATTTATATACTGATCTTGCAATTGCCTCTCGATTTCATTATTTCTACAATGAAATCTTGGAAATCTGTGAAGTTGTTCAATTTTATCGGCAGCATGCATTCTTCCATGCAATTCCCTTCGTATTGCAGCAGCTTGCTCGTCAGCGTTATCAAGCTATGGAAATTTATAAATTTAAATATTCATTTTTAGACCAAATTTTCACTTCAAAATTGACAGAAGGATGTAACATGTATCTAATGCGAAATTTAACAAATCAGCAAGCAAGCCAAAAAATATGGAAGTACGAAAAAAAGTACAAAACTACATAGAAATGTGGAAGCAGTCACTTATTTGATTATGGTGTTATTTATTCTCATAAAACAGGTTGACACTGGAAAAATTACAATCATCAAGATTACTATTATATATTATGGTAGCTGAATTCTGAATTAACAAAACACACACGATAAAAATGTCATTAACCATCCATAAGATGTTGCTCATATTGTAAAAAAGATACAATTTTATTAATACCTGACAAGCATTGTATAACAATTGGTGTTCAAATTTTTTAATTCCCAGAATATTTTGAAACATTTCGTACAACTGTTCTTTACTTAAGATAAGTTCTGATGCGGCAGCAGCAGATAAACGATTTCCTGGTCGCCGTGAATCTTCTTCACCCCTGTATATTGCATCAAACTTGGCCATCCATGAAGACAACACCTAATAAATAGAATTTTTTAAATTTTTAAAGCAGGTTTGTGGTATTGGAGATTAGAAAAATTCTGAAGGTGTAAAAAGTTGGAAAAGAAATAAAAAATTTAAAAAAAAATCACTTCAACTTACTGTTTCTTTGCTTAATCCATCGATTTCTGGAAGACCACGAACTCTTTTTTCAATATTGTTTTTAAACACTTCTCTGAAATCATTAGCAGAACACCCCCCACTATTCACCATCCGTGAAACTCTATCACTTTTCAAAAAAACCTGCAAACACAATTTTATTTAGCAATTCTACTACAATGAGGGCAGATTGATACTCTTATGAATAAAAGAACCCGAAAATAAGATTATTCTTGTATGCTTTTTTTTTAATTTTTAGTGTCTCTGCTGTCTTTTGTCGTACATAGGTACAAAGATTTTTCCAATTTTATTATTTTTGCATCACAAACTTTACAAACCATAAGGTAGAACTAAACCACTAAATAAGTAATTGACAAATGTCCATGAAGTATTTCACTATAGTAAGCTATACTATATACTAGGAAGATTGTTAGTGAATTAACGAGATCGAACAAATTATAAAAAGCTGGTAAATTCGAATATGTATAACATTTTTACGTCAAAATTAGCCGTATATGGAACTATTTGGTGGAAGAATGAAATAGATATTGAAACAACTTTTTTAAATAGAATCTCGGAAAGAGATTCTCAAGGGGACACGCTTCCAAGGAGTCGAGGATATCAAGACCAGTGTGACGAGACACCTCAAAACCATCACGAAAGAAGAATTTTCACAGTGCTTCAAAACGTGATCAAAAAGAATGGAAAAGTGCATCAAAGGCAATGGAGAATATTTCAAAGGGGAAAAATAGAAATTACTTGTATGTGTTAGACAATGTGGATGGACATTGTTCGATATGCATCTAAATAAACATCTAAATTCAGTAGTCCCATTTCTTTTTGCCACACCTCGTATGAAGAGAAAAGTGATTTTTTCACAACAACAACATATTAAATAAAACAATCCATAGGTCTTCTTCGTGTACAATAATAATAACGCTATACTGACCTCAAAATAACTTTGTACAGCGTTACAAAATGCTTCATCTGCAATAATTTGTGTTTGACCACCAAGGAATGCTTGAAATCTATCTTTGATTGTATGGAGTTGTTGCTTGTTCACCTGAAGCAAAAAACAAGGTGAGTCTTTTAAATGGAATTTAAACTATGAATAGTTATCGTGAACATTTTTGTTCAAAAAATTTACTTGATAAATTTACTTCTACAAATACATATATTGACACATGAGGCGGAAACAATTTGGAAAAGGGAAGTCCAATACAGAATTGTGAATATAGACCACTTTTTACACCCAAGTGAAATTTATCTCCAAAGCAGGCCCCATGAATAAATTCACTCCCAGTTCAGAATCACTGCTCTAGGTTGTTATCAGTTTCAGAAACTACCTTTGTCTGTCGTCGAGCCATGTCAGTAGGTTGTTTTGCATTAAAAGGGTATGAAATGCATCGAAGCACAAATATATAAAGTTGAAGTCGCATTCGACGTTCTTCTTCCTCTTGTAAGCGGGCCCGAGCTTCCACATCTTCGCTTGCAACAGAAGGAGATGGTGAACCATCTTTCAATGATGGCGTACCTGTGCTACTTTCCTGCAAATAAGGTGAATATGCATAAGAAAAGATGAAGGATTCAGATAAGATGAAATTTCAAAATTCTTCAACAGGAAAACTAAACTAAAAAAGTTATCAGATCTTTTTTTTATTATTAAAAAACTAACAGACAGTGTTCTCATAAAATAGTATATTGAAGCTTCAAGCAGATATCAATGCAGAAAAACCAAATTAACTCATGTTACATTTGAATAAGGTTTTATAAAAATCCCTTTTTTGTAATAGTTTGATTCTAACAGTCAAACCTTAAAACAGACTTAAAAAGGCACTACCTAAAATCATAACTAAAACAGGTACAGCTTTGAAACCTAGATCAAAAGATGGGCCCTGGTCCATAACGACAGAAGATCAAAATAAGATCATTTCTGAAAAATGGGAAACAAGCTAAATTGGTTTTACTTTTGTGCTATACTCAAAATTATGAGTTAAAAATTACAGAAAGATTATTTCACGAAAATTGAAATTATATATTAGGTATGAAACATAACAAAATTATGTAATGCAAAAAACCCTGGTACCTGGTTCGATGTCAAGGATTTCGAATCCGCTTTGCTTGGAGATTTTACAATGGTCTTGGCAGGAGTTGTTTCAAGTGATAATGAGGCAACATCTGGTTCGTCAGGTTGCTCATCATCCGTTTCATACTCGCTCGATGATGGATCAATCATTTTTAAAATTAAATTATATTATTATACCAGGACAACAACTGCCGAGAGAAATATTGAAGCAAAAATATTGTCTTGTTTTACCATATGTATACATTCTTTGTCGAAAACATACAAGGAGTGCATATTGGAATAAACTGTTAGCTTACTAAGTTCAGAACGTACAGCGTAACTTTTCATAACATTTTCAATGTTCTTCTTGGTTAGCAGAATAACTTGAACTTGATCAACCTGAACTAATTCTGAAAATTATATTTTTTCTCCGATTCGAATAAAAAAACTGATCCTGTTGGTAGAGTTTTAGATCATGTGATACAATACTACAAGAATATCAACACATATAACATACCAAACTAGATAGCGATCGGAGACCGCTGACTTATCGATCTTGCGGTTTCGATTCCTTCGCTCTGACTCAATAGCGACACCATGTGTCCCATCACTCATTAATTAATAACCCGCTAATTAAACGATATGATTCATCCAAAATCAATAGGATTCTGGTCAGAGATATGATGAATGCACATGCAAACTTTGGAGCAGATTCAACCTCATCTTCGTGAGATATCGCGTAACATACGAAAGTGTCTAACAGACAAACAAACACATACCTATCAACATACTTACCGATCGAGATCGATAAGTAACACAAAAATTTGGGGTCTAACAAAGTACACGCCGCAGGTGTGTACACGCCGCAGGTGTGTACTTTGTAATAACGTAAATAACGACAAAATAAATATCGTAACAATTGAAACCTGTGAATCTACTCAGACACTTCGCTCTCGCTTAGATAAATTTGCGAGAATGATTATGCGAAAATTAGTTATGAATCGAATATTTTATAAATGCTCATTATCCGAGGCATCTTTGTTTATCTGCAATACCGTAATCAAAACAAACACGATTCCAAGCTGTGATAGACTGGGCTCAAATTAGCTAATAGTTCTTTCATTTTTAATCAGAACTGCAGAATGGTGATTTGAATATGAAAACAGAACATACTACAGTACTAGTCTACTGTTCTATAACTGTCATAGTCCGGAAAAATTTATAAGCAATATCGGTAAAGAATAAAGGTACCGTAACTAACTCAGATAACAATAGCAGCGACATAGGTACGGTACCGTAACTAGTAAAGATTGGTTCGAACAAGGTCTTTTTTCATGACGTCTGTCCGTCGGCACAGTACCTCCACACTCCTCAATCTTCATCTTTAGAAACAAACCCCAAAACAAAACGAATTTCTCCTCGCCAGCGTTTGCAACAATAATTCCTTTCCTCCATTTGCAGGTTCACAAACCGTTGTATTAGCGACATCTGCGGAACGAATTATGCGCCGACATTCGCTGGGCTGCTGGGCGTGAATATCTGCGAATACCAAGGATTTACGACACTACATAGTCAAAGGTATGTCGTTAATAACTGTCAGTATAACTTCTAAATATAGACAATGAAATTTTTATGTCACAAGCTTTTTTGCAGGAACTTCAGTTATGCAGAAATCATTATCTCGCAGCTGCGTTCCTGATCGTCTGCGTCAATCAGCATTTGTATCGGTAATCAGTACCGGTAGGCCTAGTTCATTTTTTCACCATACATGAAATACGCTTAATGAATATAGAGAGTAAAAGGAAGCAAAACTTATAATTCGGGATAAAAGGAATCGACAGGAACCAATATTGGTTATCGAGCGGCGATACCCGTGATTAAGTCTAGCAGTAATTGATAATACAATGGAAAAGTCGAACACTGATTGAAAGAAAAAGGAAGAAATAAAAGTCGAGGCGGCCTAAATTTCCAGGAGACCCCGATACAAAGTATAAGCGTAATCCACCATAAATCTATATAGTTTCGGTTGTTCGTAACATTTCAAAGGTCGCCACACGCTGCTCACTCCTCTCCGACATGAGTCTCGTTAATTCTTCAGTGAAATGCCTCACTTTGAGCAAATTCTTCTAAAAATGTATAAAATAGTTCTTTTATACGCGATGAATATCTACTTTAATCTATGAAAGAAAAGGAATTTTGCCATAATTTTGTTAATCATTGATTCTAAAACGAATGGAGAGTTGGCGGTTACAAACTGACTCACACAACTATCATTTTTTAAGACCCTCTACTAAGTATATACTATAATCTATCTATAACAATAGTAATGTTAAATATTTAATTAAAGTGCAATGACATTGTGTTCATAAATACAATGACAAAATTCATTTGTGTTCAATACAGCGTGAATTTGCTTTTGCTTATGCGAATTTTTTAAATCTCTCGATAATCGGATGTTTAAAAACAGACGGATCAGCGGAACAGACAGACGGAAAAACAAGGTCGACTGACAAAACAAGATGATATTCGAAACAAGCACATTGAGGGGCTCAACGACATAATGGACCTTTCCCCGACCTTTGATCCCCGGAACATTCTTCCTATACTTTACCATTGCAAAATTTTCAGGGCTATTTTAAGAGTTCCTTAGCGAGTTGACGCCTGTAAAATGGGGTATGTGTTTCAAACCATCATTATGATTCATCGCATACAACAATCTGTTTTTTAAAAGTACCGGTAAAAATTTCAGGCTAGTCTATCACAGCTATTTCTACACTAATTTTTATTACTGCAATTAAATTAAAACTCCTAGGAAGACAGAGTGATCATTGAATTATCTGATTTTTATTTCAGTTTCCGAAACACAACTGAAAACTAACGAATAGAGTTCAAAAACGCGAAAACGAGGTAATGTTTACAACCCCGCTTGAAAATCTGTCTGAGTGAGAAAAGTGTCCGAGGAGATGCGAAAAGGGGACATTGTTACGTCACTTTTTGCATCTTGCTGATTGGCCAATGTCACGAAGTAAACAAGGAAGTCGCTGCTCGGGGAAAGTTCCATAACCAGTTTGATGCAATGTTTTCTTTTCATGGCCGAGACTACAACGAAACATCATTGCTAAGATAATCTGACAGATTGAGTCTACCACAGAAGTATTCAAAATTCATATCGGCTTGTCCGAGATTATCGAACTGAAAAATAGTTGTTAGATTTAAAGGGAGATGAACTCTTTCTATACCCTACGACTACGTACAACGGTTCGATTCCTGATGGGTGGTGATATAACCTATTTTCCAAACTGGTTTACGTAACCGTGAGAGGCAACAAGGCGTACATGCAACAATGCCGGGTTACATACATCCACTGGTTCAATTGCTTCCAGAGTATTGACGAGTAATTACATTCATGAAATAGGTGATTGACATTCTCAACTTGTACATTACAAAAGTCACATAGATTAGACGCTGCCAAATTGAGTCCATATAGAATATTATTCAACACTATTGCCCTATGAAATAATTTGATGTGAAAAGAGATGCGTTTGGTTTCAATAGGGGAGAAATATACATTGGTGTAGCATCTGTTCCATTTACACGGCTACGCCAACCAGCTTGACAAATAGGTTATATCACCACCAGTCATTGAATAATGTAAATGTATGATGTATGTAAAAAGTGGCATTAATTTCGCTTTTACCAAGATTGAATGTTTTTTAGGATACTGTAGGAGTTTCTTTGACATGATCTGTAATTGTGTTTTACTTGCTGGTCGATTTTATCTTTACAAATGTAAAATTGGTAAAAGAAGGCCAAAGTTCAATAATTTTTTTTTTAATTTTTGACATTATAATAGGGAATGAAAGAATATTGGCTCTGAAGAAAGGAAAATTACACAAACTTAAAAAAATGGGGAATTCTTGGCATTTAAAATATAGACTGTGGTATTAAATGCATGTGAGTAATTGTTAATGCGTCACATTTCTATTATTTGTATTGTATCAAATACTGCAATATTGTTTAAAAATATAAAAAAGATTGTTCATTATGAAAATTACTTTTATTCCTGTATATGTATTGAGTAATATTGTTGTTGTTTTTTGCATTATTGTACATTATGACAAACATTACGTTTGTACTTATATTGATATCGGTTAATATATATTGTTTTATTTTATGAAATCCAATAAAAAAAAACGTGTACAATTTTGTCCGCTATCCAATTTCAAGTCAATGCGGCTGTATTAACTAATTAGTTATTTTCATACAGGTCGACAGGAAAGTGTGATGATTAGTAGTCATATTATCGACCTATATGCTCTTTGATTTATCTGCCTCAACCAAAGGTCTAATATCGCACAACTATGGCCTGGACCAACGGTTCGCCGACGGTATTTCAGCGTGATGTAGGCCTGTTACATATCTTATCGGATTTGATTTCAATCTTGGTCTTCAATTGGTCAATCAATCTTCAATTGGTCGCGACTAGACATGTGCGAATTCGATCCAAATTTGTTCCCAATCTAGTTCAACCAAATTCTCTTCGGACGTGAAAATCAATTAAAGAGCAATCGAACTATTGTGTCATTCGGGTTGTTTAAATTCGACGTGTATCGTAAATACAGATTACAATCATCATATATATATATTTGTATATATATATAAAATGTGTCTAAATTGGTTATATTTTATTGGATATAGCAAGAGTTAAAGTTTTTGGTTAGGCTACCTTGAGAAGAAATAAAACAAATAACAAAGTTTTCAGTTGTAACATTGCCCAATTATTTTCGATATAGTTCGACTTTATTTTTCTAATGTGGGTTTCCGCACTCATCGATAACCACTGCTGGTTTTTCGCGTTTCCGATCTTCCTGAAATGTGATTTTTAGTTTGTTGTAATTTGGTATGTTCAGCATGGTGAAAAAATAAACTACTGATCACTTCTGGTATATATACGAATAACAAATCCAGCAATTTTAAAACCCACCACTCGTTCTGAAATCACCGCGAAACATAATAGGATTTTCATATTTAACCCGAGGAGTGGAAAACCGGCACGACGGCTCAATCATATGTCGGACCACGGCCTCGCGTCTGGTTACCAGTTCATGTCCGGTATGGGAACAAGTAACCGGACTTGATGGTGGGGGAAGCGAGATGATTGGTGGGGGAAGCGAGATGATTGCTGGACTCTTCGCCGCCGCCGGCCGGTTACTTACTTCCTCCACTATCAAGTCCATGCACCTGAAAACAATTAACTGGCGAAATAAGCCCGTAGCATTTACCCCACCAGCATTTACGCGAACCACCCTCGACAGCCAGGAGTCCATCAATCCCCTCGCACATAATTATACCCCACGGGCTCTAAACCCGCGCAGAGTAATCAGAGGTACAAACGTCTTATGTCCGACTGAAGTCAGTCGGAGTGAATTTCTTCCAACCGTTCGCCAACTCGATAGTGCCCCGTTTATCTGATTGAAACTATCATGGCTAATTCTCTGTTTTGTGATCAACAATCATAAAAATATCACAAAATAAGAACACCTCTGCTCTGAGATATTTATGCCATGGATGCATAAAGAGTTACAGCAAACACTTTGCCTATTTGTCATCATAACTTGTGCATGACTTTTGAAGCAGTGATACTTTTAACTAAACTTCAGACCTAAATCCACTCTAAAAGGTAATCAGTAAAATAAATATATACCAACAAGCTGAACAAATCATTCACAAAACTGAACTTTATTTATAACAGATATTCAAAAAACTCAACAAAAAGAAAGTACCAAGTAAAAATGGTTTGAGGCAGAAAGTGAATCAGATGTTACCAAATTTAACTTAAATGGAAATCATGAAACGAATTGAAGAAAACACTAAAATAATAAGCATAGTATAAATAAGAGTTTGTGGGAAAAGCAGTGGGACTAAACCTACAGAGGCATTTCGATAGGACAATGAATCTATCTTGGACTATTTCCGAAATATTATTAAAGCGAATGGTGAAGCTCTGAATATATAAACTTCTTAGGTCATGTACTAACATGCGTTTAGAAGGCACATAAATCAAGGATACTGGATCCAAATGTAGGAATCTCGGAAATGTAGGAAGTCAGAACTATTGATAATAATTGTACAAACTGGTAGACTAGTCGCACATTTATCTCACCAGAACAAAATAATAAGCTCAATCATATGCTGAAATTGAGCTTTTCATTGGTGTCAGGTATGCTGATATTTTACAAAGTTAACATTGCAGATATTTGGCTTTGCTGGAGGAAAAACAGTAGCAAAGTCATATTACTTTTTGTGGGGCTGTTCAAATGCTAGGTGTTGAGAAAAATCCACAACTACATACAATAATATCACCAATATTTTAAATAACAAATTGATAACAAGGGGATATTATAAAGATATTGAACAAGAATCTAGTTCTCAGTAATATAAATAGAAACACTACACACTCCATATACTGGTGTCAACTGAACGATAGCACTGATATGCTTGAGATGTGCTGGTGTTTGAAATCATACTGGTGAACTCTTGGGCATCTTCAGCAGTTGTTGACCCAGCAGATTCTCTCGGAAACATTGGAGCACCAAGATGTAAAGTATTCGGGATTATCCTCCTAGGACTGAATCGACATTCATTGTCTAATTTAGCAGGGAGACTCCGGCTCAAATGATTGACACCCTTGGACTGTTCGTCAGTTGATCTTTTGAAGATAATAGATGGTGAGTCTATATCTGGCAACCCTGTAATGTCGGGTTCCTGATTAATATAGGAAGCAGAATTTACCACATCATCTTTATCTATATGCATATTAGGGCTTTTATGATCTTCTGACAAAGTATTTAATTTGTGGTTAGCTAGCACTGATTTAGTATTGATGACACAGAATACTTCGTCCACAATTTGTCTCACTACCCCCTGAATATACTCCTTGTGCTTTTCACATCCAACAACGGAAATTGGCTCTTTGTCTGATGTGTTAGATTGCTTAGAATCAATGTCCAGTGCTGGGTGAATAACATTAACATGACTATCACAAGGTAAAACTTTTTCAACTACTTTTCCATTGCTGATATCTCTTGGCTGGTCAAGGTTGCAGAAATTTTTAGGTTTTTCACCGCTTCGTTTATTGGGATTGATTGGGGAGGAAGCCGCCTCTATTTCTGCTCTGACATCTGCAAATGATCTTGGAGTTTCAGTCTCCCTGCATTGTACACCTTTAGGCTTGTCAAAATATTCACATTGAGATACAGGAGTTGATGTCTGAAAATCACTAGCAAAATCATTTGGATTAGGCAGATTTGCTTTTGATACCACAGAAGAAAAAGCCTCTATATGTTTTGAATTTATACTAGTTGAATTCGTATCACCATCATCAGCAGTGGTATCGTTATCATATGCCATACCTGGAATGAAACGATTGGTAACTTTCCCGTTGTATCCAAACTTTGTGCCACGAGCAAGCACACTGTTACCTTGTTGCAATTCTTTATCAGTATCTGACACAACTTTGAAAATGGATAATTTTTTCTCAAATGACCATTTGCTGGGAGTTTTGACACCTTCTGCTTCATCTTCAGATATTTTCAGAACCTTCAGTTTCTGCGAAGTAAATGTATTTTTTGGAGTCTCATATTCCTCATGGAAATATTTAGAGTCAATGGTACTTTCACCAGCTTCATCATTTTTCCTAGATGTAGATGATAAATTTGTATTAACATTTGATGAATTGGGTAAAAAATCGCCAGGTTTGATTGAGGTGGTAGAACCAACTTCATATTCTTGGCGACTGCCATTAAACTCATCAATAGTGAAAGGTGGTGTCAAACTCTTCGGTTTTATTTCATGGAACTGTCTATCCAAAACACCTTGACTGACTTCGGTATTAGTTGGACTTATTTGTAAACACGGAGATGTGAGCTTGATATTTCCTTGGATGTTGCCATCAGCATTTTCATGTTCAAGAGCATCTGCTGACAGCGATAGTGAATAAATACCCCTTTCCATTGCGATAGCATTCGAATTCAAATTTTCTTTCAACTGAGAGGTCTCGTTACTATTGGCCACCTGACCCTCCACACAAGTTATAAATGGTGAACCATTTTCTTCCATGGGACTATCGGTGTCATCATTGTTATAGAATTTGAGATTAGGTGCAAGTTGCATACTTTCCAATGTTCTGTGTAGTTCATAGTCCTTATAGAAGGTTTCTTTAATTGGTTCATCATTATTACAACCATTGATACTTATAAACGAAACATTTGGTTGTTCATTCATTGCCACAGTCTGGCAGTACTGATGTTGGAACACAGGTGGGGGTGACAATGATCGAAAATGATCAGTTTGTGAAGCTTCTTCTATTGAATTAATATAATGCATCTCTGAAATAGGATTGTATATAATGAAATTCTGTGTTTGTGTAGACTTATGGGTATCAATATGTCTATTAGCAAAACCTTTGAATATTTCTTCCAAATCATCCCCTTCAATGTCATACTCACTATCACAAATTTTCATATTTCCTGATTTAATTTTTCTTACTCCATGCATTGGAGGTAAAGAGTAACTTCTAGCCACTCCCAATGTATGCTGGTGAACTGTTGGAATACAAGTTTCACTTTGGTTGAGAAAATGTTGACCATTCACTGAGTGAAATCCATTCGTTTGAGGTTCATGCTGTGGATACAAAAATTGTGATTTGCTATCAGGTACATCATCTGCATTGCACATATCAACCTGTTCAAAATTTCCCTTGCAAACTGTGTCATATTCAGGACATCCATCATCTTTTTGACAATAATCTACAATATTGTAGTTGTGGTACTCAGGAATGTACCTTGAACTTGGAGGACCAGAAGCACGACTTTTCTCTGATTTTTCAACAATATTTTGGATATCGCTCGGCAGCACAGAAAACTTGAAGTCAGTGTTGGTTGCACGTGAAACTTTTGAAGTATATACAACATGAGCAGCAGGTGAAACTGATATTCTGTTTTGAAATGATTCGGAATCTATGGATCGAAAATTTGTTGAAGGAACATCAACCTGACCAACATCAGACAGTAAAAATGGGTTTTCAGTATTATAAACATCAGGGCATGACACACAGAATCCAGAATTAGATGCTGTTAATTTTTCAACAAACACAGCATTGTTCCTAACTGGAATACATGAGTGAGGTCTTCCAAGCAATATATTAGAATTAAAATCTGTTGGTTTATAACATTTTTCTAGCTCATACCGAGCTGGACTAGCCTGATAATTTGAAAACCTGTTGTTTGGTTGGACTAAGTCACAATCCTGAACTGAAGCACCATTTTCGCTAAGTATTCTTGGAATTGATGCCCTTTGAACTTTGTACACTGCTGTAGGCTTAGCATCTGGTACATCAATTCCTCTTGGCAAACATTCCATTTCTTCCTCTGATATATGTGTATGCATTTTTTTGCTTGCATCTAACTTTTCTGCAGATAATTTCCTTTCACTTTTATTAAACATGTGACATTTTGACGACTTTTCTCCACAGGCTATGCCTTCTAATTTTTCTAAATCACTGGATTCTAAAAGAGATGTAAGACAGTTCAACACATGGTGAATATCTGACAATCTGCTATGGCTAGAAAATTTCAGACCTTGCTGAAATATGCATCTCAATGAATTAGGTATCCAGTCTGGCACCATTGAATAATTACGCCTGTTTCTTATATGCTGTTCTATTTTGCTGTTGTCACATCCTGTCCAAGGTAGAACTCCTGAGAACGCTTCAGACACTACAACACAAAAGCTGTAAATATCAGCAGCTGAAGTAACTGGCTTATTTAGAATTATTTCTGGAGCAATCCACCGGTTAAAACAAGAAGCAATTGTGCCTACTGGCCCAACCTTGTCATTGCTGGAACAAATGTGAAAAAGATCACCAAGCTTTGCTACAAGAACATCAGTGAGATAAATAGCATGAGAAGTTAGAACGCAGTGAACAAAACCTCTTCCATGAAGATATGACACAGCCTTGGCAATTTGTATGAGCAGTGTTGCTTTATCAGTGAGAGAAATATCAGTGTCATTTTTATGTAACGCATGATAAAGAGAACCATATTTTACAGGTTCATACACAAGCCAGTGACAAGGCATACGAGTATATGAGCCAACAGTTGATGTTAGGCACACAGACATAAGTAGAAGCAGATTTGGATGGCGCAAATGCCTACTCATTTTTGCTTCAGCTATGAGAAGATCCTCTGTGGACCGAATGAGCAAATTGCTTTTGCACTTACTGCGTTTGATGGTAACTTTATTACCTCGCCACAATGCCTCTTCAAGCATAAAGCCAGGGGGTGTTCTAAATATAGATGAATTGTGGGAAGATGTAAATTGGGTTGGAGAGGCAAGTGGAAGAACAGCTGGTACACCAATGCATCGAACATCATTGCTTTTTCTTTTTGGACAGCACAAAAAGTCACCATAGCCATGGTAGTCAACTTGCATATCATTTCGAAACAATACATTTTCCCGAGATTTAGAAAATACTTGTGGATATAAATGGCTACAATGTTTACCTTTATTTAGTTCAGATAATAATCCCTCATCGACAGCAGCTTGCCAAGTTCTGATTAGTTGAAGTACTTTCTTGCTAATTCTTTTTCCAGCTCGGACTGCCCATTCCTTTGGTGTACGTGAAAATTTGTCATGAAGACGCATATCCCCTCCATACTCCTCAACGACAAGCCTCAGAAGCTCTACTGAACATGAATAAGCTGCTGCATGTGTTGGTGTACTTCCATCATCACATCTTTTGTTAGGGTCAGCGCCATATTGCAACAACATATGTGCCACTTTCACCCGCCGATAAAGGCAACTGACATACAATAAACTTTGTCCTTCCCCATTTATGATGTCAACTGGAAAAGTTTTATCAGTATCCAATATTTTTTGAATTTTTCTGACTCTTCCTTCAAGGGCATACTGAAAGATTTGTTGTTCATCATAATATTCATTATTCGGCATTAAACATGCCATGGTTATTTTAAATCTGTAAAAAAGTAGCAAGTTAATATTGCGATAATATATTAATAATAGCCTATTACATAATTCTACGCTTGTTTTGAATTCATATTTATGTCATTACCAGAGATGTACCGATACCGATAATATATAACATCATGTTAATTGTCGGGGACAGATGGGATAAAACAATAGTTTGAACAATATTTACAATTATATCAGCTTAAAATACACATATTCCAGAACATGAGAAATTTGGCATTGTGAATTGCTTTGTTACTTTGCACGTATACAACCACAGGTCTCAACACTTTAAAAAAAATTAAATATGCTCATTACTGCAAACTTTCCATTCTAACTGCTGTGAGAAAACTCGTAAAGCTGTGAAGGCTTGACTATTATCAGACAATAGGTGTATAAGGGACCATATTATTATATGTATTCGATTTACTTCTTTTTAAAAATTTTCAAAGGGGGTGCATGCCGCACGTTCGTGTTTTAGGCCAGTATGGTCTTGTGCATACGTCCCGTCTTCAGTAATGATAATCTATCTACGCTTTTGTTGCTTTTACGAGACAAATAAACATACATAGGCTACATACATAACTGGCTAACTAATCCCATACCCCGTCTGGACTGGTAACCAGACAAGAGTTTGTGGTTTGCCATATGATTAAGCTGTCTTATTGTCTTTCCTCTTCTATCCTGTAAATCCTATCCTAAAGGCAAGAAATGCCGCAATGGCAACAGCTTGATACTGTGATAATAAATATTGAAATGAGGAAAAGTAATTTAGATAAAATGAAAGCCTATTTAATTAAGTAACCATCCAGACCGAATTTTATTATTTAATTTTTTTTTTTAATGGAACAATATAATAAAATATAACCATTCGAGCAATCATAAGATAAATAATTCAATATTCATATGTGTATTCCATCGGTGTTTGAGGTGTTGATCGCATCGGCATACAATTCATCAATTTTCAGTAGACTATATCGAGTTATATTATGTACAATAAGAGTAAAAAATTAAATATATTAGACATGTTCAACTTTATACATACTAAATTTATACACACTTGATTTATTGTTCAAATACAATTCCTTAGTATTTCAAATTCTCTGACAAAATTAGGTGATTTTCTATGTTTTTCAACAGTTCAATGTTGAGTCTGTAAGTGATTGCAGTTTTTATTTGTTTGGTAACTAGGTGTTGATTAGAGAGTACCTTCCGTACCTTCGAATATAACAGAATTTCTTTGTATCCATATTTTATATCTAGTAATTGAAAGTAAAAAAACAATAATATACAAATCTCGTTTTGTTGGAATGCACAGATGTAACAAATAGACTCTAGCTCAAATCCAATAAAACACAGAAACACAAGTTTCATAATTTTTCAAAAGTCTGGCATTATTTAATTTCCTAACAGTATTTTCAATAAAATCAAAAACATAATCAAAATATTTACAACTCATAAATAGATTGCTAACAAATTCCGGCTCTTTTTCACATACAGACATACCGGCAGCGCCGGATTAACCATTAAACAATATAAGCACGTGCTTAGGGCACCAAGCAAAGAGGGGCATCACAGAAATTTTAGAGCAGAATTTTATATAGGTCATCGGTATTTATTAAAATATTACGAGACGACTCAAACTTCAAAATGTTCGCTTATTTTTTGTCTTCAAGTATCATATTAACCTTCTTTACTAAAAAGAAACACTGAAACTTATTTATTGGACACGAAATGAGCCTATGAGTCGTTTTCTCAAAATGTTGTGGTTTTTGCTTTCTAGTATTTACCTTGTTGCTGCATTTTTATTTTGAAAAAATTTCTATTCTCTTCAACAATTGGACCCATGAACTATTTACACTATGGGGCGGTTTCACGATCGCATTTCAACGATATATTGGTCAGCAAAGTCGGGAGTTTCTTGATAAGGTAGACCAGGGTGGTCCAAACTCTGTCATGCTGATACATTCCGTGTGGCTCACAGAACAATTTTAGCGTATATTTGTATCTAATGGAGTAACGTTTTTGAGTTTTTTTTTAGATGGGGTTGGTATCCCGAAATTCAAACCCCTTTTCTAACGCTTTGTGCCTTTATTTTAGTAAAAACACTCGGGTCGGCCATGTGACAGTAGTGACGAAACGCAGAGCCGACTTAACGCCGCGTAATCCAGTTTTTTTTTTAGCTAGGTCCCGAAAACCAACGTAGTCTGACCAATGACATTAAACAACATGATGCGCAACTCCGGCATTTTTGTCCGAAGATCGTATTCGATAGCACGCTCCAATGCACATACTTGACGAGACGAAAACGAGCGGATGTGTGCTGCTTTCAAGGCGTAGCACGAATGGTGTTCGTTAGCACGAATGGTGTTCGTGCCTGCTTTGACAGTTGTTGTCGATTTTAATGATATTTTTGAAAGTTGGGGTAAAAAGAAATCGGTAAAAGGTAAGGTGAACACTATTGTTGTATATCACACCCGGGCATCGCACTGTTAAGTACATGTGGGAAAGCCAGCCTTTGTCAAATACTACGAAGTTATTAATTCAGTACGGTACGTAGTTGCCCATTTGCCGAAATTACATATTTACTTACCCCTTATGGTTTCAAAGAGTTCATGCACCTCCAGTTAGATTTTTTTAATCAGTGAGGACATATACTCATTGTTGATTGCTGCTCATTGTAACATACTATTACGCATTCACTTTTATTTGCGTATTGAATCAAAGTGTTAACAAGTTCACCTAACATTTCACTCATACCGGTCTATATTGTATAGTCTGATTTCTCAAGTATTTGGAGCCACGAATGCTTGTAATTTTCTGACTAAACCCTTTTATTAGTTGGTTTATATACCAAATTCAGTAAAATATTTTTTAAATAAAACATGAGATATTGGATTTATTAGCTTTTCCATTCTGAATCATATAGACTGCTTTATTTATTCTTAACGAAAATTAATAAATCTCCTCTCTTTCTTCAGATGTGAAAGTTGTGGACAAACCTGTCTAAGCATTGTGAGACTCTTGCAGCACAAGAGGCAATAGCAGAAATAGTAAGTATATCAATCAAGAAATTAAGCCGACATAAAGCAAAACTTTCAACTATTCGTCTAATCTCAATTTCCTATTATTTATTCACAGGACAACTATAGCAGACGGGGAGATATCAGAAGTCTGGCGACATATCAGTGACAGTGTGATTCCAAGAAATATAATGCAATTGAAAATAGAAAATTGCAATAGAAAAACAACCTATGGAGGCATGCAAAGACATTTGACCCTCCGGTAGAGTTGTGTATGGCCCCCACATCCTGCAGGGCTTGAGGAAAATAACTAAAAATTTCAAAGCGTAAGATTGCATAAGCGGTCTTATTTGTAAAAAGGCACAAAACACGCCAGACATACTTGAAACAGCTTTGGAAATGAGGATTACGGGTACCTCACTGCACCTGTGTTATATTTGGTTCATCAACTTTTGGTAGTACTATTCCGGAAGAGGTATAATCATCATTCATGATAAAATACTATCATATATTTTTTGAACAACTTCAATCTAGACCAGGGATCTCAAACTCGCGGCCCCAGAGAACTTCCAGTGCGGCCCTCGAACGCTTAACAATAATTGTAATAGTATTTTTGAAGTTTTTTTTTTTATCTAAATGTAATAGATTTTTTAAACCTTCTAAAGTGAAATTGATTATTCACACAGAAAACAATTTACTGAAAGTAGTTTTGGAATATTAATTTTTTTGTCCACATTTTGACCCAATTAAGAATACACATCAAGCTAGCAAAAGAATACTTGAATAAAACACTTGAGTAATTAAATTAAACGCAAAGTACATGAAGAAGGTGGCATTTTCGAAGAAAATGGGAGTTGTAACATTTCTGCTCTTCACAAAATTCTGAAGCACATTGTTTAATTTGTCATATTTCCGTCAATACAATCAAAAAACACAATAAGCTCAGCAGTCAATATGACAAATTCGAAGACCAACTTCGAACAGAAAATTTCCATGTGTTTGTATATTAATATAATTATACAACGACTTAGTTACTAAAAATCAATATCAATAATAATTCAAGCAATCCTATACCACGCAATGTAGTGCGAAATGTCTTGTCGAAAAAATCTGTCATTTGTTTTTTTACTGATCTATACATGAAATGATAAAAGTAACTTTTTTGCATTACTGGAATTAATTAAACATTCGTAAAGATCCAGATAAACCCATGATCATGTGGCCTCGTTAGTTAGAGTTGGTACTATAAAATCATTTCAGACTGGGTTTAGTATGCTGGTGACACAAAAAAGATGCCAAACGCCAGGACAAATGTAATTATTAAAACATTGAGTTTATACTGTAGTATTTTTGTTAATTTTAGGTTCATATATTTAGATTAAGTTATTTTTAGTGTATGTATTATTCTTTCCTTATTCAAAGCTTGTTCAAAAATGATTTTGATGGTTGTACATAGAATTTTACGATTTTTTATAATAAATACTGTAACTTGCAAATGTTGCAATAATAGTGGAATGCAAATATTAATATGTAATTGCATTTGAAATTGAAGAAAATAATAAAACTTAATCCAACTGTTTAGTTGCATCACAATATATGTCACAAACTAAAACTATCTTAAAAATATCTTTCAAGTATACATTATCGAAAACTGTTTGCGGCTCTTTTTACAATTTTCAAAATGCAATGCGGCTCTCGAAAACCCATGAGTTTGACACCACTGATCTATTCTAGACGATTCAAGCATTGCTTTGGGAAATTATATCACTTCAATTAAATTGAAATAATCTCGCTATATTAAATACAAAATCATTGCTATCATAAAGGTAAACCAATTCAGCCACTCGAAATATATTGGCCTTCACAAAGCAATGGAGGCAAAATTGAGAGTTCATGAGCTATGAACATTTGTTCTTTTCTTTGTCTTGAACTTTCCATACTCCACAGCCCCTATTAATTTTTTTTAATTTTAATTACCATGTGATGGTCATACATATCTTTAACTTGTATTTTCTGTCATGATGTATTATCTCAATGTGCCAAACTATTAATTAGTGTGCATATTTTGCTTCCAGATGACATAAATGTATTGTCATGTTTATTACCTCAGCTTGGAGTATTGACAAGAAAAAGGTGCCAGTAAAATTTTCAACTCATTGTTATAATCAGAATTCACAATCAATAGGAATTATAAACAGCCAACAATCAGTGAGAATTATATGCGAAATCCCTCAGAATAAATTTGTCTAAAATCGGAGGAAGGCAAAAAATATAAGTAGTTTCCATCCACACAAGCATTTCAAGAAGACTTGCTCGAGCCAAACTAAATGAGCATCGTCAGGTGATCGGTAAGGCTGCAAGTTGAATTCAGCCCTGCAACCTCCTGCATAGAAGATAATATTAATTAGTGGGCTATG
The DNA here is from genome assembly GCF_964204865.1 of Styela clava. Classification (NCBI taxonomy): domain Eukaryota; kingdom Metazoa; phylum Chordata; class Ascidiacea; order Stolidobranchia; family Styelidae; genus Styela; species Styela clava. The sequence continues at coordinate 16,663,081 of NC_135258.1, read as the reverse complement.
AGCTAAATTCCTAAATTTAAACAAACCTATCTACGATGCATTATGTACCAGCAATGTTACCTACGATTAACTGAATATGTAATATGTCTAATAAATTCACCTACAAAAGCAAGTTCGATAGGTGCAAACTTTGTGTTATGGAATTGTATCGCAGCACAGTTTTGTATGACACCCTCTTTAAATGAAATTTCAATGATTAAGCGCAAACATTGAAATTACTAACTTTGAACTTTGTCATTATCTGCAAAATGTTCCACACAAATCTTTCCGCTATCGCGTTTGTAATCTTCTCTGATAAAAAAACACGTCTATGATGTTCAGAATTGCTCTTTACAGCTTGCCTGTTATTCCAGCTTTCCAAGTAAGCAAAACTTCTTAGATATAGAGATTATTTTGTTTCGTTACAGGCGCAAAAAGACAGGTACTACACGTAAAAAAGACGCCGAGTAGCAAAAGCGAGCGGAAAACGGACGCGAAAGGCGACGAGAAATATGTGCATTGGAGCGTATCATGAAATACAATGTTTTGCCTGTAGTCTTATGGAGTGACGTCAGAGTTGCCTATCATGTTGTTTAATGTCATTGGTCTGACTTGGTTGGTATTTGACGATGTCTTATTTTATTTAAAAAAAAAGAATTTTCATCGGCCTTACATATCAAAACACTGTCTATCGTTTGAGTTATGGAATGTAAAGCCATTTGGTTGCGAGGTCAAAACCATATGAAAAGGTAGAAATCGAGCGATTAAAGAATTGTTGCGAGTCTTAAGTAAATATAAAATAAGCCGTGCCAGAATGTCGAAATGAAACGTTTGTTGTTGCAGAAATTCATCAAAATTATAAGATAATCCAAAGAAATTATTTTAAAGTGCATAAGGAAGTGAGAACAGGTACGAAGTTATAAGTCTTTAACTTTATATATTTTGATTATTGAAATTCACCTATAATTTAAAAACCACGTAAATGCGAATTATAGAGAAATTCGTGGTTGTATAAAAAAGTGTGTCATCAGTGACCTCTTAGCTCATATTGTTTCGAGATATATCGGTCGAAAGTTAAATTTGATCAAGCATTTATCTGATGCATACAGCATTGAGTGATGGAAGATGTTCATTTATATACCCGTTCTTAGTGGTACTTTAGGACTCAGAGAGCAGTTTAGAATTAGGCTGTACATCAATACGTCTAATTACTAGAATATCGTCACGCTAATAACCGAATTGCGTAAGTCATTTTTGGCGATTTTGAGTTTTTTATAAAATAGGTATTTATGTTATGCTGCGCACCTGTCTGTTAACTCAGATTTTATTTTAGGAATTCCGAAACCCATAAAAATGGAGATTTAGTATGACATGCACATTTGTGCAATTGTTTCGTCATAATGAATTATCCTTGTTACCGCAGTACTATTGTGACGTCACAAAGGCAAAGACCTCTGCGAAGTATTTTCGAGTTTTTGCATCTCGGATTCTAGCTTAGCGCGTATTAATTTGAATTTTTACTACAGTATAGGAAGACGTACAGTTGTGATATTCACTGTCCGAGTCAAATTTACCTTGGTTGGCTTTTATATTGGGTGCATTGCTGTTTTATTCTTTATAATTAATCTTAGTCCTATTTCGGTGGGTGTGCAGAACGTGTTATATTGATGAAATATATTTTTAAACATTAAAAATGATTTAATTGAAACTGATTAGCTATTTTGGGGATTAGACATTGTAGATACTGAGAATTACATTCGTTTTTGGAATGTTTAGTTTTCAGGACTGGTGCATATAGTGAAGTTGCAAATTGCGTATGTCACCAAGTCATAGACACATTTCTGTCTAAGTCACAGTGCGCCATTATGACGTCACTTAACTGCGTCATACAAATTAACTTAAATCCGGCTACGATCAAAAAATTGAACCATGGCAAATTATTGACTCTCAATTGCATAACAAAATCATTAGGAAGTTTTTTACGTTTTTCTCAAAACTGCTAAAAATGACTTACGCAATTCGGTTATTAGCGTGACGATATGTTAAAATGGAATCTATAACATCTATACAACAACGAACCACCCATGTGGTCTCCAATCGTGATGGTAGTATACATTCAAAAACCGGAAGCTTTAGAAAAAGACGACTTCAAAGACAGAAAATGTCGTTCAAAGAAGAACCGGAATCCGAAAGTCAAAACTTTTCATTCTTTCTGCTATATATAAAGAACGAAACGCAACTGAAAGACATGGATACCAAACGGAATTATATGGCCATGGAAGGTTAGATGTTTCGCATACAATTTTCTCTTATTCGAATATATCTGGCCTTACTTTGTTTTAACGTCACATCTCAATATCCAAAAACGCCTAAAATTTTTCCTGGTTTAAGTCTAGTATGAATAAGTATGTTTGTTCAAAATTCTAAAGATATTACAGATTATCATCCCTAGTGTCGTCATTAAAATTATTTTGTCATCAATGTAACAATTGTTCATACACTGGTACAAATATCTAAGAAAATATTGATGTTCTAAACCTCACCTATATATAAATGAATATGCAACGGGTAATAACGGATGGCCACCATAAAACGGGTCTAAACTAGAGAGTTACCGATACCACTTTTGTCACCGATATTTCAGATTGAAAAAAAGATATATCACATAAGAAATTTATGTTTGGTATCCGAATGCATTAACTGATTCGGATGCATTGTACACTGACGCTAGTAATCTCGGTGTCCAATTAGAAAACTCATATGCCGGGATGTCCAATTCCAATTTATTATTAATATCGCGACCTTCGAATATCGTTTTTCGTGTTTAAAAGAATATCGAATATATGCAAATATTTTATTTTGTGTTTAATCGTGATCGTCGCGACAATTACAGCCAAAATGAAAGGATATCAATCAGTGCCGACTAGAAATACCTATACCACGTATGATACTAGGCGGCCACATCAATAAATCTATAAAGAAATTGTGTATTTGAACCAAATTAAAATTACTATAATCACAATATTTAATACCTGTGTAGAGAGATAATTGCGTCGGAATTTAGCCTAACGATGTCCATGGACTGAATGACACTCGCGCTTGACGATAAACAGAATTTATAACTGTGCCAAACAGTGCATGTTCTGTAAAAAGGACTTCGATTCCACTGTATGATTTAAAACTGAGCGCCTAGTTGCTCTCTTTTCTCTGCCGTGTTGATATATTTCTTCATAATTAATATGTAATATGTATTAAAAATGTCAATATAAAAAGTTGGCAGCAAAAAAAAAGTCAAATTAGATGAGCTGGTTCTGCTAGTAAATATTTAAAAACAGGTGAATCATATTCTCGTTACCACTCGCGGGGGTGTAGACATGCAGTTCCCGATCTGTCTGGACAAAAAAATAAATTAAAAAGTAATATTTTAACTTACCTTTCAAAACATTCTGAATCATATCTAAAAGGTAAATATATCGGAAATATCGGTATTAATTCAGCCGATACCGATACATGACCGATACCGAAAAAATAGCCGATATTGCCGATACCGATACCCGATACCGATACATCGACTCTAAACTGGTGGAGGAATCGATTAGGTAATAGATTAGATTTTATAGCACCATACGTACAAGCGAGCAATGTGCTATTTTTGAAAATAAATAAAAGCCACTCTATAATCGGCCCATCGGTATTTGAGAAAAATCAAGATGGATAGATTTCAATCATCGAACTGTTATAATTTCTCTTCAAAAAAACATGAATCATAGACAAAGCGCCCACTGATTAGATGACTGTATACGGACTCGAATTTGCAAAATACAATGCAATACTAGTTGAAAAGTTTGGATCAATACATGCATTATCACTGAAAAACGACAAGTTGAGGGGAAAGGCAATTTACTCTCCATTGTGCCCGAGTTGGTCTTGGTCCATTTTGAGTTTATTTTAACTCGATATTTTGTATTACAAATTAAGCAAATGACTGACTGGAACTTAATGATGAGAGACTTGATATTAAAGTTAATCATGAGCTACAACGTTTTGTTTGGGTACACCTGGTGATCAAAAGTTAAGTTGGCGGGACTAATACATAGTGGGGTAAATGTAGATTTTATTCAGCGACTAGAAATTCTCTTGCGACACACATCTTACTACCAAAATGCTTTGAAAAACGTCTGTCAAGTGTCCCACTGTACCCCACTTGTGGGGCACATTCGGACAGACCCTGGGGCACAGTGGGTCAGTCTGTCAAAATTCAACGAAGTGAGCCCTTAAAAATAAGCAATTAATCAGCATAATCGTCTAACGAACAGGGAGACTTCAAATTTGAAGATTTAATATTTTTGAAATCAATGTTCAACTGAAATAGTTCAAATATTTTGACAAACAAATTCTCAAACAAATTTGAATATTTCCTTCCTCGAATCTAAATCTGGAAATATTATTGAAAAAATGAAAAATATCAGACGGTGGTTTGTCATGTTGGAAAAGCTAAGGTAGAAAAAAAAACTGGAACGGTGAAATTTTAGTTTCAACCTCCCAAAACCAATTTCACCTCATAGCTTGCGCCGCTCCACCCGTCCGTTGTCCGTTCGCGGGGACGTTGTAACTCACCGATGGGCGGATTGAAACATCGAACCGCGGACAAGATTGCGGATATAGTATCAGTGCGAGAGCTGATTTTCCACTGTGCCCCATGTCCCAACGTGCCCCATCTTCCCCTTCAATATTGGTTATATTCACACTCAAATTTATTTATTAGCACATTTGATCTGTTTCTGGAACTAAGCAAAAGCATGTTCCGGCCACGGAAATGGGATGATTAAATGTCCTTCAAACTAAAAAATCTTATTTTCACGGTGACTCACCCAGAATAATAGTAATTTGTAAAATGAAACTTCACAGCACCTATTGGATCAATTGTAAAATTTTTAATATTTAAAAATGGATTTTCTCTTGTATCGACCTCCAACAACAGGTTCTACGGAACGCCAAATATAATCGTAATCGTTAACTACGGTGTTGCATTTGTTTAACGTCTAAAACAAGAACGCGTTCATTCCAATAACGGGTTCGCACGAACCCGCTGAATCGTATTACAAATCTTAATTGCAATTATGTTTTCGGGTTTTTACAAGATATATTGCTTCGAGGTCCCACTTTACAAAACTAGGTTCCAAAATCACAACTGAAAGAATATTACTTTAGATATTTCAATATGCTTTGTATAAATAAAAAAAGCGTAATGCTCATAAAATCAAACAAAAACAACGATAACATGCGCAGCAAGTTTTTGATATTATGACGGTATACAATTGGCACGGATATAATTTAAAGGAAAACTCAGTCACGCCGTGAAAAATTTTGTTTCATTCCTGAAGCTAATTTTATTTTAACCATAATATATGAGTTTACTCATTTCTTCAGACTAAATTAATTCATAACGATGTCAATAACGTTCGAGATAAAAGCTGTCAATGTTCATATATCTCAAGTTTAGTAACGTTTCATGTCAGACATCTTTTTATGTAAAATATATTGTTGACATATCATTAAAAGTTGTATATTTATATATGGGTCGTAAAAACAATTCCTCGCATAATTTGATGAAAGATATTACAAGGTCTGGTTCAGATTATAATCAAAGGGGTGAAGAGCCTTTTTTAAGCCAAATAGAACAATGATTGTAAATTAGAGCATTACTTGAACTATTCACTTAATTGCCGCTGTATGGAGTATCGTTACAACATTTGCGTTGGCGTTCCCAGTACTGTTATTAAGCTTCATGACCAATATCTAGAGTTGTAAATATGACTGGTCTCAAACTTGTTTCGGGATGCGTCATTTTTTTCACCAATGAAGTGTTGAGTCACATTGGCTTAAAACTTGGCTACGTTTTTTAAATAAATCCATTTCTTCAATTTGTTCCTGATTCTTACAGGACTCGATATTTAACCTAGAACTTTGCTGTTTACTTATAGTAAGACACTTTCTAGTTCATTTCGCACACTTTTCCTCAGTGTTCCTCAAAAATCCCTCATTTCTTGAAAACTTAGCCGACCTTTCGTAAACCAAAAGTTCTGGATAATTAAATAGAATCAAATTCTCGAAAATAAATTTTCCGTGGTAACCTACCTTCAAAATAGATAGTAAATATGGAAAGTATTCTAAACAAAGTTTATCAAACGAACAATAAAATCAATGACCCAAAAGTATTTACGGTAGGTATGTTTCGGATTGTGACATAACGAATCACTGATAATATGTAAAGCATTAATAAGCGTTCCTGCGGCATTGCGACAAATTTTGTTACTTCGTCCGAGTGCTCGACTTTCATTTGATCGCTTTCAACTTATTCCCACTTCCACAATGAAGCGATCGCATAAGACCATTCAAAAGTTAAAAACAATGCGTTCCAGGCCTGCCGAAATCTACGTTACTATTCTAAAAGAAACATTCTATCATAGCCTATGTCCGAATATTTATTTGCTACATTGTTCTATAATAAAATGAGTAGATAATTATAAGTCATAAGAACCGTCAGATAATGTAATATTTGCGTCGTTGCATTATTTCGTTGAGAAGTCGGAAGCACTCATAACATCTGAGCATTGAGAATTATTTAGACGGGATGTCACGTTCAAATCAATTAAAGTATTCCTAATGTCATAAAGGTATTTTGCCGATGGATATGGTGTTGGTGTGTACACTTCGATCCACTGAATCCCTGCGAGATGTTGACTATGTCATTATTAACATTGTATTTTCAAATAAGCTATAGGATCGGCATGGTAATAAAGTGGTGCCCTGTGTCATAATTTGGGATTATGGCTAAATTATATTTATTTTGGGAGGTCAATAATATTTCATAGTGGTCTGCATGTGAACAAAACCAATTTCAAAACTCAAAATGTTTGAGTTTAAATTATCCATGCTTTATCCGAGTGTTCTTAATTACGGTGACGTACCCTGTTTCATAATTTGGGATTATGGCTAAATTAAATGTATTTTGGGGGGTCAATAGTATTCATAGTGTTCTGCATGTGAACAAAACCAATTTCAAAACTCAAAATGTTTGAGTTTAAATCATCCATGCTTGATCCGAGTGTTCTTAATTACGGTGACGTCATCATATTTTTTTTTTAATGTATAATTTTTATTTTGATACAAGATCAATTTTATTTGTATGAATATTTTAAAGCTTAAGAATAAACAAAGAATCTGTTGTTAGTTGAAAACGAAGTAATTTGAACGCGCGAGCAACGTTCTCCGGCTCATAATAAATAAACAAACAAAGATACCAGACAGCACGCGATCAAACGCACTTTGATAAAACGAATATCACTTCACTTCAAAATCCCACTCTTGTTTTATTTTGAAGGTGACGTAAAGCTCGTCCAAAAGAAAACTCTTTCTCTAGCATATCAATCACGTGTTGACCACAGCGTTAAAAGTGAGAAACTTTATCTCGAAATTTTTTGAAATTTCTCTCTTCTTACCGGCGTATGGTCGAACGCATTTGCGCTACGTAATTCGGGCGCGTTTCAGTGGGAAGCGACGAAAATAAGCTTTTTAAAAAGATATATTGGGAAATGTACTAGCGTGTTTGATCAACTATTTATGTCATATTATATAAGGGGTATAAAAAGTCGATTGGGACCAACGTATATAAAGGGTACCATATGGCGAACCACGGCCTCTCGTCCGGTTTCCATTCCATGTCGGGTATGGGATTAGTTAGTTATTTGTCTTCGGTACCATGGACTTGCTGGTGGAGGAAGGCGTATCCGATCAGCGGTTACGTGAATCACCCTACGGTGGCGAGGAGTCCAGCAATCCTTCCGCACATAACTATCCCCGCATGGTATTCGAACCTGCGAACCCATACAGAGTAATTAGAGATGCGTTGGCGAGCGTATTCCTAACGCTTAGGACGATTAGTAACTCACCCATAATAATAATAATTCTTGAAATTTTGCACTGCCTTCGAGGTCATTTTGTGTTAATTTTTATCACCTGACAACTTTCGAAAATACTTCATTTGATGATTTGAACGAAAGATACCAATCTGAAGATGGAGTCTGTTATGGAGTATTGTTGCCACATTTGTGCTGGTGCTCCCTGTACTGTTATTAACCTTCATGACCAATATCAAATGAGTTATGAATATGATTGGTCTCAAACTTGTTTCGGGGTGCATCATCTTTTTCACCATTGAAGTGTGGCCTCACTCAGCTTATGTAACATAAATCATTGAGGCACATAAGCTCATAACATAGATCAGGGTTGTCCAACCATTTTGGACGAAGGCCACATTTAGTTTACGAATGATTGCGCGGTCCACTTGACATGGTAGTTATATTCTAGTTTCACCGACTACAGATCAAAGAAAAAACAAACAAAGCACCTAAATTATTAGAACAACGAAAATACGAAGATACAGTAAAGTCAAAAGTTTTAACCACACATAAATATTTATGGGAAGTATGGTACTGCGTTTATCCGACAAGTTTGTCAATCATAGGTGCAATGGACGATGTAGAAATGCGGAACGGATTTTTCACGTGGCTGTCAGAAATTAGTCTCACGGGGGATTTTACTTGGTTCATCTTTGAAAAAAAATTGCTCGTAGAAGTGAATGCTGTCAAATATTGAGGTCATGAAACTGCCTCTTCTAGCTTCACAGAAAAAATACAGGAAAACAGATTGAAATACATGGCAGACGATAAAAATAAATTCAAACATGTCTCACTAGCAATAACGACCATAAATGGACATAAAAGAAGCTTTCGATAGCTAGGTGGTGCTTCTCGTGCGTTTGAACGACATTTTTTATTAGAAGTTTCAATAAAGGCTCAGATTTGTGAAAGACATTGCGATTCGAATAATACCACGCGGGCCACTCGGAAATCTTCTGCGGGCCACATGTGGCTCGCGGGCCACGGGTTTGACGACTCTAACATAGATGGTCAACAGCAGCAGCCAGAGCAGCTTTATTAAATTTATTCATTTTTTCCCCGATTACTATGGGACCCTATACTTCACCTAGACCTCGACCATTGCTGTTTAAATATAGCAAGGCACTTTCTAGTTCATTTTGCACACTTTTCCTTCAGTGTTCCTTAAAATGGCATTACTTGGAAACTTGATCGACTTTATGTAAACCAAAATTCCTAGATAATTGAATAGAATCAAATTCTTTAAAATATGGAAAGTAGGCTATTCTAAACGTCCTGTCATTTGGACCCCCAAATAAAAGTCTTCATGCAATAACTTCTGGCATTCTGAACATCTTACAATCTCACATCACACTGAATATGATGTGAGCATGTAGGCAGCGCACGATGCAATCTCCAAGGGCGGTACATTTACGTTGGAAGTAACTTTACTATGTACACAGCTCACAAGCCGAAAAGAAACCCCAAACTAATTACACAATCAGCATTTCAGAACCCACTCTCCTACCAAAACGTACTTCACATCTATGATATATATTGTAATATGCGTCCTTACGTGAATTACTTTCTCTCTTTTCTCTCCACCTACCTACGCGAAGAGAAGCTTCAATCAAATATAGAAAATAATGGTACCTTACGACGACATATATATAACTTGAATCAAAGTTTGGGATCGGACTCTGCTTCCAGCGTCATCTAAGTTCAGCTCGGTTCATTGAAGTGGCTGTAATCAATTTCTGCTGATTCAAACCCTATAAATAATGCCATGAAAACTAAGCCAATTTTATGTAAATGTTAATTTTTCTTTACCGTTTAAATAGACAAAAATACAGATAGAAAGAGCTGATAGAAAATAAAGAAAGTATATTATGCACTGTAAAACGATTGGTGACTCAAAGGCAAGTGGGATCAGTAGAGTCCCTGGTGTATCATAGCTAGTAAAAGCAGGAAAAACGGTTTTAATAAATTTATTTGCCACAGGTCTCGTGTCTCAGTGTTCGACTTTTGTTTGATAGAATTCCACTCATCTCTAGTTCCACAGAGAAACAAATTGGTCAGATTGAACGAGAATGAAAAACAACTTTTTTCTCTGAAATATGCAGAAGTCTTCGTTTTTATTCTAAAAAAGGATTTATTATTTATTCCATTCTAAGAGAGCAATGTCCGAAGATGGGTACGAATGTACAATGACTAACAATGACACAGTACCCGTAGCTTACGGTGTCTACAAATGCCGTTTTCTAATTTGTGCCATTTTAGGGCATTTGTCTCACATTTACCAAATTCCCACTATTCCAACTGAACTGTTACTATATAGATTATAGAATATATATATATATATATCTTGGAGCAAATGATTACGGTATTCACATGAGGTGAATACAATACAATTGGGACACGAATTATTTTGACGCGTAACTCACCACAAAGTTCGTTATCTAATCATTCAACATTTTCAATTCCAAATAGCAAATCAAGTCTCAACGCGAAGCAATCCACATCGGTGGTATCGATAAGAATATGTAATGAAGTTGCCTTGACTGAGGCTGCTGCTGTTGACCACACCCAAATTTTTGACCAATGACTCTCAATGATTTCGCTCTCGATGTCTTTGTTACAGTGTATATAAAATAAGTTAAACGAAGTCACACTTTATTGATTTGAAAGATGATGCACTCCGAATAAATTTTTTGACCAATAATATTCATAACCACTGCGATTCATTGATTTGTTCAAAGTGGATTTCTTATATATATTTCCTCTCCTTATTCGGGTACAATGGGGAGAAAAAGGTCCGGCACTACTTTGACAATGATTTGAACCACACTTTGTGATATCTCTCACCAATTCATGCTACGAATTGTTTTTTTGCAATACATATAACACTTTTGATATGTCAAGAGTATGTATTTCACACAAATATTTACTTAACTCAATTCAGGATATATATATGAACTTACTTTGAAAGCTTTATTGCCTTTATCACAAATTTTAATAAACTCGTGATGAATTAGCATTAGTTGAACAAATGAGCAAACATATATATGCTTGAAGATAAATTAGCATTAGAAATGCAACAGAATTTTCCACGGCGTAACTATAGGTTTTATATCCGTGCCAATTGCATACCGCCATAATAATGAAAAGATGCCGAATTTCGTTTACTGCATGGTTTCGTTTAATTTTATGAACATTTCTCTTTTCTGGGTATTTATTTCAAAGCATAATAAAACAGTCAAATAATATTCTTGCAGTAAGGATTTTGAAACGTAGTATCATATAATATGATGGAATGAAGAATGTCGTGATCGATATTCCTTACTGTAACTTTTCTAAAATTTTGATTTCGAAAGTCAGTGATTTTTATTTTCTGAATTATATTCTGCCGTTTTTTTTTTGCGAAAACCTAAAGCTTTACAACTGTAAAGTACACCTAGAAAATGTGCAGATATATAACAGTACATGGAAGAGAATTGTAAACAAAGCTGTAGAAATCATGTAGTATCTCTGGAAACGTCATTTCCTATTCCGTCTGATATCTATATGGAATGACTTACATCTGACGATATAATTCTGAAAATCTTGCTGGAAGAAGGTTGTATAAACTGCATTATGTTGACATGCAGCCTATTTCTAACAGCGTGCATTACTGTGGTTATAGATGTCCATAGCCATCCAACCTCGTTCATTTATTACAAATGTGGTTTGACACCAAATGAGAATGTAGACTGGTCTCAGGCAAGTATTTATGAACGTATTTGATGTATGAAGTATACATGCTAAACTAATGGAATACTTCAATAAGTAATTGTGAGAACACTTGCCCTTCGAAATGGGGTACGGCAATTTTGGGAAACTCTTTAATACCCAATTGCAAATAAGATCAAATTATATTTAACTTTTCTTGATAGATACCTTCTTCAGTCTGATATCTGTCATCTAAATCTCCAGATGGAATGTTTTCGAGAGTAGTCAATTGTCAAGCTATAAAAAATATCACAAATGACGTACAAGTCATCTCGACCCGGCGTACTGGTATCTAAGATTACACCACAATTTTCAAATTGGTTCAACGTTTCTTTCCTACAAAAACTCTTTGCAATTCCGAGGATTTTTTTCGTTAAATATGTCATTCAAGAAAAGAACTTGGTCTGATGACTATTTGAAGTATGGCTTTACCTGCTCAACTGAACGTGACTCCAATGCGAGAATGGCGTGAGAATTGCCCCATTTTCAATCGATGCCACGTATCTCTCAATTGGTTACCGAAAAACAGCAGCAGAAGTATCACTAATAAATCTAATGAATAATTGAAGTTTACTGTTTGTTGCAATTTATTCTGCTACAACCAATGGAGCAATCAGTTTTTTTTTTCGGTGGTTGATACTCTCTTGGCAAAGCATTTCCTTCAAATTTAACTCGCAAAAACAACCTATGCTCAACAGTAAGGCAACGAATTCATATTTTATCAATTGAAGGCGGTCAAATTTTCTATAAATTTGTACAAAATCGACTTCCCCTCAATAAGTTCAGATTGCGCTCTTAGTTCAAATATTTGGGGTTCGTCAGAAGCTTGCGGAATAGCGTAGGGGTTTGGCAGGCTCACAAAGGTAAAGAACCACTGACTTAAGCGGTCCTCGAAAATTCCTTCGTCGTGGAAACGTTAGGCGCTACGATCTAAACAATTATCAGAATCAATTTCCCCAAATACATATTCCGTAATACCCCGCCTTTGAAATAGAGTGAAAGAGAGATTGATAGAGAGATCCGATAGTAAATAAAGCAAGTATTTCAAACATTGTCTATCAAACAAACAGTGAAATTGGTGAATATTTTTTGTTATGCGTCTGAATATTTATTTGCTATATCTTTCTATGATAGGATGAGTGGATATAATATGAGTCAAACAATCCAATTTTCGGCAGTGGCATTGAGAAAAATTTAGAGGCGATGTCACATTCAAATCAATCAAAGTATTTCTGACGCCAAGAAGATCTTCCGCTGTTGGATATGGTGTTGGTGTAAACACTCCGATCCATCGAATCCCTGAAAAATTTGAGACTTTGTTGTAATAAACGTTGTATTATGAAAATATTTACTGTAGTGAACATTGATAAGAACTGATCAAAACTAAGTACACCAAGGTATCAGTTTTGGTATCAAATTTCACACAATTTGGATTTTATTTCATTTTATTAGATTTTGACATCTGTTATTTTGTGCGTGACTGATTGCGCTGGAAACACAATGCTACTATGTTTTTTTTGTCTCATTTAACGCATTTGATGTTTCTCGAAACGGGGACTTAAAATATAAGATTTCTACTCATGTTTACTTTTACGCAAAGTAAAAACTAATTTGTTCCCTGCAATAGTTACACTTCAAAGATTACCTTCAAATTTATTACAATCAACAGCAAGAATATATGTTAAATAATCTGATGCAAATAAGATCTTTGTGTTGCTATTCACATGAGATTCAACTGTAAGGGTAAACACATAGGTTATACAAATGTTTGTGTTACAAGTGGTCACAATAGAAAGTAATGTACAAATATTAAATAAATCAGATCATAAATTAGGATTTCCATTAGATTTCTTCCGTTTACTATTGGGTTACTTGGTATATTTTAAACAACAGTATCGCATATCGCCTTTTTGTTATGGTGATAGATTGCAACAGTGCTTAGTTTGTTTTAATAAAAAGGCATAAGTTTTGGTATTTTGTCAGATCTATGACTTTCTTTTTTTTAAAACTTTTCCTTAAAGATTATTATATGATATCACAAAAACTGTGTTGACGTGTGTTGAAGATTTTTTTCCAAGATATATTATCGCATGATGTTTGCAAATTCTCCTTGTAGAACTTAGGTTCATTTGTGCATATACTGTGTCCATGTCTATTTGATTTCGATTGAAAAAGCCTTGGCATCGAAATTTCTTAGACCTTTTCTGAAAAAGTTCATACGCGCAAACCTAAATTCTTCCAACCAAGAGTTAGTTATCGTAAAATTACATTCTCACGTAAGTTCGTTTTGGCAAGTGAGCAAACGTTCGTTGTTGCAAAACTATATTGGCGAAAAAATCCAGGTTGACAGTATCTTTATATTAGGAAATGTAATTCGGGCTCGCGAAACCATATTCTCGCTTTTCGCATAAAGCTATATTTTTAAAATTTTGCAGCTACATTTGCCCACGGCCTGCGAACCTGAATTTCACGTGCCTATCAGAATGCATTGTGATAAATATTAGTTGTGCAGGCGAATCCTTTTCTTATCGGAGTTGGGTCGATAACACAGACACAATGGTGTGGCATGTGAATAGAGTACATGCATCTAAAATACATTGACTGTTTATGTAAATCATTCGAATGACTCTCTCTCTATATATATACATATACATATGCTATATTTTGCTGCAGTTGGGCCAATCGTTTTCTGTGGCATATAATGAGCTACTCGCTGCGTTATTTTTAACGGTTTTTAATAAAAAATGGTATGACAAAATGTTACGCAAGTAATACAGTTCGTTTAATATAGTCGAGTTAGTGCCCAATCGTGGCCGGAGTGGTTTCAATTACATATTTGACCTTTGACCCCCAAATAAATAAAAATTGTTGTGTTGAAGCTGTACTGAAAATTCTAGTATTCTCGAATATATTTCAATAAAACACAACTGAAAATAATATTATAATCAAAATTCATTGAATAATTTTCGAGACAATAGGGTTCAACATTTTTTTATTCATCGTTTTTGGTCATAACTTTTATTATAATTAAAACAAACCAAAAATGTTGTTATCATTCAATTGGTATTTGAGAGACGCATTCAACGATATATTACTTAATGATTGGATAGCTAAAAAAAATTAAAAATTTTGAAATTTGCAAATAAATGGGGTTGGGAAACTACTTATTATCGCATGTCGAATTGAGTTACTCGGGTTTCATTGATTATAATTTGATTTTCCGCCTTTGATGTTCGTTTTTTTGTTGAATTAAAATATATTTGAATATAACAAGTGCATTGCACGTGCTTTTCATCAACTTCAGGCAAAAAACTCAAAATATCGCTTCAAGATGGATGGTGATGTTATCAAAAACTCAATTTTCGCCGTAATTATTAGGTTTTCTAGCGATAATATAATGTATTAGCAATTAAAAGTATTTATATGAGCAAGTTAAAACTAAACCTAGTATCACATCATTAAATCGAACCTTCACCTGATTAATTAACCATTTTTTAAACAAATATAGTTACCAATTCGGGAACGGGAAGAAGAATCGGCGATGTATGAAAACTCGAATTCTCGCAGGATTAAATCCAATAGCCCGGTCTAGGATGGCAATTAACTTTTCCTTTCTCATTGAATGCAAAGTTTCGTGTTCTGATGACCGTGAGTTTGCTTAATCCCATAATTCAAACTGGAGAACAAAGGGAATGAAAGTAGAAAACGAAATAACTTGGTATCGGCATGAGCGACTTAGACTTGCGGTATAGAAAGTTGTCCTAATTCCTACATCTCTACGAGTCTCAATAACAAGTTTCAAGTATTCCATTTGTTAATTAGGAATACAGCCGCTGAAAGGTCACAGAGCTTTTAAATATGCCACAGTTTATTAAAATAGATTTTTGGGCTAATTACCTCCTTGTAATCTGAATTTCAACTGTGAAGCGTTCAATTTCCGATTTTCAGGTAATTTATTTTTCCGAGTGGGATTCGTCGAAAATAGCCACTGAAATGAAAATATATGGAACGATCTTCTCTCTCGTCTTGCGTTGTCTCGCCGCGGGATCATATGATCGCCGCCATCTTGGCATCTATGCTTCCAAAGTTTCTTCGTGTTGCATATGGTTTCGGCCAGTTTTCGTCTATTTTACTACCCAGTGCGCCGCATATGAATTTATATTCGACACTTTGTGGGTGTTCAAATACAAATGTATTCGAGTTGTATTTTTAGAGCCTGATGTAGGTCTCGTTCTTGAAAAAATTTGGTTGTCTAGGTTTAGGCGATTGTACAATAGATATAAGTGGAAACAATTGTTTTTGCCTGGTATCATGAAATGCAATAACCCCCACGGGGAAGGTTTCACCTAAGTCTCCAGTATAGGAAGAAGAGAAGTTTAGTTGATACTGCCGTAGTACCAAGTTGAGGTCAGGCCATAACTTTATTCCGACTTTTCTTATTTTAGTTCCAATACAAGTTCGGGTACTGTGTGTGTTACCCAAATGGATATACCCTTCGGTCCCTTTACACAACTTGATGTAAAGTAGGCGAACAATATTAGTTACCTCCATATTGGACAATTTAAATATATATCTCGGGTAGGCCACTGCGGCGCCAGGCCACGCAAAATACTTACGGCAATAAAATATGGCCAAATATAGGCAAATGGGTAATCGATTCCGATAAGCCCTTTTGGCTGATGTTCTGTGATCGTTTTTGTTCGCTTCTGACTGATACGTTGGCCATATTAGTAACCACGACTTACGCATATTCATATAACTGCCAAAATTAGACCGTATGGTGGGCTGGGGTATATTAGCGTTTGATATATAATGAGAAACTAATCAAGAACAAGCGAATATGCAAAAAAAATCGACACAAATAATTAATTACTGTTAAATTCCCATAAGAAATGCATTGCGCACATCGAAAAATTCGGAAGCATGTCGTCAAAACGAGAGAGGCTTCAAATGGTCCCGCGAAAACGAGAGAGAAGCACACTCTATATTTATGTGAAAATAGCTCACAATGTACTAGAGCAGTGTTCTTAACCGCCGGTCCGCGGACCGGTGCCGGTCCGCGGCAACCTTGCTGCCGGTCCGCCAAATATATTCCAATAATAAAATATGTTATACATAGGAAAACCGCAAAATTTACGGCGGGTCCGGTAATTTTGTGATTTTTTACCTTTTATTGATTGGGGCGGTCGCCCCCTATAATTTTGTTTATATTTAAACGCATGTTGTTTCCGCCTTACAAAATTATCATTTTGGATAAGTACGATAGTCGAGCGCGAACAAATAGTTAATATTTACCGATATTATAACTGTTTTCTGACAATATTGTACACGAGAGCGCCTCAGAGCACTGCCCATTTTTGTAAAAGATGCGGGGCCCGCAAGGGTGGTAGTACGTGGTCTTCGAACGTACCGTCGATCACGCGCTTCGGTTTTGCTCTACCTTCCCGTTCCACATTACGTCGTTATTATTATCACAGGTGTTCTCACTATTGCACAACCTAATTCATTTTTGTTATAATTTGATATGTTTCTCCCATTGTCGGCACTTGCGAGAGAAGTGGAAGGGGCAAACGAAGTGTATTTCATTACAACAATTAATCATCATCGCTAAAAACACTAAATAGGTTTAACGTTGTTATACACAATTTTAAGCACTGGACATATCTTTTCACGTTATAAAGTTTGTGCAAGGCCCGAGCATAATTTGATAAATATCATAGCATTTAGTATGTCGAAACGCTTATCCGACTTTTCAGACCACAGAAACTATCCAAAAAAGATGTACGTATTTGTATTCGAGATATAAAATAATCGTTAATTCCATCAAGCTTTCGTGAAATAGTACAATTTACTAAATTTAATGAAAGTTTTATTTCATTGCACCAGTGTTTGGGCTACCAAGCGTTTTGCCAGAATATTTTAAACGAATTGTCCAATATTAGGTATTTTTAATATACATACATACATCGCGCATTCAAAACGCTATGTTATTGTTATGTAACAATATACGCGGTTGTGTTTATTGCTTGGCGTTCCAAGTTCGCCTCCCCCCCCCAAAATTATTGAAAGTGCCTGCCCCTGAGTAGGCCTATAATTGAGCGACGCTTGAGAGTAAAATGGTGGCAAACAAACAGTAAACTATTACCCAGTTCTTTCAAAATAAACTCAGCGGTGAAAACCAAGTTAGTGGTGTGGACAGTACAGGGGGAGACTGCTACATCACCTTCACAACATGCCCCGAAACGACCTTGCAGCAATGTTGATATGGATCACGCAGAACCAAGCAAAAAACAAACGAAAGGAAGACTTCATTAGGCAGTATGATAACAAGTATTTGGAGTTAGGTTTACTATTGTTCCCAGCAGCGGAATTGTTTTAAAATGTTACCGGTCCGCGAACTGAAAAAGGTTGAGAACCACTGTACTAGAGGTTACCATAATTCATTTGACTATGGATAGTTGGAAATAAGTTACGCCAGTTAATGTAATTAGTATCATGTATTTCCAACACTGCGAAAAATCATAGTGACGTCATATGGTTTTCTAAGTGAAATTTATTTTGGCGTCATAACAAAGATGTTCATGTAATATGATGTCATAAATTAATATAAAAATTTCCGTTGTACGGAAGATCTGTATGTTAATCACGCAAGTATACTAAATAATAAGTTGAATATAGAAAACTAATAAACCGCATTACCAGTAGACTTGAAACAACGCTCACCCATGCATGACGTTACAAAGTAAAAATGACTATGCTCACTCATGCATAAATGACGTTACGAAGTAAAACTGACTACGCTCAGTCATGCATGATGTTACACAGTAAAACTGATTACGCTCACCAACGCATGAAATTACAAAATAAAACTGATTGTGCTCACTCATGCATGACGTTACAAAGTCATGCTGACTACGCTCACCCTTGCATGAAGCTACAAAGTAAAACCGACTACGCTCACTCATGCATGAATGACGTTACAAAGTAAAACTGACTACGCTCACCCACGCACGAATCTACAAAGTAAAACTGACTACTGTAACGTCATTAAAGCATGATTGAGCATAGTCAGTTTTACTTTGTAACGCCATGCATTGGTGAGCGTAGTCAGTTGTACTTTGTAACTCCATGCATGAGTGAGCGTAAAGTACAACTGACTACGCTCACCAATGCATGGCGTTACAAAGTAAAACTGACTATGCTCAATCATGCTTTAATGACGTTACAAAGTAAAAACTGGCTACGCTTACTCATGCATGGCGTTACAAAGTAAAACTGACCACACTCACCCAAGCATGAGGTTACAAAGTAAAACTGACTCGTTGACCCAGCATAAAGTTACAAACAAAATGAAACAGACTATGCTCACTCATGCATGACATGCATGACGCGTGAAGTTACAAAGTAAAACCGACTACGCTCACCCATGCATGACATTACAAAGTGAAACTGACTACGCTCACTCATGCATGACGATACGAAATTAAATGACTAGGCTCACTCATGCATGAAGTTACAGTAAAACAAACTACGCTCACCCATGCACGACGTCACAAAGTACAACCCCAAGAATGAACCAACTACGCTCACTCATGCATGACATTACAATTTAAAACTGACTATGCTCACCCATGCATGAAGTTGCAAAGTAAAACTGACCATGCTCACCCATTCATGAAGTGGCAAAACTGCCATTCGAAGTTGCAAAGCAAACCGACTATGCTCATCCAAGCACGAAGTTGCAAAGTAAAACTGACTATGCTCACCACCCATGCATGACGTTTCTTGGTGGCCTCTCACTGCATTTTTTTTGGTGATAGCCTTTCGGCATATTTGTTTCTAAAATGTCAAAATATAATACCAAGCTTCCATGTGGACCCAAGAGGTGTCGGTTTTCCCACTCGTTAGGACTTGTTGATGGGGTCCTTTCGCGCTTCAGAAAAATCTGAAACGCCCTATGCCCATATTTGAATGCCCAAAGGATACATGACTATACCAATGAAACCACAGTGGACACTCAAAACGTTTATTCACACAAATAGTGGCTTGTCAAAATTATAAAAACCCACCCAGTCATTAAAGCATAATATTATACCGCATCGTGATTGTCTTCACAAATCTTGTTCGGCTTCTTCAATTTCTCGGTAAGTGATCTTCTGAAAACAAAACCATTTAATAAAAATATTCAATAGAATCGAAATTATTAATAAAATTCACTTAATTGAACTTCTTATCATTGAAAATATCCAAGCCTAATAAAATTCGTAAAAATATTTACATGTAATTTGTAGATTTTCCTTGCATCCGTCTTTTCCTAATTTTCCCAGTCCCTTCATAGTTCTGTGCCTGAGAAGCTAGAATAATATTAAATATATCTAAGCCTAATAAAAACCCTATTATTCCTAATGGCGGGAAGGGGTCTAAATCTATCTATACCAAATAAAATATTAAAAACAAAAAAGCCATGGCAACCCCTGTAAATACTTTTCTTCTTTTGTCAGTGTCTCGATATCCTGGTTCCTGTTGATAATATCTTAAAAATAGAAGAGAAATTAATGATTATGACAAACACAGGTAGGAAAATATGGATACAGCATGTTACTAAAAAAGCTTTAATAATTATTAATAAATATTCAATATCGGCAATAAACATAATACTACGTGCATTATTGTATCAGATTTAATATAATCAGAAAAATATTGTATCAAACTAAAATCAAAATGAACACTAGATGGAAAAACATGTAACATATTTACCGGTATTTTAGAACTGCTCTGGTTCCGTCTTTTTCAAATTTCTTCAGTATCTTCAAAATTTTTTGCCTGTGAAGCTAAGATAACATTAACAATATCCAAGCCTAATAAAATTTGTAAGAATATTTACATTCAATTTGTAGATTTTCCTTGTATCAGTCTTTTCCTATTTTCTTCATTGTTTCTTTGTATCAGTCTTTTCCTAATTTTCCCATTGCCTTCATAATACTTTGCCTGAAAATCTAGAATACCATTAAAAATATCTAAGCCTAATAAAAATCCTATTAATCCTAATGGCGGGTATTTCTAACGATGGGAATGGGTCTAAATCTATTTATAACAGAGAAAATATTAAAAACAAAAAAGCCATGGCAACCCCTGTTAATACTTTTCTTCTTTTGTCAGTGTCACGATATCCTGGTTCCTGTTGAAAATATCTTAAAAATAGAAGAGAAATTAATGATTATGACAAACACAGGTAGGAAAATATGGATACAGCATGTTACTAAAAAAGCTTTATTAATTATTAATAAATATTCAATATCGGCAATAAACATATTACTACGTGCATTATTGTATCAGTAAAAATATAATCAGAAAAATATTATATCAAACTAAAATCAAAATGAACACTAGATGGAAAAACATATAACATATTTACCGGTATTTTAGATTTGTCTCTGGTTCCGTCTTTTTTAAATTTCTTCAGTGTCTTCAAAATTTTTTGCCTGTGAAGCTAAGATAACATTAACAATATCTGAGCCTAATAAAATTTGTAAGAATATTTACATTCAATTTGTAGATTTTCCTTGTATCAGTCTTTTCCTATTTTCTTCATTGTTTCCTTGTATCAGTCTTTTCCTAACTTTCCCATTGCCTTCATAATTCTTTGCCTGAAAATCTAGAATACCATCAAAAATATCTAAGCCTAATAAAAACCCTATTAATCCTAATGGCGGGTATTTCTAACGGTGGGAATGGGTCTAAATCTATCTCTAACAAAGAAAATATTAAAAACAAAAAAGCCATGGTAAGACTTGTTAATACTTTTCTTCTTTGTTGGTGTCACGACATTCTGTTTCCTGTTGAAAATACCTCAAAAATAGAAGAGAAAATATTGATTAAGACAAATAAGATAGGCAAATATGGATAGAGCATATTACTAAAAAAGATTTATTATCAAATATTCAATATCAGCAATGAACATAATACTTCGTGCATTACTGTATCAGTATTAATATGATCAAAAAAGTATTATATCGAACTAAAATCAAAATGAACACTAGATAGAAAGAGTAAGCCTGACTAATGAAACACTTGTAACATACTTACCGGAATTTCAGATTTGTCTCCGATTCCTTTTTTTTTTCAATTTTTCCAATGCCTTCAAAATTCTGTGCCTGATAAGCTAAGATAATATTAACAATATCTAAGCCTAATAAAATTCGTAAAAATATTTACATGTAATTTGTAGATTTTCCTTGCATCCGTCTTTTCCTAATTTTCCCAGTCCCATCATAGTTCTGTGCCTGAGAAGCTAGAATAATATTTAATATATCTAAGCCTAAAAAAAAACCTATTATTCCTAATGGCGGGAAGGGGTCTAAATCTATCTATACCAAATAAAATATTAATAACAAAAAAGCCATGGCAACCCCTGTTAATACTTTTCTTCTTTTGTCAGTGTCACGATATCCTGGTTCCTGTTGAAAATATCTTAAAAATAGGAGAGAAATTAATGATTATGACAAACACAGGTAGGAAAATATGGATACAGCATGTTATCAAAAAAGCTTTAATAATTATTAATAAATATTCAATATCGGCAATAAACATAATACTACGTGCATTATTGTATCAGAATTAATATAATCAGAAAAATATTGTATCAAACTAAAATCAAAATGAACACTAGATGGAAAAACATGTAACATATTTACCGGTATTTTAGAACTGCTCTGGTTCCGTCTTTTTCAAATTTCTTCAGTATCTTCAAAATTTTTTGCCTGTGAAGCTAAGATAACATTAACAATATCCAAGCCTAATAAAATTTGTAAGAATATTTACATTCAATTTGTAGATTTTCCTTGTATCAGTCTTTTCCTATTTTCTTCATTGTTTCTTTGTATCAGTCTTTTCCTAATTTTCCCATTGCCTTCATAATACTTTGCCTGAAAATCTAGAATACCATTAAAAATATCTAAGCCTAATAAAAATCCTATTAATCCTAATGGCGGGTATTTCTAACGATGGGAATGGGTCTAAATCTATTTATAACAGAGAAAATATTAAAAACAAAAAAGCCATGGCAACCCCTGTTAATACTTTTCTTCTTTTGTCAGTGTCACGATATCCTGGTTCCTGTTGAAAATATCTTAAAAATAGAAGAGAAATTAATGATTATGACAAACACAGGTAGGAAAATATGGATACAGCATGTTACTAAAAAAGCTTTATTAATTATTAATAAATATTCAATATCGGCAATAAACATATTACTACGTGCATTATTGTATCAGTAAAAATATAATCAGAAAAATATTATATCAAACTAAAATCAAAATGAACACTAGATGGAAAAACATATAACATATTTACCGGTATTTTAGATTTGTCTCTGGTTCCGTCTTTTTCAAATTTCTTCAGTGTCTTCAAAATTTTTTGCCTGTGAAGCTAAGATAACATTAACAATATCTGAGCCTAATAAAATTTGTAAGAATATTTACATTCAATTTGTAGATTTTCCTTGTATCAGTCTTTTCCTATTTTCTTCATTGTTTCCTTGTATCAGTCTTTTCCTAACTTTCCCATTGCCTTCATAATTCTTTGCCTGAAAATCTAGAATACCATCAAAAATATCTAAGCCTAATAAAAACCCTATTAATCCTAATGGCGGGTATTTCTAACGGTGGGAATGGGTCTAAATCTATCTCTAACAAAGAAAATATTAAAAACAAAAAAGCCATGGTAAGACTTGTTAATACTTTTCTTCTTTGTTGGTGTCACGACATTCTGTTTCCTGTTGAAAATACCTCAAAAATAGAAGAGAAAATATTGATTAAGACAAATAAGATAGGCAAATATGGATAGAGCATATTACTAAAAAAGATTTATTATCAAATATTCAATATCAGCAATGAACATAATACTTCGTGCATTACTGTATCAGTATTAATATGATCAAAAAAGTATTATATCGAACTAAAATCAAAATGAACACTAGATAGAAAGAGTAAGCCTGACTAATGAAACACTTGTAACATACTTACCGGAATTTCAGATTTGTCTCCGATTCCTTTTTTTTTTCAATTTTTCCAATGCCTTCAAAATTCTGTGCCTGATAAGCTAAGATAATATTAACAATATCTAAGCCTAATAAAATTCGTAAAAATATTTACATGTAATTTGTAGATTTTCCTTGCATCCGTCTTTTCCTAATTTTCCCAGTCCCATCATAGTTCTGTGCCTGAGAAGCTAGAATAATATTTAATATATCTAAGCCTAAAAAAAAACCTATTATTCCTAATGGCGGGAAGGGGTCTAAATCTATCTATACCAAATAAAATATTAATAACAAAAAAGCCATGGCAACCCCTGTTAATACTTTTCTTCTTTTGTCAGTGTCACGATATCCTGGTTCCTGTTGAAAATATCTTAAAAATAGGAGAGAAATTAATGATTATGACAAACACAGGTAGGAAAATATGGATACAGCATGTTACTAAAAAAGCTTTATTAATTATTAATAAATATTCAATATAGGCAATAAACATAATACTACGTGCATTATTGTATCAGTATTAATATAATCAGAAAAATATTATATCAAACTAAAATCAAAATGAACTCTAGATGGAAAAACATGTAATATATTTACCGGTATTTTAGATTTGTCTCTGGTTCCGTCTTTTTTAAATTTTCTCAGTGTCTTCAAAATTTTTTGCCTGTGAAGCTAAGATAACATTAACAATATCTAAGCCTAATAAAATTTGTAAGAATATTTACATTCAATTTGTAGATTTTCCTTGTATCAGTCTTTTCCTATTTTCTTCATTGTTTCCTTGTATCAGTCTTTTCCTAACTTTCCCATTGCCTTCATAATTCTTTGCCTGAAAATCTAGAATACCATTAAAAATATCTAAGCCTAATAAAAACCCTATTAATCCTAATGGCGGGTATTTCTAACGGTGGGAATGGGTCTAAATCTATTTATAACAGAGAAAATATTAAAAACAAAAAAGCCATGGCAACCCCTGTTAATACTTTTCTTTTTTTGTCAGTGTCACGATATCCTGGTTCCTGTTGAAAATATCTTAAAAATAGAAGAGAAAATAATGATTAAGACAAATAAGATAGGCAAATATGAATAGAGCATATTACTAAAAAAGCTTTATTAATAAATATTAAATATCAGCAATGAACATAATACTTCTTGCATTACTGTATCAGTATTAATATAATCAAAAAAATATTATATCGAACTAAAATCAAAATGAACACTATATAGGAGTAAGTCTGACTAATGAAACACTTGTAACATACTTACCGGAATTTCAGATTTGTCTCTGATTCCGTATTTTTTCAATTTCTCCAGTGCCTTCAAAATTCTGTGCCTGAGAAGCTAAGATAATATTAACAATATCTAAGCCTAAATAAATTCGTAAAATATTTACATGTAATTTGTAGATTTTCCTTGCATCTTTCTTTTCCTCATTTTCTCAGTCCCTTCATAGTTCTGTGCCTGAGAATCTAGAATAATATTAACAATATCTAAGCCTAATAAAATTCGTAAAAATATTTACATGTAATTTGTAGATTTTCCTTGCATCCGTCTTTTCCTAATTTTCCCAGTCCCTTCATAGTTCGGTGCCTGAGAAGCTAGAATAATATTTAATATATCTATGCCTAATAAAAACCCTATTATTCCTAATGGCGGGAAGGGGTCTAAATCTATCTATACCAAATAAAATATTAATAACAAAAAAGCCATGGCAACCCCTGTTAATACTTTTCTTCTTTTGTCAGTGTCACGATATCCTGGTTCCTGTTGAAAATATCTTAAAAATAGAAGAGAAATTAATGATTATGACAAACACAGGTAGGAAAATATGGATACAGCATGTTACTAAAAAAGCTTTATTAATTATTAATAAATATTCAATATAGGCAATAAACATAATACTACGTGCATTATTGTATCAGTATTAATATAATCAGAAAAATATTATATCAAACTAAAATCAAAATGAACTCTAGATGGAAAAACATGTAATATATTTACCGGTATTTTAGATTTGTCTCTGGTTCCGTCTTTTTTAAATTTCTTCAGTGTCTTCAAAATTTTTTGCCTGTGAAGCTAAGATAACATTAACAATATCTAAGCCTAATAAAATTTGTAAGAATATTTACATTCAATTTGTAGATTTTCTTTGTATCAGTCTTTTCCTATTTTCTTCATTGTTTCCTTGTATCAGTCTTTTCCTAACTTTCCCATTGCCTTCATAATTCATTGCCTGAAAATCTAGAATACCATTAAAAATATCTAAGCCTAATAAAAACCCTATTAATCCTAATGGCGGGTATTTCTAACGGTGGGAATGGGTCTAAATCTATTTATAACAGAGAAAATATTAAAAACAAAAAAGCCATGACAACCCCTGTTAATACTTTTCTTCTTTTGTCAGTGTCACGATATCCTGGTTCCTGTTGAAAATATCTTAAAAATAGAAGAGAAAATAATGATTAAGACAAATAAGATAGGCAAATATGAATAGAGCATATTACTAAAAAAGCTTTATTAATAAATATTAAATATCAGCAATGAACATAATACTTTTTGCATTACTGTATCAGTATTAATATAATCAAAAAAATATTATATCGAACTAAAATCAAAATGAACACTATATAGGAGTAAGTCTGACTAATGAAACACTTGTAACATACTTACCGGAATTTCAGATTTGTCTCTGATTCCGTATTTTTTCAATTTCTCCAGTGCCTTCAAAATTCTGTGCCTGAGAAGCTAAGATAATATTAACAATATCTAAGCCTAAATAAATTCGTAAAATATTTACATGTAATTTGTAGATTTTCCTTGCATCTTTCTTTTCCTCATTTTCCCAGTCCCTTCATAGTTCTGTGCCTGAGAATCTAGAATAATATTAAATATATCTAAGCCTAATAAAAACCCTATTATTCCTAATGGCGGGAAGGGGTCTAAAAATCTATCTATACCAAATAAAATATTAAAAACAAAAAAGCCATGGCAACCCCTGTTAATATTTTCTTCTTTTGTCAGTGTCACGATATCCTGGTTCCTGTTGAAAATATCCCAAAAATAGAAGAGAAAATAATGATTATGACAAACACATAGGAAAATATGGCTACAGCATATTACTAAAAAAGCTTTATTAATTAATAATAAATATTCAATATCAGCAATAAACATAATACTTCGGGCATTATTGTATCAGTATTAATATATTCAGAAAAATATTATATCGATTAAAATCAAAATGAACACTATAGATGGCAAGCCCCGTTAATACTTTTCTTCCTTTGTCGTTGTCACGATATCTTGTTTTCCTGTTGAAAATATCTCCAAAAATACAATATGACAATATGACAAATAAGAGAGTTAAATATGGAAACAGCATATTACAAAAAATCTCATTAAAAAATATACAATATCAGTAATAAACGACAATATAATTAATAAATCAGTAATATACAATAACAGTAATTAAAATAAGAATAACGTAAAACGATAGAATTATTTTAAACTTATCATACCAGGACATCAAATACAGGATTGCATTGCAGGGTGTTAGAATACAATTAACAATTGTATTTAGTTTTCTGAACTATGATTCAATTCATTAATAAACATACAATCAAAAATCCTTTTGCAATTATTCAAATTACATAAATAGTTCCTCACGGGTCGACCCATGTTTTAACTTTCGCATATCATCCTTTTACAGTGTTTATGACATTTTGGTATAGTTTTAAACAACAGTCTTATTTGATATAAAAGACATGTGTATGTGCTGCCCAATGCATTTGTTTTCGATCACATATAGGTAATCAGTGCACATATATACGAGCTTAAAGTTCGTATGGCAATGAAATACAGTCTCAAACAACAGTCTATTTTTCTATATCGAAGTCTTGTGTGTGGACTCAATGCATTTGTTGGCTAGCACATCTCAGTTATCTTTAATAAAACTCTTCTTCATATTCAAATAATTGAGTTGTATTTTTTTTTTTGAAAAACAGAGAGATTCGTCAAGTTCCATAATTGAAGAATCCTGTAAAAATATATATACATTTAGTTATTATGCACGTTCATAGTAGAGGAAGTAAATTATGAGCAACTTATTACGTATGATGAGGCTCTACAAGACGCCTATAACGTGTTGGGCGGTGACACTGCGCGACATCAACTCCCTTAAGACTTATAACCTGCCAGTTTTCTCGATATTAACAACTCCACATCTTTGAATATGATTGAAGTCCCTTACTGGCAATGAAATATCCAGTCTACATGAACAAAGTACGAGAAACGAATAATATGTGATGAAAAACGTCAAATAGTGTGCTGATAAAAATGATTATTGTAGAGGTCGAAACGCATAATGTAGAAGCCAAAACTATTAACCCTACTTTTCACGTATGCCAATATATTGGGACATCTGTCATACTTGGTCATAATGTATTGGGTTGCTAAAGTTTACGACCAACCTAAGTATGTCGACAACATACTTAATTCCCAAAAGATGCAAACAATAATAGCAACATTAATTTATGTAATATGAATAAACCCTATCATTTAATTAAAACCTCTTTCTTTCGGGCAAGCATTTAACCGCTTATGAAGATATGGCCCTAATATGATTGTGAGTTTAGAGTTGATATCCTTTATGTATACGTCTTATCGTGGACTAAGTCAAAACAAAACCCATAAGAAACTTTAACGTCACTTTTTAAGTATGATACATGCTTGTCCGATGTTCGTTTTCACGGTAGCGCGTCATTTTTCTTTATTATATTTTCAAGTTTACGAGTCTTATATCTTATAAGTATTGGAAAAGCAAAGAAATATACAATGAATCTGTTCCTATTTGAACGAAACTAATTTGAGCAAACGAGCATTCGATTTCGACTTGTAAACAAGCTAAAAAATGTTTACACGCACAAAAATAAACATATAATGATTACGTCCGCGAGAAATTCCTCGCGTCGACAAGCGTTCGTTGTTTCTTTATTATCTAGAGTTCCACGCCGTCTAGAATAGCAGGTTTAGACTTGTCTGGTAGAAGACGTAATTGTCCTTTTTGAGAGAACTGGTTGTCGAGTCGGTTTCGCTTGGATTGATCACACCGATAGTTAAACAAAACTTTTTGAAAAAAAAAAAAATCTCTCATTTTCAACGTAACACGGTCTAGCGAGTAGCACACGCTATTCGAGAAACGGCTGGCATAAAGCGACGAAATACCGCATTCCGATGAAATTAAAGTGAAGGCTCTCGCACGTTTGAACAAACAGTTATGACAATTTTTAGAAGGGGTATACAAAATTATCCAGCAGATTCGGCTGCATAGGGTCCAAAATAAAAAACAAGCAAACAATCCGATTATTACAGCAATTAAATTAACACTACTTGAACGACAAACCTCTAATGCGAATTAACTTTTAAATAGCCGACCTGCAATGATCCGAAATAACTATAAACAAACAAGAATATGAAGAGACAAGACCGATACAAGATTTTGTTGGCAGTCAACATGCCTCTTTTCTGCCCCTGAACAGAAGATGAATTGCCTTAAAGAAAAAAGGGTGCTCCCGAAGTATGTGAACCAAGATGGCGGACATCGGAACGTAACATGGGTAACAGGTTAGGGTTAGGCAATAATTTTTTTCCAATTTTCCTTATTTTAGCCCTATTATCAGTTCGAAGACTAGCCAAGAGCCTCCCGTAGTATTTATACCGAAAATTATGGCATAACCCTAACCTAGTACACATATTACATTCCGATGTCCGCCATCTTGGTTCGCATACTTCGGGAGCCCCGAAAAAAGTATATGAGCGGTCATTCACCGAAAGTACAATGCCCGATAACTTTCGAAATAACCCCGGGTCAAATATATATACGGAAGAAAACAATTAAACTTTGTCTGTTGCTGAGAAAATAAATCTTAGTAGTAGTATGTGTAACATACTATTACATGCTTGAGATGGCTTAAAAAAGATGGTATTTGATATCATACGAGTTTTTTAAGTTTGCAGTGCAAGAGTACATTGTTTTACAACATATTATTTGATACAATAACGCATGAAGTGTATATCTATTTTAAACATTACATTAACGTCCAATACATTATGCTAGAGATTCCAACTAAGAGATTTACCGATACCTTTTGTCGCCGATACCAATCCGACAACAACGATAAAACGACGATATTAATATTTTAAAGCAGAAATTGCCGACATTTACATGCTATGTAATTATTATTTCAGGTGTGCAGTCCAAACAAGTTAAAGTAACAGTTTGCAAGCATTATTCATGCCACCACTTTTTCTGATTTGAAAAAGCCATATTTCAGAAAAAAAGAAATTAATGTTTTAGATCCTGATACGTTTTTTGATTTAAATACATTGCACACTGATGTTAATTGTATCGGTGTTCGGTTAGAAAACTCATCGGGTTTGGCTACTGTAGGTGGTAAAATAAATAAATGTTCACTCAATCTATCCAACTGATAAATCGAGTTGTGTGCGCAGAATTTTATGCCATGCCAACGTCGTATTTTGTATTTTGCTCATCGAAAAATTCACATTCGATATATTTCTTCATAATTTCTATGGTATGTTAGAATTGTCAATATAAAAAATAGGTTGCAAAATTAGCCAAATTAGTTGAGCTAGTTGGGCTGATAAATGGCTAAAATCAGTTCATAATCATATTCCCGTTTCTATTCGCGCGGTTGGGAAACATCATTGCTCCTACCTAACGAGGCTAATACCGCGAACACGATCACTCCAAGCAAAAAATAATTTTTATATCAGTATTTCAACCTTCAACTTTTTTAAAACATTGAGGAATAGATTAAAAGGTAATTATTTTAAAAATATCAGTCTACATTTAGACGATACCGATACGAATACCGATACCAAAATATTGCCGAAATTACCGATACCTTTTACCGAAAGCCTTTTATATTAGTTTTGACCAGCACTGACAGCATGTATAACGACATTGATGTTTGTTTTGAACAGAAGGTAAAACACCGAAATTGAAATAAATGAAAAGTCAATATACCGCAATTAATGATAAAATAAAACTAGTAAATAATACACGATAGTAATATGAACATTTGTTAAAAAATCACTATTCAAGGCAGACAATATTATTGCAAAATGAACATATCATATTGGGTTAGTTTAGCTGTCCTCAGTTAAAATTTGGACGTGTAGTAGAAACAAGTAGAACAAGTAGAAAATGCGTGTAAAAATTCACACTATAATATTATGTTCTTTTTTAAACCAAAAGCAAAAAACTGTAAAATCAAAAACTATCATATAAAGTCTTGACAACATAAAAAATGAAAAAGTATGAAACGCAAAGAACTACAGAAACAAATGTTCGTAGAAGTATGTAATGGACAGACATTTTTCTTCTTTACAGGTATCCCATATTTTCCTCTTTATAATGTTAACGGCGTTCTATATTTTGTACTAAACCCAAAGAGGGTTTATTTGATTTGGGAGATTTGTTTTCTTTAATATTTATAGTCACGTTAACATATTTTAGAATATGATTTTAAAACAATCGCACTACAAATAGGAGTTTTATGATGTACCTACATGAAAGCCGGTAGAATTCGCATTTTTATTTTTTCAAAAGCTCAAACTGATATGATTTTGTCACAATTACATCCAACACGCGCCTTCAGTTAACAGTTCGTTGGACGTGTTCCATTCTAAAATATTCTAACACTCTCCAACATTAAAATTAGAAGCAAGTTAAAGTAGTAAAACGAGTTTATAAATGTCCACTTATTGGCAGAGGATCAGCTAAAATAGAAGAACAAACGATTGGGCAAAGGCTTAAATATTATGGCTCGGCATGTGTGCAATGTAACTTGGATATTTTCTGCCTTGCCAGCCTGTTTGGGACTGTTTTCTATGCGCTGGAAAATATGAATATCCAATGTAAGCGTCAAGTATACAACAGTGCAGCATACAACAGATTTAGCAACCAATCACAAGAAATCATTTTTTTTTACTACATTGGATACCCGACAGCCAGAGTGCACCTTCTGAAAAGGAGTCGAAACAACAACCGTTGGAATATCAAGCGCACAAACCGAGGATAAACAGATCGAGCAATAATCAAACACATCAATTTAATCACAATCAAAAACTATATGAAATATTTTGTACAGAGACAAAACAAAATGTGAAAGGAAAAACTAGCCTTGACAAAATGAAAAATTTGAAATGTTAGGAACTTCGGAAAAACGGCCCGCGAATTAAACCGAACGACTTTCGCGATTATTGCTGCATATTATTGTATTTTATTATTTCCAGTTTCGTGTACAAAATGACCACTTATTAGCAGAGAATCAGCTAAAATAAAAACATACGATTAAGCGAGGAGGGAATAATAAATATGACCTGGCATGCGTGCAGTGTAACTAAGATTTTTCTAGCTTGTCAGCTTGCTTAAAACATGTTAATGTTCAAAAATTTACCATTTCAATACACATATTAGAAACTATGAATATTCAGTGTCAGCGTCGGATAAATAACAACTCAGCTAATAAAACAGAACTAGACAGCAAACAACAGAAAATATCATTTTACTTCCTACAAGCATATTAAAAAGTTAATATTTAGGGTTGAAAATACGATAAAATTCCATGAGAAACTCAATGTTGGCTCGTGAGATACTTACTTTTCACCCAGTTAATTGTATCTGGTCCTCCTGTATTATAATTTGTACAACCCTGCTGTTTGATTTACATTTTTTACCACCAAAACTAAGTCGTGTCTAATGAATTCACTAAGGGAGACAAAATCCGAAAAGTAACTTGCGTTTTTATATGAATCTGTTGCTGTGAAGCTTTCAAACATCTGATCAAGCGTTTTTGTTATGGCGGAGATATAGTGTGAGAAATTTTGTATAAAAAAGGGTGTTAGAAACAAGAATTTTGCAGTTCATTTACCTCTCTTCATTACATAGCTTAAGACTTTTGCAAAATATCGTTATATAATACAGCATTGCTCTGCAAAATTATTCGCAATCCCTAATGAAGAACAAACTGATCAGTGTCGTTGCAAATTCTCATGTTGCGTGCTTTCGAATCTACCAATTTATTACGCTTCATCAGAGAATTAGAAGTGACCTTTTCATTTCTTTCTTAAATTTGTGGAAACGTCCAACGCTTTTTTATTGATACGTTTTCTTTCATTTCCCCACCATTTAACTTTTTAGCTTAACATTCTTACTTTGCATCTTTACTGTTTTACTCTTACAACAAACATCATTTAGCATTCACAAATGTATTTTTGTACGGCTGAGAAATTAACGCGATAATGACTTAGAAATAAATTATTATTTATCAGAATTTTTTGTATTTAAATAAAAATTTACCAAAGACAAATCTGGGTCGGGCATTCAAGTTAACAACAGAATTCAATTCAATTCAACGAAAGCATTTATTTCAAAAAACACCACGGAATGCAAATTTCAATTTTTTAAATTATTCCTAACCCGAATCCTAACCCAAGCTGGACAACCACTAATTTGTTATTGCATTCAATTCAATGGAGGCATTTTTTTCAAATCAAATCTCTCATTTTTCAAAGAAACATTTACAACTGTGGTAATATACCTAAATAATTAGTATATTGCACTATAAGTTTTAGTTTATGAATGAAGTTAACAACAGAATTCAATTCAATTCAACGAAAGCATTTATTTCAAAAAACACCACGGAATGCAAATTTCAATTTTTTAAATTATTCCTAACCCGAATCCTAACCCAAGCTGGACAACCACTAATTTGTTATTGCATTCAATTCAATGGAGGCATTTTTTTCAAATCAAATCTCTCATTTTTCGAAGAAACATTTACAACTGTGGTAATATACCTAAATAATTAGTATATTGCACTATAAGTTTTAGTTTATGAATGAAGTTAACAACAGAATTCAATTCAATTCAACGAAAGCATTTATTTCAAAAAACACCACGGAATGCAAATTTCAATTTTTTAAATTATTCCTAACCCGAATCCTAACCCAAGCTGGACAACCACTAATTTGTTATTGCATTCAATTCAATAGAGGCATTTTTTTCAAATCAAATCTCTCATTTTTCGAAGAAACATTTACAACTGTGGTAATATACCTAAATAATTAGTATATTGCACTATAAGTTTTGTGTTTATGAATGACCGAAAATGTAATTTGATAAATTAGATATGTATTGGATATATATTTAAACAAATCTATTCGTACCTGTCTGCTCTAGCGATATGGCAACATCAAATAAAATAATACACTTTAGATTTTCCAAATTCTAAACCCTAAGGAGCCTGTCAAACCCCTGCGGTATCCTGAAAGCTCCCGCCAAACCCCATTGTACCAGATGGTTGAAATTAGGAGCTCAATTAAGACTTTATAAAGGGGAAGCATAATTTCGTGCAAGGTTATAGAAAATGAAAAGATTCAGGTTGAAAATCCTTGGTTTGCCGTAGCAATCGAAGATGTTTCAAAGTCATAAGCAGAAAGCATCAAAGGGCACTATCATATAAGCACAATAAATACTATAAAATGAGGCCCGAACAATTGTATTAATGCAGCCGCAATTGCCCCATTACTAGTATTATAGCCCCATTGCTGGCGGACTGCCGCATACTTCGATACTTGTCGAACGATGGGAGAACGCCCGAAAAGAAACATAACCCGCGTCTTTCCGGGAATTGTGCATACGAAATTAACAAAGCAGAAATATTTATTGCATACCAGCTAAAAACTGCACACCTTTCGTGAACTAGCTGGTGGAAAACATTGCATTATATGACTTTACGAAATTATATAAATAAAATTGGGCGGAACATCTTGTGAGGATAATTCAAATATTTGCAGTTCTTCCTGACTAGCAGGATTTAACATGATATATCAGTTTATACCTGACAAAATATGAATTGAAAGATTTATAAGATTACATACTTGCTCTTTACTCCTTGGACTATATAGGCTTCCATCCCACTTCGTGAGGCACCAGACTAATAACAATGTCCGTTTGATGCAATGACCCTTTCGAGCAGTGATTTAGAAAACTGAAAATGAATATATAGTTTCATTATCAAGTTTTGGAGTTACAAATCACAAAAAAATGCTTATTAACAGAGGTAAAGCAAAGGTAAGCTTATATTAAAAATACATAAACAATATTATTTTGACCACGTAGAAATGCCATTATTGCCGATTTATTCATGTGGTTAGTATCAATAAAAAAGTGTTTTAACAAAGTTGAGTTACGTGAACATTCAACAGTAAGTATTGTAGTGATTACCAATTTGCGAAATTCTTTAATTAATATTTAACACGAAAGTAATACCGACACGATCTAAAATTAAACGCATAGAAATGTCCAACTATTCGCTCCACAAATATCGCACCCCGGGGTCAATAATGATGATATTGTTCGCCTAAAATTGGGACCGTAATTTACAAACTGTGATAGAAATCCTACACAGAAGACAGAAATCATAATAAAATTAATTTATGTTGTGAATGCACTTGTTGTCCCTCTTTGCCGGTGTGAACTCACAATCATGTCCGAAATATAAAAACTACGATATCCGCCGTGATAATTAATAATTACTAGTGAATAAAAAAGTGCTTAAATATAGTCTAACAACATTAATTGGAATGTCGGCCGCCAAAACGATCGCGGTGACAAATAATTCACTAAGGCCTTCGATTACGACAAAATTATGAAATGAAAAACGCCTCACTGTTCTAGTAAAATCCGAAAAAAAAAAAAATATTGTCACGACGGAGGTTTCGGCGGCCGACATCCCAATTGATGTCGTTCAAAATGACAATACTGATTATTCGGTGTCCGTTAAAAATATTCGATTAACTCGATTAAAAAATACGATTTTGCCCGCCACGGATCACGGCGCAAGTAAATATTCATTGAATGGAAATAAAAGTTCAACTTCATAACAATAAATTTCAAGTAATAGTTTTAAATTTCATGCATTTGATCGGCGCTACACGCGAGCGTATTTTTGTACATATAAACCATTATGACACAACTGACATCTGCGAGTTTTAGTTTTCTCTGAAATTAATTTTCCCGAATTTTTGATGTTTTATTTCTAAATGCGGGTACCCGCTGACTACGGATTAATAGTAGACGTTTGAAATACGACTTGTAAATATTCACCAACACCATCAGGCAAAGAGAGACGGGCTACAACGTAACTGTGGAGTTTCGCTGTGAACGACCATACATTTTAGTTTATTAAACGCATTACGTCGTCGTAAATTACACTTTTGGCGCACTCTTTTAATTTCGTCGTAACCCCCATTGAAAAATCCTGGCTACGCCCCTGGATGCGGCAATTTTTAAAATGCTGTATTTATTGACTTAATTGTGTTCAATGAAACCTGCAGTTGCGACGACTTACGTCTTACGACAATATAAAATCATTACAACTCAAAAACTCGATCAGCGGACTTGAAATGAAGAACAATGAAACCAAGTGTAACAACACTGAATCCGCCCCGCCGCAGGCCTGTCACTCTGATTCTTTTTAAGGTTTCACCGTTTGAAATATCCCAAGATATGGACAAAATACGAACGATTGTAATTTAAATTATTGCAAAAAAAATCGATCTAGATATCTTGCATTAATTATTTTATATATCACATCACATACCGAGAAAAAGTCGTATGCGGCTCCATAGGTAGTTAGTTTCAAAATAGACAAAAGTACATCGCGTGCACAATTTACTGTGTTTCGATTTCAGTTACTAATATGGTATATATTTTAAAGAAATCCTAACATAACACCAAATTTTGTGATTTACAATGTCTAAAAAACGTATTCAATCTGCTGCGAGACTGCTAAAACAAAACTTATGGTGATATCTTCCGTTTTATATTTTAATTTTTATATTTTATAATGCCGCAATCAAGAAATTGGGTTGCGGATTCACCTCTTTATCATTTATTTCTTCATCGATTTTTATAATATAGTATTCTAACTTGTTTGTGATGAATCTAAATTAAAAAGATTCAGAAGATTTTAATAACATACTTGCTCTTTAGACTCGATGCATCCACCTCTCTCAGTGATGCATAATCGGACAAATAACTCCGCATGTCTTTTGATGTATAATGATAAACTGTCTTTTCCGTTTTCAAGAAGAGTTTTAGAAAGCTGAACTTTATGCGAGATAATGAACTGTAAGTAAATTTTGTATAATATTGATTTGAATAAATATAGTTTTTCGAACTAACTCATTAATAAGTTTTAGATTTATAAGTTACGGAAAATGTAATTTGACAGGAGCACAGAGAAGCTATGCTTATACTTTGGATACATAAAATAAAAATATTAATTTTCAGTTCATTGACAAATTATTCAGATTTCCCCCCTTATTTACTAACAATACTTTGGAATGAATGGTGTATAATATTGCAACACATCATATAAATTTCATTTATATTCATTGAAAAGCACGTTGAAAATACGGCTATTAAGAAATGTAAATATCAAAAATAAGGCGGAAAAGATAAAATTTAACAAATATTTCTGTTTCTAATTACCTTTACGCCCCTCAAAAAGTTATCCACGCTCTTGTGATAAGCTATGCTTGTTCTAAAGATACGAGGACAACAACTTGTACTGATATTCATTGACGTTCATTCTATATTATTTGCAGATTTTCAATATTATAAATATTACTTATTCCGAATGATCTGTCAGTGTGCTATGTTGTATCTCATTATCTAAATTTTAACTAGTGAATTATTTATTAGTGTGTTATATTTTACCTTCAAGTTCTCTATAGTCTTTTCTTCCCATCCCAGAGACCTGAAAATATACATTTATAAATAACTTCAGCCAAAGACATTTTAGACATTATATATATAAATATAAGAACATGACAGATCATAACTAGGGAATAAACGATAGGGAAATAAGGAATATATTCCCAGATTGAAACACTTATAAATATGAGGCTACTAGCAATAGGGATATAGGCTGACTATAGTAGATTTACAATTGGTGGGATCTCATGTATATATATAGTAACCTTCGAAATTTTAGTTTGGGACACAAATCCCATTGTTAACCAATACTGAAGGATTCCCGGTTATATTGATGCATATTGACGCACTTGATTCTACTCACTCATATAATAATATACTCGTTATTGGAAACTTAATGTGATTTTAGTTCGAAACACATGTGAACACGAATGTCATGGTTAACTGGTACCAAAGGGGGTACACGTTTAATTAAGTTAAGTCAAGTTTATTTTTTCTAATCAGTAAAAAGTATCACAACCATAAAATACGACACAAAGAAAATTTACACCGTTTTACTGGGGAAGGGACGTCGCGGGGAAATACAAACTGGCTATCGAGCAGCGACACCCAAGTTCCTAATATCTAATTTAAAAAGTAAGAATTCTAGAGTTTTGAAACCACTATATATTATATTGACGGTGAGTACCGTATATGAAAGAGACCATTTAGTAGAAATTATATAGGAGAGTTTACATTAATTGAGCTCTTCTTAATGCACATGATTAGGCATAACATGACGTGACCCGCACTAACAATAGGGAAAATATGACACATATTTCTATGTCTCTATTTTTAAATAGTTATGAACATGGATGGAATGATAACTTAGGACTTTTAGCAAGGGGATAAGAATCAAGAAGGAGTTTACACTTGGTTGAATATAATTCATACAGTATCGTTTTTGGAAATTTTAGTTGCTTTAAGGTGTAAGATTAACGGTGATTCCAGTTTGAAATAGTTGGGAACATCATTGGCATGAATATCAATTGTGAACTACCAGAGCGTACAGGTCACAATGAGCTACAGTTACATTTAAAAAATTAGCCCGATTACTTTATATAGTATGGTAGTTAGTGTCAACTACCATTTGTGGCAAAAACGCTCATCAGATTAATGAAAAAGGCCAGGACTACGTTTCCAGACATGTCAGACATATTAATATATATAGGCACCCTATGATAAACAACAAGTTAAACAATAAGTTTTAATATTCGCATGGTTTTTGTTGGGGTTGTGTTTTGACCGAATAACACTTAACGAGGCATAGTTCAAATTTTTACAGTATCTCTGCAGATATACAAGTGCTGAACTAAAAGTATCAATATGAAAAAATTTCACTGTTTATCGTAATCACAACGTGACACCCTATTGCGGTGAAACGCCTTTTATTTATGCTGGCCTAATACCCTTTAAATAGACTGACATTATAAGATAGTAATTGGCCTTTCGGTTTGGACGATTAAACGAAACGACAGCAGATGGGACAACACAGCAGTTAGCCCCTACGCTGTACTGACTATGCCATTATTCACCGGATATTGCTACAGTTAATTCGTAGGACAGAATATTTAATTCCGCGATTCTACGAAATGAGCATGGTTTGGTTTAACAGATTTTGTCATAAACAATTATGAGCGCGCATTGGTGCCCAAACTGACAAAAATAAGATCAATTTAATGCATTCTTGTACCTCGACTATTGGTAGGGAACGAAAAAAAGCTTAATTTTTATTTCTAAAACATGGCCCTAGCCTTATTCACTGGACCGACTCAGCAGCCAGAATAAAACGGTAGTTGTGCGAATCATGTTATGATGAAATTTTGAGGTTGTAATTTTTAGAAAATTTTATTTGACACACAAACCAAAGCTTATACTCAATATATTGAAAGTAATATTTGTATGTAGATTTTCCGAAAAAAATACTATAGACATCTAAATTAAAAAGCTTTCAAATGATTTGGTTACATACTTGCTCTTCAGACTTGATAGGCCTCCATCTCACTCAGTGATGAAAAGCTGGCACTTGACGAATTTCTTTTGCTACAATGATAAATTGTCCTGTCAACTTTCAAGCAGTGTTTTAAAAAGCTGAAAATCAATATATATGTCATGATTTTGTGCAAGCCAATTCTAAATTATTTAAGTTAAACTAAATTTCGTTGAGTCAACTATGTCATTAGGTAGTTAATTCAGACAAATTTTATTTGACTGCAAAGCAAAAAATAGACGTTAGTTTCTATAAAATACGTAACGGGTAAATTTCGACATTAGATTTCATAAAAGCCAAACTTTTCTCCGATTTTTTTTAAATACACAAAACTAAGAAAATTTAGACGAATAAAATTTATTCAGCGATTGCCATTAAATTTCAAATATTATAGATTACCATAGAAATTGCTTTTCATCGACCTTACAGTTACAGGTATATGTAATCATTCAATTTCATAAATACAGCTCCATATTTTATAACATACCAGGTGTAGTTTTTAAACTGCACGAGTTGCAAATATTACAATAAAAGTAAAACACCCAATGAACTTTTATAACTGTTTCATGGAGTATATGACTAATTACCTTTGATCAGTAACTTGTAAAATTATCACATTGTTCACGGTGGGGATCGCAAACTGGGGATCGCTATTCAGCAGAGAAGCGAGCAACGAATGAATTTTAGGGGGCGCAAAGAGTACACCAATTTGATACAAGCTACTATATTAATAGTACTATTTCGGACTTCTGCTTCAAAACACAATTATTAAAACTTGTGCAGAATCTAAATCTTAAATTTCGATAGAATGCACAGGATCAAATATACAGCGTAACAATGTTGGCTTGCATCGAACTATTTAGTCTTTTAAACGTGAACGTGGGTCTTACTTTTTTGGAATTTTGATTCGAAAGACAATTATTAAAACTTGTGAAAATATAAATCTTACAATTTCGAGGGAAAACACACGATCAAATAAGTGGCAATGCCGACTTTGATCGCAAGACCCGAGACGCGGTGCGCTTGCATCTAATTGTTTAGCATTCTAAACGAAAACAGTGGTGTACAGGAATAAAATAGGCGTCGAAAGTCAAATAAAATGTTTAAATAATATTTACTTGTAAAATTCCTCGTTCCTTAACTTGTGTCTTTGAATCTACAACCTTTAATAGTTTTGCATCTGAAAAAAAGTTAAAATATTGATAAATAAACTGTTGCAGAACTGTAGCTAGCATATTCAATGAACAGCGGGACTGAATCTATCGGATCTTCTGCCAACGCTCCCGCCACGTTTTAAAATGACATATTATCAATTATCCATTTGGGGTTAGGAATGATTTAAAAATTGAATTCCCAGCGCAATCTGCATTGCTAACTTAAACTGGATAATTATTAATTCTCTTATTTTGAACGTTGATAGGGTCTTTGTACAAAGATCCAATCTATACAAGGCGATCCGGTAGTATTCGTACCAAGATGGTGCACAACCTGAACCCTAACCAGGTACACATACTGTGTTCAGGTTGTGCGCTATCTTGGTACGAATACTCTGGGAGCACCCTATACACAATAAAATATGAAAGGGAAAAGGCTACGGCGAATCTCTAATAAACCATTGATTTTGCGCTACATTTGCGAAAGTTTTGAAAGTTATGCATTACATTCATGTAAATCTTGTCCTGTTGAATGCAGCTTACGTAGTGACGTAGATTAGTATATTACGTTTAAGTTTCTTAATATGATAAGTCTATGTATTGTCATATAGCTTTAAAGTTCAACTAGTTTGGAGGAAACGATGGAACTCGTTCGATACAAAAGAGAATCACCCACCAATCTAGACTTCTGTATTGGGTTAATAATTCCAATTCGTATAGGCCCGAAAACCTCTAATTTACCACTTATACAATAGAAAAATGAAAGCAATGGAATAGCAATGAAAACAATAGGTTTAAAGAACATTTAGCTCACCTGAATATTGTTTCAAACTCGCTGTCATAACCCAACAGTCAGCTTGTCCATACATTCTACACAAAATCAAACCTATCCTACGACGAACATTTGTGACTGCGATGTCGCTTGTGGCTTCCCGCCGCACAAATATTTGACGAAAAAAGCTAACTGATTGTTGTAATCAAATATTTTAAACTGATTACTTTAATTACTCCAGGTTGCCGTTACGAGCCGATCACGCTTCTAAAGCGTGATCTCAAAGTTGCAGAATGAAGATGACGGTTGGGATTTGCTTCATACATTTTCTGATCGCATAATACCTAGTTCATAGTATTTTCGGGGGTGTTTATCTCGGTGACCGTACATTTTAACCCACGTATATTTGAATCCACGTACATTTGAACCATGTACAAATATCCGTAAAACAAATAAATTTCTATAAGTGCAATAGTACGCAGGTGCAATTGTCGTGGTTTCAGACGTACGTGGTTCAAATGTACGTGAGTTCAAATGTACACGGGTTCAAATGTAATGGAACCGTTTATCTCAGATCTCACATTTTTACATCAGTGACGGGAGCTTAGTACAAAGAATCCAGCATTTCCATTATATTTGTCTGTTTTGTTTTTCGAGTAAATGCGCACGTGGATGTCATCAAAAATGTAACCTTCCCTCCACTCCATGAAAGAATAACGGCGTGTTTAGCGTTATATCAATGCATTCTCTAAATTGACGTACAAATCTTAGCTCATTGACTTTAGCAGTCAAGAATGTTTTCATACAATAACGTGAAGGCGATGTCCTTAAAAGTGGAGTCACAATGGGACGTTGTTTCGATGCCTACTGCAGGGCTACTCAACTATTTTTATCGAAAGTCCGCAAACAAAACTTCAAAATTATTTGGGTCCGGTCTTTCCAGAAATGATATTTCGGCCTCCTTAAACGGGCACTTCCTCGACCGACTAATGGTTAGTAGCAAATTAAAATTGTTTATTATGGTGTTATAGTTCTTTTCGTATATATTCAAAACTATGAAAGTCATTGTATATATAATAGGAAATTCAAAAACTGGGGCTAATGATCCAAAATAAATAATTAGGTGCGGTCCTGGCCTACAGTAAAGGTAATTTCTCCGCCCAAACCAAACGGCAGAGACATAACATCAGCAACAGCATTATCCACGGTTCTATGTGAAGTAAATACGATAATTGACTGCTCAAGACAAGTGCAAACCGACGACAACGACTGATTCACATATTTGGGGTTATGAAGCTCGTGAAGAGGTAGACTGATATTTACGGAGCCCCACAATAAGAACGTAACAAAAACAAATTGTTACTTACAGATTAATATTAATGAGTGATTTGAAAATACGCTATTCAATAACTAGGATGTATTTGCTTCTTCTTAAATTTTATTAATGTCATTTTGAGTAAACGAATAGTTCGCGGAGACTCTAGTTCTGTATGAAGCACTTTGAGTCTGTCTCTACAGTAGACCTCTTGGTAAAAAGCGATCATGATACAGGTATGTACGGCCATAAAGAACAATCCTGAAATTTCGTCATCCAGCGTAAGGGTATATAGACGTATATTATTTTGTTTAGTATCTATGTCAGCCA
The DNA here is from genome assembly GCF_964204865.1 of Styela clava. Classification (NCBI taxonomy): domain Eukaryota; kingdom Metazoa; phylum Chordata; class Ascidiacea; order Stolidobranchia; family Styelidae; genus Styela; species Styela clava. The sequence continues at coordinate 16,619,953 of NC_135258.1, read as the reverse complement.
GTGCACTGCAGTTGACTACGTTCGCGTGGAGTGGCGCATCGTGCTAAGCCTTAGGACTACGCTTGATTTCTAACCTAAGATTACCCCGCTTAGATTCGCAGGTTCAAATCCAGTAGGGGATAATTTAGTACCAGATGATTGCTGGCGGCTTACTCCCACTATCCCTACCCTAAGCTAGCGCTTCCCAAACTTTTTTCGCCCCGGAATATTAATAGTTTTTATGATGTAATTTCAGTTTTTTCTCTACTTTCGCTTGAGGCACATAATATGCAGCACCCACGCCAAATGGATATTTCGAACCGTCAGTAAATACTTGTACATAGTCTCGATAGTTTTTCGTGTATATGGTCAAGAAATGACGTTTGAAGTATTGTTGGTAAACATGTTGTACCATAAATCGTTAACGTTGTATCAATTTGCGGTGGCTTTATTACCCAGGGAGGAATCTTGAAATTGACATCTTTTGCAACAAAGAAGTTGGTAAAAAAGCTGTTGGTTGTTTTCATATTAAACGTTGCAAATGACGGTTTGTAAGGAAAATATTCTTCCCACGACTGTTTGAATAATTGTGCTGTAATTTCGCTGTCACGAGGAATCATTCTGCATTTGTAATGTAGACATTTTCTATAATGTATAATATGTAAAGGCATTTCGTTACACTGGGATTGTAACGCTATAATAGGAGTACTTTTTAATGCAACCAGACTTTGTGATTGGATTACAGCCAGTTTCCGCAATATAGTCGTTGTTCTTATTGTTCCTGTTCTTGTTCTTTGACACGTTTTTAAAAAGTCGCGTTTCTCTTTGATTACTGGACCAATTGCTTTGAAATTTTCAGTAGTTAAAGATGGAATTTTTTTCTAGAAGGCTATTACTTTTATTAGTTTCAAATATTTCTGTGAGCTTTATGAGATTCGTTTTTATTTTGAGCTATGACGTCATCAGAATTTGCCACCATGTGGCGATTCCGCCAACATTTCAACGATATATTGGTCAGCAAAGTCGGGAGTTTCTTGATAAGGTAGACCAGGGTGGTCCAAACTCTGTCATGCTGATACATTCCGTGCGGCTCACAGAACAATTTCAGCGTATATTTGTATGTAATGGAGTAACGTTTTTTTTAGATATTCCAACTGTGGTTGGGATCCCGAAATTCAAACCCTTTTTCTAACGCTTTGTGCCAAAACACTCCTCTGTTTACAAGCATCGGCCATGTGACAGTAGTGACGAAACGCAGAGCCGACTTAACCCCGCGTAATCCAGTTTTTTAGCTAGGTCCAGAAAACAAACTTAGACTGACTTGGTTGGTATTTGACGATGTCACTAAGCTTGCTCACGCTGCAAGTTTCTAAATTACTCAATATAACAATTCGTAATAAAATGAGTGTCGCAAGAAAGGTGACATGAGAGAACACGGCGGAAATGTATTTCCTTGCCCATCACGCAGTGTCTGGTTTGATTTCAAGTAATATCTGTCACGAAAGAATATAATTTGTAGCGACATTGAACGCGAGATGCGCAAAATACAACAGTAATTCTCGGAAATTAACTTTAAAATATCTGAAGGCTTTATATATCTTCTTTAAACGAACGCCAACTATGCAACCTAATAATAGTCTGATCAGAAGATCTCGTTGTTTAATAAATTTAAAGTAAGTAAACTCGCGATATTTTGATCACTTTTGGGTTTTTTCCGACTTGCGGCCCGCGAGATCTCGTCAAAAGTTTTTGCGGTCCTTCAACCTAGCAACCTTGAACCACTCTGAGGTAGACTACTAGGTACCGGTAAAATTTCAAACTACAGTTGTGACTTGTATCCTTTGGCATTTCGATTCACGTTGAGACTGGAGGCATGAATCTTTATTGTCACACTCCCTCAGGATTAGAGCTCAACCGATATATCGGCCCGATATTGCGTGTTTGCATATATATAATATCGGCAGTAAACGGCCAATATATATATCGGCTATATATAACAGTTAAAAAAACTGAAAAGGTTCGTAAAGGTTGTTTTATTTACTGTTGGTTGTGATTATTTTTAATGGATAATACACTTATGTGGTTTATTGTTTTTATAATTAAATTACACATGAGGGGGCACCAAAGTCTTCAGTGCTTAGGGCACCAAAGAGGCTTAATCCGCCCCTGCATACCGGTAATCGGTAACACACACATATAATTTCCTGCAATATTTCTTATTCCAGGTTTTGTTTTTTACTGGTAAAATATCCCACATTAAATTGAAATTGAAGGTTTTCATATAGTTTGCCAGAAAATCATTACTGTATGAATATTCTCACATGCAATATTTAAATTACAATTGCGGATTTTAAAGTCAGGAGACTTGATAGCCTTCCTTCTGTGACACAGCTATTTCTACACCAATTTTTTATTACTGCAATTAAATATAACTCCCATGAGTGATCATTGAATTATCTGTTTTATATTTAAATTTCCAAAACACAACTGAAAACTAACGAATATAGTTCAAAAACGCGAAAAAGGGGATAAGCTTACGACAACGCCTGAAAATCTATCTGAGTGAGTAAATTGTTTGAGCTGATGCGAAAAGGAAGCATTGTTAGGTCACTTTCTGCAACTTGCTGATTGGCCAATGTCACGAAGTAAACAAGGAAGTCGATGCTCGGGAAAAGGTCCATAGCCTCTTACACACTTGGTCTTTTACTACTCTATATGACGTTATCGCAAAACAATCGAAGCCATTCTCAGATTGAGAATTCGTTAAGGAATGTATATTATGTATTGTTTAGGTTACCAATGTTTTACATCCGAAAATAAAAGAGGTGTTTGCAAAAATAACCTGTCAAGACCAACGACTAACATACCATGTCGGCGAGCTTGAGAACTCTATAGCGGAAACTTCAATTGTAAATGCGGGAAGATTTTCATCGTATTCCTTGGCGCTTGACGAAAGCAAGCTGACATTAGGGTTGCCAACTATGGAAAGTTTTAATGAGGGACAAGGACCTTTCCCCGAGCATCCTTTTAGTAGCATTTAAGTAGTTACATAATTAATTTTATAATACGGTATGCATAGAAATAGAAAAACATTTACACTAATTAGATAGGTTATCGATCATGTTTGATCAGTTGAAGGGGGTGATATTCAACCCACCCAACATGAAAGTTTAAATGGATGAAACTTTTCAATTTTAAAACAAGAATATCGGTCGGAGACTGAAGACTTATCGATCGACCGAAAAAAATAATTAATAACTCGCTAATTATACGACATAATTAACCCAAAATCAATAGGCTTCTGGTCCGAGATATGATGCATGCACATGCAAAATTTGGAGCAGATTCAACTTAAGAAAATCTTAAGATCAATAAGTAATAAATATTAGTACTATTAAATACAGTTATAAATAGTTGAGGTAATTTAGTCAAGTTGAAACATATTTCTCTAGCAATGTTCTAACAATACTTTGCATGTATCTCTCTTTTTTGTATGATTCCCCGAGCATCCACATACTTGTTTACTTCGTGACATGTGTGAAGTAAGTGACGTAACAAAGCTCCATTTTCGCATCCGCTCAGACACTTTTCTCACTCAAACAGATTTTCAAGCATGGTCGTAAACATTACCTCGTTTTCGCGTTTTTGATCTCTATTCGTTAGTTTTCAGTTGTGTTTCGGAACCTTAAATATAAATCAGATAATTCAATGATCACTCTGTCTTCATGGGAGTTTTAATTTAATTACAGTAATAAAAAATTAGTGTAGAAATAGCTGTGTTGGATTAGGCTAATATTTTTTACCGGTACTTTTAAAAGACAAATTGTGGTATGCGATGAATCATAATGATGGTTTGAAACGCATACCCCATTTTACAGGCGCAAAAGCGCTCTTAAAATAGCCCCGAAAATTTTGCAATGGTAAAGTAAAAGAAGAATTTAAAACAATGAAATAACAATTATATACAAGCAGGGATGGCCAATTCGAATAAAGTATTCGAATACCTCGTTATTCGAATATCGGAATTAGCGTTCATAAGAATATCGGATATTTGTGTGACGTCACACATTTTCGACGCCGCTTCCAAGACGCTTCCGAAACTTGCGCATCAGCGTAATGTGTTATTTAGGCCGTAAACGCCTTTACGTTTGTGTTATTTTCTCTAAGACGAAAATTTTTCACAAATTTGTTCCACGATAACGATGACAATTATTTTATTTTTGTACGCGCACGGAATTGTGAATCTGGTAAATACGTCATCGGCGGCGAGTTTCTAAAGACAACGCAACTTTTTGATTGAAAAGCGGCAATTTAAAATACTGAAAATAAAACCGCAAACAATATAAGTTTTATTGAGGCCCGCGAAAATTTAAAAAACGCTTTTCTAGGCAGTGAAAATCGCAAAATTTCGTGGGCCTCCCGTACACATTATGATTGGAAACATATCGTCACGAATTGAGGGCGGGATTTGCCTGATTATTCATTACCGTAGCCTACTTTAAATTGCCGTCGAATATTTTCGTGTTAACATTATACAAGGTTTGAAACGCGACTTTTTCCCGGGTTGTGAGGATGTATATAATATAATTAATCTAAAGTATATTCAATCAATTTTATTGTGATGAAATAAATTTTACTCTCAGGTGTTACAGCAGATTTATGGATTTTTCGAACGGTTTTATCTAAAAATAATCAGAGTGGCGGCATTTCGATTGAGCGTTGTCACTGTTAACAAGTACATATAAATATCTGCCGAATTCGCAAAATACGGATCTGAACATTTTTTTATCGGGCAGTTTACCACACATTTTTATTCTTATGATTGCAATGGTATATAAGAGTGGTGAGTATTTTATATTGTCGACGCAACCGCAGTTAAAATTGAAGACAATTAAATTAATAAAGCAAGACATTTTAAATATGCCTGTATCGGTCACGAATTCACCACTTTGCACAACAGAAAAATATGTATTCGTTGACCGTTGTTATGTCATTTGTTGTAAAAGTCGACTCTTTTAACAGGTGGCATGATCGTGGCGATGAATATGTATTTTTAATTTACTGCTAAACTTTATATGTATATTCATTGTATGAAATGAATTATACACTACACTTAACAGGATTTTATATCCTTATTTGAGATTTTTCTAACGGCGATACCGAGTTGGCAAGATTGCAAAAATACGTAATAAAATTAAATACATCAGGCAGTTTATCTCGTACTTTTAGGTCACAGATCGCTGTGGACCGAATAATAATGATTTTTTTTTGGACGTAAGAAGAAGCAACCGCGAGTTACGTTGGACACATTAAATTAATATATAAAGCTATTTTAGAATCTCGTAGTTGTCATGGATTGAATATTTCATGTAACACGATGATCAATATACGCTGAAAAGACGGCTCTTTTAACGAGCGCGGAATCGCGGTGGGTGTTACAGGCGGCAATGGGAATTTCCGATTTCGAAAATCCTGGCTGCGCGGCTGGCAGTGGTGGTCATCTATCCTCTACTAATTTATTTCTAATTTCAAACACAACAATATGTTACACATAATAACAATATGGTTCACATAAATTAATATACAAATATACTGGTAGGTTGTAGAATACTCTAAGCTTAAATATTAGAATTTTTATTGACATAATGGATTTTCGATTGTTGTTGCTTGTTTCAGTTGCCTGTATTGCCAATAAATTTTATTACTCACAGAAAATATACACAGTTATCTGAATACAAGTAGTATTTTTGTCAATAGACTTGACTATTATCGTAATATCATGTTACCAATGATAGAAAGCGTCAGACAACTCCTTGGCTATCTTTTCATATGGTCATTTGGACAAAGTGAATAATTTTAATAAACTGACTGTGTCACAAGTTGCTATTATTTTTTATTGATAACTATCAATTACTTTGTGTACATATACTGTTGGTTTGTGGCTTTATTCTGATATTTCTATTGAAGCTTATTTCCTAATTTACTGGGTTTTAATAAACTAAAACAAAATGTGTTATTTTCGATTTTAGAATGTATTCGGAATAGTTTAGTATTCGGAAATGGCCATCCCTGTATACAAGCTTAAAAGATATATTATATTAGATATATTAATACAATTTTCATGTGTTTTTCTCTTAATGTTTATTTAACATTGACCCAAACAATGTTAATAAAATTGTTATTTCTTTGTCTGTTTGAGCCGGACCAAAGCGAAATTAAAAAGAATAATCAAGATCTTGCAAATACATAAACGAAGCAATTTTAAAAACGGAACAATATTAAACACAGTACTATAACTATTTGCAAAACGACGTTGGAAAGAATAGAGGACAATTAGCATGTTTTCTAAATTCTGAAAAGGACTAAGGACTAAAAAGCTTAATTAAAGGATTGTCATTTGAAATAAAAGACGGTTAGCAACCCAAACTGACATCAAGATTACTGCTCAGTTGGCGATCTTTTTGCGGGGAGTTAATAATGATTTTAAAATTACCGCAGAGCTCGCAGCCATTGTTCCTATTATGGGTACGACTGGACTAGAGGCATTGGTCTGTTGGAAGCTCTGCTGAAAAAATCAAGCGTCTTGGCTTGGCTTTGGCGAAACTTTCGGAAATAACTACTGATGGCGTCCCATCAATGGTTGGGAAACAACAGTTTTTTGTGAAATTTTGTTGTGCGGGTATTGTTTGTTTTTCATTAACCTGTAGTCAGTGTAGCAAACTTAAACAAAATGCCATGTTAATTGGCCCGCGCTATTATTAGCAAACTACATGTGGCAATTCGGCCAAAAAGGTTGGACGACCCTATTTAGGGCATCTAGGGCAGTCGTTCCCATCCTTTTTATATTGCGGCACAATATTCAGCTCTTTAAATATTCGCGGCACACCTATAACAATACATAAACATTTTCTACTCATAAAGAGTGCGATAGTGCAAATGGTTAGTAGCTACCGGTAGGCGATATTACAGCTGTTTTCTTACATTGACGTAAACGAGAGCATCTTCGGAACACCTCACATTATTCTACAAGTTACTAAGAATGATATAACACAGCTTAACGCCAGGGCTAGACATTTCAAACACAAGAATGAATAACGAGCACGCAAATAGATAAAAGCAAAAATATTCACTTTGTCACGTTAGGTTAGGTCGCTGTAGGTTAGCTGCGCCTTGGGCATCTGTAAGCTGCGAATTGCGATGTAGTTGCTATTATGAAAACGCAATTTTGTCCTTGATCAGGAAAAAAAAGAAAATGTATTTTGTTTAAGAATTATTCTTTAATTGAAACGGCTTACAAAATTAAGTACGGCTTTTATCCGAAAAATTATGTTGTTCTTGTTAGTATTTCTTTTTTTCTTGAAAACCGCTTTTCTTTTTAATTATTGGGCCAATTGCTTTGGAATTTTCAGTGGTTAAAGATTGTATTTTTTGCTAGACGGCTAGTAATTTTATTTATTTTACCATTCTATTTCTGTGGGCTCTATGTAATTCGTTTTTGTGAGCGATGAAAGCAACAAAATTGAAAAAATGCGCACTTTGTTCCGGTTCCGCTTCCTGGTGGTCACGTGGAGACAGTGATACCGGTAGTCTACTGTGAAAGATTGCATACCTGTATTACTTTTTTTGGCTTTAGTGTTCATATATTTGATCAATGCCCTCTTGTTTCAACGCCCGATGGACATAAAGAGCTATTTTATTAAAACTTAAAATGTAAGCTTACTTCTTCTAAGAATTTAATTATTTTGATCGTGCGCGTATTTAAAGATCTCGTTTGTACCTTTCCAGCAAAACACTTGGCTCATTAAATCAGCAGTGATAAGGGGATGTTTACATTAATTAAAACACACTGAATTTTAACAAAACAAAAAATTGACAATGACTCAACCGTGTGATTATATATATCATTTTAATTGCAAAAAAAATCACACTCATTATACTTTACAACACGTATTATAAATATTCAACATTTGCAAGGCTAGTATTCAAAACTGGTCCAAAAAGCTATACATAAACCTTCTTTCGTATTATTAATGAGAAATTACAAACCGAAAAAAGGCAACGCAGTTCGATCATTTACAAAAAAATGAATCAAAGTAATAATTTGAGCGTGTAAACTTCATAATTCAACCAATCACAATTAGTAGTTTTTAAATATTCGTCTTCTTTTACGTTCCGGATATTCTGGCCCTCGAGACTGCCCCTGATATGTTGTATGGAGATTGTAGTTTCTTGTTTCTACCTCCGACTGAGGCAAGTTTCTTTTTAGAGAAGATCTGCTTTGTGGCCTTCATCAATGTACTAATAAATCAAGAATGAACTAGTTTCAATGGTGACAAGAATATATAACCATCTCATTTCGTTATACCTAACTCATTTTTCGTACATTGGTCAAACTTTCATTATTGACAAATGTAGGACTCTTTATTTTGTGTGATTGAAACAGTCAATTATCTAATCGCTTAAAAACAATCTTTGCGAAACAGTTAACAGTCAGTTTATTTCGCACTTCAAGTTCATAAAAATTTACTTACTCAGAACCAAGGCTGTAGAAAACCGGATTTAGACATTCACTCAATCTCAGTAGCAGGTTACAAATAAATGTAAACCAACTCCTTGAGACCAGAGGAAATGTGTATATGGGCAACGATACAAGCACTCTGTTCACTAAAAATTAAATGCAATAGTCAAATTAGCTATCTACTCGTAACTCAAATGAGATATTGAATCAAGAGTTAGTGTAAGCATATTATGCTCAATCATAACATCCACATGAGGTATGATCTATTTAGTGAATTTTCTAACCCTCAATAAAATTACTCCAAAGAATTCATCTATATAATGAATGTACATAAACATCGACGTGTGAGATAAACAGTAAACAAAAATGCCATGCGGCTCTAAATCTACGTTAATGAGACCTGTGTGCCTGTTTTACTTAGTGTTTATGGGTTGTAGTAAGCGAATGAAAAAACTGAATTAACTTTTTACATCTCATAATTCCTCCCAATCATTCACTGTTAACACATTCGTGATGAAGCGAAGGTTAATACCAACCAGCGTTTCCTAGGTATCCCAGTAGAAATGAGAGAACAATGAGCGACACCTGAAGGATAGCTTTGTTTTCATTTCGTAATCTGTTGGGACTTGGTGTTCTCGAAACTGAAATTAGTTGTAGTGTGTTAAATCGAGGAAGACCATTTTATATTTAGAAAATGCCACACAAAAATGTTCTATATACATATAAGACTATTTCTATCAACGTTTTACATGAGTAGACTCACTATCACAATGGCGCATTCTGTAAATTGTTACAGCAAGATACACTGCACAACCTATTATTCCGAACATCGGTAGGAAAAACATGAACGGTACCGTGAATTTGTGCAGTTTTAAAGCTTCTTTCCTGTGAAAAAATATTAGAGGATTTCTCTATTAAAGACAGGTGGAAATTGAGATCTCTAGTAAATTATGCCATGTTTTGTAAACAATACTGAAGTGTTTACAAACTGAGATTGAATCCAACCTCGACTCATTATTGATATTTATTCCACATATATCAATCTTTTCCTGTGAAAGTAACATAATAAACAGTTTTACGTCTGATTTTCGAACTTGAAAGATCAGACATGGTACTACGTTTAATTTTTTCAAAGATTGCAAACATATTCCATTCGTACAAAAGCGGAGTTATAAGACTGCACCTACCAGTACTCTATTGAAACAAAATGAATTGATGTTTTAATAAATTAATTTCAATGAAATTGCTTTCTTGAAAAAACACATTTTGACCGGAAAATCGGATTATCGAGCACAATTGGAAATTAAAATACATGTATGTCCAAAATTCTTGGAATTAAACTGATGCGGCAATAATATTAAACAATATATATACATTGATTTTACAAAATCAGATTTATAAAATAGTTTCGTGCCACAACTCCACAAGGGATCTCATCCGAATTTAGGTATTTGTGAAATTTTCTAAATCCCCAAACCAAGAATAATATGAAGAAAATATGATTGTACAGAAAATTTCATTACATTATTACCATTCCGGTGGCACTGCAATGCAGCCCGAGTATTCTGAATCTGGTTGTACTGGATAAACAGTCGGAAATATATAGCGAAATATTGCTGCTGTTAAGAACACTTCCAACCAAATAACAGCAGCCGTAATCTGAAAATATAGATTTAGTAATATTCTTATGAAAATAGGTTTACGATTTAAACCAGTGGTCGGCAACCTTTTTCAATTGACGGACCGGTAAAGCCTGACCAAACTTTTGGCGAACCACCTTTATACAAATAAACTAAGCCTATGCAATAAATTATACGCATTAGGAAATTTACTAAAAACGACTGTTGTGCTATTTAATGCGATATCTGTATTTGTTGGATGGCCATTAACTGTTCCCATATTCGAGACATTGACACACGTAACATGTTTCTTACATCTGACCTACTTCGATATTATATCGTTTTTATAGTTATCAATATTGATAACCAGGCCTCACATTAAGATTTCGGGTTAACAATGCTTGCATCATATTGTTGGGAGATCTTATTCGGACTGATGAGAGACATTCTTATACGGGCGTAGAGAAAAAATTGACCCAGCAATATTGCGACATACTGACATGGCAATTGTTTATGAAGTCAGACTTGCTGCTCAATAGTGTTGTGCAGGGGTCGGCAACCTTCATGTTCTTGCGGGCCAAATATACACGTTTTCGGTAGCGCGCGGGCCGCAATATTTCCGCCTTCGAACAATCGCTACATTAATTAAACTTCAAATTATGGCGCATTCGCATTTCTGCCCTTCTATTGCTGTGTTGAAAGCCTGTCCCAATGAGATGTGTATGTGGCGTTTTTTTAATATATTATCCAACGATACATTGTTTCTATTTATCTATTATTAATGTGAAATATGATGTTTTTATGGCAACTCGTCGTCCAAGTGATGATCTGACAAGCGAATACGAAATTTAATCTAAGTTTAATGCATTTCAGATAAAGCTGCTCAAGGCCATATGTTCTTCCGAACGTGGACTTTACACTTTTTGCCCTAACGCACAGATGAGCTGTGGCGCAGTCCCGGGTTTCGGGATCGAATTTTCGACGACTCGTTTCGTAACGAGTTTAATTAAAACATTGAAACCCTTAATAACTGCGATGCTGACTGGGCATATCAAGCAAACTGGTTTTGTAATGCCCAAGAAAGAAAATACTTTTCCGTACAAGCACTTTGGAATGCTCGACCCTTGTCGCTCCGTTTTCCGGACATTTTTAAATTTTAAAAATCGAAATTAACTCGAACGACAACAACAGAAGCCACTTGTTACATAAGAAGCGCCGTACAGCAGCATTTGTCACCACATAAATTTGTGTAGAGACAATAATAAATTTGGGATCAATTTTTGTTTTATGTATTGAATGTCCAGTGGTTCGAGAGTCGCAACAGATTAGCTCGCGGGTCGCATTTGGCCCCCAGTTTGCCGACTCTTAGTGTTGTGTTTGTCTGGTTTACTGTTGGGTGCTGTTTTTTAGTTGTAGGGCTTGTGGTTAGATTGTAGAGGTTTTATTACGGCCTTGTCTGTTTTTGTGTCACCTCTCTGCGGACCGGCAGTAACCTTTCAGCGGACCGGCGATGGGCCGCGGCCCGGTGGTTGCCGACCACTGATTTAAACAAATTGACTAATTCATCTGTCTCAAATTGTGATAAAATCAAAACTCTATAAAATAAATAAATATACCGTTGCCAGGCTTGGTGTAAACACACGTTTGATACGCATTGGACACTTCATCGCATACAGACGAACAATGCTGAATATTAGGATATGTTGTACTGTAGCATATTCTGTCCAAACACGAACACTATGAGACAACTGAAACAAAGATAAAACATCTTGTTACAATAATTTTGAATATAACTATGTGCTAAGCAAGCGCAAAATCGTTAGGCGGATGCAGATGTGCCTACAGGCTTGGTATACTGTTCCCGTAGCAGCTGATGATACAAAGCAGTCCTTCTTGTTTCTACCTCGCCAAACTCGAAGCATCGGATTGCAAGATATGTCTGTATAGTTATCTGCGTGACATGTGATATTCTGCCAGAATACATGCTTGCGTTGAGATATTAGGGTGTAAAGAATTCCACGATTCACAAATCCAAATTTTGACCAGCGCCTATTGTACCTACAGTTTGTTGAACCATTGTGCCTGGTTTAGAAAAGAAACTTATTTCCACCAAAGTCTAATAAAATAACATTCTGAAATTCTGCCATTGTAAGAAATTAGTTCAAACCTCACGTCCATCCTACACAGTCCGATAATATCGTGAAACGGCTCATCTCGTTTGTCCTTAACGCAGGAGTTTCCATTTCACAAATTTCGCACAGTTATCATAATATAGATATTTCGACACGATTTCACAGGAACTCACTCAGAAATTAAAAGGAATGATCCATGCGCAAAGCTACGGGCGACCTCTAAGAGGTACTGACACTATAAAGAATTATAGTTTGAGATTGCGTGTTAGTGAATACTGATTAGTCGCGAGACTTGAAGCAGTTCGTGTCAATACGACCAGGAAAACAGCTATAAGGTAGAAAATTTATCTGGTACATTGACCGTAAACGAACTTGAGTTCACATCCAACCGTTTTTGGCGGCCGAAATCATTTTTCTGAGGGACAAGTTCCGAAAGTTTAGATGAACACAATTCATTATAGTATCTGTAAAATATGCGCGACACTCAAGTTAGATATTCATTTCAACCAGACAAAATTGGATGATTCTAGTTATCTTTCCTCCGATATTCCGAAATCAAACCGGTTTAAAAAAAATATATTTATTTAATTTTTTAATCAGATTATACCTTTCCTAATCATTGGGCCACACCTCTCTCGAGACTAGGAAAGGTTTTTATTACTTCGGGGTTTTCTGGTGCCATGAAGTTTAGCTTCGGCTCCGAGTTTTTGATGTGTTGTCGAATTCAACTTAATATCCTAGCCTGCCTGTAAATAAAATGTACCAATTCACGCAATTATAATTAATCAGGTATGGCGTCATAATGTATTTTACATAACTGCGAAGTACAGTTTTTCTCTCGCGTGTATAATATATATATATACACACAATATGAACACGGAAACTTTAGTCCTCGACACAACAACTTAAATGGAACATAAAAAATACAAATTTCGTATCGATTTTATTAAGAATGCGCCCAAAAAGCCTCCTATTTGGCAGCGGTGGAATTTTTCGTATGTGTGTGTGTGTGTGTGTGCATTTATCTGCATATTCAGAACCCATTCGTTTTGTGTAGGACCGTATTGCCGATCAGTCGATCGCGAGCTATTTCAAAGATTTTAGTCGATCTCGCGGTCGAAAGCAGATTGGCCACCTGTTATATTTATATACCATAGAATCGACCTTTTCTGTGTAGGAATCCGGCGTCCTAAATTCTATCAAAAGGTCAACAAAATGCTGGAATCCTCTTTGTCAGAATCGCAAAGTTTTCCAGTGATGAGGTATTCCTATTTAGTGAAAAGTCAGTTTATTTCACCCATGGACAATGCATCTCAGACTAGAACATGTTGTTACACGTACTGCAAAAGTGCTCGTCTTGTATTTGTGCAAAATATCGAGACTACAAATACCGTGCCGTGCGGTTTGTAAAAATTAGATGCAAAGCTATATTTGATACGAAGACAATTAACCTAAATGCTATTTGCTTTCATATGATCTAATATAAGAAAATGTGTACATTTGCTTTATCTATATCATTAACCATACTGTAACATTCTGGATAATCCTAACATTTCCTTCTGAATCTGCAGATCTAAAAGTTGAACTTCAAGATCAATTCATCGACTTGCAAAATTATGAAGAAACCAAAATAATTGTTACAGATATTTTGGTGTTAATTAATGGTCATCTGACAAATATTCACTCGTTTTTGACGTTTTTTTGACGACTCTTTTTTCACTCGTAGAACCGTTGAATACTTAATTTCTAATATATAGGCTATTCTATTTGGTAGAAAAGGGTGTTTCAGCCTTGGAGCTATCACTAGTAAATCAAAGAAATCGCTTTTGCATCAGCAGTTCATTTATATTGAGGTGAAAATACTTTCATTTAATTTATTTCTTTATAAAGGTTAGTTCTCTTTTTTTACGAATTCTGCATTGCTCCTGTACGTGGAGAAGGTTACTGGCGAAGGTACCGAGGCGATGTTGCAAAACAGTTTGAAAACTGTTGGTATCATATGACCTGATTGTACATTGATCAAAACCCTGATAACTTCATATATTCTCAAAAAATTACCTACTAGTTAGTACAGTATACTATGGCTCCTCGAGTAGCATTTATGTTGGTTTTTATTTGCAGTATACCATTGTGATTTGGATTTGAATTTACATATTTATCCCGGGGAGAGGAAAGCCGATAAGACGGCTTATTCATATGACGAACCACGGGCTCTCGTCCGGTTATCATTCCAAGTCGGGTATGGGATTAGTTATATTGTTTGTTTTCGGAAGCATGGACTTGGTGGTGGAGGAAGCCGTAACCGACCAGCGGTTACGTGAACCACCCAACGACGGCGAGGAGTCCAGCAATCCTCTCGCACATAACCATCCCTGCATGGGATTCGAACCTGCGAACCCACGCAGAGTAATTAGAGGTGCGGTGGCGAGCGTATTCCTAGCGCTTAGCCCGTTGAGCCCGTTGAGCCACACCGCCGCGCCATAATGATGCGCCGTGATGAAATAATATTGAAATCTTCACTGGCTTCTTCTGGGCAATTGCAAAACTCGATTAATCGACTGATTGTGCCCAAGTAATTTTTCTCAAAGTCATTCTTTAAATTTGTTCAAACATTACTGAATCTACTTTTACTGACTGCATGAAGCGTGCCATCATTTCGCTAAAAAAGCTCCTGTGTCAAACATTCAGACCCAAAAAGAATATCAATACAAGTCTTTTGACGTATATTACAACTTATTTGAATCACATGTATATCAAAATAGCCTAATACACCGTGCCTAATTACCATCCTCCAATAATTAATTGTGTTTCTTCAGTGAAATTATACACTACCGAATTGTTCACTTAAACAACCAAAGAATATACGTGCCCCGGATCGCCCTTATGCAGTCCGCAGCTTTGGAAAAAGAGGCGTGGACGGTCAGAGTTCGAGTGTCGAAATTAAGTTTGTGGTGATCATTTTTGCTATCCTAATTCAAGTCAGTTATCATTAGGAATTGTTGTTTGTGGTAACTGAGGCTCGAGAATTTGATTTAAAATCAACTTTCACAAAAAAATCTTTAAAACGTATGGAGTATTTCATTTGCATAGACATAGACGATAATCCATAAAGTCATAATTATACCCTATACGACCTGGTCTTAACTAAGTGATTAAGATATTGATGCTCAACAATATATATCTCATCATATATTTTGTATTATGATAATATATCCCATTAATTTTATTTTGAACGAGTAAAGGCTGACCAGATCGAACACAAAATTTTAGAATCGTCAGTGACCTAATATTGTTCCATCAAAAAAGAGCTAAATGTAAAATAAAGAAATCAAAAAGTGCATCTGCGAATTTTCTTACCTTACAAAAGAATTCTGGTCCAGTGTATGCCCTCAAAGACCATAACAACCTATAGGACTGAATAGAACTATTAGAAGCAGAAAGGAAATCCGAGATGCAAAGACTCACAAGAAGAATGTTGAATGGAGATCTGATAAACATTGAAAAAATCGAAAATCAGCTTTATTCTAATAGAAATACAATAGAAAATAAGCATAAAACATATAAGTATCTACTTATGCCACATATTAAACACGACTATTAAACCGTAAGGTTTTCTGTAATCTTCTGTTGTTGCCAAGGTTATTTATTGCACTCATCCAGTGCCGGTGTAGGTAGTGACTCGAAAACAAAAAATCTCCATCTGAATCCATAAATGTGTGACTACTTCTTTGAAAATTGAGAAAAACACACTTGAACTACTGTTTGCTCATGATTGGGCCAAAAGGTTTCAGTCATCGATGACGCTTAGCACAGAAGTTATTATTAATAACCCTTCGACAAATATTGTTGTCTGTTGTAACTGAGGCTCGAGAATTTGATTTAAAATCAACTTTCACAAAAATATCTTTGAAACGTCTTTCTAAAATTTATATGTCCCATTTGACTGTTCTATTTTTTGTTGTTGTTGGGGGGAAGGGGAGTGGCTGTATTATCATCGATTGTATTGTACCATATTCGACAAATCGGGAAATCACTGTAGCGATGGCTTTTATGAGAAAATAAGCCAGTAGTAAACTTATGACATTTTCGTATACAATTGATAGCAAGAAACTTAAATTTTGTCATAACTTACTTTTTAAGCTTTTCATTCTTCGTGATCACAAAAATTATTACCCCGTTTGCAAATACTCCAAACAGACCCAGAATGATAAATACAGAAAAGAATATAATACGTTGTGTGGGAGTAAATATCTCCGTTGAATACCTAAAAATTTCAACTTCATAAAAGTGGAGTTTATTATACCTTAGCTTAGTTAACAGAAATAAAATTCGACTTGTTCTAAATAATTGCTTGTCTAGAAAGAATACAGTTGCATGTCGAAAATGTATCTAACCCCAGATTCACAAGCTAATCATCTCTAAAAATTAATATTCATGGAAATATATATACCTGATAAAATTAAACCTATATACAATTTCGTTCCACAGAATATTATATTTCATTTTTCAATTAAAAGAATAGTGACACATACCAAGTGAAGGTATCTGAATCTTTTGTATTGGATTCTAGACTGCTTTCGAAGGTGTTCACACTTTCGTATGCACCGGTTGTATCCATGTTTTGAATGTATTCTTTAATCTTCTTTCACCAACACTCCAACAGCTTATTTTTTTTTAATTTTTTTTTATCTTCGTGGGTTAGTAGGATTTTAGTAGAAACTATAAAAACTTCTTACTATCTCAATAATAGTAGCAAGAACAGCACCCTGACTCTATCGTGGATACCAACATTTGCTGATACCTCAAAGATTCTTCGAAACGCTTAGGATTGTATGTACAGTGCAATACAAGAATAGTTCATCCAAGAAAGGGTTCCAGTATCATTTTCGTTACTAACACCCTACTTCAAGATATGGGCGAAATTTGTTTTGGGGTATTATGGGAGCAAATGTTAGCTATTGCTGCTGTATGAATTAACTTATCAATTTGTAAACGAAACGTACTACCACATAATAACTAATTGCTGAGTATATAATGGTACCTATCCCACGATGCTTAGCTAATTGAACGAAAGATATCGCTCCGATTTTATACACACGGCTGTACACAACTAAAAGCTAACAATTAGCATACATATAACATATCTTGTTTTCCATACATAACCATTACAGATAATACCATGTAGATGAGAAATAAATTCATTTATATATAAGCTCCCTAGTACCACACCTTTAGAAACTATCACTTCCTCGCCATTGTTATCTAAATATCACAAAATTACGCACCAATACATTCGAATTAACAAATTTAGAGGGAAAAATAAATACATCCATACACAAGCTCCCTAATACCACACCTTCAGAAACTATCACCTTCCCTCGCCTTAGTTATCTAAATATTACACAATTACGCACCGATGCATTTGAATTAACAACATTAATTTCGATGATTCAGTTGTTTCGGTCAAGATTACTAAATGGAAATCCTCATTATGTAATTAGAGGTGTAACATGATTTATGATACAGAGTTCGATATTTCACCCAAAATTTCATTGTTTTATTTTAATTCATAAGGAGAAATTTTGATAGTTTACTTGGCATTCTATTTCGACTAACCTGGTGCTCAGCTGCGGCCCTACCGGTACCAACATGAAACTATTATGGCAATTATTAAATTACCCGTTCAATGTCGATAGATAACCCGAACTGATACTTCGACCTGGACTTTGCTGATGACTTCGAGAAATCAAAAATTTAACTCTATAATGAAATTGCGTATATGTTAAACATTCTGGAAACTCTGTTGTAATTTTTAGCTTTAGACTTTCACTCAAAATACCCTTGTCCCAAAAATTCTCTTCTTGTATATTTAAGAATAGAGCGATGCGTTTTAATTTATTCCGAAAACAAAAATAACATGTTATGAAATCCTTATATGGAGAAAATGACAGACGGAGAGAGAAAACTCTTTTCGATATCAATGTAAGTACCATTATTACATTACAAGAAATATACATGATTATGCTCACGGGATGCCTGCACAGGACTGAACCTAAATAAAACGAAATTGTGCAGCATGCACCCCTCCATAGATAGGATATCTTACAAATTCCCATATCGTCACACTAATAACCGAATTGCGTAAGTCATTTTTGGCAATTTTGAATTTTTTTTTATTATAAAATAGGTATCTATGTAATGCTGCGCACCTGTCTGTTAACTCAGATTTTATTTTAAGAATTCCGAAGCCCATAAAAATGGAGATTTAGTATGACATGCACATTTGTGCAATTGTTTCGTCATAATGAATTATCATTGTTACCGCAGGACTATTGTGGCGTCACAAAGGCAAAAATAAGCTCGGCGAAGTATTTTCGAGTTTTTGCATCTCGGATTTCAGCTTAGCGCGTATTAATTTGAAATTATACCACAGTATAGGAAGACGTGTACTTGTGATATTCACTGTCCTAGTCCAATTCACCTTGGTTGGCTTTTATATTGGGTGCATTGCTGTTTTATTCTTTATATTTAATCTTAATCTTATCTCGGTGGGTGTGCAGAACGTGTTATATTGATGAAATATATATTTTTAAACATAAAAAATAATGTAATTGAAACTGATCAGCTATTTTGGGGATTAGACATTGTAGATACTAAGAATTACATTCGTTTTTGGAATGTTTAGTTTTCAGGACTGGTGCATATAGTAAAGTTGCAAAATTGCGTATGTCCCCAAGTCATAGACACATTTCTGTCTAAGTCACAGTGCGCCATTATGACGTCACTTAACTGCGTCATACAAATTAACTTAAATCCGGCTACGATCAAAAAATTGAACCATGGAAAACTATTGACTCTCAATGGCATAACAATATCATTAGAAAGTTTTTTACGTTTCTCTCAAAACTGCTAAAAGTGACTCACGCAATTCGGTTATTAGCGTGGCGATATACTGTATATATATATTTCTATTTTATCGATTTGGTCGACAACACGGGTCTATTTTTGCTGTATTTGGGCGACGGGAATTTTGGGGCGACATATTGCTGTAGCCCAAATAGTTTGGGCTTTATTTTCTCCAAGAATCCCTCAAGATAAAGGTCTGAAACTTTTCGTCATTTTCAACATTGCCCTCAACCATCACCACATAATGTTGGATAAGAAATTCGAGCAAATAAACTCTGTTTTTTGCCGACAGTTTCTAGGCATAGCTATAACCCGTGTTGCTAGTTTTGCTAAACTGTGGCTACAAAAATAAATCATGATTTTCTCTTTTCTAACCCGGTTATCTTTTGGCCAGAATTAGAGGATTAACAGAAAAAAAATTTCGCCATCGTATTGTATTCCAATAATTCACCGGAAACTTATCTGGAACTTGGTACACTGTTATGGTAAATTTCACCTTAATAAAATTGCAAACTTGCAGACGGGACTTATTACGTCATATATAGTCTGAGTCCGCTTTGTCAGATGCGATGGAGGGTTGATTTTATCCATCAAATTAATAATGAATTCAGTTTGTAGAAAGAATCGTGCTTGCTTTACCGTGCATAACATAGGTTTTCCATTTGTATTGGAAAAGAGGTCGATGGTTTGGTTGGCAGAAATGGAACACCTGTCGCTTTGTAGTACAAACGCTCCAAAATACGGTATACAAAGACATAGTTTTGGATATAACCTTGGGTAGACCTACCATACGTCCCTGTTTGGCCGGGACAGTCCCGGTTTAAACGCCTTTCCCGGTGTCCCGTCCCGGTTAGCAAAATGTCCCGGAAATTTACTTTAGTGAAATTTTCAAAATTAACTCTAACCTGACGCAAAATTATGAAATAATTCCGTCCCAAAGGGCATAACTTTGCTTTAAGTCGAGTCTTATTTTAATATCTTAATTTTTTTAGCTTATTAGGTTGAGTGAAATATCACACATAGCCTGAGAAATCTTTTAGTTAGGGAATAATGAGTGACGTTTATTGCGTCATTATTCTATTGAGTTCAATGAAACTACAGCAACTGCTGCATTAGAACAAATGTCTGATTTGTGACTTAGTGTTGCTTAAATTTACGTGCATTTTCCTTTAAATAAAGAAATAAAAACTTTTATTCAATCTAAGTAGAATACTTTATTATGCAATATTAAAGCTTATAAATATAAATATGGAATAAAAATTTGCCAAGATCAGGCCTTCGGCCTTTCGTCCAGTTATTTCATTCATAGTTTTGAGTTTGTCCCGGATTATGCCCAAGAAATTATGGTAAGTCTAACCTTGGGTATCCCACTACCTCACTATGGGAGCTTCAGGAATATAAGCAGCATTCGAGGCAGTACCTTCCGAGGCGGCATAACAAGTTTCGCATTAGCGATAGTTTCTTCGTAATAGTGAATTCAATATTCTGGGATAGTATATATGGGCACTGTTTTGAATAGCCAGCTGGTTGCGTTCCCTAAATTCTCATTGGCAGGTCGGTGGAAAATAACCGGATTTTATGACAATTACTTATGTATAATAACTTTATCATGTTGCTCTGTTGTGCGAAATAATAAATATAGTGAGTAGCATAATAATAGTTTTTTTTAAACAACTAGACAATATATATATATATTCCTAGTTCCTTTATTTGGTCGACAACGCGGGGTTATTTTGCTGTATTTGGGCATCGAAAATATTTGGGCAACATTTTTCTGTCGCCCAAATAGTTTGTGCTTTACCTTCTTTATGAATCCCTTCAGCAAAGAGTCCGGAATTCAACTTTGCTCTCAACAATCTATGACGTAATGTTTTCTATGAAATTCGAGCAAAAAAGCTCAACTGGACAATACTGTATATATATATTTATAGTTTCTTTATTTGGTCGGCAACGCGAAGTTATTTTTGCTGTATTTG
Source organism: Styela clava (assembly GCF_964204865.1). NCBI lineage: Eukaryota > Metazoa > Chordata > Ascidiacea > Stolidobranchia > Styelidae > Styela > Styela clava. The sequence continues at coordinate 16,598,823 of NC_135258.1, read as the reverse complement.
GGCGTTGAAAATATTTGGGCAACATTTTGCATTTTTCCCACATAGTTTTGTGTTTCACTTTCTTTATAAATCCTTTCAGCAAAGAGTACAAATTTCAACTTTATTCTCAACAATCTACCACATAATAATGTTTTATTTGATATTCGAGCAAAGAAGCCGAAAGTATTTAAGCATAGGTATCTTTCCTGTAGTTGTTTTTGCTACATTGTGGCGACAAATATACATCATTATAAAATTGTTAAAATAGCCCACATAAATTCTATTTATCAATGTTTATAAATACTAGCGTATAAACATATTTATCGTAAAATTTCCCGATATAATACTAAATCTTCGAGGTTTTAGGCTTTAATTCCACGTTGCCCCGTCATAAGAAAAGCATGGGCCTTTCCCCAGTCATCGATTTCCTCGTTTACTTCGTGACATTGGCCAAAAGGCAAGATCCAAAAAGCGACGTAGACAACGTTTTTACATTTAAGGGAGGGGGAATAGGGGGGCGCGCATTTTCAATACGTCACCGGTACCTGATGGGGTAAACTATAGAAATACTTTGAAATACGGAGCAACAGCAGTATTTAGAATTCCTGTGACAAATTCACTACCGGTACCGGTATTATATCTGTATATTGAACATTAATATAGCTACGGTACTGACATAGTACCGTACTGTAGTAGCATTATTCATTACAACATTAGTAGGTCTGTAGGTACGGTAGCCTATTGTTCTAAAACAATTATCTTGTTTGAAATAGCACTATCCCTGTATCCCAACTGGCAGACTGGTCACATTCCATTACTGTGGACTGTGGTTGGCTATAATATAATTTCAGATCAACTCCAATGTCAGAATGTGGCGAAAAGATTAAAAGATGATAATTCTTCCTACAGTTCTATGCCACAGGTTGAATGTAATTGAAAGTGATAACGTATGTCTACTTAATTTTGCTCTCTTTCCACTGCCTGACTGTTTTATCACAATATCATTTATAGCTAAGTACCGGTAGCCTATTTCTTTTTTGGCGTGTTAACAAAATAATTCATATTGACTATATACAGATATATATAAATATAACTGTTCCATTGTGCTTCGCAATCTCCAGAGTAAGATCAGTACTAGTTTTATTTGTTTGTGTGGACATTTCCAACTATTACAGTATTGCCCGTGACAGAAAATGGATGACTCTCTACTTGGAGTTGAAGGTGGTTATAATTTTTATAACATAATATAGTGTTAATATTTCCACCATTCGAATAACAATATCGCTTTATATACATCAGCAGTGTCCAACCCGCGGCTCTCGAACCGGTCTCGTGCGGCTCTTTTCGCCTTGGTTATTTTATGGAAAAAATAAGTTGCAAACTACGATTTTTAATTTTTGATTAAACACATTATGAGTCATTGTGCATTCTTTTTCAACGTTGAAGATACACTTTCATCCACTTTACAATGCAATTGTTCTTTATTTGGTCACAATTAAATTCTTTGAAGACGTGAAATCAAAGCATTAATTTGTTATGATGAAAACCCATGTAAAAGAACTGCTTCGATTGACTACAACGACATATCATAATTCCCACTAAGTAGCATGCATAAAAATAAATGGCTTTCAAATTTATGTCATAATCATGTTGGTTAGTGATATTTAATAAAATAAACCAGCATTGTCGCACAGCTGAATATAGGTATATCTGATGTTCATGTATGTTCCGGTTTACAATGCGGCTCTTCGTGTTATCAAAATACGAAAATGCGGCTCTTCGTTTCTGGCTGGTTGGCCACCCCTGATATACATCTTGAGTGTAGTTATTGCAAAAGTGATTTAATTCGTTGAATTTGATATTTTTTTTTAATTTGCAATACAAAAGTTGCTTAATAGTGTGATGAAATATAGCTGAAGCCAAACCTTCAATTATCAGTTTCATTTATAAATGTATAGAGAGAAGATAGGGAGTTAGTCTTGTGCAACCCCAACTCAAAAGTTTCATTCATAATTGCCAGCAAGAATGCGGCCAAAATTATTTAACAAACTGATCCTGTTTATATCTATAATTGACTGAATCATACGGGTTAATTTTTATATTTCACTCTTCAGATAGTCAACAAGAAACTCCTGTTCGACATGCAGTTCAGATCAGACACTACTCACACGATACAGGTATGTATTTTATCAATCCTCAATAATTCATTCCTTTCTGGAATGAATTTAATTTTTGTTTCCATGTTAAGATTCAGAAACTGAAGATGCTGTTATCAGTGACTATGATAGTGAATTTGTGCCTCTGTCTTCCACATCTTCAAATTCGCCATATGATCTACTAATGGTCATTTCCGATAGATCAAGGAAAAGGAAATCCCGTAAGCAAAGAAATGAAGAATTGAAAAAAAAAAAAAGCCGAAGCGTCCTTGCTTATATTGTGGGAAACTACGAAGCCAGTTAACACGTCATTTGAGAATGCGTCATAAACATGAGGAAAGGGTAAAATTGGCAATGTCTTTGCCAAAACATTTACAAGCCTTTGAATTTGAGAAAATGCGAAAGGATGGTATGATTGGGCATAATATGAAGATGTTAAAGGAAAAAAAAAACCTTATTGTGTGAAAGAGGCCAGATGGAAGATGGAGTCAAAATATGTACTCAGTGTAAAGCTTTTGTGCGCAGAAGATATTTTTTTAGTCATTTAAAAAATTGTGGGAAAAAAAATGGTATACAGGGAACAAAGGGGTTAGCTGCAACATTGATCAATAATGATACAGATGGGTTGGAATTCACTGATTTGCTATCGAGGTTCAGCGGTGATAGGATTGGTAAATTCTGTCAGGGAAAATGATGTAATTAAACTGATTGGAAGAAGCCAGTTCAATAAACATAAGCGAAAAAAAGACAAACTGGCTGAATCTCGAAAGGCAGTTATGTAAAAAATGCGTACACTTGCTAATCTATACTTCCATTTTATCTCTTTTACAAATGATAAAACTCTGCCAATTGAAGAGATGTTTCGCAGGCAGAATTTCCCTGCTTTAGAAGAGGCTATACAATCAATGACAACCCATGAAGATGGAACACTTAAGGCTGGTCTTAAAGTGAGTGTAGGAAATTTGCTCAAATTGTCTGCGAAGGTCGTCAAGGGAAGTTATTTAATTGGTGATGATGATTCTAGCGCAGATTTAATCGACAAGTTTGTTGACGTACTTGAACTAAAATGGATCAGCATATTTGGCGATGCTGAGTATTTACTGCTGCAAAACCGCAACCATAAGCAAAGAGATCCTGGTAAATTACCAGACGAAGACGCTGTGAAAAAAATACGAAACTACACTGTAGATAAATTGCAACAGATTGTGAATAATCAGTATGATTTTTTTTGTCCAGAAACATTTGTATTTATTCAGGACCTCACAGTCTCTAGACTCACTCTTTTTAATGCTCGACGAGAGGGTGAGTCATGTAGACTCCAAATGAGCGATTGGTGTGATGCCAAAACGGAGAAATGGATTGACTCTCAAAGAGCCAAATATGTTAATGACGCTGAAAAAAAACTTCTTAGAACATTTAAAATAATGTACCAAGGAGGAAAAGGCACCAACCGTATGGTACCTGTTTTGGTGCCACCCGATTGTGATTCAGCATTAGATATGCTTGCAAACTCCGAAATTCGAAAGGATTCTGACATCAATATTCGAAACATGTTCCTTTTCCCAAGCACAAAACAATCCCTAGATCATTGTAGCGGATGGCACAGTGTGAAAAATGTAGTTGATGCTGCTGGAGTAAATTCACATATCACAGCAATGCGCCATCGAGCTTCAACTTTATATGCCAGCTTGGAAATACCGGAAGATCAACGCCTAAGTGTTTTTCAAGCACATGGGACACACAGAAGATATCAATAAGAATGTATACCAGTGTCCACTCGGTATACAAGAGGTTACGAAAGTTGGGAGTTACTTTGCATCATTGGATGGCATGCAAGTCGAAGGTGAGAAATTTGGTATGTTATTATAATCATGGGTTGGTATTGATGAAACTTTTTAATTCAGGGACGGAAGAGCCAGACATAACAGGAGATTTAGAAGAAGGAAATAGTGTAGAAGGAGAATCATCTACAGCATAGGTTCTCAAAGTGCTCCGTACGGAGCCCCAAAACTCCGCGGGAAGAACCTAGGGGCTCCGCGTGCTATTCTATTACTTTTCACAATACTGACCTTGCTAATTTGTATTTGTTCACAGAAGCAATAACAGTTTTAATAAAATTTGACAACAGTATAGCCTCGAAATATTTTCGCGCAACATTCTTCACAATTAAAAAAAAAAATTTTCAGCGGATAACGAGGTTTCTGTTGCGTAAAATATTCAATTCATGACCATTGCGAGCAACATTTAAAATGTCTTGTCATAATAATTTAATTGTGCTTATCGTTACTCACGTTTGATTCGAGATTACTAAAATAAAAGATTACTTTTCTAAAATAACATAAAATACGTGACAAACTGCCAACAATAAATAAATTGGAATCGTATTTCTGCGATCTTGAGATTTGTCAAACTTGATTTGTTCTTTCGCATTCGAGATTATTTTTAAGCAAGATATCACCGTTACAAAAAGCCCTAGGTTAACGTTAAAACTCAAAAAGTACAATTTGCAATTGTGCAATCTATGACCGATGCGGGCATATTTAAAATGACTTGTTCGTTGGGTTAATTAAGTTCAATGTAATAAATCATTACATCTCAAATTACCACGGCAATCCGCAGACATGAAATGAGAAACAAGGTTAAGTGAACGAAGTTCTTGTGGACTACCGTATATCCTGAACAACGCTGTTATCATAAGTCATATTGCCCACAAAAGAACATACCTACTACCGATGCCAGTAGTTTGATAAGATATTTGTGCCCTTCCTGATTAATTCATAATCGTAATCATGGCTGATTGCGTGGCAGTGTGGCAGATTTAGCAAATTCGACAAGTCTGAGCCGTTCTTACAACACTAACTCCTACCGCGCATGCCTGTCACTCATTCTTCGCAAGATATCACCGTTTAAAAAATGAAAAGGTTTGGGCAAAATACGAACGATGGAAATTTATGTTATTGCATGCGGCTCTGTCGGTAATCTCAGAATGGATAAAAGGTACATCGCGCGTATAATTGACTGTATTTTGATTTCAGTTACTACGATGAATAACCAAAGAAAACCTAACATAACACCAAACTTTGGGATTTACAATGTCTAAAAAAGCGTTAATCTGCCGTGAAACTGCTGAAACATAACTTATAGTGTTATACTCCGTTTTAGTTTTAATATTTCATAATGCCGCTTTTCAATCAAAGAATTTGAGTTGCGGATTTACCTCTTTATTGAATATTTCCCCCCTCTCCTCACCGATCAAGCAATGACTATAATGTGGTAACGATGTTTTCACATCGAACCAATAATTCCCCACGAGAACAAAAGAGCAATTATCGTCGTCAATGTGGAACAATACATGTATATGCCGTAGGAAATTTTTGATTTAGGGAAAATAAGCACCGACGTAAAGATGTTAAGGTGTGAAAAAAAACACGCCTCGCTGACGAAAACAATCGGCGATTGTAACAAAATGCATTTGCGCACGTTATTAGCGACCTTCTAGGTCTTTTAAAAATATCAAAAGGGACAAGATTCGACCCCTAATTTATTAATATGTTTGTGTCGAATTCACAGCCTTTATATATATATTTTATCTCTGAAATTTAGATATGTTTACGACTTGTATTATTCCCATTAAAAAAGGTTTAGCTTTCAAATTCGTAAAGTATCTTTAACTTAGTCAGGAATATGAATCGGAAAGTAACAATTTTAACATTTATTTTGGGGCTCCGTGAATAATAGTCAACCGCTTCACGGGCTCCGCAAGACCAAAAGTTTGAGAACCCCTGATCTACAGTATCACAAACGCCGGGTGTTGAAAATTTAGAAGAAGGAAATAGTGTAGAAGGAGAATCATCTGCAGTATCACAAACGCCGGGTGTTGAAGATGACAGTATGCCATCAGGATTGGGATTGAATACTGAATTTGAGATGTGTCATGGTAAGTATTTCTATCCAAGTCTTGAAAAGTGCACTAATATATGAAACTACGTATAAAAGCTAAATAGTGTAAATAGTTTGGAGTTGGGGCTAAATTTAAAAACTTAAACATGTAGAAAATCATTTAATGAGTGTGTCATTTATTTGGTTTCAGATATGCCAAGTACTTCAACTAAGAGCAGAAAACGACAATATGTTAGATGGTCAAGCAGTGACACTGCAGCTTTGTTAACTCATTTCAAGTCTTGTATTGAAGACACTTCTGGTGAAAATAATACCGGTAGCTTACCAGGTAAAGTTTATTTTTTGTCTGTTAATATCAGTCAGAAAATAGAAAGTTTGTTGGATGACGAGGACTTGAGCAGTTTACATTATTCTCAGACTAATGCGTTCTAAATTGCTATGCAGGTTACAAAGACATTGAAGAATTTCTCCAAAAGGAGAATATACTGTCAGGCGTTAAAGACAGGAAAAGTAAATTGAGAATAATTCATGCAAAGCTATTTAATGAGAGAAAGAAATTCAGAAGTGACTTTAAGAAAAGGCTTGCAAATTTAAATTAGACATCAGTGGCAGCAAATTTATCAGAAAAACAGCTGACAGCATTAGATTGCATCAAAAACAGATTTCTTTGCTCAAAATACAATATTGAGCAAATACATTTATTCTAATTAAAATACTGACAGCATTAACTTAATTAAAACGCTAACATAATTTTGGATTTGCCAGTAGAATTACAGAATGGATTATTCGAGGGGGAGGTTTATGTATTTAATTTCATAAATATACATTCATCATAATTTTTGTTGAACTTAGCTTTCTGTGAATAAAACCCTCTTCGATAGTTGTGAAAAACAAGTATCATGACTGAAAACAAAAAAGCGTTTTACACTCCATGATAGTGGTTCTCAAAATTTTTAAGATGAGCCCCCTTTTTAGAATTCTCAAGTTTTGCAACCCACCTTAAAAATAATTGTAGCTAAAATAAGCTATGAATAACAGATAGTAAGGCGTATGTATGTTTTATTCACAGCATGTGTGGATGGAACATATATATTCAAAATAAGGCGGGCAAATTCAAATCTCACATATTTATTCAATTAAGCTTTATACCCCCCTCAAAAATTGTCAAAGACCGCCAATTCCCCACCCCCATCGTTTGAAAACCACTTCTCTATTATATCATGTTCCGGTGGAATACTTAAATTATATCGATTATGTAACATTTCTTAATTTAGTTTTATAATATTTTTGTAAAATCATGTCCAAACATCGGACCTGTGTCAGTAATTTTTTTTCATATATTTGTATGCGAATTTCGTTGACGAATTAACTTATGTGTGACGAGTTCTACTCGCTTACTTATTTTTATTAATAAATTTGTAATTTCATTTTATAGTATTTCTGTAAAATCATGTCCAAACATCGGACCTGTGTCACTAATTTTTTTCCATATCTTTGTATGCGAATTTTGTTGACGAATTAACTTATGTGTGACGAGTTCTACTCGCTTACTTATTTTTATTAATAAATTTGTAATTTCATTTTATAGTATTTCTGTAAAATCATGTCCAAACATTGGACCTGTGTCAATAATTTTTTTCCATATCTTTGTATGCGAATTTCGTTGACGAATTAACTTATGTGTGACGAGTTCTACTCGCTTACTTATTTTTATTAATAAATTTGTAATTTCATTTTATAGTATTTCTGTAAAATAATGTCCAAACATCGGACCTGTGTCAATATTTTTTCCATCTCTATGTATGCGAATTCCGTTGACAAGTTAAATTGTTTGACGAGGTCTACTCGCTTACTTGAATTTTTTAATAAATTTGCTTACTGTCCGTTTCGTTTTGGCAATAAAATGCTTACAATGAAAAAATTGGTTGCATTGGAATCGAGGGTCGTTAGACATAACAGTCATTAAGTCACAAGGTGCACCACAAACAACATGTGTCCTTTTGCCGTTATGGTTTGAGGAGTGAATGATCTTGCGGAACGATGTTCAAACATGCAAATTTACAGTGACAGCTAGGGCATACATTGCAAACCGATTGATTTTTTCTCGTTTATTACCTTTGAATCATGGCTGGTACAATCCCAAAGGGTATCGGAGAATGTGGAGGTAAGGGCAATGATGGAGATTCTCGTTGCCTAAATAGAATTCTATGGAATGTTACATTCAGCATCTTTATGCGTATGCGCAGAAAATGGCATTGTGGTGTCACATGCATTTGCTCATTTTAAATAATCCTCTGGACTGCTCAAACGATACTTTATCTGCAATGTCATACATAAGCCGTTGTGCAGCGATTTTACAATTATTACTAAGCTATTGTCGAGCAAGCCAATGCCAAAAATCTCTTTAGGTAACTTGCAGTCACAATTGTGGTGAAAATATTATGCCAAAAAAGAAGACAGTTTCAGTGATTATTTCAGTGATAACAACTGAGATACAACTTGTTACTGAACTTGCATAGGACGCAAAAAAATATGACATGTATATGTCGTCGATGCTGATATCGTGTTACAGGGGAGTATTCAGAAATTTTCGAGGGGGGTTCTGAAATTTCTATTTGCCATGTTAAATCGAAACAACTAGCGGGCTCGACCAAACGCCGGAAAACGTGTGTTCTCATGGAGTCTCTGGGATATAAAAAGCTTTTCGACCTATGATAAATTGTTATGTGTAATACAAAAAAAAAACACCACCTGGCTACGTCCCCGTTGTATTACTTCGTTTTTACATTCTGTTTTTTTTTTTCGTATATTTTTTTAGATATCTTTATCGTGGTAACTCACAATTGAAAGAATATGGAATAATAGGTGAGCGAGCGCGTAATACCCTTTTAACAATACCTTTCCATCGGAAATCTGTGCGCTTTTAACCTCACTTGTGATTTTGTTAGCTCACCCGATCCTATATTCATCTCATTTATCTTGTTTTCATCAATTATCTTATCGTCCATTATGCGGATTATGGGCCAGTTTATACACCGCAGGTCAATTAACCCATGCAGATGCCAAGTTATTTCTTTTTCCACGTTCATTCCCTTTGTTCTCCAGTTTTAATTACATAATTATGCAAACTCACGGTCATCACAACAAGAAATATTGCATTAAATAGGAAAAGATATTGCCTTACTAGGCCGGTCTATTGGACTTAATTCTGCGGGAATTTGAGTTTTCATACGTCACCAATTCCTCTTCTCGTTCCCGATATGTTAACTATATTTTTTTAAGGAAGGGGTAATAATTCAGGTGATGGTTTGATTTAATATTATGAAGTACCAAAATACTAGGTATAGGTATATCCTGCTCAGATAAATACTTTCAATTGCTAATACAATAAATTATCGCAAGACAACTTAATAATTATGGCGAAAATTGCGTTTGCGAGACCTCACCATCATAAATCGATATTTTCTAGTTCCTTTACTTAGAAGTGGTGTAAAGCACGTGTAATGCACTCATTATAGTCAAATGTATTTGAATGCAACAAAAAAAAACGATATTGAAAGCATAAAATTGTGATAATCGATGAAACCCTAGTACCTTCAATACGCGTAACTTGTTTTCTAACCCCATTTATTTGCAAATTTCTAAATTCTCAATTTCTTTTCTAGAAATCCAATCTTATCGAGTAAAGTATCGTTGAATGCGTCTCTGAAAGACCAATTGAATGGCATTAACATTTTTGGTTTTCATTGTTTATATCAAAAGTTATGACCAAAAAACGGTGAAAAAAAATAAATTTTAAATTCAAATTTTCCAAAAACTATTCAACAAATTTTAATGATAATGACATTTTTAGCTTTCTTATGTCAAAATCTATCCGAATATACCAAAATTTTTAATCTAAATGCAACAGAAATTTTCTATGTTGAGGTCAAAGGTCAAATAGTTAATTGGAACCACTCCCTTAAAATATAAATACAAAATTCCCACATCGACTGATGCAAAAATTTTTAAGTTTGACTGAGAATTCCCTGATTTATATGTGTTTTAAGCTTAACTCACGACTTCCTAACTTTCAGCAATAAGTCATATATCAGACAATCCAAATTATGAAATTATGGAAGTTTTGTCATCTGTTATCTTCAGGTTACACTTTGGCCTACGTACATATATATATATATATATGTGTGAGGGAATCGAGAATTGAAGATACAGGCAATCAAAATCAGCGGCGGATGAATATCACATCGCTCAGCGAGCGATCAACTGTGACGCCAAAATAACAACATATCATGCTGTAAATAGTGTCAGACGCCAAGCCTCAGCCACGCCCTAAAACATGCAAACCACTGTTCTTGGCTCTTTCAGCGTACAAATTGTAACCGGGGTTAAATTTACCTTACAAGCAAAGCATTTAGCGGTAGCTGTGAACGATTTTAATGAGGGACAATGAGTAAATAATATTCAATGACTATATCTATTCCTTGCGGTGACGACCATATCCAATAATGTTCCTCATTCCCGCAAATAGGCTAAAAAAAAATAGTCTCTCGGAATTGGGCGACGACGATTGGGCCCCAACTCGACTATATTTTAAACAAACTGTATTACTTGCGTGAAATTTTGTCAAAACATTTCCCACTGAAAACCACCCAAATTAACGCTGTGAGTAGCTCACTATATGCCACAGAAAACGAGTGGCCCAAATGCAGCAAAAAATAATATGTAACCTCAATGCAGCAAATAGATATATAGATATATATATATACAGAAAATTTGAGCAATGCGAATAAAATATATTTCATTCAAACTAGTTCATTCAAATGTTACTGAATCAGGATATTTTATGTGGAACTGCCACAGATTTGTATCGTCACAACATGAATTGATTTTTTGCGTGTATCCTGTGCGTCCTCTGACTCAGAGAATCTTCACCCAAATTATAAACAGTTCATTTTGACGTAAGGTAAACATAGAAGGGTAGAACAAAACAATGAGTAATATTCTACTCAAGAACAATGAAATGAAAAAGGGCCTTGGGAGGCATAAAAGCAGCACAATAGAATATAGACTATAGCAGCATTCACATTGCAGCTATGTGAACAACAGTTCATTCTATTTTTGGTTGTTTCATTGAAATAAACTTCTAATTTTTGATAATATAGTTGAGATGTTTTGAATAAGGCGTTTTAAAGAACCTTTGTTTGATACATATAATACAGATGAACTTTTATACAAAGCAAACCCATATACGAACAACACGTTTTCCTATTTGTTACAGGTTAATTAGAAAAATCACGAAGCGTTTATGGTCATAATGAGCATGATTTCAATTGTTGAATTACTCTTACTATTTTCATCAATTGCACTGATAACAAATGCAAGTCAGTTACAGAAAAGCTGTATTTCAGAGGGCATGGAAATCGATGCTGGAAAGGTACGGTGGAGATGAAGATAACAACTCAAATTGAGACTAAATTATAGAAGTGTGTTGAACCCACTTGTTTTTGCTGATTTTAATGAAAAACATGACTCTTTAAGTTAATATTAAAGTAATTACTTCCAATCCGTTATTAGTCAAAACCATTTTTGTGTAACTAGCATTAAATTCTAAGAAACCAATGCTAACATACACCGTGTTTCCCAAATATAAGACAGGGTCTTATTTTAATTTTCTTTCGAAAAATAACACTAGGGCTTATATGGGAGGATGCCATTTATCAAAAACAAAATTACGAAGTAGAAAATTACGAGATTTTCAAATATACAAAATATGAAACCCGATATCCATTTACTTAAAAATAACACGTTTTTATTAAACAAAAAACTGCCATTATTCAAAATTGACCATATCATCATCCTCTGGAATGTCATGCCAGTCACTAGATTCATAAATTCCAATGAAGATTTTACTCATTGAACCTTTTCCTTTCTCACGCGTTTTAGTTTAACCATTTGAAACGTGTAAGAGAGTTTTCTTGCCTTCGATTAGGTCAAAACAAATTTCACGCTATCGGCTAGATCTTATTTTAAGGGTAGGGCTTGGATTCAAATCATTTTTAAATTTGGGCTAGGTCCTATTTTCAGGCTATAGGACTTATTTTCGGGGAAACACCGTAATTTAGGTTTTTCCCATTTTGTAGTTATCAAAAACTACGTGGTATTCTGGACTGATGAAACAACGTCTAAGGTCTCTTGTGCCTGATTCACTAATATCACGTCTACAGAAACTGGATTCCAAGCTGTTTCAAAGGAAAATGGGTCCAGGTAAATATATGAAAACAAAAAGCAAAATCTACAGAGTATAAATGTGTTACAATAAGTAAAATATTGTTGAAAATAGCTAAAATTAAAAATAAATTATTTACCTATAGTGATTCTTCTACATTTTCATATGTTGTTTAAATTACCAAATCTACCTGAGAACTCGTCCAAGAGTTACGAGTCTATTTCCTCGGATCTGATAGCATACTAATTAATAATGCTTTCCAATAAATTCTCGAAAACACAATTATAAAATTAGATAACAGGTTGCATAAAAGGACAATTTTTGTAACACCGTTTTATTTGCCAGATATGTTGAATTTGAATTTCATGTTGACTATGAAGGAGATGGAACTTATCATATTAGGAAATCAGACGATGGTATGTTGTGTACACAAAATGTATCCCAATTGAATGCTTTCAAAACGTTGTGGAAAGTTATTGATTAGCATAACAATGAAAAGTACTAGTAAACTCTTTTATTATTTTCCTTTTAATTTAAGACATTTGTTAATTTTTTGACACAAATTGAACGTTTGCAGAATTTATTCACCTCGAGCACGGAGAGGAAATGAACGGACTTGCGAATGAAGCGGTGTCAAATATGGGTAAAATTACTAATACATGTACATATATAATATAATATTCGATATATAGATAAATTATTATTCTTTTGTTGGTCTGCAGTTAAACTCATTTAATTCTATTTGTTTTAATCAGACAACCTTTTAGACAATGCAGCTATAGTTTTTCTTTCTGACTATGAAAATTATTTTGCGGCTTTGTTATGTCCACTCGACAAAGGTATGAAAACTTATATCAAACTTTTTAAGTACTGGAAGATATTGTAAATTAAATTACCAAGTCGAAGTATTTGTTGTTGCATCATGAACTAGTACAAATACCGGAATATAAATACTCCTTCCATTGAGTTCAAACGTTTGTTCTCTACCCATTGTGGACATGAACAGCAGTCTCGTTTTGCCTTAGCTATATATATATGCAAGGTCTGGTGATATCAGAATCTTATCGAAAAAACTTGTGTGCTTTACTTTGTTCAGATCATCAGGTGATTCGTGGATTTTTTCCAAGTCCAAATCCAACTTTGTGACAGGTTGCAGCCTTCATTAACGTCTTGCATGATGTCGCAATATCTGCAAAATTTTCTCCTTCAACATGTCCAGAAACTGACTGAAGTCATTATTTGAGCTAACCAACTATTATTTATCAATGTTAGTTACATATCTATATATATATATATATATATATATATATATATATATATACTAATTTCATCAACAGTCCTCGATGTTTGCTATTATTCAGAATATTGTATTTTAAAAAATAACGCTGATTACGTTGTTTTATAATTATCTAAATATATTTTATCACACCCGTATATGAATGAAAATAATGACTAACTCGTAACCTGTAAGATAATATCACTATTTGACAATTTAGCCATTGATAAAAAAAATGCTAAAAAATACGTTAAATATAATTAATATGACCAAATTTATTGTTAATTAGGTTTTGATTTGGGTATTTTGAGAATTTCGAAAAGTATTGATATTACGTAAAGCGAACTCGCCACGAATTAGCTTGGCTTGGGACAAGATTGTGTTGTCAGTTTAGTTCATGCGATGTGACTGCTATACGTTTCTTAATATAGACGCCGTCGGTAAAAAGTAATGTTCAGAAGGATTGGCAAGATTTACACACAAGCCATTCACAAATTCTCACTTCTCTTTTTATTCACGTTTCTATTGCAAAATATACTAATAGTTTTAAAAATTCGAAATCTTCTTTACGGTCGATAGAGTATAGTCAATAATTCGAGAAAATTCATTCCAGTATATATACATGCTCTTATCCTCTACGTTCATAATGGTCTCCCGGCAGCTTATGCATATACGTACGGTTTCACAAAACATTTTCATGCTTCCGAGTCTTATTCCTCTGTTTTAAATTATTCCTATTTTTACATGTCAATTTGTCGTACTATTTTCAACTTGACAAGCTGGATATTCATCAAGTACATCCGCTTGCTGTTGCCAACCTCCGTTTTTTTCAGAGCTCCAGACGTATATGCACCAAGATAGCGCACATCCTGAACATAGTATTTGTACCAGGTTATGGTTCAGGTTGTGCGCCATCTTGGTGCACATACTTCGGGAGCGGCGTTTTTTTGATCCTGCTTAAATATAATTTTATCAAAATATTAAACCACATTACAAAATATCATTTTGTTTTAAATTTTAGCATGAATATCAATCGAAAACAAATTTAGCATTTAGCCTTAGCCATGATCCATCACAATTATATATACCAGCTTGGCAACAGAATTTCGCAAGTAAAACCAGAGCCAACCTATTTTTAGAATGAGAGCTAAATAATGACAAAGTTATTAGTAGATTATCAGTAGCATTGTGCATTTCTTTATGTTTATATATTTATTGGTATTCGTTATTCACCATATACTTTCTTTTCCTATAGTGGGTAAATTCTTATTTATTGATAGCCTAATAAACAAATAGTGATATATAATTATCTATGATTTACCCTATGTGGGATACCTTGTGACATCAAGATGCCAAAGATCAGATGCCCAATCAACGAATGTGAATTTGAAACAGAGGATGAGATTCCCAGTCCACAGACGCCATCAGCTCATATCGAAAGGGGCGCATTCAAGTCAAGCCCACATCCGATAAGATGCAAGCCACATGTACTTACTGCGGAGAAACAGGACACGGCAAAAGTTCTCCACTGAGAATCAAATAACGTTCCTGTCCTGCTTTCAACCAGACTTGCTACCACTGCATGAAACTACACCATTTTGAATCAGTTTGTAGAGGCAAAACATCGTCAAAAATGGTCAAACCATCACAGGAACCTGATGACATGGAGAACTCTATGTCCAATCCATTACGCTCAGTTTACAAGAATTCATCCAACGGAATGGCTCTGGACCACCACCAATATGTGCCAAAGATGGGAAAAACGCAAGTCAGATCCACAGCTATTTTTTGATATTATGATCAACATACTGCCATCTGACTTTGCTAAATTGGGGTTTAAAAAGAATTTCAAACCCCAACAACAATGACTGCGACCAATAACAAATGGATACATATCCTTGGCGCCCTAGTTGCAATATTTTCAGGAACAACTGATAACGGGAAAATAGTTCGTTCCCGTCAGATCATTTACATTACCGACAGCTCGGAAAAGCTGTTCTTGAGCAGGAAAGCATGCATTGAACTTGTTTAATTTTTCAAAGATTGGCGGAGTCAACAGGGAAATGACATCAAATAACATGACGGACAAAACTTTGACAGGGACTAAAAATGGTGACATATAAATATGCACATGTCCCCGCCGCAAACTTCCCCCACCAATCCCAACGTCGTTACCATACTCGCCGAATGGGGAAAACCGACAGAAGCTACAGGAGTATCTAATCGAATATTACAAATCTAGCACTTTCAACACCTGCGAACACCAACCGCTCCCTATATGATGGACGGGCCGCCAAAAAAACTTATGATAGACCCTGAAACAAAGCCTGTCGTTCATCACACACCAGTACCCCTCCACTGGAAAGAAGAGGTAAAAGCCGGCCTAGACAGGGACACTTATAGGACTATAGTTAATAGATTACGTGTTTAAACTTAGTCACTCTAATCTTAAAATTAGAAGTAATATCTTAGTCATAAAATACGTAACAATTAGACGTACTGTAGGGCAGGGGTCCGCAACTACGGGGTCGCGACCCAAATTTGGGACGCGAAACCCCCCGCTCTGGATCGCGAAACAATTTAAATTTTCCATAAATATGAGCATTGCGTCTGTGTAGCGTATTTATGTATAACAACTTTATAAATCACTGATTATAATTATGAATGTTTCCCCGAGTATACACTTCCTTATTTACTGTCGTAACATTGGCCAATCAGCATAATTGCAAAAATGAAGTAACAATAAACGTTTCAGAAACGCTCAGATACTTTTTCCATTCAGATTTTGCAATGGTAGAGTGTAGATCCAAGAGAAATAATTCAAGAGATCAAAAGTCGAGGAAACATTCGTTACTTAGTTGTTCGCATTGTTACATCCTACTACGTAGACTTTAGGTTTTCAAAATGCTTCGTACGCACCCTCAGGACTCCGTTAAAGACACTTAGACCTCCGCGAGCTATTCGTTCACTTGAAAGCTGTCCTCGACCCACTGCCCTACATCAATCTACTTATCTATCCTCGACCCACTGCCCGACCTCCCTCAACTTTTCTATCATCCTCAACCCACTGCCCTATCTCCCTCAACCTTCCTAACCACGACCCACTGCCCCATCCCCCCACCTTCGCATCCCCGAACCACCACTCTATCTCCCTGAACCTTTCCCTTCTCGACCTACTGCCCTACCTCCCTCAACCTACCTATCCTCAACCCACTGCCCTATCTGCTACAACCTATCTATCTTTGACCTACGGTGCTATACTATTCAGTACTATTATTTACTACCCGATCGCCACACTGAACTTTACTATCTTGCGACCAACTTCCATGGGTTAAACTGGTCGTGTATGCCAATGAAATGATTCAATCGTACGTCGACAAAACAGGATTGACGGCATTTGTATAATATGTAGGCTGAAATCTCAAATGGTGAACAATAACCATAATTGACAGTTTAAAAATGTGTTACTAATTGGGCTACTGATGGTTTCTTGCTGGGAATGACAGTTTTCTAAATTTTAACAAGCCGTTTTATGCCCTTAATAATTGGCCATGTCGTGAGTCTTGTGATAATATGATGCCGATCCGAAATGAGCAATAGTGCTCCTGTTCGTATAAAGTATTTTTCTTTGACATTTTATAGTAAAAGCTGCGTCCTTTGCAGCTTCATAAGTTTCAGATAAGATAAGCTCAATTTTGGAACTACACGCTGGATTGGAGGGCAGTTGGCAACGCTAGCTACGACAAAACATTTCACGTCTTAAAAATAGTTTGGAAGAAATTACACTCACTAAGCGACTTATATTTTTGACTGTTTTTGACTATTCAGCCTCCTCAGCCACGTAAAAAAAATTTGTATATACAACCAGGAAATGGCAGAACATTCGTTGAAAAAGACTAAGCGTGCAAATATTCGATTACTCCCTCGTCGTTTTGCCCTGCACGGAAATACAGCCGACATTAAATGAGTTTCTGAGAAGGAACTCAGATATTTCGATATTGAAAGGCCTGTTAAAATTTTAAAAACAGTGACTCCAAGCCCGATGCCATCAGTAGCCTAATTAGTAGCACATTTTTAATCCACTAATTATGGTTATTGATTACCAATTGAGATTCCAGCCTACATTTACGAATGCCGTCAATCATGTTTTGTCGACGTACGATTGAATCATCTCATTGGCATACTCGACCAGTATAACACATGGGAGTTGGTCGCAAGGTGGTAAAGTTCATTTTGACGGTCGAGTCGTAATTTTAGCGCCGTTAGGTTAGGTACTCAGTGGTATAGCGTCGTGGGTCAAAGATAAGTAAGTTGAGGGAGGTCGGACAGTGGGTCGAAGGTGGGAAGTTTGAGGCAGATAGTGCAGGGGATTGAGGGTAGAAAAGTTGAGGGAGATAGGGCAATGAGTCGAGGATAAAAAAGTCGGAGGGGATAGGAAGGTTGGGGAAATAGGAAAGTGGGTCGAGGATAAGAAGGTTAAGGGAGATTGGGCGGTGCGTCGAGGATAGGGAGGTGGAGCAGTTGGCCGAGGCGAGGGAGACAGGGCAGCGGATCGAGGATAGGAAAGTGGAGGGAGATAGGGCAGTGGGTCGAGTATTTGAGTTGGAATGACTGTATAACTTCACTGGCTCTAAAGTCTAAATCAGAGGTCGGCAATCTTCTGTCGTTCGAGGGTCAAAATAAAGGTTGCAAGTCATTGGCGGGCCGCACGTATTTTAGAAAGTTAAAAACCAAAGGAATGACCAATGAATCACATTTTTTCACCCAGAAATTTCAAGCAGTGCGCGAAGACTGATTATTTGAATATTTTTAGCGTCATTAAACCATTTGCGCTCAGCATCAACTATAACAACGTATAATTTAGTTTCTCAAAACAAATTTTGACACGTAAAGAATATATTCGTCAATAAAGCTGTTTTGTTAATATAATTCAGTGAAGCGTCGCGGGCCGAATCCGAATGTGGTTTGCCGACCCCATATTTAAACCCTCCAATGGAAGTTTGATCATTTTACTGTGTCGGTCGATATTCGTCTCATCACTGCATCTAGAAATCACTGATACATTTATGCATAGACCGAATTCGATATGAAAGTATCAAATATAATTGGCTTCATAATCATAGCTGCAAACTCTGCCTTAACAACGAAACATTGCGATAATCCTAAGTGCTGAAAGAGCAACTCAAAAATACGATTTCAATCCATTCCTTGCTAGTAGACGGTTAAAAAAGTATTCCAGGTTCCAGGTAGTGTAGTATATTAGTCAACTCAAAGGCGAGCAACGATGAACACAATTGAATTGATATGACAAGACATTTTCGGCCATGGATTGAGCGATGAGTGTTGCTCGGGAATTTTCTATTCTGAAACCCCTCCCTTATAGACAGGGTTGCCATACCGTGCCTTTTTCTAAGATTTTTGCTTATTTTCTAGCCCGCGTCTTATAAAGTAACGATGTGCTTATTTCTAAGTAAAGTGCTTATTTTTGAGTCGCGTGCTTATTTGGTCTTAGAAACGTGGATGACCAATACTTGTTTTGCGTACAAAGCTTGCGTGGAAACGATGGACGAACTTTTTCTGTCAACAATGGGGTTTGCGGTATTTCCAGGCAAACTGTGACACACACAATAGTTGCTGCTAGTTTTTAGGAATACTGTTTTTAGGGACAAACTGCAATTTAGAGTAAGCGTAACCATGAGTTCTGTTTCAAACATGAAAAGAATTTTTTTTTATTAACTACGGCTATTGCGACATCGAGAAAGGTGGAAAACAGTAATCGGTGCCCACAATACTACCATAAAAACACAAGAAGCATTGTGGGAAACCAAAGTATGAGGACTTTAGGTTAGAGGTCGGCCGCCTGCGGGCCATATCCGCCGCACGGAGTAAAATAATCCGGCCCACAGTGCTCACTTAAACCTACGGATCGTTGTTATGTTATTCTTGTTCTTCATTAATAATTCGTTTTCCAATCTTTATGAAAAAAAATCGCTTTTGTTTTCAATTACTTAACCAAAATAAAATTTTCCTTGCAAAGAACTAGGATTAGTGATAGACATTTAGAAAATTTCGATTTTATCTAGTGTGTCACCTAGTGTCGCATTAAATATTATTTGTAAATATTTTGTATAATAAGACGACTTGAGTCAACGAGTTGTCGCAGTGTTCGCTCGCTATTAAAGTCCGAAATTTGAATTTCTAATCTGTATGAATTATGTGGTTCATCAGCCACCCGTTCAGTTTTTAACTTTATTGAAAAAATATGTGGGGCCCGCCAAGATTCGTAACACTTGGCTTTGGCTCGGGAGCGACAAAAGTTGCCGACCCTTGTCTTAGAGATTGCGTGTGGCAGTGACTTCGTCTCTTTCCATAGCTTTTTGCAATTTTAGAGCTGCGTACAACGTAGTAGTATATATTTACGGTACAACCATGTTCGAAGCGACTTCTAATGATAAAAAGTGGGAGACTCGTGTATGATTTCATGCCTATTTTTGGCTCTGGGTAGATGGCAACCCTGCTTATAGAAAACCATGGCTGCTGCGCCCTTAGTTATAGATAATGTTATATTTGAATCACTACCACATTTTGAAACCACCGTCGTCAAATTTTATTAGTGATGGTAATGCTTCTTCACAGATACAAAATTAACCAAGTCAGTTTTCCAAGTGAAAGAATAGCTCGCGGAGCCCTGAGGCTCCCTAGGGAGCACTTATAGCAGTGGGGATCAACGCCCGACAAATAACTCATCTTTTCACCCTCATCGGATAGAAATACATCACTCAAACCCTAAATATAAGCGGAATAACAGCGAATATTGTATAAAGATTGGTTCCACGTGTATCTTACAGCAAAGCATCCAAAATTCATTAAAAAAACAATACATTTTCCCGCCTATCAGCGTTTTCATACATAGAATACAATTACAGATCAAGGCTAGAGGTAGAAAAATATCTTCGAGTTGCTGTCTGCCAAATTAAACCTCGATTTGATATGTTGTGTATTATACACAAAGCTTATAATTTGCATTAGTCAAAATAAACGCTATTATTCACAATTTTATGTGATAAGTTTCATATAATTTTGTGCAAGAAAAATGCTAGTGTCGACAATAGTCTTAAAATCGATAACTAATTACATGTTTACCAAATGCTTGGGTCGCGAGAAGTTGAAATTTTTTTGGTCGCGCTAAAATGTAGTTGCGGACCCTTGCTGTAGGATACGATGACGATAATGCGTCATGCCCTAAGGATACCAAAACCAGCATAAAAGCGACCATTCGTTAGAAGAGAAAAAGGGGATAACGATAGACAAGTAATTAACGAACTCGGGCTCGCAGTGAAACTTGGAACCAGGAGTATGTCTTCATAAGATCAGATCAGAGAGCAACAGAAATAGCCAGAAACAACCGCAAATACAAAAACAATAGCAAATACTCATTAGTTCCCTAAACACTCAACTAGGAGTAATCGAACCTGTCCCTATCGATCACACGGTACCACGAAATGGTTATATGCGCAAAGAAAAATGGTAAGCCTCTACGAACTGTTGATCTACAGCCCCTGAACAAGTTTGCTACTTGCGAAACACATCACACTTTATCACCTTTCTACCAAGCTCACCAGGTACCTCGTATCACAAAGAAGACAGTTTTCGATGCTTGGAGCGGCTACCATAGCCTACCCATACACAAAGATGACCGCCATCTAACAAGTTTCATCACACCTTGGGGCAGATACCGTTACAAAACAGCCCCACAGGGATATATTGCATCTGGCGATGGCTACAGCAGACGTTTTGACGAAATCGCCTCTGATATTTCTGACAAAACGAAGTGTATCGATGACACATTATTATGGTCGGACAGCATTGAAAAAGCATTTTTCCAAGCTGTTCAGTGGCTCGAGCTTAACCGATGCCCGGTCCTGGTTTGGCATGGTGAACCAGGTATCATACGCTTTTGCATCAGATGAAAAGATGTTATCATTCCGCCAATAGCTCCAGCCGTCGACCAAATTTGTCTGGACGGAAGAACTCAACCAGCTCTTTGAGGAATCCAAAAAAACAATCATCAGAGAAATTGAATCGAAATCTATGACAAAGATAGACCCACATGCCTAACCACTGATTGGAGGAAAACCGGGATAGAATTCCGGCTTCTTCAAAAACACTGTTCATGTCCCACACAAAGCCCATTCTGCTGCAAATCAGGATGGAAAATAACACTTGTCGGTATCACGCTATGCGTCAGTAGAAGGCGAGGCCCTAGCTGTTGTTGACGCCCTTGAGAGAGCGCGCTATTTTGTTCTTGGGTGCGAGAACCCTACAGTTGCTGTTGATCACAAACCACTCTTGAAAATATTTGGAGACAGATCACTGGAGAACATTTCGAACCCTCACCTAATAAACTTAAAAGAAAAGTTGCTACGCTATCATTTCAAAATGATACACGTTCCAGGCCTAAAAAACCTAGCGGCTGACAGCATGTCAAGACATCCAGTTGGTAAAGCAACAAAGATGACATTGATTGATGACATATCTGCATTAGATAACGCAATCGAGCATTCTAATGATCATAATTCGATACCCTTTCTACCTGGTTCTTTCATTGCTAACATCTGCATATCTAATGAATCAGAGAAATTTCTCACATCCTGCGAAAATGCCACCACAATCCATGCTCTCAACAGCCTACAATCAGTTACATGGGACGACGTAAAAGTAGCCACTAATAGCAACCCAGGCATGTCAAAACTCATGACTATGATCAAAGATGGCATCCCAGAATTCCGTATGAACTCCCCGTGGAACTACGCGAAAATCATAGATTTCGTAACGACCTCCACACTTACGACGGGTTAATACTGTACAACAGGGGTGGGCAACCCCTGGCACGCGTGCCAAAATTGACTACAAAGAATTATATTATGACGTAACAAAAGAGTGAGGTCCCGAGAAATTTTGTCGAGAAGACCGCAGCATTCATTTGGCTACATTCTTACGTAATATAGTTCGTCTGTGCTGCCCCTTTTCTTCATTTCTGCCTAATTTATGAAGTATAGCTCATGTTGGTTAGAGTTACTATTTGCTACCTTACTGTTATAAATTGATTTCGAAAGAACTATAAGCGATTAGGGTAGGGAATACAAGAGAGAAGTGCAGAAAACGAATTATTGCATGATTGGAATGCCATTGCCAAAAATATTTCGTGTCTTAAAAACTTTGCAACTGCATTACTCATGTATGTTTTCATTTACATATGCTTGTGAATCTCTGTTCTCAGTTATGAACTTTATTAAGTCTCGTAACAGGAGTATCCCAAAAGATGAAACGAGTAGTTTGTCTATTTTTTTGAAAGTTACCAAATATAAAACCAATGTAAAATCTCCATCAGCGGTAATGCAGCAGCAGAAGGCTCACTGATATAGAATAAGAAAAGTAATCAAATCTATTTGCCGGACTGATATTTTACCGAATAGTGGATCTGTCTGTACATGTTTAAAAAGTTTTTTGTTTTGACAGTAGCAAAGCATTGTTTCTATATTGGTAGGCACGCGGAAGAATTATGTCGTTAAATTTAGCCGATTTTGGCACCCGAGCCGAAAAAGGCCCACCCTGCTCTACAAGAACCGGATTGTGGTTCCACCGTACCTCAGGGAACGCATCCTAAAATCCACTCATTCTGCCCATCAAGGGTATCTCTTCTATGTCATGACATCACGAGCAGAGACATCCGTTTTCTGGCCAGGCATCCCAATTGGTATCACAGCTGCGAGGACAAGATGCAAGCACTGCAATCGTATGGCACCATCTCAGCCAAGCAACCCACCTACGCCCACAATCCAACCAGTATATCCATTCCAATTTATATGTGCAGACTATTTTCGCTATAAAGTGTTTAACTACTCTGTCATAGTCGACAGATATTCACAAATTGAGAATTATACACGGATGCATTCCAGCGAGCGATGCTACAATATCGCAACATCCCAGATCAGGATACTAAAATGTCTCCGGCCATGAGGTGTTTGGTAGGCCAATTCGGGACTTTATTCCTATTCCACCCGGAAAATATGTACCTCAACAGACATGGCGAGAAACAAGAACAGCCAGGGAGGAAGCCTTGAGGAATCGTCACATGAAGGCTGCGGAACGCTGGACTGAACACATGCGACAACTCCGTGCCTTGGAAATCATGTCCGAATCCAAAATCGAACTGGCACACATCCGAATAAATGGGATAAGACTGGAATTATCATAGAGGTGAAACAGTTTGACCAATACATGGTTAAAGTTGACGAATCTGGTCGAATTATCATGAGGAACAGAAAATTTCTTAGGTGATATGTACCAATGTATCCTAGGAGCCCAATTATCGACCTCTTTCAAAATATGGCATCCCCATACATGCCACAAATTCAACATGGCCGCACGTCCAAAAGCGTTGACCGGTCACGAACAATACCACCTGATGATGAAGCAAAAATCCGTACTCCAGAAGAATAAACACCAGAGAGCAAACCCAACCACCCGCAGAAACCAACAACTGAGTCCCCGATGACACCAACATCTTTGAACTATAAGAAACTACCTAGAGCAGAGTGGTCCAAACCCAGCCCCGCCGCCGCTTCATTATCTGTGGCCCGCGTCACATTCGGAGAGTAATCAATAAATCGCATTTCGAGTTGTTTTGTAATAAAATTAATGTGAAAAACATATTGTTACATATTAATGATACATATATTTGACACTAATGTCACTGAATTGACTATAGTGTTATGGCTATCTGAGGCAATTGGCGAAATTGAATGATGTGCTTGGCAGTCTAAATTATTATCTGGCTTTCTATCTTTTTGGTCGGGAATATATGCTAACAATATAGGCATCATAGAAAACTGAAAATCAAATGCGGATTCTATTAGCCTGGGATGGCTATGTCTGATAACTATGTGTTTGCACAATAAAAAAAAGCGTTTGTTTTGTATTGCACTGTTTACCTATTCTCGGCACTATTGTGGCCCGCAAACAATAAAAAAATAAATTTGTGGCCCGCGGAGCCGATAACCTTGGATCACCATGACCTAGAGCGTTATCCAGGCTTCAACCTTATAACAACCCTGGTCTACACGAATAGCCACGAATAACTTCACACAGGCCTAATACCTTGCCAAATCAAGATCTACCACTTCGGTCATTAAGACACAAGAAAACCGACTAATGACACAAATTTAAAATAATTTGCAATTATTGATATTGCAAAATTGTGTCAAACATTTATTTGTCACAATGCTCATTTATATATCAGTCTTTGTCTAAACTGGAACGCTATCCAAAAACTTGGGAGCGCATAGTGGATTATCAGTAGCATTATGCATTTCTTTTTGTATATATATTTCTTGGTATTCATTATTCACCATATACTTTCTGTCCATACATTGTTTACTGATAGCCTAATAAACAAATAGTGATTTATACTTATCTAGTTATAGTCGTCAAACATCATAACTTTACTTGAAGCAAAGATAAAAAATATTCCGTAAGAGAAATATTGTCAGACAAGCCAACTCAATTTGAAAACCTGCATACATTTTGTGATTTTCATTCAATGCTTCGGTAAGATTATGGGTTGATGCGACAGAATGTGCAAAGAAGTTGACAAAATAACAAAAGTAAATTACCTTAGATAATTAGGTCCTCATAATTAGCGTCTATATAAACAGTCAAGAGTTATTTGTATTCATGTCAAATAGTCATGAGGCGAGTTTTATCATATAATAGACCATGCCCACAATGAACGAATTCATGAATATAAATTTCGAAAATCGAATGAGGCCGCAAAATGTAAAACACTGACTAGGTGAGCTACTGGTGCCACCATGTCTTTCACGTTCGCATTTTTTTTTTTCAATTTTCATGATATCCAAAGATGAAGAATTAGCCTTGCTGTTTCCGGCGGAACCTTATACATGCATGAGAATCAAATATTTCACTTTGGCCATTCATTTGCGTCCGATATTCAGATAATAAACATATATAGAATGGCCTTTAAATTTTTAGCAATTTTATCTATGTTCGATCAAGATTCGTCTGAATATAGAGGTTTCATCTGCGTCCGAGAATATTTTACTGATGCAATAATGGCACAATCTGAACTCAAGCTGTGAACAACCAAACCAAATGCGCAATTGCGCAATCTACCTTACGCAAAGCGTTACGCACGAAACGTCGCGTGAACGTTATCACGACAATGTCGTCGTCGCCCTTTGCGTTGTTACGCAAACTTGGCGTCAAAATAGTTGATCAATTTTGTTCACAAACCATTGGAATCGATAGCAAAAATTATGCGTAATTTAAGAAAGTCATCCGTATATCTCCTGATAGGTAATTGAGTATACTTTTCAAAATTTTATATAAATTGATGACACATTTCTAAAAAAGTTGTCAAATCTTACCAAAATACAAAAAATTTGTAGATGGGGCTAAAAATAGGCTTACACATCTCATTGAAACATCTCGTAAGAAATGATGCCAGTTATAAATAAAAGACTAGATTAGCTTTTATAAGACATATTACATACCATCTGATATCTGATGGTTTAGAAGTTACATTGATTTAAAATAGGGGATATTACAAATTTTTAACGCGTCGAATTGAATAGACGCCGTGGGATGTCAGGATGAGAGAGTAGCGTCGTTCTGGGGATTCAGAGTTCAAGGAGTTAATATACTGCACCAGTCTCTCTCGAATTTGGCCAGTACAAGGTTAGAAAGACACCATTTAGTAGCAAGCATACCGTTTATCAGACTTACCAAAAAACGCCTAAAATCAAGATGATCGTACACAATATCATCTTCATCCACAAATATTTTGCTATATGGCGCATATTCATCAAACTTCAAAGATATGTGTTTTTATGTTGTTTACAGTCGGTTCATGTTCAAGAAGTCGGCAATTGCTTGTTTAAACTTGTGGTTGTATCGCGCGAAATATCTGTAGTATTATCAAAAACATAAAACTAAATCTCTCAACATGCGACTGCGACTAATGATTCAACGTGTTACTTCAATACAAACTCAAACCAGAATTTGAGCTAATATCTGTGTTTTTATCTGTACTAATTTTATTACATTTAATTGGAAATACATAGCATACTAATATATACATATTTTGAGTTTTAAACTGCACCAGAGTATAAACGTTGTATTCATGATTTGAATATATTTTAACGCTCCAGATAATGAATATATTCGAGAGGGTAATATTAGCCATCAATTTAATTCTTTGGTATAATTGTCTAAGTTATCAACATAAACACATTTGCAAAAATGCAATTTCACAATTTCCCATCCATTCCCTATTTCAATCATTTTGTTGAAGACTCGCAACAAATCTTCTGCTGTCAGGTGCCGATTGCGCATTTGTAACCAAACACTTCTCGAGCTTGCTTCGATATCATTGTTAATAAGATTTCCCGTGTATATTATATAATTTTCGTAATCATTATGCATAGAACACATCAGCGTCGGAAAATCCTCTGCGACTTTTTCATCAGTTGTTTGCTGTTCCGACGAAGATGCGTCGATGTCTTTTGTTAATTCACTTTCAAACCTGTTCCGATCACCATTCATAATTCGATATCTGTCGTCTCCTATATAATCAGAGATTAGGGAAATCTTTTTAAATCTTATCTTTTTGATATTGTAATCTAACTGATAAAAGAATCTACCACGTTCGGTTGGTTTATATTCGTTTGCTGCAACACACCCTGAGATGCTGTCGATCCTTAGGTTAGCATTCAGAACATCGAACCATTTACCGTCCAATCTGCCCCAGTTTATCTGATACGCAGTATCATGTCCCTGAACACTTTCCTCATTGCCACACGTTGCTTTTCTTACAAAAAAAATACAAAGCCCTGTGTTACTTCAAGACAAACTCACCCCGAATTCGAGCAAATAGCTGTGATTTACTTATATCCGTTTCATTACATTCACATGGAATATATATAGAGTTACCATATTTTAATGACTTCAAAGCGGGACGCCTCCAAAGACCAAGACCTGTTAGCTGTGATTTTTTTGACTTCACATTTTCCGATTTCACCACATAAGCCTACATTTAAAGCCATCCCGGCAGTCTTCATTGACCATATTGTAAACGAGAGTTCATGCGCATATTCTCTGTCTAAATATCGGATTCAGTTCGAAAATAGCAAGGAATTGACTTTAACGATACAAAATAATTTGAATTTAGATATTTTTTATGTACAGCAAAAAGAAAAAGAATAATAAAATTGCCTGCCGCTTTCAAGCAATGAGAATTTACTTATTATACTCTATATTACTGTTTACTAACGATACAAAATAAT
Source organism: Styela clava (assembly GCF_964204865.1). NCBI lineage: Eukaryota > Metazoa > Chordata > Ascidiacea > Stolidobranchia > Styelidae > Styela > Styela clava. Next base: position 16,570,920 of record NC_135258.1, on the reverse strand, counting down.
TCGAATTTAGAATTTTTTATGTACGCTTTCAAGCAATGATAATTTACTTATTCGCCCAACCATATTGTTCTGTAGATAACACCTTTTTAAAAAGACGTTGTTCGATGTTACATTCTTGCGTACGACTTTTACGTCCTGCTGACTAGCAACCTCTCTAGCAACGTACAGGGCTTACACGTAACAAATTGTACCAATGAACCGCCAACAATGTTAGCGGAAAACAACGGAACAAACAGAACCGCCTTCAGTAAGTATAGGCTTCCGGCACGCTACACAGCAACAACAGTACCAAGAACATGCTAATTGGTAATGTTCGTGTATTATGCTGACTTAACGCCAAACCGGAACTTTTGGCTGAACGGTCGGGACGCCGGGACAAGACGTGAAAGTGGGAATGTCCCACTTAAAACGGGACGTAAGCCTAAATATAAAGCATATATATATACAGGGTGTCTCAAAAGTAAGTATACACTTTTAATTATGATTTTCTTTTCAGGTACTCATCATAGAGCGTTCATTTTATCAGGAAACATCCTAAAAGTAAAATTTAGATATTGTTTGCATTTTTCATCAACCCACAGAATGACAAGGAGATTGACCCAAGAAATAAGGTGAAAAATTGCTGTTTGGCAAGAAGCATATAAATTAGGAAGGCAAAGTATTATTAACTAAGAAATTCCCTAGCGACACACATCTTTTCACCAAAATGCTTTTAAAAACGTCTGTCAAGTGTTCCACTTGTGGGACACATTCGGACAGGCCCTGGGGACATTCAAAAAAAAACAAAAAACAATGATGTAATATTTAAAATAAAACCGGCATTTATATATTACCAAGCAAAATTTCTAATTCCGGCCAAAGGCAAGTTATTTACTTTTTCGAACCTGCATCAAAACAAATTGAATCTGGTTTACATTTCATATTGAGCTATGGGTCAAAAGGTAACCTAATAGTGCTCAAAACATTTTCTAGACTTCCAAGCACTTGATGAATCAAAAACTGTCAAATTGTGCCCAGTGGAGCATGTCCCACTGAACCCCGGTCCATTGTTCCCCACAGTGAACAAATATTTTCACTACCCCACGTCGAGATTAGGAATGCACATCGAAACGCCAACGTTTTGAATGTTTTACAGCGGACTGAAGCTGAAAAATATCAGCCGTTGGTTTGTCATGTTGGAAAGGCTATGGTAGAAAAACAATAAAACTTCAATGCTAAAATTTTAGTTTCAACCCTCCAAACAAATTTTATCCCATAACTTACGTCGCTCACAGCCGTTGTCCGTTTGCGAGGACGTTGTAACTCAACGAAGGGCGGATTCAAAAATTGAACCGCATACCTGATTTCGGGTATAGTATGAGTGTGAGAGTTGATTTTCTGTTGTGCCCCGTGACCCACCTTCCCTTACTTACTTTGAGGCACCCTGTATAATATATATATCAAGTATTTAACTACACATCAAAGATAAAAGTTGACTTGAATATATTTTAACACTCCACTGAATATTTTAGAGAGAGTAATGTCATACAACACATCGTTCTTCGGAAAAATTATTTTTATTAGTTTTCTACATATACAAATTTAAAATACAATATTATACGGCATTCCATCCGTTTCCTATTTCAATCATTTTGTTGAAGACTCGCAAAAAATCTTCTGCAGTCGGATATCGATTGCGCATGCCTACCCACCCCCTCTCGAGTTTCCTTCGATGTTTTTGTCAATATATTTTGCATTCATTATGTAATTTTTATAATCAGTATAGATAAATCTATATCTTATCTTTGAATAATTTTCGACAAGTTCTTCTTCAATTTTACGTTGTTTTGGTAAGATTACATCAATGTCGCCTTCAAAGCCTGTTTCCAATTTCTCCAAATTTTTATGCATAATCCGATATTTTCCGGCGTCTATATATTTGTAATGAACTTAAACTTTTTGTATTTTTCTTTTTCGATGTTATAGTCAACCTCATACGCAAATCCTTCGCGCTTGTAATCGTTTTGTAATGCATCCAGTAATGCAAAATCCATGATGCCTCTTCCAATCCATTTCTCAAGATTGAGAGTGTGTGCACTAATTAGATTCGTTCAGATTTCAGAATAAAAATTTATATTTGTAGTGCAAATTCCCGTGGTTTGCATGGATGACATAGATTATCCTATAGTTGCTGTGAGCAGGTGCTGCGTGTCAATTGATTAGCTACATACAAAATTATGCGATGATAGTGTATGTTTTTTGAGATTACAGACCCTGTACGAAAAAATGTTGCCGACAAATCATTTCACGTTTCTTTTGCAATCAATAAAACGCGCAAACAAGGAACATATCATGATTATGCCCTTCTTGTCGTAGCGACAGACGCAAGGATTCAACAATTTAACGTTGGTTGCTAAAGATGAAAATAGATATATCATTCACAAGTTTGCTGCTATTTATCCTTTGTCTGGATGGTACCCCTGTCACCTGCATTACTAAGGATAAAAGTATGTATGGCAATGGGCAATTACCAATCACCCAAGCGCGGAGGATTTGCTGATACGATTGGCACAACATCGAAAGAAAAAAATCCAAAAAATTCCAGTTTAATATAAATATATAGATGGCGGAAAATATCGGTTGATAAATAGAAATTTAGAAAAAATGGAAATTGGCTTTGAAGGCGGTATAGTTGCAATTTTTTCCAAAACAACGAGATATTGAAAAAGGACTTGTCGAAACTTTTTCTAAGATAAGATATAGATTTATTTATACTGATTATAGAAACTACATAATATACGCAAAATACGTTTGAAATATGCATTCAAGATATGCCCAAAATTGGTTCTATCATATATATGCCTAGAAAACATACATCAGATGGTCGTGTGAATTCACGGTATATCGATATACATTCCTTGCTTGAAAAAGTTTCATCCATGCTTGAATCGCACATAAAAAGCGAGATGTACTGTTTACCCTTAAGTACGTCTTCAATATCATTACAATCGGAATGAAAAAACACATAAAGCAAAACGACATGTTATTCTCTTGCATCCAGCAGCATTGAGTTTTCACAGGTTGCCCTGGCAAACAACTGTACCCGAATAATTACTAATCGATCTTAAGATCGGTAAGTATATTGATAGGTATTTGTCTGTATGTGTGTATGTCTGTCTGTTAGATGCATGCGATATCTCACGAAGGCGTGGTTGAATCTGCTCCAAATTTTGCATGTGCATTCATCATATCTCGGACCAGAAGCCTATTGATTTTGGATGAATTATGTCGTATAATTAGCGAGTTATTAATTAATTAGTGATGAAGAGATCTGGATTTTCACAAATCGAGAGATTTTCGAGACGCGCTGAATGTGTGTGTGCGTATCAGATGCGCAAGTTTTCACGCTAGTGAGTCAGAGCGAAGGATACACACCGCTAGATCGTATCTCGTGATTAATCTTTGAGCCTTGTCTATATCTCTCTTGTAACTTTGACGTCGTCGCGATGCGCAAGTTTCCTTCGATAAATTTTCCACACTATTGAGTCAGAGCGAAGGATACACGCCGCGAGATCGTATCTCGTTACTTATAATTACTCCTTAAAGTTTAAGCAATGTCCATATCCCTAAATCAGGTTCGGGGTTGCAGAATTCCTCACCAAAATATCGCTAGGCTGTGTTTGAATAGCCGTCGCAACCTGGGTTAGCGCCGTTGTATTTAACACAAACTATAGGATTGGTAAATACAGAAATAGGCTATTGGCTGGAAACTAATCGAAACAATCCAGTTCGGATTTGCAGAATTCTTCATAAAAGTATTTCCTCGAGTAGTATTTCGACGACATGGGGAGTTGGCTATTGTTTCCTACATTTCTGATATTAGCTGAAAACTAATCAAAACAATCCAGTTCGGGTTTGCAGAATTTTTTGAATCGAAACCGCAGTTTCTGTTTTGGGGGATCCCCTAACTTTCGATCGATAAGTCTTCGGTCTCTGACCGATATTCTCGTTTTATTGTTGGTTGGTGAAGATGGGAAGGAACATTTTATTTTTTGGCTTCATGTTCTCTCATGTTCTCATATTTTTAACTGCAACGTATGGCAGCAATGAGTAAAGTGTTCAGGGACATGATTCGGCGCATCAGCTGAACGGAGACATATCAAACGGAAAATGGTTCAATGTTCTAAATACTACCATAACGATCGACAGTATCGCAGGATGTGCTGTAAACATCGACTATAAATCAACCGAACGTGGAGTATCATCACATTTGTACGATTACAATATCGAAAAAAGCAGTTTTAAAACGTTTCTTCTACATTCTGATTATATAGACGGAAAAAAATATCGATTCATGAATAGAGATAGGAAGAAATATGAAAGTGACTTAACAAAAGATATTGACCGGATATCTTCACCGGAACAGCAAAAAAATGATAAAAGTTGTTGAGAACTTTCCGACGCTGACGTATTCTATATACACTGGGTACATGCGGGCCCCACAATTATTTTTGTATTGTTTGCGGGCCACAATAGTATCAAGTATAGGTAAACAGTGCAATACAAAACTAGCACTTTTATTGTCAAAACACATTGATCGTTATTTGTCATTTATCAAGCTAAAACATGCAAAAACTACCAAAAAACTCACTAAAACGTACAAAAATCTCACTATATCTACATTTAGTGTAAGATTTCACACTCATAACTGAGAAAGTTTCCGTTTTAGATTGTCCATTTCAATTGGTCAGCTTTATTTTCATTAATATTTAGTTATCAGGCATAGCCAACCAAGGCTAATAGATTCCTCATTCGAATTTAGTTTTCTATGAAGCCTGCTTTGTTAGCATATATTCCCGACGAAAAATCAACTTCTATTCAATATTTGTATAGAATATTGTCCAAACACATTGATCGTTATTTGTCATTTATCAAGCTAAAACATGCAAAAACTACCAAAAAACTCACTAAAACGTACAAAAATCTCATTATATCTACATTTAGTGTAAGATTTCAAACTCATACCTGTGAAAGTTCCCGTTTAAGATTGTCTGTCTCAATTGGTCCGCTTTATTTTCATCAATATTTAGTTATCAGGCATAGCCAACCAACGCTAATAGATTCCTCATTCGATTTTAGTTTTCTATGAAGCCGGCTTTGTTAGCATATATTCCCGACGAAAAATCAACTTCTATTCAATATTTGTATTTGCTGCCTCATTTAATCGCCGAAGGAATTCATTTATGATATATTCCTCATCGGCTGGGTCATACGAATTCTGGAAAATAACGTCATTAGCATCTTTAACAGGGTTGATGAACACTGACAGCATTATATAATTTTTGAAATGATTGAAAACGAATTGGATGGGACAAGTTCAAGAGATTTTCACCGCCAACAATATTTCTTCCCTGAACAATTTTGGTACAACACAGACCGGAGTTTTCAACTGTTTCACTGACCCATTGCGTGTAATATAAGATTATATTCTGAAAAACAGAAGAAATTTTCATTTTTTTGTTTGTTTTTCAAATTGAAACTCAATTCAAACTAAAAATGATTCAAAATAGATGTATTTGATAGTGTATAGCAAATAATAACAAAAAAATATTTTTTAGGAATTTATCAAGTCAAATTTATGGCTATTCAACGACAATATCCCAAATGTAATATTTTCCTTACCTTGTAAATTGCTCCTACAACTTTAGTAATAACTGTTATAGTGAATGATGCATCATTATTTACCTAAAATGAAATCTTGCTATTTAACTAAATTTTTTAATGTTGTTGCTCTGTAGCTGAATTTCACATTCTGAAGTTTGCAAATAACTCTTGCTAAGCATAAAGCCGTAAAGAATTCTTTTGAAAATCAAAAACTAATTGGATGATTTTTTTAAAGCTCCTCAATAATTCACAAAACAAATGGTGCTGTTTTGTTTTGTTCCTGTAATACATTCTTCATGTAATTTTGATTAATTTCGTTTTGTCTGTATGTCAACCGCAATGATACAAATATTGAACAAGATGTTGGAATGTCCACAATAGCTTTTTTAATACCTCGTTATATGCTAAGAAGAGTTGAACTATATCTCCAACCCTTTGCGAATATTTTTCAAGCCCATTTTTTCCCTGAAAGAACAAATAATGGGAAATATATATTATATTGTAAAAATCATAGTTACATACCGTGTTGAGTCATATCAGGTCAACTTAAAAGTAAAAAAGGATAATTCTCGCATTACAAAACTGAAATGTCAAAATATATATGAGGTAAAGAAAAGGCGGGATGCACGTATTTATTAGAAACTAAAACATTATAGTGCGTTTTAATTTTATCAAAAATTATATACGAAAATAGACAACTTCTACCTAACTTACAACGGCTCCTGTCACAAGTGTTAAAATTCATTATGCAGATCTTTGTACAGGGTAAATTACCCTTTTGTGAATTTGCTTAATTAAATATTGCCAAAGACTTATCTAACTTTCTAAAATTAAACGATTCTTGTTTAATCATTGAATCATCATGCCTTGAATCATTATATTCCGCGAAAAAGTTGGAAATTCAATGCTCGAATCTAGTCAATGAGCCTGGTCATATAGTTACGCGGTTTGGAAATATAATATACTTTCCGTACAGACTGTAGAAATTACGATATATATTAAAATTTTGATAATCACCGTTCTATATGCTTATGGCTTTTCTAATTATTCAAGACTTCGCATTAGGAACGAATAACCTGGGAACTATCTTTTTTTATTGATTCGGATTGGCGACTTAAATTAAACTTGGCCAGTTAATTGACTCAGCTATTCAGACACATCAAAGGAAAAGAATATTTTTCGAATTGCGACACATGAACAAAGACGAGAGTTTGAGGAATGTCAAACTTCTATAAATAAATGTGTTTCTAGATTTGATTTTACCCTGTGATAATATTTTTCATTATACGCCAGCGTTCTTACCATATCATTATTCCTTGATTAAGTTTGTCTGCATTGAAACGTCACCAAATTATATTATGCCAACACCAAATTAGAAAAGCGCCAACAGACTTACTCAACGTATGAGTCGCTCGCTATACGGAGTCTAGTAGAAATTTACTGCATTGTATACTTTGAAAGTCGATTTACTGCGATCTTTATTTCGCTTTGCACTTTTTTCATGAACAAAGCATATTGCCTACAGCCTATGCGCTCTAGAATGTGCCACTAGCTACCTCATTGCTTCAGCCAATACTTCCTTGCAGTATATTGCACCGTGGACATACTTACACGTCAGCAATTACTTTACCTCCTTCTATTCATCTTCACCATCAGACTATATTTGAAATAATAAAAGAACGATACTCAAATAGATGGACACGATAGCCGGTGCTCTCTAAGTATGCGTAACAAGATGGCGGACACCGGAACGTAGTATATGTACCACGTTGGGGTTAGGCCATAATTTCAAGTACAAATACTACGAGAGTATCTTGGCTAGTCCCCTAACTTGAAATAAAACAAAATAAGGAAAATTGGAATAAAATTATGGCCTAACCCTAACCTGATACACATAATTCGTCCCGGTGCCCGCCATATTGGTTTACATACTTCGGGAGTACCGAAGTCGAATACTTAGTCATATATTAGGTGCAAACGTTATGTGCAACACGTTATAGGCTTCTTGTAGAATGTAGATCCTCATCATAAGTACTAAGTCGCTTATACCCTACATATCATATTGACACACTCTGTTGTATTGCTCAACATATATGTACAAAACTGCGTGTCGAAATTGGTTGGTATGAATTGTCACGTTTCTGGTTTAAACATGGAGATCGTCGCCAAAGTGACCCTAGAAAGAAAATTTTCTATAGAAATGATCACTTGCACAAGTATACATGCGGAATGAGATATACTTGTGGTGGTGTCTCTCTTTTGTCAAATATAAATTTTATTGGGTCTCCTCAAGCACGACTCTCTCGTCAAATATTTATTTTATCTGATTCTTCCCAAGCACGAAAAACGAATCCCCCCTTCATGGTTTTTAACTTGCTATACTCCGTCATGCTAGTCAGCAATTTCTTTGGTGTATCTACGTTCACCCATGCATGAAGTTACAAAGTAAAACTGACTACGCTCACTCATGCATGGCGTTACAAAGTAAAACTGACCATGCTCACCTATGCATGACGTTACAAAGTAAACTGACTTAGTGCACTCATGCATGACGTTAGAAAGTGAAACTGACCACGCTCACTCATGCATGACGTTAAAAATGTGAACTGACTTCGCTCACTCATACACGACGTTACAAAGTGAAACTGACTAAGCTCACTCATGCATGAATGACGTTACAAAGAAAAACTGAATACGCTCACCGACGCATGAAGTTTTATATTAAAACTGAGTATGTTACAAGGTAAAACTGACTACGCTCACTCATGCATGATGTTACAAAGTATAACTGACTATGCTCACCCACGCATGAAGCTACAAAGTACGCTCACCCCATGCATGAAGTTACAAAGTACAACCCCATGTATGAAGTTCCAAAGTAAAACTGACTATGTTCACTCATGCATGAAGTTCCAAAGTAAAACTGACTACTCTCACTCATGCATGAAGTTACAAAATGCGTGAAGTTACAAAGTAAAACTGACTATTCTCACTCATGCATGAAGTTACAAAGTAAAACAGACCACGCTCACCCATGCATAAAGTTACAAAGTAAAACTGACTATGCTCACTCATGCATGAAGTTACAAAGTAAAACTGAATATGCTCACTCATGCATGAAGTTCCAAAGTAAAACTGACTACGCTCTCCCATGCACGAAGTTACAAAGTAAAACTGACTACGCTCTCCCATGCAAGAAGTTACAAAGTAAAACTGACTACGCTCACCCATGCATGAAGTTACGAAGTAAAACTGACTTGCTCACTTATGCATGAGGTTACAAAGTAAAACCGACTACGCTGACTCGCGCATGACGCTATAAAGTAAAACTGACTACGCTCAATCATGCATGAAGTTACAAAGTAGAACGGGCTACGCTCACCCATGAATGACATAACATTGTAAAACTGACTACGCTCAGCTATTCATGACGTTACAAAGTAAAAATGACTATGCTCACCCATGCACTCATGCATGACGTTACAAAGTAAAACTGACTACGCTCACTATATGTTACAAAGTAAAATTGACGGAATCTGACTACATTCATCTATGCATGAAGTGAAGTTCACTCCTGCATGAAGTTACATAGTAAAACTCTCACCCATTCATGAAGTTGCAAAACTGCTATGCATGAAGTTGAAGTTAAACTAACTATGCTCACCCACGTTTCAAAGTAACACTGACTATGCTCACCACCCATGCATGAAGTTGCAAAGTAAAATTCACCCATTTTCTTGAAGATCTTTCAATGCATTTCTTTTTGTAGCCTTTCGGGAACCCTCATCAATTGCGAACTTATAATATTTGTCTAATACAGACAATTGCTGGGTAGATTTATATAATTCAATAGCCCGACTAGATCTGACATTTCGATACGGAATAGAACAAAACAGTCAAAATCGTTATTTCATTAAACAGATCTATTTTTCCATTTATTATATATATGCAAAATACAACTAAAACATATTGCAAAGTAAGTGCAGTAGTCACATATTTAATGAAATATTAGGTAATATATATTCATTGCAAATAGTAATATTGTATTTTTTAATAATTAAAATAAAAAAGTATTTTCTAAATTGTCAAAATAAAATACCGATCTTCCATGTGGACCCAAGAGGTGTCGGTTTTTCCACTCGTTAGGACTTGTTGATGGGGTCCTATCGCGCTCCAGAAAAATCTGAAACGCCCTATGCCCATATTTAAATTCCAAACGAATTAACTAATTTGGGATACAAGACTTTACCAATATTATAAAAACCCAGTCATTAATGCATTATATTATACCTTATCGTGATTGTCTTCACAGATATTGTTCGGCTTCTTCTATTTCTTGGTAAGTAATCTTCTGAAAAAAATATCATTTATTAAAATATTCAATAAAATCGAACTTACTAATAAAATTCACCTAATTGAACTTCTTATCATAAAAAATATCTAAGCCTAATAAATTTGGTAAAAATATTTACATGTAATTTGTAGATTTTCCTTGTATCCGTCTTTTTTTGAATTTTTCAGTCCCTCCATAGTTCTATGCCTGAGAAGCTAGAATAACATTAAAAATATCTAAGCCTAATAAAAACCCTATTTTTCCTATTGGCGGGAATGGGTCTAAATCTATCAATAACAAATAAAATGTTAATAGTGAAAAAGCCATGGCGATCCCTGTTAATACTTTTCTTCTTTTGTCGGTGTCACAATATCTTGTTTCCTGTTGAAAATATCTCTAAAATAGAAGAGAAAATAATGATTATGACAAATAAGATAGGCAAATATGGATACAGCATATTATCAAAAAAAGCTTTATTAATAAATATTCAATAATGATAATAACATATTTACCGGTATTATAGATTTGTCTCTGGTTCCGTCTTTTTTCAATTTTTTCAGTGCCCTCAAAATTCTGTGCCTGAGAAGCTAAGATAATATTAACAATATCTAAGCCTAATAAAATTGGTAAAAAATATTTACATGTAATTTGTAGATTTTCCTTGTATCCGTCTTTTCTTAATTTTTCCAGATCCTTCATAGTTCTGTGCCTGAGAAGCTAGAATAACATTAAAAATATCTAAGCCTAATAAAAACCCTATTTTTCCTAATGGCGGGAATGGGTCTAAATCTATCTATAACAAATAAAATGTTAATAGTGAAAAAGCCATGGCGATCCCTGTTAATACTTTTCTTCTTTTGTCGGTGTCACAATATCTTGTTTCCTGTTGAAAATATCTCTAAAATAGAAGAGAAAATAATGATTATGATAAACAAGATAGGAAAATATGGATACAGCATATTATCAAAAAAAGCTTTATTAATAAATATTCAATAATAATAATAACATATTTACCGGTATTATAGATTTGTCTCTGGTTCCGTCTTTTTTCAATTTTTTCAGTGCCCTCAAAATTCTGTGCCTGAGAAGCTAAGATAATATTAACAATATCTAAGCCTAATAAAATTGGTAAAAAATATTTACATGTAATTTGTAGATTTTCCTTGTATCCGTCTTTTCTTAATTTTTCCAGATCCTTCATAGTTCTGTGCCTGAGAAGCTAGAATAACATTAAAAATATCTAAGCCTAATAAAAACCCTATTTTTCCTAATGGCGGGAATGGGTCTAAATCTATCTATAACAAATAAAATATTAATAGTGAAAAAGCCATGGCGATCCCTGTTAATACTTTTCTTCTTTTGTCGGTGTCACAATATCTTGTTTCCTGTTGAAAATATCTCTAAAATAGAAGAGAAAATAATGATTATGATAAATAAGATAGGCAAATATGGATACAGCATATTATCAAAAAAAGCTTTATTAATAAATATTCAATAATAATAATAACATATTTACCGGTATTTTAGATTTGTCTCTGGTTCCGTCTTTTTTCAATTTCTTCAGTGCCTTCAAAATTCTGTGCCTGAGAAGCTAAGATAATATTAACAATGTCTAAGCCTAATAAAATTGGTAAAAAATATTTACATGTAATTTGTAGATTTTCCTTGTATCCGTCTTTTCTTAATTTTTCCAGTCCCTTCATAGTTCTGTGCCTGAGAAGCTAGAATGACATTAAAAATATCTATACCTAATAAAAACTCTATTATTCCTAATGGCGGGAATGGGTCTGATAATACTTTTCTTCTTCTGTCGGTGTCACAATATCTTGTTTCCTGTTGAAAATATATCTAAAATAGAAAAGAAAATAATGATTATGACAAATAAGATAGGCAAATATGGATACAGCATATTATCAAAAAAAGCTTCATTAATAAATATTCAATAATAATAACATATTTACCGGTATTTTAGATTTGTCTCAGGTACCGTCTTTTTTCAATTTTTCCAGTCCCTTCATAGTTCTGTGCCTGAGAAGCTAGAATAACATTAAAAATATCTAAGCCTAATAAAAACCTTATTTTTCCTAATGGCGGGAATGGGTCTAAATCTATCTATACCAAATAAAATGTTAAAAGTGAAAAAGCCATGGCGATCCCTGTTAAGACTTTGCTTTTTTTGTCGGTGTCACAATATCTTGTTTCCTGTTGAAAATATCTCTAAAATAGAAGAGAAAATAACGATTATGACAAATAAGATAGGCAAATATGGATACAGCATATTATCAAAAAAAGCTTTATTAATAAATATTCAATAATAATAATAACATATTTACCGATATTTTAGATTTGTCTCTGGTTCCGTCTTTTTTCAATTTTTTCAGTGCCTTCAAAATTCTGCGCCTGAGAAGCTAAGATAATATTAACAATATCTAAGCCTAATAAAATTGGTAAAAATATTTACATGTAATTTGTAGATTTTCCTTGTATCCGTCTTTTCTTGATTTTTCCAGTCCCTTCATAGTTCTGTGCCTGAGAAGCTAGAATAACATTAAAAATATCTAAGCCTATCAAAAACTCTATTATTCCTAATGGCGGGAAGGGGTCTAAATCTATCTATACCAAATAAAATATTGAAAACAAAACAAAAAACATGGCAAGCCCTGTTAATACTTTTCTTCTTCTGTCGGTGTCACAATATCTTGTTTCCTGTTGAAAATATCTCTAAAATAGAAGAGAAAATAATGATTATGACAAATAAGATAGGCAAATATGGATACAGCATATTATCAAGAAAAGCTTTATTAATAAATATTTAATAATAATAATAACATATTTACCGGTATTTTAGATTTGTCTCTGGTTCCGTCTTTTTTCAATTTCTTCAGTGCCTTCAAAATTCTGTGCCTGAGAAGCTAAGATAATATTAACAATATCTAAGCCTAATAAAATTGGTAAAAAATATTTACATGTAATTTGTAGATTTTCCTTGTATCCGTCTTTTCTTAATTTTTCCAGTCCCTTCATAGTTCTGTGCCTGAGAAGCTAAAATAACATTAAAAATATCTAAGCCTAATAAAAACCCTATTTTTCCTAATGGCGGGAATGGGTCTAAATCTATCTATAACAAATAAAATGTTAATAGTGAAAAAGCCATGGCGATCCCTGTTAATACTTTTCTTCTTTTGTCGGTGTCACAATATCTTGTTTCCTGTTGAAAATATCTCTAAAATAGAAGAGAAAATAATGATTATGACAAATAAGATAGGCAAAATTGGATACAGCATATTATCAAAAAAAGCTTTATTAATAAATATTCGATAATAATAATAACATATTTACCGATATTTTAGATTTGTCTCTGGTTCCGTCTTTTTTCAATTTTTTCAGTGCCTTCAAAATTCTGTGCCTGAGAAGCTAAGATAATATTAACAATATCTAAGCCTAATAAAATTGGTAAAAATATTTACATGTAATTTGTAGATTTTCCTTGTATCCGTCTTTTCTTGATTTTTCCAGTCCCTTCATAGTTGTGTGCCTGAGAAGCTAGAATAACATTAAAAATATCTAAGCCTAATAAAAACTCTATTATTCCTAATGGCGGGAAGGGGTCTAAATCTATCTATACCAAATAAAATATTGAAAACAAAACAAAAAACATGGCAAGCCCTGTTAATACTTTTCTTCTTCTGTCGGTGTCAAAATATCTTGTTTCCTGTTGAAAATATCTCTAAAATAGAAGAGAAAATAATGATTATGACAAATAAGATAGGCAAATAAGGATACAGCATATTATCAAGAAAAGCTTTATTAATAAATATTTAATAATAATAATAACATATTTACCGGTATTTTAGATTTGTCTCTGGTTCCGTCTTTTTTCAATTTCTTCAGTGCCTTCAAAATTCTGTGCCTGAGTAGCTAAGATAATATTAACAATATCTATGCCTAATAAAATTGGTAAAAAATATTTACATGTAATTTGTAGATTTTCCTTGTATCCGTCTTTTCTTAATTTTTCCAGTTCCTTCATAGTTCTGTGCCTGAGAAGCTAGAATAACATTAAAAATATCTAAGCCTAATAAAAACCCTATTTTTCCTAATGGCGGGAATGGGTCTAAATCTATCTATAACAAATAAAATGTTAATAGTGAAAAAGCCATGGCGATCCCTGTTAATACTTTTCTTCTTTTGTCGGTGTCACAATATCTTGTTTCCTGTTGAAAATATCTCTAAAATAGAAGAGAAAATAATGATTATGACAAATAAGATAGGCAAATCTGGATACAGCATATTATCAAAAAAAGCTTTATTAATAAATATTCAATAATGATAATAACATATTTACCGGTATATTAGATTTGTCTCTGGTTCCGTCTTTTTTCAATTTTTTCAGTGCCTTCAAAATTCTGTGCCTGAGAAGCTAAGATAATATTAACAATATCTAAGCCTAATAATATTGGTAAAAATATTTACATGTAATTTGTAGATTTTCCTTGTATTCGTCTTTTCTTGATTTTTCCAGTCCCTTCATAGTTCTGTGCCTGAGAAGCTAGAATAACATTAAAAATATCTAAGCCTAATAAAAACTCTATTATTCCTAATGGCGGGAAGGGGTCTAAATCTATCTATACCAAATAAAATATTGAAAACAAAACAAAAAACATGGCAAGCCCTGTTAATACTTTTCTTCCTCTGTCGGTGTCACAATATCTTGTTTCCTGTTGAAAATATCTCTAAAATAGAAGAGAAAATAATGATTATGACAAATAAGATAGGCAAATATGGATACAGCATATTATCAAGAAAAGCTTTATTAATAAATATTTAATAATAATAATAACATATTTACCTGTATTTTAGATTTGTCTTTGGTTCCGTCTTTTTTCAATTTCTTCAGTGCCTTCAAAATTCTGTGCCTGAGAAGCTAAGATAATATTAACAATATCTAAGCCTAATAAAATTGGTAAAAAATATTTACATGTTATTTGTAGATTTTCCTTGTATCCGTCTTTTCTTAATTTTTCCAGTCCCTTCATAGTTCTGTGCCTGAGAAGCTAAAATAACATTAAAAATATCTAAGCCTAATAAAAACCCTATTTTTCCTAATGGCGGGAATGGGTCTAAATCTATCTATAACAAATAAAATGTTAATAGTGAAAAAGCCATGGCGATCCCTGTGAATACTTTTCTTCTTTTGTCGGTGTCACAATATCTTGTTTCCTGTTGAAAATATCTCTAAAATAGAAGAGAAAATAATGATTATGACAAATAAGATAGGCAAATTTGGATACAGCATATTATCAAAAAAAGCTTTATTAATAAATATTCAATAATAATAATAACATATTTACCGATATTTTAGATTTGTCTCTGGTTCCGTCTATTTTCAATTTTTTCAGTGCCTTCAAAATTCTGTGCCTGAGAAGCTAAGATAATATAAACAATATCTAAGCCTAATAACATTGGTAAAAATATTTACATGTAATTTGTAGATTTTCCTTGTATCCGTCTTTTCTTGATTTTTCCAGTCCATTCATAGTTCTGTGCCTGAGAAGCTAGAATAACATTAAAAATATCTAAGCCTAATAAAAACTCTATTATTCCTAATGGCGGGAAGGGGTCTAAATATCTATACCAAATAAAATATTGAAAACAAAACAAAAAACATGGCAAGCCCTGTTAATACTTTTCTTCTTCTGTCGGTGTCAAAATATCTTGTTTCCTGTTGAAAATATCTCTAAAATAGAAGAGAAAATAATGATTATGACAAATAAGATAGGCAAATATGGATACAGCATATTATCAAGAAAAGCTTTATTAATAAATATTTAATAATAATAATAACATATTTACCGGTATTTTAGATTTGTCTCTGGTTCCGTCTTTTTCCAATTTCTTCAGTGCCTTCAAAATTCTGTGCCTGAGAAGTTAAGATAATATTAACAATATCTAAGCCTAATAAAATTGGTAAAAAATATTTACATGTAATTTGTAGATTTTCCTTGTATCCGTCTTTTCTTAATTTTTCCAGTTCCTTCATAGTTCTGTGCCTGAGAAGCTAGAATAACATTAAAAATATCTAAGCCTAATAAAAACTCTATTATTCCTAATGGCGGGAATGGGTCTGTTAATACTTTTCTTCTTCTGTCGGTGTCACAATATCTTGTTTCCTGTTGAAAATATATCTAAAATAGAAGAGAAAATAATGATTATGACAAATAAGATAGGCAAATATGGATACAGCATATTATCAAAAAAAGCTTTATTAATAAATATTCAATAATAATAATAACATATTTACCGGTATTTTAGATTTGTCTCTGGTTCAGTCTTTTTTCAATTTCTTCAGTGCCTTCAAAATTCTGTGCCTGAGAAGCTAAGATAATATTAACAATATCTAAGCCTAATAAAATTAGAAGAAATAATTACATGTAATTTGTAGATTTTCCTTGTATCCGTCTTTTCTTAATTTTTCCAGTCCCTTCATAGTTCTGTGCCTGAGATGCTAAAATAACATTAAAAATATCTAAGCCTAATAAAAACCCTATTTTTCCTAATGGCGGGAATGGGTCTAAATCTATCTATAACAAATAAAATGTTAATAGTGAAAAAGCCATGGCGATCCCTGTTAATACTTTTCTTCTTTTGTCGGTGTCACAATATCTTGTTTCCTGTTGAAAATATCTCTAAAATAGAAGAGAAAATAATGATTATGACAAATAAGATAGGCAAATATGGATACAGCATATTATCAAAAAAAGCTTTATTAATAAATATTCAATAATAATAATAACATATTTACCGGTATTTTAGATTTGTCTCTGGTTCCGTCTTTTTTCAATTTTTTCAGTGCCTTCAAAATTCTGTGCCTGAGAAGCTAAGATAATATTAACAATATCTAAGCCTAATAAAATTGGTAAAAATATTTACATGTATTTTGTAGATTTTCCTTGTATCCGTCTTTTCTTGATTTTTCCAGTCCCTTCATAGTTCTGTGCCTGAGAAGCTAGAATAACATTAAAAATATCTAAGCCTAATAAAAACTCTATTATTCCTAATGGCGGGAAGGGGTCTAAATCTATCTATACCAAATAAAATATTGAAAACAAAACAAAAAACATGGCAAGCCCTGTTAATACTTTTCTTCTTCTGTCGGTGTCAAAATATCTTGTTTCCTGTTGAAAATATCTCTAAAATAGAAGAGAAAATAATGATTATGACAAATAAGATAGGCAAATAAGGATACAGCATATTATCAAGAAAAGCTTTATTAATAAATATTTAATAATAATAATAACATATTTACCGGTATTTTAGATTTGTCTCTGGTTCCGTCTTTTTCCAATTTCTTCAGTGCCTTCAAAATTCTGTGCCTGAGAAGTTAAGATAATATTAACAATATCTAAGCCTAATAAAATTGGTAAAAAATATTTACATGTAATTTGTAGATTTTCCTTGTATCCGTCTTTTCTTAATTTTTCCAGTTCCTTCATAGTTCTGTGCCTGAGAAGCTAGAATAACATTAAAAATATCTAAGCCTAATAAAAACCCTATTTTTCCTAATGGCGGGAAGGGGTCTAAATCTATCTATACCAAATAAAATATTGAAAACAAGACAAAAAACATGGCAAGCCCTGTTAATACTTTCTTCTTCTGTCGGTGTCACAATATCTTGTTTCCTGTTGAAAATACGAGTATCTCTGAAATAGAAGATAAAATAATGATTATGACAAATAAGATAGGCAAATATGGATACAGCATATTATCAAGAAAAGCTTTATTAATAAATATTCAATAATAATAATAACATATTTACCGGTATTTTAGATTTGTCTCAGGTTCCGTCTTTTTTCCATTTCTTCAGTGCCTTCAAAATTCTGTGCCTGAGAAGCTAAGATAATATTAACAATATCTAAGCCTAAGAAAATTGGTAAAAAATATTTACATGTAATTTGTAGATTTTCCTTGTATCCGTCTTTTCTTAATTTTTCCAGTCCCTTCATAGTTCTGTGCCTGAGAAGCTAGAATAACATTGAAAATATTTAAGCCTAATAAAAACCCTATTTCTCCTAATGGCAGGAATGGGTCTAAATCTATCTATCTATAACAAACAAAATGTTAATAGTGAAGAAGCCATGGCGATCCTTGTTAATACTTTTCTTCTTTTGTCGGTGTCACAATATCTTGTTTCCTGTTGAAAATATCTCTAAAATAGAAGAGAAAATAATGATTATGATAAATAAGATAGGCAAATATGGATACAGCATATTATCAAAAAAAGGGTTATTAATAAATATTCAATAATAATAATAACATATTTACCGGTATTTTAGATTTGTTTCTGGTTCCGTCTTTTTTCAATTTCTTCAGTGCCCTCAAAATTCTGTGCCTGAGAAGCTAAGATAATATTAACAATATCTAAGCCTAATAAAATTAGTAAAAATATTTACATGTAATTTGTAGATTTTCCGTCTTCCCTTGTTTTTCCAGTCCCTTTATAGTTCTGTGCCTGAGAAGCTAGAATAACATTAAAAATATCTAAGCCTAAAAAAAACCTAATTTTCCTAATGGCGGGAATGGGTCTAAATCTATCTATAACGAAACAAATATTTAAAAAAAAGCCATGGCAATCCCTGTCATTACTTTTCCTTTGTCTTCACGATATCTTGTTTTCCTGTTAAAAAATATCTAAAAATACTATAGAAAATAATGATTATAACAAATAAGATAGCCAAACATGGAAGTAGCATATTTTCGAAAAAAGCTCAAAACAATAATATAAATAATAAATCAGTAATATACAATAACAGTAATAAAAATATAAATATAACGTAAAACGAAAGAAATATTTTAATTTTTTCATACCAGGACGTCAAATAAACGATTGCATTACAGGGTGTTAAAATACAAATAACAATTGTATTCAGTTTTCTGAGCTATAATTCAATTTATTAATGAATATATAATCAAGAATTTGTTTGCAATTATTCAAATTACATAAATAGTTCTTAACGGGTCGAGCCATGTTGAACTTCCGCTTATAATCCTTTTACAGTGTGTATGGCATTTTTGTATAGTTTTAAACAACAGTCTTATTTGATATAAATACATTCGTGTGTACTGCCCAGTGCATTTGTTTGCGACCACATATTGGTAATCAGTGCACATGCATACGATCTCAAAGTACGTATGACAATGGGATACAGTTTCAAACCAACAGTCAATTTTTCTATATCAAAGTCTTGTGTGTGGACTTTGGCTAGCACATCTTAGTTATCTTCAATAAAACTCTTCTTCCTATTTGAATAATTGAGTTTCATTTTCTTTTGAAAAACAGAAAGAGTCGTCAAGTTTCATAATTGAGTAATCCTGAAAAAATATATATACATTTAGTTAATATGCCTTTTTATAGTAGAGGAAGTAAATTATGAGAAACTTATTACGTATGATGAGGCTCTACAAGGCGCCTATAACGTGTTGGGCGGTGACGCTGCGCGTCATCAACTCCCTCAGACTTATAACCTTCTAGTTTTACAATATTAACAACTCCACAACTTTGAATATGATTGTAGTCCATTACTGGCAATGAAATATCCAATCTACATGAACAATGTACGAGAGACGAATAATATGTGATGAAATACGACAAATAGTGTGGTCATAAAAATGATTATTGAGGTCGAAACGCATATTGTAGATGTATAGGGTTGCTAAAGTTTACGTCCAACCTAAGTATGTCGACAACATACTTAATTTCAAACAATAGCAACATTAATAATTTATGTAATATGAATGAACCTATTTAACCAGAATATAAAACAAGCAAACAATCCGTTTATTACGGCAATTAAATTAACACTACTTAAACGACAAACTTCTAATGCAAGCATTAACTCTTAAATAGCCGACTTGCAATGATCCGAAATACCGAAATAATAATAAACAAACAAGAATATGAGAAGACAAGACGATACAAGATTTTGTTTACGCCAACATGCTTATTTTCTTCCCACGAACAGGAGATTAAATTGCCTTAAAGGGAGTAGTCTATGAACGGTCATTCACCAAAAGTACAATGGCCGATAACTTTCAAAATAACCTCGGATCAAACATATATACGGAATAAAACAATTAAACTTTGTCTGTAGCTGAGGTAATGAATCTTACTATCAGTATGTGTAACCAATTACATGCTATTGTGGCATAATAAGGGATGCTATTCGATATCATACGAGTTTTTAATGTTTGCAGTAAAAGAGTACATTGTTTTACAACATATCATTTGATACAATAACGCATGGGATGGATGTCTATTTTAAACATAACATTAACGTCCATTACATTATACTAGAGATTCCAACAAGAGAGATGTACCGATACCACTTGTCGCCGATACCGATCCGACAACAACGATAAAACGCCGATATCAATATTTTAAAGCAGAAATTGCCGACATTTACATGCTATGTAATTATTATTTCAAGTGTGCAGTCCAAACTAGTTGAAGTAACAGTTTACAAGCATTATTCATGCCACACAATTTTTCAGTTTGAAAGAGACATATTTCAGATAATAAGAAATTAATATTTGAATCCTGATACGTTTTTTGGTTTAAATACATTGCACACTGACGCTAATAATATCGGTGTTCGGTTAGAAAACTCATCGGGTTTGGCTACTGTGGGGGGGTAAAATAAATAAATGTTTACTCACTCTATCTAACTGATACATCGAGTTGCGTGCGCAGAATTTTATGCCATTATAACGTCGTATTTTGTATTTTACAAATCTAAAAATCCCCATTTGATATATTTCCTCACAATTTCCATGTAATGTTAAAAATGTCAATATAAAAAATGGGCTGCAAAAATAGCCAAATTAGTTGGGCTGATAAATGGCTAAAATCAGGTCATAATCCTATTCCCGTTTCTATTCGCGCGGTTGGGAAACAGCATTGCTCATACTTAACGAGGCTAATACCGTGAAAAGCAAAAAATAATTTTCATATCAGTATTTCGAGCTACTTTTTAAAAACATGCGAGCTACTTTTTAAAAACATTCTGGAATTGATCAAAAAGTTACTTATCGTGGAAATATCAGTCTACATTTAGCCGATATCAATACGAATACCGATACCAAATATTATCACCGATGCCCGATATCTTTTACCGAAAGCCTTTTAATTTAGTTTTGACCAGCACTGACTGTATAACGACATTGATGTTTGTTTTAAGCAGAAGGTAGAACACTCATTTAACCACTCCAACCCGAAATTGAAAATAATGAAAAGCCAATATACCTCAATTAATAATGAAATAAAACAAGTAAACAATACACGATAGTAATATGAACATTCGTTAAAAAATTAATATTCAAGCCAGACGATATTATTGCAAAATGAACCTAGCAATTTGTGTTAGTTTAGCTGCCCTCAGTTAATATTTGGACGTGTTTCAACTTAAAATTATTCTAATTTGAATCGAGCATTAAAATTGGAACCAAGTTGAAGTAATAAAAACGAGACTATCAGAAGACGACCCGTAAGTTACAATTACATTATATTTTCATGGCATCGTGATTCCAGGACAAGTTCATAGATGACCTCTTATTAGGGGGAAAAGGAGAACAAACGATAAGCAAGAGACTCAAGTAGAAAGTGCGTGTAAACATTCACAATAAATGGTCTTTTTAAAACAGAGAGAAAAAAAAACTGTAAAATCAAAAACGATCTTGACAACAACAAAAAATGAATAAGTCTGAAACGCAAGGAGCTACAGAAAAAAATGTGGAATGGACAGACATTTTTCTTCTTTACATGTATTCCATATTTTCCTCTGCATGAAAGCAAGTAGAATCCGCATTTTTATTTTTTCAAATGCTCAAAGTAGTATAATTTTGTCACAATTACAACCAACAAGGCTCATTTACGCAACGAGCGTATTTTTATTTATTTTTTGGCGCCTCAAATTTCATTAATGTGATACGAAATGAATAAAAGCAAAGCATTTCCGTCGGCGAAATTTAAAACTATCCAACGCCAAAACTTTGTCTTTCCAAACACAGTTTAGCGCCCGAGCACATTCTGTCTCATAATCATTATTTTATCTCGGCTTTAAATTATGAATTAGTTTCCTTTTGTGTATATTTTTCAGTGCACGCACAAGTTTAACCAGTGCTAGGCATTTGTAGCAGAGGCATTATCCAGCATATTGGGTGAATATAAGCGCCTTCAGTTAACAGTTAGTTGGACGTGTTTTAACCTAAAATTAATCTAACACTATCCAACATTGAAATTAGAAACAAGTTAAAGTAATGAAAACGCGGCTATTTGAAGAACTGTATGGTAATACGATATTATAGTGGCATGCCCTTGGTATACCCAAACAAGTTTTTAAATGTCCACTTATTAGCAGAGGATCAGCTAAAATAGAATAACAAATGATTAAGCGAGGGCTTAATTAATATGACTGGGCATGTGTGCAGTCTAAATTGGATATTTTCTGGCCTGCCAGCCTGTTTGGAACTGTTTTCTATGCGCTCAAAAATATGAATATCCAGTGTAAGCGTCAAATATGCAACATTGCAGCCTTCAACAGATTTGGCAACCAATCACAAGAAATCACATTTCTTTGCTACATTAGATACCCGACAGACGGACTGCACCTTTTGAAAAGGAGTCAAAAACATCAACCGTTGGAATATCAAGCGCACAAACCCAGGATAAACAGATCGAGTAATAATCAAACACAACAATTTGATAACAATCAAAAACTATATGAATGTATGTATTATTATTCCTTTATTATCTTTGGTACACCCCAGCTGTTTGATTTACATTTTTTACCACCAAAACTATGTCGTGTCTGACATTAAAACTTAACGGTTCTAATGAATTTACTAATGGAGACAAAATCCGAAAAACTTTCGCTTTCAATTAATGTTTTCAGTCAAATATTTGCACCAATAAATTGGTCTTTTTCATGAATCTGTTGTTGTGCATGGCTTTCAAACATCTGATCAAGCTTTTTGTTATGGCGGAGATATAGTGTGGGGAATCTTGTATAAATAAAACATGGTATTAGGAACAAGAATTATGCAGTTCATTTTCATCTCTTCACCACGTAGCTTAAGATTTTTGCAAAATACCATTGTGTAATAAAGCATTGTTCTGCAAAAGTACTCGCAAGCTCTAATGAAAAACAAACTGATCAGTATCAATACGACAAAATCAGAAAATTCTAGAAAAATAAAGAAAAGTCCTCATGTTGCGTGTTTTTAAATCTACCAATTTATTACGCTTTATCAGAGAATTAGAGGTGACCATTTAATTTCTTTCTTAAATTCGTGGAAACGTTCAGCGCTTTTTTGTTGATACGTTTGCTTGCATTTCTCCAATATTTAGCTTAACATTATTACTTTCCATCTTTACTGTTTTACTTAAGTAAGAATAATAAACATCTTTGGGCATTTTCCAATGTATTTTTTTGTACGGCTAAGACATCCATGCGACAATGACTTAGAAATAAATTATTATTTATCAGAATTTTTTTCTATTTAAATAAAAATTCAAATTCACCAAACACAAATCTGAGTCGGGCATTTAAGATTTAAAGATTAAGATTCGACAGATTTAAATTCAATTCAATGGAAGAATTAATTTCAGAAAAAAAAACACATCCCTGAATAAGATTTTAAATTTTTGAATCATTCCTAACCCGATCCCAAGCTGAACAACTACTAATTTGTTATGCCGGGAAAGCACTTAGGTGCTCATAAAAATGTGACCCTAATATGTTTGTTGAGTAAGAGTTAATATCCTTTACGTATACGTCTCATCGTGCACTAAGTCAAATAAGTAAATCAAAACAAAAGCAATAAGAAACTTTTGCGTCGTTTTCAAGCATGATATATGCTTGTCCGATTGTTTGTGGCCACGGTAGCACGTAATTTCTCTTTATCATATTTTCAATTCTCCGAGTTTTATGTCTGTAAGTATTTCAAAGTTAGAAATATACAGAGGAATAGGTTATTACTTGAAAGAAAGTAATTTGAGCTAGCGAGCGATCGTTTTCAGCGCGTATATAAGCTAGTAATCATTACCCGCACAATAATAAACAAACATTAAATGCGTTCCCTCGAAATTACTCGCGAAAACATGCGCCCTTTGTTAATTGAATATTCACTTTGCTTCAAAAGCAAGGTTTGGGCTTGCCAGAACGGTGACGTAATTTTTTCTTCCGTGAGAGACTTTGTTGTCGAGTCGATTTCGCTTGTATTTATCAGAGCGGTACCAAAACAAAACTACTTTCAAAAAAATAAAAAATAAAAAATTTCTCTCATTTTCAATGCGACACGACTGAGCGAAAGGCACACGCGTATCGGGAAGCGTCTGGCACAAAGCGCCCTAATCAAGTTTTCCGATGAGATTTGGCACAAATGGAGGGAGGGTAGATTGAGTTAAGTTAATGACAGATTTAAATTCAATCCAATGGAAGCATCAACTTCAAAAAAAACACCCGAATGCAGATTTCAAATTTTCAAATCATTCCTAACCCGAACCATATAACCCCAGCTGAACAACTATTAATTTGTTATTTTAAAGCGAGCGGGGGTGTTTTCCGAAATCTCATTTTTCCAAAGAAACATTTTCAACTGTGGTAATATACTTAAATATTTAATATACAGTGCAAACGAAATTGAGAATGAAACACAATAGCGGGGGAAAATTTGAATATTTCATTAAATCGAGCACTAATATAAAAAACTTGATTCAACAAAAAGTTGTGGTGGCTCAATGTGATTAACTTTAAAAAAATATTTAATTAATTTGATCTAATTTCGGCTGGGGGGTAAAAATTTGAATGTACCAATAATTTTTCGAACTATGTCATTATGTGAACTATATGAACTATTTCAAGTTTTGGGTTTATGAATGACAGAAAATGTAATGTAATTGGATATATTAACAAAGCAGAAAAATTTATTGCATACCGGCTAAAACTGCACACATGCCCGTGAACGTAGTGGCGTAGCCCGGGGGTGGTTTTGCGGGTCGACCCCCTCCCCTCTTTTAAAAAAAAAAAAAAAGATTTTTCTGTATCATAGATGGCAATCTTCCGTACCTTGAAACGCTTTTTAGACTCCACAAAGACTGCTGAAACACGCGTATTCTAGCGTTCGATCGGACTCGCTAGCTTTTTCGATCTAACTTGGCGAAAAAAAATCAGAACTCCCCCTTCATTGTTGTAAACTGCTTGTCTGAGGAAGTCTGATTTTGGTCAGACGAAACGTTACAGAAATATATTTGTGTTAGTGTGCACAGCAGACTCTTGAATTTCATATTATGGTATTTTATTCTTGCTACAGCATCCTTGCATTACATGCATACGGATACACTAGAGCAAAGGCATAGAGAAAGGATTGGGAGTTAGTCTGGCGCAATCTCTACTGATCGTTATATTAGCCTTTCCGCGTGACTTCTGTATCCGAATGGATCCTGCCAAACTCCGGACTCGACAACTACCACAAGAAAAGAATTTAGAAGCAATACTAAAAAGAATTCAACGCCTTTAAAAGAATCACATTAAAAGGACCCTGGCTATCAAGATCTGAGCCTAGAACACATTGATAAATGTTAAACACATTGGTAAATTCCACTAGCGCAAAGGCATAGAGAAAGGATTGGGAGTTAGTCTCGCGCAACCTCTACTGATCGCTAATTTATTAGTTGTTGAACGTGTAAGTTCTAATGTCTGAGATGAACTGTAGCTAAATTTGCATAATTTGTAGACGATGTGATAGAAAAGTGCCATAATATAAAACTGTGTTAATTTGAAGGACCCTCGTCGAACCCCTGGAACAGCTCCAACGAACACCAAAAATTCGATTGAACCCAGGTAAAAAAAAACTACTGTTCTAGACCAGCGTTTCCCAAACTTTTTCGGCCACGGAACTTTTACACTTTTTATCTCGCCTCGCGAAACAAAAATGAAAGAGTAAAATTGATAAAGGAAAACGGTCTAATGTAGTGGTTTCCAATGGATAATATTTTGGACATCTTGTGCGATAATTGGAATATTTGCAGCTCTTCCTGACTAGCGGGATTGAACATGATATATATATCAGTTTATACGTGACAAAATATGAATTGAAAGATTATAAGATTACATATATACTTGCTCTTTACTCTTTAGACTATATAGGCGTCAATCTCACTCCGTGACGCACCAGACTATTAACAATGTCGATTCTGTTTGATGCAATGACTCTTTCAAGCAGTGTTTTAGAAAACTGAAAATAAATATATAGTTTCATTATCAAGTTTGGGATTTGTAGATCACAAAAAGTGCTGTTTGGCAGAGGTAAAGCAAAGGTAAACTTATATTAAAAATACATAAAAAAAAAATCAATCCAATGTTATGTTCATGTGTATACCGAGTCCATCTAACTTTAGGTGAAACTAAATTTTGTTGACCTAAGACACTATCAAGTTATTTAAATCACAAAAAATGCTATTTAACAGAAATACAGAAAAGAGATTTGGTTAAAGACATAGTCTTTTAAACTATGTCCTTATTAATCTTTGGAGTTGTAATTAACAGGAACACAGAGTAGCTAAGCTTATACTAGAAGTTTAAAAAAATAAAAATATTAATTTTTCGTTTAAATAAAATTATTTGCTGATTTGCTGCGTTACAGTATCGCCACTGGAAACGATATTTTATTTTGGGGCTTGCATGGCGTAGTTAACCAATGCCAAATCGTATAGAATTCACATTGATACACTCGGTTGGAATTACTTATTAGCCAGAAAAAACGATAGTTGTCCGAATCATGATATTATACAGTATTTAGACTAGAGGATTTTCCAAAATAAATTCCATTTGACAGACAAACCAAAGCTGAGCTTATACTCAATATAATAAAAATAATACTTTGTCAGCAGGTTTCTCGAAAAAAATGCAGATATTATTTATTGATAGATATACAAGTAATTTACACGAGACGCGAGATATTCCAAACTTGAACGGCTTAAAATGTTTGTGTACCACAGGCATTGTGCGTTATATTTACCTAATATTGAGGTCCTCTAAATTAGCCACAGGGATTGTAGACATTCTACATTCATTATAAGAACATAACATATTAATACTCGAAATAAACTATGAAGAAATAGGGAATATATTTCTAGATTTGAAAACTTATGGACATGAGGGGCAGGGGTTCTAGGAACACTACCAATGAAGGTCTATACTGGTTATAAGGTATTTGCGGCTATAGTATATCATAGGAAATTTAATTTTAGGACACGAATTTTGGGAGAGGGGATTAACAACTACATTAATACCCTCTGGTGAAAACTGGTTCCAAAATTAATAAAAAAAAAAATGGTATATGGTATGCAGAATGATAAGGACATGTGAGCTTTGGTACCTCATGATAAACGATTTTAGAGTCGTAATATTTGCAATAATAAAGCGTCATACATATTACATACACGCATGAATATAAGATATGAATACTCGCACTTAATAACAGCGCATTAGGAATATTGCCAGCTTCGAACACTTATCAACCTACTTCGAACACTTGAATCAATATGAATCGTATGGTTACTTGGACTACCATGGATTGTCAGCTTCGAACACTTATCAATATGAACCGTATGGTTACTTGGACTAACAAGAATTGCCAGATTCGAACACTTATCAGTATGAACCGTATGGTTACTTGGACTACCAAGGAATGCCAGCTTCGAACACCTATCAATATGAATCGTATGGTTACTTGGACTACCAAGGATTGTCAGCTTCGAACACTTATCAATATGAATTGTATGGTTACTGGTAGTACCGAGGATTGCCAGCTTCGAACACATATCAACATGAAACGTATGGGTATTGGCTACTAGGACTACCAAGGGAAGTATAAGTCGGGTGTGTAGGATTTACGGCTACATTTGTGCAATTGGCCTAATTTATATATTATCCTTATTGAAAATTTCAGTTTGGGACACAAATTACATGGTTAACCAGTACCGAAGTTAGTAATATTCACGGTTATATTAATGTACTTGATTAACCTCACTCCAATATTACCAGTATTGAAAATTTATTGCGATTCTGGATTGGAACATGAATGGCATGGTTATTAACTGTTTACTACCAGGTGGTATGAACCAGTGATTCCCAGAGTGGGCGGTTATAATTATATTATAACTTGATAATTTAGGAACAGTTAATCGTTTAACGATCCTACAATTTAAATATAATTAGACGAATGGGAACACGCTGCACAGGGCAGGGTTCCAACAGCGCAGAAAATATTTATTTCAAATGGAGCTCCATGAAATGCAATGAAATGAGGAAATAAAATCCATATGTTATATTTGAGAAATGCATCGATACGTGATTTTTATAAAGATGTATCTTTTTAATGAAAATCTCTCATAATTTGACAAACCATGCAAAAAAGGCAGAAGTCAGAAACCTGGATTCTTTCATTTACGAACTCGTTTGTAACAATGATACGAAAATGTCACCAAAAATTAAAGAAAAAAATACTCTCTGGAACAGTGATTTTTCAACCTTTTTTGTACCGCGGAACACTTTTTTCAATTTAAAATTGTGGCGGTACTCCAAACGAGATTTTTGAAAATAAACTATATTATGCAATTAACTGACGTCGATCATTTCGGCATGAAAATAAAATACCGAAATCAATAATATAGCTTGTCAACTTTAGCTGGGAAAGACGTGACACATTCCGATTCAGAGCTACAAATAAATGTTTTTGCAAGTTTGCTCATGAATACTATGATTACGGTAGCTAGAAACAGAAATGGTATTTTATTGTGATATTTAGGTCTGTTTCGATGATTTTCAAATATTTTATTCTGTAATTGTGGAGAGACAAACACGCAGCTCTTTCTCAACAGCTCTCAATCTCTCGCGTTTTTTTTATACGCAAAAGGAGTTCAGAAAGGAGGTCGGAGGTCGATTTGGAAATTATTAGAAACAATGAAAATTGGCAGCAAAGCGATTTTTACTGTTTAATTTCGTCATTATCGCTACTTTTTTTGCCCCCTGAACGTTTTCATATTACCACCTTTGTTGTTCTTGTGCGCACGTATTAATTCTTGCCGATCGGCGGAGATCGAAGTTTCAAATTTTTGTAGAATTATGTGCGTTCACATCGGCGACAGATGTTAATGACATTAAGGAGCGCTTTTAAATTCCAATTTTATTCAACTTTTATCTTTTGCGCTGGCTTGTATCTAACTCATCGCCGTTGGCAAATTAAACGTCCCAGTTTTAAGCGAATAATATTATCGCACACATTTATTGAGACGGTAATTGAGTTTCTTATGGTCCATACTGGTATCAGTGTTATTTCCGGAATAAATCAATTAGATACTGTGATAAGATAAATCTGTGATTACGTGAATCCTGAATGTTGATTTAAAAGCTGAAATAAAGGCATTTCTACGTGGTCATTAGGCGAGATGACGATGAAGAGCACTTCTTTAACGATATCTTACATGCGCGACCTGATGCCAAAAAAATTGCTTGGTGCTGAATTGCCCAATTGCTTTTGTGGTGATTAGAATTAATCAGCTCGAGTTTTAACGTTTTCTTTTCCAACAAAACAATACCGCGACCATTATCATAGGTAAAATCGTTACCGAGAAAGTCACAATTTTATTTACGGAATTTGCTAATTCAACACTTGACTTGACGATTTTGATGATGCCACGCCCTAATTATTACAGCAAGAAAAGCTTCAAAATGCAACGAATGTAATCTACTCCGATGATGACTCCATCCATAGTCGAGTATAATGGTCACATTTTTGAAACATTATTTGGTCAAGAAAGGAATGTATCACTAAAAAAAGGGAAGAAGATAAAGTCCATTAAAAGGGAATATGGCCTGTCATTTCTTATCTGATTACAAGTTTTTTATACCGACTTTCCAAAACTCTGACTCCCCGTTTTCAAATCGACGCTATTTATATTATTCAAATGACGTCATAATACCTCGAAAGAGCAATTTTTCGCGGAACACCTAGATGTCTCTCGCGGAACACCAGCTGAAAATCACTGCTCTGGAAGACCAATAAGCTAAAATATCTCGTTGAAAAAAACACTATAAACTATGATTTACCTTGTTTATTTGTTATCTGACCTCAAATGTTTTTGTAAACTGGGTGGGTATATATTACTTCAAATAAAAAGTTTAGGAACCACTGATATAGACCATGATAATTTACAAATACATTTCTGCGCTTAGTCGGATTCTTTTTTTAGTATGATATTATTTTGTGGAAAAAAACAAGTGAATTCTACGCAGAATAATCAGAACCATGTTATCAATAACGTAATACCCGTATAAATAAAACGTAAGAAATATAGACAAACCCGTGTATTTATTCTATTGCATCATTTATATAGATGTATACACATAATAACCTAACATATTAGTACCTGCAATCAACGATATAGCAATAGGAAATATATTTCTAGATTCAGACAGTTATGAACATGAACGAAGTATTACCAATAGGATTTACGGCTATATTGATACGTTACAGCAGTGGTTTTCAAAGTGAGCGTCGTAATTTTTTTTTTTTGCGGAATCTCTTTTGCGGCGCGTAGAAAAAGTAATAATACAAGCGTGAAAATGATACTAAACAATAAAAGGCTAAAAACGCAAGTATGACGTAGGCTACATTGACTTTGGATCGTTCAAGAAGTAAAGCTCCGTGATTTTTGTTGCAACTGGGAATGCGATGATACTAAATGCCGTTTGGGCTTATTAGATAACATGTTTCACTGGCCAAAATCTTGCTTCAACAATACATTGCTGCTTTTCTTCGCCGTTTTTGAACGGAATCGATGTAAAAAGAAATTTGGATTTTCTTCAATAAGGATTATCTCCTTCATTGGTAAAAAAAAAGCGTTGCGCACTCTGATCCCTTTTGCGACTTCGTATTCATGCGAATCAGGTTTTGCGACCATGGTCGTAATACGCACAAAATATCGATCTCGAGTGAGAGAGAAATGCGTGCGGCTCTCACAAATCTTACCAAGTAACAGTTGTAAAAAGACGCAAGTATTCCCATCCCATTAAATGCAATTTCACTGACTTTGAAAACTCATTGCAAAAAAGGTCCTTCATTGAAAGGTATTAAGGCGGTTTTCACGGGGAGTCGCAACTTAAGCATATTTTTCGGAGGCCGCCACAAAACAAAGAAGTTTGAGAACCACTGCGTTACAGTCGCCACTGGAAACGATATTTTAGTTTGGGGCTTGCAGGGTGTGGTTAACCAGTGCCAAATGGTATAGAATTCACATTGATACACTCGGTTAAACGTACCTGTATAACATCGTTATCGAGAAGCTAATGTAATTCTGGCTTGGAACACGAATAGCACGGTTAACTGGTTACTACCATGGTCATAGACCAGGGGTCGGCAACCCCTGGCACGCGTGCCACGGGAGGATTTCTCATGGCACGCCAAGTGATTTGAGGCAGATTCGGATATTTATTTTAGTAGTTCTACAAACATTCTACATTTAAACAAAAAATAACAATTCGACAAATACATTGAAAAAACATGCAATATTCAACCGCAAGAGACGAGAAGCTGAAATCTGTACGCGAAATCAGTGTAAATAAGCGTGTGCGGTGCGGTTTGCCACATTTTTCTACTTTCGGAAAAGCGATGGATCAGAGACCGAAATCTGTACGGGAAATCAGTGTAGATAAGCATGTGCGGTGCAGGTTTGCCAGATTTGGCTACCTTCGGAAACGCTTCGCTAATGAAACTACTCGTTCAACTACTATCGGCTTTTTATACTACTGTTGGGTTACCTTCTGCCCTTTAAAAATCGTGATATATCAAATATTATTTTATCAATTCATACTTGGGAAATTTGTACAGCTTTTCGCTAAAATCGCCCATTGTTTTTGTCAGCGGGACGTGTTATTTAGGCCGTAAACACTTTTAAGTTGGTTTTTATTCTCCCCGAATCACAAAAATTTTTTCACGACAACGATAATATTTACTTTCTTTTGGTACTCGCCCAGAATTGTGAATTCGCTGAGAATCGGCGACGCAATTTTTTTTTATGGAAAAGCAGCATATAAAATACTAAATATGGAACCGCAAACAATTTGTTGTAGGAGACCCGCGACAGATTAGAAACGCTTCTCTAGGCATTGTGAATCGCACAACTTCGTCTGCCTAGGGTACACATATAAGTTTGGGCTGCGTTGACAATAATAATGTCACTAGAATCAAATTCGCACAGTTAATTGTGTGCGGATTTTGCCTTTTTATCCATTACTTTAAATTGCCGTCAGAAATTTTCGTGCTAATATTATACGTTTCATATTACAAGGTTGGAAACGCGACCTTTTCCTGAGTCGTGGTGATATTTAAGATATTTATTTAAAATATATTCCACCAATTTTTACTGTACTAAAATAAATTTTACTTCATGAAATTTTATAGCAGACTTGGGATTTTTCTAACGGTTTCATCTTGAAAATAATCTGAGTGGCAGCATTGCGATAGAGCGGAGTCATTGTTGCAAATACAGCTCAGATTTGTCAAATTCGCAAAATGGCAAAAATATGGATCAAAACTAGATATAACCGGGAAGTTTACTACACATTTTTATGTCCGCGGATTGTCGTGGTATTTTAGGGTAGTGATTAGTGAAGCATTTATTTTGTCGACGCAACCGCAGGTTAAATTTAATACAAGTAAATTAGAATAAAGCAAGACAATATAAATATGACCGTATCGGTCATGGATTGATTACTTTGCACAGCAAAAAAATCCTTCCGCGGGACTTCGAGGCAATAAATATGTATTTTTGATTTACTGATATATACTTTAGATGTGTTTAATTGTACTATGTGGGATTTTTATTATAGATCTTGAGATTTTTCTAACAGCGACAACGAATTCGTGCGATCACAAAAAAAGTTTTGAAACTAAATACAATTACCGGTAGGCATGTTTATCTCATATTTACGTCAACAGATTGGGCGGTATTTTAGACTAGTGTAACAGCCGTTCTTTGTGACCTGGACGACACCGACTGCACACTAGATGTTTATTAACAGTTCAATAACGCGGTCTTCCAAGCCCCAGGTTTGTATCCTCAATCCAGAAAATCACACAACTCGAAGTATACAGTTGACACGGTTATCTTAATACAAACGTAAAAACAAATCAGCACAAATAAATAATCATACACAATTCGGCCTTTGGAAAGCCTACTCAAATTTATGAACACAATTATCAAACATAGTTAATTACCAATTTGAACCAAATTACCATCAAATAACTTGCAGCTTCGCAAATTAGATAGAATTACAAAGTATAACATACCGAATTTGTCTGCTATTCCAGGCTTAAATTATCATAAGTTGAACATGAAATCATTCGTCAATGAAATCCGAACAAATCAATTAATTAAACTATAACTGTAAAAACAATCACAAAGGCAATATAATGCTCATAAAATATCCTTGAACTAGGCCTATGTGGGGCAGCCATAATCTACATTATTCAATCGTCCTACTGTCAAAACAAAAAGTCAAGGTCGCTGAACAATTTTAACTTATTTACAAACTACAACGAAACGAGCGCCATTCTCTGCGCTATCTAAAGCAAATTACTGAAACTATCCCTGTCTAAGCGATACATGTCTGGGCAAGCAGTTGCCACGAAGACTCTCCCAATTGTTTTGTAATAGTGTGTGTAGAAGCACACTGTCAATCAAGGGAAATTACGGCGTCAATAATAACAAATAAATTACTACACAAGTTAAACGGACGCAATGTCCAAGTCAAATACAAAAATCAAGTGAATGCGATTCTCGATGTAACAACTAGTAATGTTTATATTTTGACGAAAGAAGACGCAACCGCGAGTTACGTTGGACACAATTATATCAATATAGAAGAAAGTTTTATAGATTCTCGTAGATGTCGTGAATTGAATATTTTACGCGACAGAAAAACCGGTATGCACTAAAAAAGTCTTCTTCCGAGCGCTTAATCGCGGAGACTGTTTCAGGAGGAAATGGAAATTTTCCATTTTTACGACCCTGCTTTTTGAAAATCCTGGTCGCGCGCCTGGCTGACTCGGTACCTCACTGAAGCCAAAGTTTTGATCATTTCAGCGTTCGCTACATGTATCCCTAACAAAAATGATGGAATAAATTTTCTTTTCTTTAGTATTGACGCGTTCACATCTTTTCTGGCTACAAAACTAATCGTGAGTGGCCTTCAAACCTAATAACTAAGTCGTGCAAAGACAGGTCGAAGGTAGAGATGCCGTATGCCGAAATCTCATGTTAGCTAATTTCCATGTACGTTATCCTAAAAAATAAATCTGTTTTACATCCTCTTACTATTCAAATCAGGTAGTTGACTATGCAAACCAAACACATAAAAATGTTTGGCACGCAGTAAATCCTATGCAGGATAATAATAACTATGCTATTAATGAAGGACGCAATATACTTATAGAAATGACACAGGATATACAGACATGCTTGTATCCGCAAAACTCAGTGTGTGCTCAATTTAATTCATTATACATAGAAATGAGTTGCCATGTTTAAGAATTAATGTAAATATCCAAAAAATGCCATTCCAACAAACAAAAAATAGATTTAATTATCTACATCCTCTCTCAAAAATTGTCTACGCCCATTTTACAAGGCGCGCCCCATCGTTTGAAAACCATTGTCCCAGTGAATAAATGCTGATACCTTTTTAATGCTAAATTACAGTCAGTTTTTTGGAGTAGAATATTAAGTTTCATGCCGACGTAGAAATGAACACGGGTCCGGTTCTAAAGACTTTGCCATATAAAACTATGAGAGCGCTTTGGTGTCTAAACTAACATCATTACTGCAAACACAAGGAAAAAAGTTCCTTCTCAGGAATGACAAAAATCTGACAAAATTTGGAACAAAGTAATGCAAATTTTAACCCGAATATTGGGCAGTAATATGACAAAAACACGATTTTATATTGCTAAAATTTATTCTTGGGCTTATTCGCTTATTAGCCAGAAAAAAAAACGATGGTTGTGCGAATCATGATATTATAAAGTATTTTGGGGGTTTTCCATAGAAAATTTCTTTTGACAGACAAACCAAAGCTGAGTTTATACTTAATATAATAAAAATAATACTCTGTCTGCAGGTTTCCCGAAAAATTACCAATAATATTTGTTGATAGATATACAACTTACAAGTATAATTCACACGATTGGAAAAAACAAATCAGTTTCAAAATGAATTTAACAAAATAAATAACAATATATGATTATGCGACACATGCTAATAAATATAGACATAAGCAGGCCTGTCCTTGGATCATGTTTTTTTGTCCCATTCCCATCCCATCCCATGGGATTCCCATTGTAATAAAATTCAATAAAAATTGTTAAATTTAGGTTTAGCGTCTAATAAATAGAACTACATGTAAGAAGAGACATGCAAAACAACTACATTTACGGACTTTGTTAACTTTATATTCATATCTATGTGTCAGCCCCTTCACGAAGTATATTGTTGAAGCTGTATAGTGTATATGTTTTGCTCTTTATACCTAACAAGAGGGCTATGCTCAAATATATGAACACGGAATCCATAATGAAATTTTTTACTACCATTTTCCCGAAAATCATACTGATTTCGTGTCCCACGTAAAATACAAATGTGTAGTGTCCCATCCCATGGGACGTTCCCATGGACAAGCCTGCCCATAAGGTAACTATCGCGATAATGCGTATCCATATTAAGTTTTTGGCCATTCGGAAGCGTTGCCACAAAATCCCAGTGAATATTTAATTATTAGATGCAAACAGCTAATTTTCAAAGAGATGCTAAAATTGTACAATATTCCGCCTAAACATCAGCTATTAAACATGTACAACGATACTTCAAACACTTTTACGAAAATTCTTCCCTGGTCTATTAAGGCATAGGTTCTCAAAGTGCTCCGTGGGAGAAACTTAGGCGCTCCGATTACTTAATAAAATACTGACTTGTCCAATTTTGTGACTGTCCAAAGAAGTAATAACACTAATAAAATTTGACATCAGTAGTGTCGAAATATGACAACGAGCGCAAATTCAAATGTGACATTATATATAAGTAAGATCGCAGAGGATAAAAAGTTATCTCTCGAGTAAAATATTCAATTCATAGCCGGTGCGAGCATTCAAAATATCTTGTCATAGTAATTTATTTGTGTTCTTCGTTACTCGAATTTTAGACGGGAAAACTTTTACGATTATTTAATAAATGAAAAAACACTATTTGAAAATTGCACGAAATACGTCCCAAACTGCCAACTATAAGTAGACCGGAATCTTATTTTGAAGTTAATCAAATTTGATTTGTTTTTTCGGCACACAAAATTATTTTAAAGATATCGACAAAATACGAACGATTGTAATTTAAAATATTGCAAAAAAAAAATGTTCGATATATTTTGCATTAATTAACTTATATATCGTCACATACAGAGAAAAAGTCGTATTGGGCTCCATCGGTAGTTTCAAAATAGACAAAAGGTACATCGCGCGAACAATTTACTGTGTTTCCATTTCAGTTCCTATATGGTATACATTTTGAAGAAATCCTAACATAACACAAATTTACAATGTCTGAAAAGCGTTTTCAATCTGCTGTGAGACTGCTAGAACAAAACTTATGGTGATATCTTCCGTTTTAGATTTTAGTTTTAATATTTTATATTGCCGGTTTTCAATTAAGAAATTGGGTTGCAAATTCACCTGGTATTAAGCCTATTAAAATGTTTAGCATTTAAATTAAGTAAAGTAATTTTAACTTATTTAGGAATAGTAATAGATACCAATTTTAAAATTGATTGTGGGGATCCGTGAATAGTGGTGATGAATGTAAATTAGAAAGATTCAAAAGATTTTAATAACATACTTGCTCTTTAGACTCGAGGCAGCCACGTCTCTCAGTGATGCATAATCGGACGAATAACCCCGCATGTCTTTTTATATTTAATGATGAATTGTCTTTCCCTCTTTCAAGAAGTGTTTCAGAAAGCTGAAATTTATTTGAGATAATGAAATGTAGGTAAATTTTGTATGATATTGATTTGAATTATATATAGATGTTCGAACTACGTCATTATTAAGTTTTGAGTTTATAAGTTACAGAAAATGTAATTTGACAGGAGCACAGAGAAACTATGCTTATACTTTAAAGTTTAGATACATAAAAATGAAAATATTAATTTTCAGTTCATTAACAAATTATTCACAGATTTTCCCCTAAATTTATAAATATTACTTTGGAATGATTTGTCAGCGTATAATATTGCAACACATCATATAAAATATATTTGTATTCATGAAGAGCACGTTGAAAATACGGCTACATATTCAAGAATTGAAATATTTGAAATAAGGCGGTAAGATAAAATTTTTCCTTTACGCCCCTCAAAAAATCAATAAATATTACTTATTTTGAATGATCTGTCAGTGTGCTATGTTGTATCTCATTATCTAAATCTTAAATAGTTAATAGTTTATTAGTGTGTTATATTTTACCTTCAAGTTCTCTATAGTCTTTCCCTCCCAGCAACTTCCTGAAAATATAGGTCAATAAATAACTTCAGCCACAGACATTGTAGACATATATATATATAAATAGGAACAGGACAGATTATTACTACGGAATAAACGATAAGGAAATAAGAATTATATTTCCAGATTCGAAAACTTATGAACATGGGACGGTATGATTACTGAGACTACTAGCAACGGATATATAGGCTGACTATAGTAGATTTACAATTTGGTGGGATCTCATGTATATAGTGATCTTTAAACTGGTTATCGAACAGCGACATCCAAGTTTCTAATATCTAATTAAAAAAGTAAGAATTCCAGAGATTTGAAACTACTATATCTTATATTGACGGTGTGTGCCGTATAAACGATTCAACTAACACCATTCAGTAGAGATTATAAACGAGAGTTTATATGAATTAAGCTTTTCACACGTGATTAGGCATAACACGACGTGACCTGCACCAACAATAGGGAAAATATGACATATATTTCAATGTCTCTAAATTTAAACAGTCATGAACATATGAATACTTAGCACTTTTACCAAGGGGATATGGACCAAAAAAAGTTTACACTTGGTTGAATATAATTTACACAGTATCGTTTTTGAAAATTTTAGTTGGGATACGAGTTCTTTAAGGTGTAAGATTAACGGCTATCTTAATACACTTAGTATGACTCACTCTTATAATATCATTATTGGAAATTTGGGGCGATTTCAGTTTGAAGTATAGTTGGGAACATCAATGACATGGTTATCAACTGTTTACTACCAGAGCGTGCAGGTCACGATGAGCTACAGTTAAATTTAAGAAATTAGTCTTGATTACCATTACCATTTGTGGCAAAAACGCTCATCAGATTAATAAAAAAAGGCCAGGACTACGATTTCAACAAATTAGGCATATTAGTGTGTATATGGGCACCCTATGATAAACAACAAGGTAAACAATAAGTTTTAATATTTGCATGGTTATTAAGTTGGGGTTGTGTTTAAACCGAATTGCACTCAACGAGGCATAGTTCAAATCCTTTCAGCATCTCTGCAGATAATCAGTAATCAGTAATTTATTTCTTCACCAAGCTGAAAGTACGAATTTTACATACACAAATATAGAAAATATAAAAGACCGCATTCCAGGGTGAAAGGAGACGCCGAAAACCAATTCTGGTTATCGAGCGGCGGCACCCACGGGGAAGTCTAACAAAAACGTGATAAATATAATTAAATCGAACAAAATATATTACTTAATAAATAAATAAAGAAACGCAATCGATGCGTCAAGGCGACCCGGTAAAAACCAAGCAATCGCCGTTTAAAAATAAGAAAATCGACTCCATGCACCACAGTCTAGGTAACCATGGAAATTATTAAGTGAACCAAACAGACTTGCAGTGTGGTCATGGCAGGTAAATAGTTCGGCTACAACACAAGTCGATTGTGTGCATATAAGTGTTCAGATTGAAATAAAACTGGATGTTAAGAGTACACAAATTGTAAAAGTATAGAATACCGTACCAATCAAGTATGCAATTAACAAAATATTGACACTTTGAGGCAGAAACAAGCTAGTAGTGTGAAAGCTAAAATGTTGACCTGGACTAACAAGTGTTTTGATGCTGGAGTCAAAGATTCACATACGGGAATTGTATAGACATGAGGAAAATATACATCGAAATATTCAGCAGTATTAATACAACACAATGAAGTGAGTATCATACCATAGAAGTAGACTAGGAAAATTTAAAAAAAAAAAATTAAGTTAATCAAAAGGATAAAAACAATTGACCTGGATCACTGTTACCGAGGCATTATAAATAGTAAAAACAAATACAACATTAGGCTTGACTGCCCATAATGAAAGTAATCAGAAGGATGCCAATTAAGTTTGGATCCCAGTTGAGGCATGTAAAATGGCATGGTAACAATAAGTGTATTTATGGGCATTGGACTGTAGGCATGAATTTGTCATTGGCAGTTAACAGAATAGATATCAAGAAATTACACACTAAATAGGAGACCAAGATCATTGAGGAGCGGGCTCAATAGTAGGGCAAAAAGCCTGCAATATTTTTTTGTTATATAATTTTAGTAATATAATTTTTGGCTTTACCTCAACCCACAATGTGTTGGTGACAGAAACACTTAGATATACACTGCTGGATTAACTTATAGTATCACTTTAAAAAAATTCACTGTTTGTAGTAATCACAACGTGACGCCCTATTGCGATGAAACGCCTTTTATTTATGCTGACCCAATGAACTTTACCTAAACTGACATTACAAGATAGTACTTGGTCTTTCGGTTTGGACGATTAAACGAAACAACAGCAGATGGGACAACACAGCAGTTAGCCCCTGAACGTGCAGCGCTATACTGACTACGCCATTAATCACCGGATATTGCTACAGTTAATTTGTAGTACAGAATAGTTAATTTCGCGATTATACTCAAAATATTAAAAGTAATAATTTGTCTGTCGATTTCCCGAAAAATACAACATTATTTATTTATAGACATGTAAATTGAAAGATTTCAAATGATATGATTACATACTTGCTCTTCAGACTTGATAGGCCTCCATCTCACTCAGAGATGAAAATCTGACACTTGACGAATTTCTTTTGGTGCAATGATAAATTGTTCTGTCGACTTTCAAGCAGTGTTTTAAAACGCTGAAAATCAATATATAGATCGTGATTTGCCAATTGTAAATTTGAATTAAACTAAATTTCGTTGAGCCAACTATGCCATTTTCAGGTAGTTAATTCCAACAAATGTTATTTGACAGAGACACTACAAAGCTATGCTTATGCTAAAGATACAAAAAACCAACTATGTTATTCAATTGAGGTCATTTTCAACTATGTCGCTGATTTCACCAAAATTACATCCTTCAGTTAAAATGATATGTTAGTGTATCATATTGTACCTCATTTTGTATTGTTAAAGTGAGACTCTTTTCTGAATATTTTCTTCTAAAAATATACGTAAGTTTTAATAAAATACGTAACGGGTAAATTTCGACATTTAATTTCATAAAATTTAAAATTTAGAAAATTTAGACGAATAGACGAATAAAATTTATTCAGCGATTGACATTAAATTTCAAATATAAACTCTATAACATATCAGGTGTAGTCTTCAAACTGCACAAATTGCAAATATTACAATAACAATAAAATACTCAATGAATTTATTTAACTCTTTCATGGAGTATATGACTAATTAATTACCTCTGATCAGTAATTTGAAGCATTATCACATTGTTCACGGTAGAGATCGCAAACTGGGGATCGCTATCCAGCAGGGAAGCGCGCAACGAATTTTAGGGGTCGCAAAGAGTACACCAATTTGATACAAGGTACTATATTTATAGTACTTTTTTGGACTCTGCTTCGAAACACAATTATTAAAACTTGTGCAAAATCTAAATCTTACAATTTCGATAGAATGCACAGGATCAAAAAAGCGGCATAACAATGTTCGGACCTCCTGAGGTATGCGCACCAAGATGGCGCACAACCTGAACTCAGGTCGTGTACCTGGTTAGGGTTCAGGTTATGCGACATTTTGGTGCGCATACATCAGGAGCACCCAATGTTGGCTCGCATCGAACTATTTAGCATTTTAAACCCAGTAGTATCTGACTTTTTTGAAATTTTGAATCGAAATACAATTAAACTTGTGAAAATATAAATCTTACAATTTCGAGAGAAAACACATGATCAGATAAGTGGCATAACAATGCTGACTCTGATCGCAAGACCAGAGACGCGGTGCGCTCGCATCGAATTTGTTAGCATTTTGAACAAAAACAGTGGTATACAGGAATCAATAGGCGTCGGAAGTCAAATAAAATGTTCAAATAATATTTACTTGTAATATTCCTCGTCCGTTCGTTCGTGTCTTTGAATCTTTAACCTTCAATATTTCTTCATCTGAAAAAAGTTAAGATATTAATAAATAAACTGTCGCAGAAATGTAGCTAGCATAATCAATGGACAGTGGGACTGAATCTATCGGATCTTTTGCACAAAGCTCCCGCCACGTTTTAAAATGACATATTAGTAATTATCCATTTGGGGTTAGGAATGATTTAAAAATTTGAATTTCCAGTGCAATCTGCATTCCTAACCTAAACTGGATAATTACTAATTCTCTTATTTTGAACGTTCGTAGGGTCTTTGTACAAAGATCCAATCCATACACAATAATATATTAAAGTAAAAAGGCTATGGCGAATCTCTATTAAACCATGGATTTTGCGCTGCATTTGCGAAAGTTTTGAAAGTAATGCATTACATTCATGTTAAGCGTACCATGTTGAATGCAGCTTACGTAGTTACGTAGATCAATGTGTTACGTTTGAGTTTCTTCATGATAAGCTTATGTATTGTCATATAGGTTTTAAGTTTGGCCTATTTGTGAGAAAACGATGGAACCCGCTGTTAGTGAGTTGGATGCAGAAGAGAATCATCCATCAATCTAGACTTCTGTATTAGTTAATAAGTCCAATTCGTATAGGCCCGAAAACCTCTAATTTACCACTTATACAATAGTAAATTGAAAGCAATATAATAGCAATGAAAACAATGGGTATAAAGAACATTTAGCTCACCTGAATATTGTTTCAAACTCGCTGTCCTAACCCAACAGTCAGCCTATCCATACATCCTACACAAAATCAAATCTTATCTTATCACGAACATTTGTGACTGACTGAAAGCGATGTCGCTTGTGGCTTCCCGCGCAAAAATATCTGACGAAAAAAGCTATCTGATTGTTGGTAATCAAATGTTTTTACCTGATTACTTTAATTACTCCAGGTTGTCGTTACGATCCGATCACGCTTCTGACGCATGATCTCAACGATGCAGAATGCAAATGGCGGTTGGATTTGCTTTATTCATAGTATAATACCTAGTTCACAGTAATATTCTCAGGATCTTTTGTACCAAACACCGCCCCAAAACAACACCCCGCCAACGCTCGAATTAAATAAAAATAGTACTTATTCAGTTAAGGTGAGGGATGCAGATTCAGCCGGAAATTCAAATTTTCGAATCGTTCTAACCCAAAACCCTAACTGCATAATTACTCATTTTTTATTTTAAAACTTGACAGGGGTGTTTAGCTCAGATCACACATTTTTGCATCAGTGACGGGAGCTTAGTACAAA
Source organism: Styela clava (assembly GCF_964204865.1). NCBI lineage: Eukaryota > Metazoa > Chordata > Ascidiacea > Stolidobranchia > Styelidae > Styela > Styela clava. The sequence continues at coordinate 16,528,107 of NC_135258.1, read as the reverse complement.
GAATCCAGCAATTCCATTACATTTGTCTGTTTACATTTGTCGAGTAAACGCGCACGTGAATGCCATCAAAAATGTAACCGTCCTACAACTCAATGAAAGAATAACGGCGTGTACAGGTTCAGCGTTATATCAATGCATTCTCTGCATTGGCGTACAAATCTTAGCTCATTAACTGGCGCAGCCAAGAATACTTTTGAGTTTTCTTACTATAACGTGCGGGCGATGTCATTAAAAGGGAGGTCATAATGTGACGTTGTTTCGATGCCTACTATATAGTAATTTCTTCGCCCAAACCAAACGGCGGAGACATAACATCAGCAACAGGATTAATCACGGTTCTATGTAAATAATTGACTGCTCAAGACAAGAGCATACCGACGACAACAACTGATGATATATAGATCAACTATTCGAGACCATTCAAATATTTGGTGTTATGGAGCTCGTGAAGAGGTGGACTGTTATTGACGTAGCCCCACAATAAGAACGTAACAAAAACAAATTGCTACTTAGCGATCAATATTGATGGGTGAATTGAAATTACCCTATTTAATACCTCGGATGTATTTGCTGCTGCTTAAATTTTATTAATGCCATTTTGAGTAGACGAATAGATCGCGGAGACCTTAGGTCCGTTTGAAGCACTTTGAGTCTGTCTCTAGATTAGACCTCTTGGTAAAGAACGATCATGATACATGTATGTAAGGCCGTAAAGAACAATCCTGAGATTACAACACCCAGGGGAAGGGTATACACGTATTATAATGTATTTAGTATCTATGTCAGCCAGTGCACTGCAGCTGACTACGTTTGCGTTGAGTGGCGCATCGTGCTAAGCCCTAGGAATGCGCTTGATTTCTAACCTAAGATTACCCCGCTTAGATTCGCAGGTTCAAATCCCGTAGGGAATAATTTAGTACCAGAGGATTGCTGGCGGCTTCCTCCCGCCACCCCTACCCCAAGCCACAGAACACTTGCACTTTTTAGGTCGCTTCGCGGAACATCAAAAATGAAATTGATAAAGAAAAATGATGCAATGCAGCGAGTTGCTAAATGCGCCGCGAATACCTAAAATATGATTGGATATTTTTGTTTTGTTTTTTAATTTAAATGCTGGGTATATGAATTAATAAATTATTTCACCTTTCTATGTCGATTACTTTTCATTGCGTAGTGTGTGCCTTTAATGTTACGTAACAATGGAGTACTTTTATTTATCTGCTCAATCTATTATTATTTATCCACTGAATCGAGTTTAGCAAACATAAGTAATTTTTCCCGCATTTTAAAGTGTAACCAGGCAGAGGTGGGGGAAGAAAAGTCGACCTTTTGCCATTATCCTTTAGGCATGCATGTTTACCTACAGCAAAACCAAAGCTGTAAACTTGATATTGAACTTGACAATCAAAAAGCTAGGCCGACGGTTAACGAAAATGTCACCACCCGCAAAAAATTTGTCAGCTTTAGGCCGACGGTGACGCGATATTCAACAGTCGTTAGTTGGGCGACAACTTTACGATGACGTGATTGACATGGCGACCAATTTAGCCCTAAGCGAACGCCATATAAAAAAGATGTTTTCTTGTAGGCTTTCCCACTACCGGAGGAAAAAATCTCATTATGTATAATTTTTGCAGCCATAGATTAAACATTTACATAAAGTCATCAGCTCCACGAAACTAGGGCTCAACGTCTCAACTTCATAACTTTGGCCGCGAGTAGGGCTAGCCTAAATTTTACTGGTTGGCAAAATTGGCCCGACTTCGCTCAGTTGGATGATTCGTGTCAACCATAACATCGACTGATGGATTTCATTAATCATTTTGCACAATTTCATTGATCATTTGAAGGCTCTTTCCCAACTTTTCAAGCTAAGGAAGAACGCAAGAGAATCGATTCCGGCTCATTACAAGTTGAAGCAGTGAGAAAAGCTTACTTGTGCTTTTATGGGTTTCGCTTTGGGTAGGATCTTCATATAAGCGCGACTGGACTGAGGTCTGAACTCTGGATCTCCAGTTGGATAAAGTATATTTAATACACTGACTTGTAAAGATCCATTTGTACACTCAGTGTCCAATGAAAGGATGAGCTGAAAAAGCCTAACTTGGTAACATCACGCGCACTCACTCAGAAATACAGGAGACCGATATCTGAGCAAAGTTACAGGCCAACACACTAAACTGCCAGGAAAGACTATAAAAATACATGATATACTCGACATAGTCGACCACATGTTGGAAGTACAGTAAGTTGGTCTCGCGCAATCCAACTCGTAATCCATTTAGAATCGCCAATATTATAAAACTTACGACACTTGCATAAATATAATTTTGTGTCTCCAGTATTAGATTTCTATATGTAGCCTACTATTCAAACAACTGAACTATCGCACTATTGGATTCCTCGGGCCCCTTAAATGTTCCACTGGGATTATGCTTCACCAAAAAAAAAAAAAATTCAAAACCACTGGGTTGCATCAATAAATGATTCCATGTTTGATAACTTGACTAACTGGACAGCATAACCGATTTTCAATCGCATAACCCACACGAACTGGCAAAAGGGCGTGGTACTCAGGTTTGATTACGCAGTCATTTCGGCTTTCATCACCCCCACCGGATTGTGTGTGGAAATGCTTTTTATTAAATTTTACAATTTATTTTTTTTTTGGAACTTCATCGCTTTTGGCAGAATCCAAAAATCAAAAATACCTTAGAAGAGTGAGTAATTTGATACATAACATTATCACATTGCACCAAAACTTGTAGGGTCACATTTTTGCCAGTACAGCCATAGACCACTTGTAACACTATCACCCTTGTGTGGTGCATACCATATATGTACACACCCTTTAAACTTGACCATTTCCCCGTTTTATAGTATATATGTGGTATCATCACTCAATGGTATTGTACTTACATCCAAATTCTTAAACTTATTACTATATTTACATGCAGTGTGTTTCATGTTGTGTTGTGTCTGTATTTATATAGATGTTGTTTTGTTATACAAACTCCTTTGTACACACAGTTTTGGATACTCCACCCTTACCTCTGTTACCAAACCCACCACCCTCCTTGCACAACTGTCTGTATAAAGGACCATATTATACGTATTTGATGTACCGTAATATAATTCATACATATCAAAAAGGGGGTATGACGCACATTCGTGTTTTAGGCCAGTATGATCTTGTGCATACATACCGTATTCAGTATTTATAATTACTAATTCTTTTATATTGCTTTTACGAGACGAATAAACATACATACATACACCGGACCAATATGTGGATCCTATCCCTTTCTTACAAACTTTTAGTAATAATACACAATAAACATATATAACCGCACGAACAAACGCAGCATGTTAATTACCGAATTTGCCTCGACGAAAATCTGCCTATAAGAAATATTTTGACGGCGGTGTCCTCGTCAGTCACCGTAGCGCAGGGGTAGCGACTAGGTGCCGCTGAGCGTAAGTCTTTGGAGGATGAATTGATAGTAAGCCCCAAAACAGCCAAATATCAATGAATAGCTCTAGAATAGAGCAAAATAGTATTGAAAAAGACGTTCTTACCACTTTGTGTCTAACGTTAAATGACATGAAATCGTTTGTTTCAAAATTTCGGATCTTAGGGCAAAAAATAAACACACTCGCTACCACTCAAAATTAAAAAAAAAAAGATTGCGCAAGAAATTCCAATTTTCAAATTATTCCCCTAACACTAACTAGATAAATTTCAATTTTTAAACGATGCGGACCATTTGCGTGTAAAGCGAACGTGATGACCACTACACTACAGAAACGCATACGCCGGAGGGTCATATTAAAATGAACAATACTCTTGGGAGACTTCTATATAGGGAAACGTATACACCCGTGGTCGTGAAATCGGCTTGAAACCGACCCTGATGTCTTTCCGTAGTGTAGTGGTCATCGCGTTTGCAAACGGTCCTTCCAAAGTGAGAAACATGTTTTCCTGTTAACATTTCGCTCTAGCCTAAAATCTTTGACGGATATCGTTCATCGCCGTAAGAAATGGTGCATATTATGAACTTAGGTATCCTTTTTAAAGTATAAATTAACCCTTCGTGGTAGATTTTTACTTCCTCCTAATATCTCGAAATACTTTTAAGATGAAATGAATATTTGCTCGAACAATCGATAATAACCGAATGTATTTTTATCATAATTATCACATAATTATTTAGAAAAATGGGTTGAAATGCTGAAATGAATCAGTTGTTAAAAACATCTCAAATACAATGAGTAATTAAAGTTTAACTTCAGTGGGAAGTATTGCGGTAAACTTATAAATGAAAATAGTTGTCAAATCACCGACTTTTTTTTTAATTCTAGATAAGTAATTTTATCCGTTGCTAAAACGTGGTGATAATGAAGATAGACATTTCAAATGTCAAGTTGCTCAATTTAAAGCGTAAAAGTGTGAAATCGAGTAATATATGAACCGATTAAAATGAACAGGAGACGGATTAAAATATGCAGTGGATCTTGAGAAGACTTCGAAATTTTTTAAAAACCCAAATAACACGCATATGTAGTTACCACACACCCTGCTTCTATACACGGCTGTTGTGAATTAAGTATTTTAGGTTCGAAACCTGCTTGGTCTAGCAGTATATTCCTACCAAGCCGCAAGTTTCAGATTTTTACGTAAGAGTTACAGTTTCCGTGAAGCCTCGTTCTGAGTGGAAATACGAAACACCGTGAGAAAATGACCGCGGAGACTTATCATAACTACATTCTCATTCGTCACATATACAAATCGTTACGTTGTAAACGATCCATCCAACGTGAATCTAGACCGCTAGGGTTGATATCTAACTTTTAAGTGTTTCTTCTTTCATGTCATTTATTTTGCCGTCATATCCATTGTGCAAGGCTGGCTGCATTCTGCGTTATTGGACACGTTAGTGGACATAACGATCGTTTTGTTATTATGTTGTTGTTGTACTTGTTCTTTGTAGCAGAAAAAAACTCTTTGATTACTGGACTAATCAATTTGAAACTAAACTTTTCGCTAGAACGCTATTACTTTTATTTATTTCAAGTATCCCGGTGTGCTGTATGGGATTCGTTTCTTCGTGTGATATGACGTCATCACAATTTTGCCACTATGTTGCGCTATGTGCTCATAAATTTGAGCATAACTCTCTTGTTTATCGCCATTTGATTGTTCACAGCGTACTCAATTATAAATTTTTACCCACTGTCTAATGAACACAATTGCTACGACACCGTCACTCCCACCACTTCAAGGCAAACCATATGCTTATTTTGTCTCATATTCTTTTGAATGATGTATAGGACTGAAACAAGTGCAGGAACGAAACATTTAGGTAACTTGCAAACAGCTGTGAAGATTATATCTCATATTCGGTAAACGAAGGTTTAGAATTCGAAGTTTTATAAGATTTTCATATTCAGCAAACGAATAATTCAAATTTTACAATTGCGGTAAATTTTGAATTCGACAAACAAACATTTCAAAATCTAAGTTTTGTGATGAAGTTTTTATTTTGTGTTGCAGTCCTAACCAATTACAATTCTTATTTCTACGCCGTGATTATCTTGTTAAAACGTGTAAAAACAATAAAAAAAACCGTCAAAAAGCACTAGAAACCTTGCTAAAAAGTGCAAAAATGTATCAGAAGTTCGCTCAACTTCATTAGTCTCTTGTAACTTTGCTCAGAGATCATTGTTCTATATTTTTGAGTGATGCGCGTAACTTTGCTTTCAGTAAATTTGCTAATACAAACACACACACTTTGCTCTGATTGCATATAGAAGGAATGCACAAACTTCATGTGCGGCGAGCACCCTAATCATCATACACGAGTAGCAGACGTAAATTAACTCTTCGCTATATTTATCTCGGGAACTGAATGCCAAGCCCTGTATTATCCCCAAGATTAACAACTGAATAAAAAAAAAATATGGCTATGTATACTGATTTATATTCTTCGAGTAAAGTTGTAAATTGATGATGTTTTAGCATTTTTTGATATAATTCGTACACTTTACCACAATTTTCACATTACTTGAATTTCGAATACAATTTATTGGAATGGTCGTGATCACAAATGTACTGATTGACTCGACATGGTTTGCAATACGCTAATCATTGTTATCAGATTTCCTATTTCCAGAGGTAAATAGTATCTTGTGCTACTATAATAGAAACCAGTCGAACTTTACATATATTATTGCGATTTTGAGGAAAATTCATAACATGCACTGCGATTAAAACTTCAGCTTTCTCCTCTTATGGAATTAGTTTGAAACGAGCACGCCAAAACCTGACAAAAATAGCACGTGGTGACTCAGTATTCTAAATATCAAAATTATGTTGAAACCAATGCACCCATCGAAAATATTCATAACGGTCGGTTGTAAAATAGCAAATATGCAATTTATATATATGTGATCCTATTTTATCGATTTGATCGACAACACGGGGTTATTTACGCTGGGCGACGGTAATATTTGGGCCACATTTTGCTGTCGCACAAATAGTTTGGACTTTATTTTCTTTAGGAGCAAAAAGTGTGAAACTTTTTGTGATTCTGGTTCTTGTCGACAGTTTCTAGGCCCAGCTATCTATCTTGTAGTTGTTTTTGCTAAGTTGGGGCTACAAATATATATCATGATTTCTCTTTTTAGACTCGGTTATCTTTTGACAAGATTTTGAGGATTAACAGGAAATTTTTTTCGCTATCGTATTGTATTCCAATAATTCGCTGGAAACATATCTGAAACTTGGAGTACTGTTATGGTAAATTTCACCCTAATTGTGCAAACTTGCAGACTGGACCTATTACGTCATATATAATTTCAGGAACAAATACTACGGGACTCACTTGGCTATTCCCCGACCTTGTAATAGAACTAAGGAAAAAAAGAATACAATTATGGCCTAATCCTAACCTGGTACACATACTACGTACCGGTGTCCGCCATCTTGGTTCACATATTTCTGGAGCGCCAAACATTCATACCGGTACATTATTATATTTTCCCAAACCAAATCAACAAAATCATTTTTTTGCTGAAGATGCATTTTAGATCAAATAACGTTAGCGTGGTTTTCCTAATCGCAGATGTGGTGAATTACGATGTTAACAAGGAAACAGACAAAAAACAAAGCGCTTTGCTTCCATTTTGAGGGTTTAATAAATGAAAGACGTTAAAGCGGTTCAATAAATGATTGAAGAAATATGTGCTTCATTGTACAGTATATAAGATAATTCGGAGTCATTCAAAAACATGTGGAAGGAAAGATGGTATTTGGAGAATGAAGAATTCGGTGAGAATAAAACTAGTAAATATCGCAAGAAAAATCATATGGTTGATCTGAAAAAAGAAGTTGTTCAGCAAATATCGGAAAAAAGACATATTGGCCAAATATCCACAAACCGTTGGTATGATTGGAAAGTTATTTATCAGCCAAACCCCTCTTGTGCACTATAAAAGTTTATCTATTACCATTCATGAATATAAGTGATATAGCATTGTAAGCTGGCCTCTAAGTGAGTGTTGATTCTGAGTATGCCAACAAAACTACAATCGAAATCGGTGCGAGCCTGGTAAAATATGTTGGTGATCGACAAGGAATGTCTTTTTTTAACATCTGTATCTAATTCTCAAACTCAAAATTTATGTACCTATACATGTACCTTATGCTTTATGAGGAAGTGAATAAGCGATTGGTGTGAAACTAAAAGTAAATGAGAAATAAATTTACTCTTACATTCTCTCTTAAAGATACTCAGGTTATTTTCTAATATGTAATATCGCCCCTCTTTTCTAAGTTTCTGATAATGCATCTTTCAATTGGTTTTTAAATTCTTTAAAATTTCGGCACGAAACACGCGCACCAATTTTTGATCTACATAATGATTTTCCCTTATCTTAAAAATGAAACTGGATTCTGAAACCATGCCCATTTTGGCAAATGAATATAGGTTATTTTTATTTATTTTGTAAAAATTGTTCGAAATACCTTCATAACGTTTCTGGACTTTGAATCGCTGACAACGAAATACTAGAAAAAGTGTGGTGCGTGATATATAGCGGTCATCGTGATATTTATTCTCGATTACTGTGTACTTTTACTAGGATTTTTCCGCATTGTTGTAAACACATAATATTAATTACATTAACTGGCGTAACTATTTTTCGATTATTAAATAAGCAAATCAGTTAATGGCCTATACACTGTGGAGTGTGGACTAATTTGGACGCATCCCACTCAGATATATATATTGCCTGAAATTGAAATTCAGATTAAAAAGATCTACTTAGCTCTTGAAATTTTTCTAACGAACTGGAACTCTGGCATATTTAAAAGCTCATGTTATTCTTTTAGCGACAGCATTCCTAATTAAACAAATGGGGTACAATTTGTTGCTGAGACTTGTGGCAACGCAGGAATTAGGACACGTCTATGTACGGAAAGTCTGAATTGCTCCTGACGATGCCGAGTTATTTCGTTTTCCACCCCCGTTCCCTCTGTTCTCCCGTTTTAAATATATAATTATGCAACTTACGGTCATCAGAACACGAAATATTGCATTTATTAGGAAAAGTTTCTGGTAATGGTAAAAGTTTTCTGGAAATGGTAACTATATTTGAAAGAATATATTTTATTTCAAAGAACGGGTAATTATTCAGGTGATGGTTCGATTTAATGGTGGGAGGTACCAAAATACAACGTGTAGTTTTAACTTGCTCATATAAATACTTTCAATTGTTAATACAATAAATTATCGCAAAACAACTTAATAATTATGGCGATTTCAAGACCCTCAACATCATGAATCGATATTTTCTAGTTCTTTTGCCTAAAAGTGATGTAAAGCACGTGTAATGCACTTATTATAGACAAATACATTTGAATACAACAAAAAACGACATCGAACGCACAAAATTGAGATAATCGATGAAACCCTATAGTAACTTCGATATGCGATAATTAGTTTTCTAACCCCATTTATTTGCGAATTTAATGCTTCTCTGAAATACCAAGTGATTGGTATTGACATCATTGGTTCTCATCAAATAGATCAAAAGTGATGGCCGAAAAAAACGATACGAAAAACGATAATCCAATTTATGAAATTATGGAAATTTTGTCATGTGGTATTCAAAACTCCACTATGAACAACTTTCAAAATATCGCTATTAGATCTCTTTTCAGGTTACACTTTGACCTCAATAAAATAGTCTATTCTATTTTTGAAATTGCAATTACTTCGCAAAATATAATTTTGTAGACGATGAGATTTTAGTTCTGAACAATTCCTGAACAATACTTTTCAGTATGTATACTGTCAATTTATTATTTTTCCATGTGTGTCATCTATTACGAGTATAAAAATAATTAAATGAGTAGTCTCATATTTTCATGTGCATGGTCTAATATCGTCTGTTACACGAGAAACTCATTTGTGATTAGGCAACCGAGAGCACTTCAGTTCGAAAGCGCAGTCGGAGTCAGATGTCGTTACGCACGACGAAACTTGATACGAAAGTATATTCGGGGTTTCGGGAACAAACGAACATTTTACAGGGAACTAATCCGTGCCAAACTTGGCAAGAAGGTCTGTCACGATGTCTACAAAACCCACAAAAATGATCAGGCCAAAGGAGGAGGTTTATTTTTTGCAAAATCGGGTTTTTGGGTCTCGGATGCGAGTACCCGTCAATCTAGTCACACTCGAGTGATTTCAATGTTTACAGGTCATTGAGCTCTGTTTCCGGGCAGAGCGTTTTGCAGACTATATTTTTACAAATATATTCAACAGGTGGGCAGTGGCTTACAAGCAAAGCATTTAGGGGAAGCGTGAACGTTTTTAATGATGGACTATGATTAAATAGCCAGCTCGCGGTGTCGACCATATCCAATGATGTTCCTCATTCCCGCAAATAGGCTAAATAACGTAGTCCCACGAAATTGGGCGACGACGATTGGGCACCAACTCTATCAATATTTGTCATTTGACTCATTTATCAAGCTAAAACATGCGAAAATCACAAAAAAAAAACTCACTAAAACGTGCCAAAGTCTTTCTCTATACCTACATTTGGTGTAAGATTCAAAACTCTTCATAACTGAGAAAGTGCCTCCGCACGTGTTTTTAAAAACATTGCTTCCTAAAAGCAGTATGCCAGGAAGTCGCAATTAGTTTGGTTGTCGCACCTGTTTTCTCTCAGGTTTGCTATCGATTTTGCTTCAAACTTGGAGTATGGTATAGTTATCCATTATTGCCGAAACCGGAAAGATATGGCAGAAATTGTCATTTAAATTTGTAACGAAATTTATATAAGCCTATCCTTTGAGAATCTCAATATTAGAATGAGTAAACATTGTTTGAATATGAATTGTCATTTCTGTTGAAAGCTACAATTTTAGGCATTTACCACGAATGACTAACTTTTAATTCATTTGTAATTGATACCTACATTTTAAGTAATTTACGTCAATGCGGTGAACTGCCCAGTAGTTCATTATTTCTTCACCATACTTAAAATACGCTAAACAATCTTGTAGCTTTGGCAACGTAGGCCCGGATATGAGATAGCAAAATATGTGAGTGTTATCGGAAGAAGTAAACGACTAGTTTGAAGAGAAAGGTGTGAGAAAAGTGAGGGCACACGATGCACCTACCGTTGAATGGTTACGTCCTTTATTATCGGCTTATAAAATGTAGAAATACTGTCTATATTAGTATTTATATATATATATATATACAAATATAACTTTCTCATTCCTTACGCAATTGGATAAAGTACAGAAATAATATTCATATATATGAGAAACTTGGTAAAAACATACTACATAGAATGTGGATTCATCGAAAACTGCCTCGATGTAATACACTCTGATGTGTTGCTCATATTCGAAAACAATCTACCGGTACATCATCAAAAAGGTAGGAAATACATATTTAAATCAACCCAAACTACTTTTTTATACAAATAAAAAACAGAGTTAGTTTATTGTTTACCTTTTCATGCCCACAGTGTTGCATCTACAAATCATGCTCAGATATGTCGACAGCAGGACATCTCGATGAAAGGAAGAAGTTTGCTTTCACTAGCAGACTATACTAGAGAAGATCGTCTTCATTTATTGAGCAGTGCTGCTGACCTAAAGTTAAGGATGAAGCAACTGAACAAAAGGTATTACAAATCTTTCCCAATGTCTTCCTTTGTCGTGGAAGATTGAGAAGGGTAGGAATAGGGTAGGGTTTCTGTGTTTATCCTGGGAATCGAAAAGATGATAAGACAGCTCAGTCATATATATATGATGAACTCTTTGAATGAAGCTTTTTTGAATCCCTCTCGATCATACTCTAGGTCGATTTCATTGTAGCATATAGTTCTAGAATCTAGATGATGAAGGAAGCAATAACCGACTAGCTGTTACGTGATCCAGGAAAACTTTCATAAGTACACTTAAGCATCGACATCGCCTTTATAAATGTTATAAATAGCGGGGCCACAATTTATGCATTATGGTTTTTATAAATCTATTCAATTTGGTATACGCCCATGTATGCAAAAGTATATTAGCGCAAAATAGCAATTAATGTTTGTGAAGCTAGTTATTCATTGCAAAGAAATATGACAGGTACGCGGATTGGGAAAGCTTTGAATTATGTACAAACTAAAATACTCTCAGAATCTAACGGTAATAGGCTCGGGCTCCGGGCATTGTCGTTGTTATGACAGATGCTAGACATCAGGATAGCATTGATGAACCACTTCAAAAATTATGGGACTTGAACATAACCGTGAGTTAGTTTTCTCTTCATTTTCTATTCTTCAAAAATGATTGGCTTTCGAAAAAATGGTTAATAATTTTAACTTTCGATCTATGTTTCTTATACGTATGCTGTTTGGTTGAAAAAGAAATTGGAATGAATTTGTTAGGAGGACATTCTTGCGTCATACCATATGAAGACGTTCGGAGCAACGCTAATGGAGGGTCGGTAATTAATTAGAAGCAAGCTTTCGGATCTTCCGGGAACTCGTTTATGAATATTGATAAATCAATGAATTTAGACAATCGTTAATGTATCTGCTAACACTCTCGCTATAGTTCATATATATACGATGGAAATGAGCAGTGAAAAAAAATACTTTACTCTGTCGATATATATATATATATATATATATATATATATATGTTGATACAATCTATAATTATATGTATAGGCACTAAATTTGGCTGTAAATGCGCTGGCAACCAATTCAATCAATCCAAGAAAATTTGTAGGTGATAATTATTTACATATATTTATATATATATATAAATTATGAACTAAGAAAATGGGCGCTATTTAAAAATTCAATGTGTCGTCGTAGTCAGTTTATTCACAAGTCTGATATATATATAAAAGAGGCACTGTACAAGCACGTATTGAACTGTTCGCTATGGGCACTACAAAAATATTTTTTCGTAGCAATTCACATAGCTACTTGAAATATATATGTGAGAATCTGTAGATTCTACATGACGCACATTTGCGCTTTATTTTAAATTCTGTGCCGGCATCCCGTCAGCTTAATCATGTACATTTATTACAATTCATGACGAATGTAATAATGGTATTTACACGGATATATATTGAAAGAGTTCTTTCTCTCCACCTGACATTTTCTCCATATAAGTATTTATAACATGTTATTTTCGCTTTCGGAATACTTTAAAACTCATCGCTTTATTCCTAAGTTGGCTCTCAAATTGTTTTGTGTGGGAGTCGTTATTCTAATTCACCAAGAGACGAAAGAAAAAATTTGCGTCCTAAAAGTTTCCAGAATGCTTACCATACGCTAATACATTGGAGTTATTACATTGAATTAGATTTCTCAAAGTCATCAGATAAAGTGCAGGTTGAAGTATTCAGGTTACTTATTTACATTGAGCATTTAACTTAATAATTGCCATATTGAGAGAGTTTACTATAATATTGGCGCCTTGTCGTCCTAGTCTCTTGCGATGTTACCGTACAAAACATAGCTTTTGGTCTTCACCTTAAATCTAATGCTGCTATATCTGCACAAAGGTTATTCCCACTGTATCTATGGCTGGCTACTAACACGTGACACAAGTAAAATGATAAAAAAGGGTAAAAAATAAATGAATGAATAAATAAATATGAAATAACAAACTGCAGTTTCACGTGGTAAATGCACGTTCAACACATGACCCTAAACAAACATAAATTCCTATTTGAATTGCTTATAGGCTCAGTTGTGTAAAGTATAAATCAGTAAAATCTAAAACAAAATTGAAATTTGAATAATACTATTATTAAAGGCACCCATTTTCATTATATACAATGAACTTTGATAAATAATCAACTGAACTTAAAAAAAATCGGTTATGCGTTGAGTCTACAACACCTGTTGTCAAAATCAGAATTTGCATACAGAATGAAATTGAATCTGGCAAAAACATAATGATAAACGAGGTGTTGTTGACAAAGGCACAACTGAATCATCAAATATTTCAGAAGAAACAAAGATTTCTCTCTACAACGTCTCTCTCTGTGCTGTCATTGTCACAGGATCGTCACCAATCGGATGTAGTAACATAATATACATAGTCGACTTTGTCTGTAAGATCAAGAGAGAAAAGTGAGGTGTGAGTGTGGAAAGTTACTTTAAGCTGTGTTATTGAAAAAAAGTAATAAACAATACACTGTTTGTAATAAACAATACACTATCCTGATAAAATTATATTGTAAATGAAAACAACCCACCTGTATGACTGATAACAAGCTTATAGTTAGACTTTTCATTTTCGTCAAAATTGTAAAAAAAATCTGAATACACAATCTTGCACTTATTACTTCTGACAAGAGTATAACAAAATTTAAAAGCTTCCTATAATCGCTGTCAGCCAGTCAATTGAGTAAAAAAATCCAATGTTCCATTGCAATTCATTGATAAAATTCCTAATTGTATGTATTGAATTCTTGGAAATAAACACGTCAAGAATGTTTTCACAAAAAGCCGTTAAAGAATCATATCGCTCCGTATTTTCGAATTTGAGATTAAAGTAGAAAAACATTGTACATATGCAACAATGCTCCACTGCAAAATAAAAAAGAAGGCAAACCATGTAGTAGATCTAACTATAAATACTTGATAAATAATATATTCACGAAATTCAAAATCAATAAAATATGTAATATGTTTTATATGACAGGTTTCAATTTTGTACAATGAAACATAATTGATTTGCGCTAAAAATTAAATTACATGAAACGGGTGTTGCTAACGAGATATTTATAGTAGTACCAAGAATGATAAAAATACTTCTTAAAATATTGTTGGTCGCAATTGCGCGTATGAGAACGGAACCTATATACTGATATCGAACCGCATTATGAATGTGAGATATTACCAAATTACAAATGTTTACTGAAGTCAATAAATATACATATATAGACTAGAGTATAGCAGGCTTGCTGGGATGGGACAGCACACATTTGTATTTCCCATGAGACACGTGGTACACGAAAACCGTATGATTTTTCTCGGGGAAATGATGGTAAAACATTTCGTTATTGATTTTGTGTCCATATATTTGAGCATAGGCCTCTTGTTGGTTATAAAGAGCAAAAAATATCCAGCATCAACAATATACTTCGTAAAAGGGCTGATGGACACATGTATAATAGTTATGAATATAAAGTTAACAAATAGCGCATGATTGCCAGTAGGTATATTCATGTCAAAGATAAATAACGCACAACCGGTGTATAGCAAAACGATATAATTTGCCGACGTTTCGAATTTCTATTCAGAAAACTTCATCAGGGCATGATATAAAGAGTACACTGTCGTACATATATAGAGTAGAAAAATAAAAAAAGATAGTAAAAATTAAACGGCGTGAAAAACTGAAAAAAGGGGACAATATGATAATAGATCCTAGTGAATAAGCGCAAGTTCAAACAATTACGCGACTATCTAAACAATGATTTATATACATGCGGGAACAATGTAGTTTCTTTATCGTTCATTGAATTTTTCTCTTCGTTGATATGATAAGATTCGAGAAATAGTCTTTTTCTGTAGTGAATTTCATGTTCCAATATCCTGCTGTTATCCCAATCAATGCTGTGATCAGTAGAAAGGGCATGTTTCGGAAGGGCCGATTTTTCAAATTTCGCAGCAATCCTCTCGCACATAACCATCCCTACATGGGATTCGAACCTGCGAACCCACAGAGTAATTAGAGGTGCGGTGGCGGGAGAATTCCTAACGCTTAGCCCGTTGAGCCACACCGCCGAGCCTGTTTGAATGTTTGAATTTATTTGTGTATTTGGAATGGTTTTGTTGGTTGAAATAAATGAAAAGATATACTGAGGCATTAGGATAAAGTAGGGGGTCGTGGCATCGGCCAGTCATCTTTGCGTCGGTACAATAGGTTATCAAAGTGGAGTAGGAGCAGAGTAATTCTGTGTTCTGTGATTGCATTTATTGGATAGTAATTGAATATTTATACCAGGATTATAACACAAAAGTAGAAATCCAGTTTTCCCAGGTAGGGAGGGACGATTTGAATCCCCAGAACTCCGCCTCTTCGGCTCCGTATGTCAATTTTTGTATTTCGAATTTATTCTCTCGCGATTACACTTGTGTTTTCTCGCAAAGTGCCTGCAAACGCGTTTGCGGCAGACATCAAATATCGTTATCTCAGCTTGTATATTCAGAACGCGAAGACGGCGTTATCGCGCCATTTTATTATTGGTGCCGACTGCCTGCCCTCTTTCAGGCGTTTTTCCGATTGCAACAATCTCAATTTATTGAAATAGTGAAACATTCTTGATGTTAAATTAAATGACTTTCTAGTTCTTCCGGAAAATGATGAGTACCCGACGTTAGATGATAAAACATCATTTGCGATTAATTTAGGTCAAATTTTGCTTTCCACTACACCCGGTTTTCGAAATACGAAGTTATAACGCAAAACAGTGCGTTTTGTTACATTTATTTTGCGCTCCCAATAAAATACATATACCTTGAATTTCGTGCCGCTGATAAATCCGTTCCTATCGCCCAAGCGCGGCACACGCCTGGTCGAATGTCGGGCGGTATTTCAGTCGACGATAAATTAAAAAAGCCAGATAGCTGCGTTGAGAGAATACCATGACGCATCACTCAAGCGTAACGAGAGATATGTCTAACTTACGGTACACAATATATCTTTATTTATATTTCATTTATTTATTATTTACATATTGAATAATCCACATTGTGGATCCATTTAAAAAAAAAAAAAAAAAAAAAGTCGAAAAAAGCGTGAGCCAACTATATTAAGTTAACTATGGTCAATGCGACGACTACCATCGGCTTGTGCAACTGTAAAGACCACTGTGAAGCTAGTAGCACGCCTTCTTCTAATTTTACGCAGTAATGCGTTAAATCTCTCTTTTGTACTTGTCGGAGATCGGTGGTGCGTAATGCGGGCGAGTCTTCATTTCCACACGGATAAATGACTTTGGTTTATAAATAAATAAGTAATTCAACACTATAATAAGTAAATTTAAGTGTATTTCACAGTAAATTAAGAATATGAATTAATCGTCTGAGTGTAGTAGGGACTTTCGCTATTTTAAGCCAACTAAATACTATTAATGTACACATATTGCTAGGTCTGAAATTTTGCATTTTATGAGGTAATAATAAGACATCCTCGTATCTTAAATTCGTGCGAAAAAATCAACCAAATGACATTTGTTATTCTCTGTGTTTTCAATAACGTGTGCAGGGGCGTAACCGAAATTTTTCAAGGGGCCTGAAATTTCATTTGTTAGATGGAAATAGCTAGTAGGGGTTCGCGACTCAAGGGATACTTGGATGATAGTCGAGTTTTTGTATGATGCTGTTTTTTAATATCCTTTATTACTATCATGGGAAAATGCGTGCCCATTGAAACTAAACGCCAATTGAAACGTAGATTTTCCCTGAGCTTGCGTTGTCGTGATTTTGACGCAACAATGTGAAAATTCAAGGCTTTGTGTACAAACTGTGAAATCTCTAAAGACAGCGTGCTGCGAGCAATGGAGAAGTGATTATGCTTATTGTAATCTGGGAGATATTTTAATAATTCATTAGTTAAGCATGCGACAAGGGCAACAATATCAACAAGACGATTTGATTTAGTTACATATGGTCATTAAATTGGTGTTGCAACAAATTGCTAGTCAGTGTATCACAACTTTCTTCGGTGTCTGATTACCGGGGGTTCGCGTTGATTGTTTCGTGACTTGGGAGGTACTTGTCAGAAAAAAGGTGTGAGAACCCCTGAGCTAGCTGATCCGACCGAAAGCCGGAACAGGAGTGTTTTCAAGAGTCTTGGATGTTTAAAAACAGTTTCAAGCTACGAAAAATTGCTATGCAGCTACAGAAAGATGCATTTTTACCTTCCAAAACAGGAGAGGGCGGGGGGCACGCATTTGGGTAATTTGAAAAAAACAAACATTTCGCTTCTATGTGTATTCTGTTCCTGAAAATGCCCTATTTCACCGAAATCGACACAGGCGAAAAAAACGTAAAATTTCACAACTTTCAGGCTGCAGTAGGATATCTATCCGATTAAAAGGAGAGAGATATTAATTTTGATAATTATTTTAGTATATAGACTCTTCATACCACAAGTTGAGTTGTTGGAAACAAAATTTTGCAATTATGTACATTCCGGTACTCATAATTCCTCAATTCGTCGAAATCTTCATAGGCAAAACAACGTAAATTTTCACATTTTTCAAATTACAACAGCAAGTCTTTCCGATAAAGAGGGGCGAGATTTTATTATTGAAAAATATAATAAGATATACACTCTTCATCCCACAAGTTGAGTTTTGGAAACAAAATCTTGTAATCATGTGCATTCCGTTACTGAAAATGCCCTATTCCGTCGAAATTTGCATAGGCGAAATAACGTAAAATTTCACATTTTTCAAATTACAACAGCATGTCTTTCCGATTAAGAGAACGAGATTTTATTATTGAAAAATATAATAAGATATACACTCTTCATCCCACAAGTTGAGTTGTTGGGAACAAAATTTTGAAATCATGTGTATTCCGTTACTGAAAATGCCCTATTTCGTCGAAATTTGCATAGGCGAAATAACGTAAAATTTCACGTTTTTAAAATTACAACAGCAAGTCTTTCCGATTAAGAGGGGCGAGATTTTATTATTGATAATTATTTTAGTATATATACTCTTCATCCCACAAGTTGAGTTGTTGGGAACAAAATTTTGTAATCATGTGCATTCCGTTACTTAAAATGCCCTATACCGTCGAAATTTGCATATGGGCGAAATAACGTAAAATTTCACATTTTTCAAATTACAACAGCAAGTCTTTCCGATTAAGAGGGGCGAGATTTTATTATTGAAAAATATAATAAGGTATACACTCTTTATCTCACAAGTTGAGTTGTTGGGAACAAAATCTTGTAATCATGTGCATTCCGTTACTGAAAATGCCCTATTCCGTCGAAATTTGCATAGGCGAAATAACGTAAGATTTCACATTTTTCAAAGTACAACAGCAAGTCTTTCCGATTAAGAGGGGCGAGATTTTATTATTGAAAAATATAATAAGGTATACACTCTTTATCTCACAAGTTGAGTTGTTGGGAACAAAATCTTGTAATCATGTGCATTCCGTTACTGAAAATGCCCTATTCCGTCGAAATTTGCATAGGCGAAATAACGTAAAATTTCACATTTTTCAAATTACAACAGCAAGTCTTTCCGATTAAGAGGGGCGAGATTTTATTATTGAAAAATATAATAAGATATACACTCTTCATCCCACAAGTTGAGTTGTTGGGAACAAAATTTTGAAATCATGTGTATTCCGTTACTGAAAATGCCCTATTTCGTCGAAATTTGCATAGGCGAAATAACGTAAAATTTCACATTTTTAAAATTACAACAGCAAGTCTTTCCGATTAAGAGGGGCGAGATTTTATTATTGATAATTATTTTAGTATATATACTCTTCATCCCACAAGTTGAGTTGTTGGGAACAAAATTTTGTAATCATGTGCATTCCGTTACTGAAAATGCCCTATTCCGTCGAAATTTGCACAGGCGAAATAACGTAAAATTTCACATTTTTCAAATTACAACAGCATGTCTTTCCGATTAAGAGGGGCGAGATTTTATTATTGAAAAATATAATAAGGTATAAACTCTTTATCTCACAAGTTGAGTTGTTGGGAACAAAATTTTGCAATTATGTGCATTCCGTTACTGAAAATGCCCTATTCCGTCGAAATTTGCATAGGCGAAATAACGTAAAATTTCACATTTTTCAAAGTACAACAGCAAGTCTTTCCGATTAAGAGGGGCGAGATTTTATTATTGAAAAATATATTAAGATATACACTCTTCATCCCACAAGTTGAGTTGTTGAGAACAAAATCTTGTAATCATGTGCATTCCGTTACTGAAAATGCCCTATTCCGTCGAAATTTGCATAGGCGAAATAACGTAAAATTTCACATTTTTCAAATTACAACAGCATGTCTTTCCGATTAAGAGGGGCGAGATTTTATTATTGAAAAATATAATAAGATATACACTCTTTATCTCACAAGTTGAGTTGTTGGGAACAAAATTTTGCAATTATGTGCATTCCGTTACTGAAAATGCCCTATTCCGTCGAAATTTGTATAGGCGAAATAACGTAAAATTTCACATTTTTCAAATTACAACAGCATGTCTTTCCGATTAAGAGGGGCGAGATTTTATTATTGATAATTATTTTAGTATATATACTCTTCATCCCACAAGTTGAGTTGTTGGGAACAAAATTTTGTAATCATGTGCATTCCGTTACTGAAAATGCCCTATTCCGTCGAAATTTGCATAGGCGAAATAACGTAAAATTTCACATTTTTCAAATTACAACAGCATGTCTTTCCGATTAAGAGGGGCGAGATTTTATTATTGATAATTATTTTAGTATATATACTCTTCATCCCACAAGTTGAGTTGTTGGGAACAAAATTTTGTAATCATGTGCATTCCGTTACTGAAAATGCCCTATACCGTCGAAATTTGCATAGGCGAAATAACGTAAAATTTCACATTTTTCAAATTACAACAGCAAGTCTTTCCGATTAAGAGGGGCGAGATTTTATTATTGATAATTATTTTAGTATATATACTCTTCATCCCACAAGTTGAGTTGTTGGGAACAAAATTTTGTAATCATGTGCATTCCGTTACTTAAAATGCCCTATACCGTCGAAATTTGCATATGGGCGAAATAACGTAAAATTTCACATTTTTCAAATTACAACAGCAAGTCTTTCCGATTAAGAGGGGCGAGATTTTATTATTGAAAAATATAATAAGGTATACACTCTTTATCTCACAAGTTGAGTTGTTGGGAACAAAATCTTGTAATCATGTGCATTCCGTTACTGAAAATGCCCTATTCCGTCGAAATTTGCATAGGCGAAATAACGTAAGATTTCACATTTTTCAAAGTACAACAGCAAGTCTTTCCGATTAAGAGGGGCGAGATTTTATTATTGAAAAATATAATAAGGTATACACTCTTTATCTCACAAGTTGAGTTGTTGGGAACAAAATCTTGTAATCATGTGCATTCCGTTACTGAAAATGCCCTATTCCGTCGAAATTTGCATAGGCGAAATAACGTAAAATTTCACATTTTTCAAATTACAACAGCAAGTCTTTCCGATTAAGAGGGGCGAGATTTTATTATTGAAAAATATAATAAGATATACACTCTTCATCCCACAAGTTGAGTTGTTGGGAACAAAATTTTGAAATCATGTGTATTCCGTTACTGAAAATGCCCTATTTCGTCGAAATTTGCATAGGCGAAATAACGTAAAATTTCACATTTTTAAAATTACAACAGCAAGTCTTTCCGATTAAGAGGGGCGAGATTTTATTATTGATAATTATTTTAGTATATATACTCTTCATCCCACAAGTTGAGTTGTTGGGAACAAAATTTTGTAATCATGTGCATTCCGTTACTGAAAATGCCCTATTCCGTCGAAATTTGCACAGGCGAAATAACGTAAAATTTCACATTTTTCAAATTACAACAGCATGTCTTTCCGATTAAGAGGGGCGAGATTTTATTATTGAAAAATATAATAAGGTATAAACTCTTTATCTCACAAGTTGAGTTGTTGGGAACAAAATTTTGCAATTATGTGCATTCCGTTACTGAAAATGCCCTATTCCGTCGAAATTTGCATAGGCGAAATAACGTAAAATTTCACATTTTTCAAAGTACAACAGCAAGTCTTTCCGATTAAGAGGGGCGAGATTTTATTATTGAAAAATATATTAAGATATACACTCTTCATCCCACAAGTTGAGTTGTTGAGAACAAAATCTTGTAATCATGTGCATTCCGTTACTGAAAATGCCCTATTCCGTCGAAATTTGCATAGGCGAAATAACGTAAAATTTCACATTTTTCAAAGTACAACAGCAAGTCTTTCCGATTAAGAGGGGCGAGATTTTATTATTGAAAAATATAATAAGGTATAAACTCTTTATCTCACAAGTTGAGTTGTTGGGAACAAAATTTTGCAATTATGTGCATTCCGTTACTGAAAATGCCCTATTCCGTCGAAATTTGCATAGGCGAAATAACGTAAAATTTCACATTTTTCAAAGTACAACAGCAAGTCTTTCCGATTAAGAGGGGCGAGATTTTATTATTGAAAAATATATTAAGATATACACTCTTCATCCCACAAGTTGAGTTGTTGAGAACAAAATCTTGTAATCATGTGCATTCCGTTACTGAAAATGCCCTATTCCGTCGAAATTTGCATAGGCGAAATAACGTAAAATTTCACATTTTTCAAATTACAACAGCATGTCTTTCCGATTAAGAGGGGCGAGATTTTATTATTGAAAAATATAATAAGATATACACTCTTTATCTCACAAGTTGAGTTGTTGGGAACAAAATTTTGCAATTATGTGCATTCCGTTACTGAAAATGCCCTATTCCGTCGAAATTTGTATAGGCGAAATATCGTAAAATTTCACATTTTTCAAATTACAACAGCATGTCTTTCCGATTAAGAGGGGCGAGATTTTATTATTGATAATTATTTTAGTATATATACTCTTCATCCCACAAGTTGAGTTGTTGGGAACAAAATTTTGTAATCATGTGCATTCCGTTACTGAAAATGCCCTATTCCGTCGAAATTTGCATAGGCGAAATAACGTAAAATTTCACATTTTTCAAATTACAACAGCATGTCTTTCCGATTAAGAGGGGCGAGATTTTATTATTGATAATTATTTTAGTATATATACTCTTCATCCCACAAGTTGAGTTGTTGGGAACAAAATTTTGTAATCATGTGCATTCCGTTACTGAAAATGCCCTATACCGTCGAAATTTGCATAGGCGAAATAACGTAAAATTTCACATTTTTCAAATTACAACAGCAAGTCTTTCCGATTAAGAGGGGCGAGATTTTATTATTGATAATTATTTTAGTATATATACTCTTCATCCCACAAGTTGAGTTGTTGGGAACAAAATTTTGTAATCATGTGCATTCCGTTACTGAAAATGCCCTATTCCGTCGAAATTTGCATAGGCGAAATAACGTAAAATTTCACATTTTTCAAATTACAACAGCATGTCTTTCCGATTAAGAGGGGCGAGATTTTATTATTGAAAAATATAATAAGATATACACTCTTTATCTCACAAGTTGAGTTGTTGGGAACAAAATTTTGCAATTATGTGCATTCCGTTACTGAAAATGCCCTATTCCGTCGAAATTTGTATAGGCGAAATAACGTAAAATTTCACATTTTTCAAATTACAACAGCATGTCTTTCCGATTAAGAGGGGCGAGATTTTATTATTGATAATTATTTTAGTATATATACACTTCATCCCACAAGTTGAGTTGTTGGGAACAAAATTTTGCAATCATGTGCATTCCGTTACTGAAAATGCCCTATTCCGTCGAAATTTGCATAGGCGAAATAACGTAAAATTTCATATTTTTCAAATTACAACAGCATGTCTTTCCGATTAAGAGGGGCGTGATTTTATTATTGATAATTATTTTAGTATATATACTCTTCATCCCACAAGTTGAGTTGTTGGGAACAAAATTTTGTAATCATGTGCATTCCGTTACTGAAAATGCCCTATTCCGTCGAAATTTGCATAGGCGAAATAACGTAAAATTTCACATTTTTCAAATTACAACAGCATGTCTTTCCGATTAAGAGGGGCGAGATTTTATTATTGATAATTATTTTAGTATATATACTCTTCATCCCACAAGTTGAGTTGTTGGGAACAAAATTTTGTAATCATGTGCATTCCGTTACTGAAAATGCCCTATACCGTCGAAATTTGCATAGGCGAAATAACGTAAAATTTCACATTTTTCAAATTACAACAGCAAGTCTTTCCGATTAAGAGGGGCGAGATTTTATTATTGATAATTATTTTAGTATATATACTCTTCATCCCACAAGTTGAGTTGTTGGGAACAAAATTTTGTAATCATGTGCATTCCGTTACTGAAAATGCCCTATTCCGTCGAAATTTGCATAGGCGAAATAACGTAAAATTTCACATTTTTCAAATTACAACAGCATGTCTTTCCGATTAAGAGGGGCGAGATTTTATTATTGAAAAATATAATAAGATATACACTCTTTATCTCACAAGTTGAGTTGTTGGGAACAAAATTTTGCAATTATGTGCATTCCGTTACTGAAAATGCCCTATTCCGTCGAAATTTGTATAGGCGAAATAACGTAAAATTTCACATTTTTCAAATTACAACAGCATGTCTTTCCGATTAAGAGGGGCGAGATTTTATTATTGATAATTATTTTAGTATATATACTCTTCATCCCACAAGTTGAGTTGTTGGGAACAAAATTTTGCAATCATGTGCATTCCGTTACTGAAAATGCCCTATTCCGTCGAAATTTGCATAGGCGAAATAACGTAAAATTTCATATTTTTCAAATTACAACAGCATGTCTTTCCGATTAAGAGGGGCGAGATTTTATTATTGATAATTATTTTAGTATATATACTCTTCATCCCACAAGTTGAGTTGTTGGGAACAAAATTTTGTAATCATGTGCATTCCGTTACTGAAAATGCCCTATTCCGTCGAAATTTGCATAGGCGAAATAACGTAAAATTTCACATTTTTCAAATTACAACAGCAAGTCTTTCCGATTAAGAGGGGCGAGATTTTATTATTGATAATTATTTTAGTATATATACTCTTCATCCCACAAGTTGAGTTGTTGGGAACAAAAATTTGTAATCATGTGCATTCCGTTACTGAAAATGCCCTATTCCGTCGAAATTTGCATAGGCGAAATAACGTAAAATTTCACATTTTTCAAATTACAACAGCATGTCTTTCCGATTAAGAGGGGCGAGATTTTATTATTGAAAAATATAATAAGATATACACCCTTCATCCCATAAGTTGAATTGTTGGGAACAAAATTTTGCAATTATGTGTAATCCGTTACTGAAAATGAGCTATTTCGTCAAAATCCATATCATAGGTGAAAAAACCGTGAATTTTCACAATTTTCAAGCGAATGTAGTATGCCTATCCGATTAAGAGAGGCGACATTTTATTATCGAAGAATATAATAGTATATATGTGGAACATCATACAAGTTGAGTTGTTGGGAACAACATTTTGCATTCATATGTAATCCGTTACTGAAAATATTATAAATACAACACATGTGGTATATTAATCGGAAAATTCGAGTTGTTGGTAGGTACATTTTTTATTTATGTGTAAATCCTGATTGACAATGCCCTATTTTATCAAAAGTTGCTGACACCATGAAACGTTGAGTTCCACAATTTGAAAGAATTTTATACGTAATTGAAAACACGACTGAAAGTAGAACACGAGTTTCGATTTTGCAAAATCTCGGAACGAATGCAGGTGCGTACTTTTCTCAACCACCCGACTTCATCCTTATTTCTTTCTAATAGACTAGGTCAGCAACACAGTAAAATGCGAAGTCGTCAAATACCGTAACATAGATTGTACTGCACGGTAATATGTTTTAGTGGTTAAAATTTCTATATCCAAATGCTTTTAAATTTCAATATTCGAAGTTTCTTAAAAAATTTTATGTCAGGAAATTTTCTATCACGATTTTTGGTTGCACGCTTAGTTCTGTGAGTCCAGTAATAGTAATCGCCGGTTTATTCAATTGCAATAGTTAGTAATTGTGGGATAAAGTTGCACTAGCTTGACAATTTTTGGCATCTCTTTCATTGTGTACCGCATTTTAGTTCTCGATAGTCTCGCCGACATGAATGACGGATTTATTCGGTTTGGTTAATAATTCATTGTATATTTAAAGAATTTCAGAGAGAACATTCTGAGATATAATATATTAGTTTGTTAACAATATGGCAAAAAAAATGGAGGCAGGCTTTCGAACAAAAGTTGTGCCATGGAGACGAGGGGCAAGCGGGAAGCTAACGGAATATTTATTTTCTGCTCGATCGCACGAGAACCATGTTCTCTTAGTTACGGACAGTAATGGTCGAAATTTAGTGAATCCACAGGTATGTAAAAAGAATTACTTTAATATTTTAGGTGTCTTTATGTAATATAACTAAATATACTTGGCTATTAAGCGTTATATTCATATATAAAATCTGGGTGTGACACATTGTTCGTTATACTGCGTCAGGTGTAGAACCACTGAAAAAAGTTAGAAATTATCGGGCATCGTCTCCAACTCCAAAACAGGTAACAGGGCATATCACGGCGACATCCCAGGCATATATGGTTTGTTTGATGAAGCTTATTTACGGTTAATCTTGATGAGAAATTCGAAACGGCGTTTCGCAACTGCTTAGTAACTGCGAAAATTTGACTTAAAATGATTTGAAATTCGAATGTAATTTTAGATTCATTTTGTTTGCGGATTTTTGTTCGGAATCGAAACTCGCCTCCTATAAAATACTGTCAAAAAAAAACGAAAAACATCATTATATTTGTTTTATGAATGTCGTAGCTGGTGAAAAAAATTCATTTTTTATTTTATACTAGAATAAATTGTATTTTATGTTATTGCTGATATTCGGATTTTTTAACGGCGATATCTTAAAAATGATATAAAGTTGACGAATTAGCAAGCTGCGAATTAAAATTAATAATTCTATAAAGTCAAATTAATATGCAAATTCATTTTTAAAAGCTCTCATAGACCGTGGATTCAAAATTTTGCACAACAGTAAAATTATTATCCGCTTAGAAATTCGGTTCTTCTAACGATTCGCGTCATCTGCGCGACTGTTTCAGCAACCATTGCATGAAAATTTAATATTTTAACCCTTTTGAAGCTTTTGAAAATCTTGGCTTTGCCTCAGATAACTATAAGATATAATATTATTATATATTTAATATTAGGTCGAATTAAAGATTATTGCAAAAATCTTAATTACTTTATTCTAAATGTTCAGGTTGTCAGAGTGCCAAAAAAATGCAAATTCGACCTATCCGTGGTGGCCATTCCCGGTGGTCGGATTTCGCATGGGCAAAAAGAAATCTTAGATGGTCGTCACTTTGAAAAGCTTGATTTTTTAATTTGTGCCTTGGGCAGCAACAATTTTTCGAACAATTGCCAAGAACACACCATCGACATTTTGGAAGAATTGGAATCCTTTACAGCCGCTGTGCAAATTATTTATCCTCGTGTGAAGGTGATTTTTATATTTTTTTTAATTTATGTGAATATCAAAACAGCTTGAGAACAAAATCTCGTTTATCCTTAATCAAAGTTCTCATACTATTATTTCTGGCTTCAAGAAATTTTACACCGTTTACGATCTTATGTCATTTGATTAAAATATTTATACAAAAAGCACATTTAACAGATGTAACGTCTTCGTATTTGAAACATTATATATATTTGCATGTTCATTATCCTCCAATTTGGGAGTGATTGAAAAAGCTTTAGCATGAAATTTAATAATTTTGTTATGATTGAAGTCAATATATATCAGCGCAACGTATATTTTGTTCAATAATTTTCACTTTATCTATAGATTGTTTTTGCCAAAATATTGGCGCAGACTGGCAGGCATTCTAACTGCGTGGGAATTGTGAATGCAGAAATTCAAAAATATGCAGAAAAGAAACAAACCCCCGTTCTCGATTTTCAGAATTTAAATTATAACACTGACAATTGGAGCAGGGACGATGTCCATTTGTCGGACAAAGGACTGTTGTTTTATACTAATATTTTGATACAGCAAATGGAGGAAATTATAAGAAAAGGTGAGTTTCTTTTAACGACTTAACTATGGGACGTGTAGTTATGGCGACCGTAGAGCCTTCCCTTTGTCATTAAATTAATCTCTCTAGGCTCCAGTAATATATATTTTATCAACTCCACAAATCTGGTCATATCATATTCATAAAATCTAATTTTATTGATCTAGTGTTAGTAAATATATCACTAATAACCAGGCTTGTCCATGGGGCATATTCGTCTGTTCCATTCTTATCCCATCCCTTAGCAATTATGCCTGTCCCATCCCATCCCATGGGATTCCCATTGGATTAAAATTCAATAAAAATCGTTGAATTTAGGTTTAGCGACTACTAAATAGGACAACATGTACAAAGAGACATGCAAAACAACAAAATTAACTTAATATTCCTAACTATAATACATGTGTCCATCAGGCCATTCACGAAGCATATCGTTATTGCTGAATACGTTTTGCTCTTTATAGCTAACAAGAGAGCTATGCTCAAAGTAAAGATATGAACACAAAGTCCATAACGAAATGTTTTACCATCATTTCCACGTAAATCATACGGTTTTCGTGTCACATGGGATATACTTATGTGAGCTGTCCCATCCCATCCCATAGGACGTTTCCTATGGGAATCACATTCCCATGGACAAGCCTGCTAATAACTCATATTAATCAAAGTGAAAATTACTTAAGATCCGACCCATCTGCCTGTTCAACAACTGAAGGATGAAAGACAAACTACACCCAATATATCATCGGCCCACCAAGAAGTTCTAGATTTGGTAAAAAAGGAATTAAAAAGGTATTTGAATATTTTATTATACATATTGGTTAAATAGTCAACGTAAACACAAGAAACATGAATTACAGAAGGCGAAGGCTAAAACAATCGCCATCATCACTACTTCGGACTCTTTTAAATTTCACACTGAACTTCAATGCTGCAGAAGCTCGAATTACTGACTTGACTCGAATTCAACCTGAATAACCATTTATCAATGATTTGAAGCAACTCGAGTCATCAAAATAAAAATTACTCGGCTTTGTACTAAATTAATTTAGTGATTGATTCGAAAGGAATTGATTCATTATTTCCCGGCGACTAAGTCTACGCGGTAAATAAGACGAGGCCCGTTTTTAAGTCTCACTGCGTATAACCTCCCAAGTCGCTGCGTTTGCGAATTCATTGAAATAGTCCATAATGACGTTTTCTGTTTTCTTGTAGGGTAAGGTTCAATCTATGGCAGCCAAGGGAATTAAAACTATCTTTCAATTTTAATCTAATTGTGCTCAAGTTAACTTGCGATTGCGTCCAAAGACATTGCTGATCTAAAATAACCCTATAATCTGCTGACATAATAATGTGAAATAAACTGCTTGATTATATTTAGTTTTGATACATATTTTTGCGCTCTTGCGAATTTGTTATCGCCGTTATAAAAATCCCAAGATCTGGTATAAAATCCGAGAAAGTACAATTTAATTAAAGACAATGAATATACATATAAAGTGTATATATCAAACATACATCTTTATCACCTCGAATCTCCACGAAACGAAAGGTGTTGCTCCAGTAATTTAATTGTGATCAATTTAATCTGTGATTGCGACAATATTAATAGTAGCACTGCTCCAAAATACCAACGCAATCCGTGGACATAAACATGTACGAGTATATGTTGTTTTGATTCGTAATTTTGCAAAACAAAAATAGATCTATATCTGTCACTTCATCGCAATTCCGCCACTCATTATTTTGAGGATATCACCGTAAGAAAAAACCTTTAAGTCAGCGATAATATACCACAGAGTAAATTTATTTTAAAAAATGAATCAAATATACTTTACATCAATTATTATATATATATATATATATATATATATATATATATATATATATTATAGTCGTACAAATTTCATGGTCAGTAGTTGTAGAACACAAAATGTTTGCAATGTCTAAAAATCATTTATGATCTCTCACGGGCCATCCTAAAATAAATGGCGTTTTCCAAATTATATATTGCGGCTTTTCAATCAAGAGAATTTGGGTCACGTTTTCACTCCGTTATTTATCTTAGTATCTTGTCACACATGATGATGTAACTCGTATCTCACAAGTGCCATGGTTGTTTGAGAGCAATAAAGTAATTATCGTCGTCCAAAACATATCGAAGATAAATAAGGCACAACCGGTGTTTAGCAAAACGTTGGTTGTACTTTATTTATCTCCGAGTGAATATACTTGGTGGCAATCATGCGGTGCCAAAAACGTACGTTGAGAGAAATTTGTGATTTAGGGAGAATAAATGCTGACATGAAAGATGTTTACGGCTTAAATATACATCATGCTGACAAAAACAATTAACGATTTTCGCAAATTGCAATGCCACGTGTATCGGTAATAGCCCTTCACTCGTGATTCACAGCCACAAATGCGGCAACTTCAAATATGATAATCACAGCGTAGAAATTCCAGATTCACAGCGCGAGATCGCCGATTTATTTAATCTGACTTGATCGGAACGTTTTGGGGATGCTTTGACCCAAGGTATTTTATGGTCGGAATTGAATAATAAGCCGACCCCCAAAAAACGAAAATTAATATACCTGCCCAATAAGACGCCCCCCCCCCCCCCAATCAGGTCAAAAATTTAGGTCTAGAAAAGCGAGTTATTCTACGGGAAATACGGTAATTCATTCAAGATATTATTTTATTATGTCCAAGTGCACTATTAAACACCCCCCTATTT
This sequence comes from Styela clava, assembly GCF_964204865.1. NCBI lineage: Eukaryota > Metazoa > Chordata > Ascidiacea > Stolidobranchia > Styelidae > Styela > Styela clava. The sequence goes on along the minus strand of NC_135258.1, from coordinate 16,497,967 downwards.
TTAAAATCTAAAATTTCTAAAATCCCACTCCGCTTTACAGTCAAATTGGGAAACTCCACAATATGTCATAATATTTAGTGCAGAAACGTTTAAATGATATTTGCACTATGTGTATCATTTATTATTCTTTTTATACGCAACGTTTAGTTTTGAAGATCGGATTTATGCGGAGATGTCGAGCCTTTTCCAAGTATACTTTGAGATATCAGACCATGTACTAAAGAAAAATTATGATGCTGCATTTCGCATGGTAAGATTGATGTATTAGAAGTTGGGCGAGTGCATTTTCAGCAGTGTCATATTTACTAGAATTTTAAATGTTAAAAGACTCTTGAAGAAACAGTTCAATAATTACCCAACTTTCACGTGGCGTAATGCAAAAAGTCGCCATCTTGATTAATTTAACAATGAATTACCCATAAGGTAAAAAACGCTATAAAATGGAATTAACGTTAGTGAGATGCTTTATTTTTTTTTCCTATGCAGGCACTTTCGAAAAAAAAACTTGAATTGTTGATTCATGTTTGCAAATTGGTAGATCCGTCAAAAATATTCTGCAACCCATCGCCATATCTACAGCAGTCAGTTATTTTATCGTTAATCCGTCAGCTGTCGTGCGACCTACATCACGATACACTATTAAAGTTCAGGTAAGTTCTTAAAATTCAACAGAATCACGCATCAGGCAATAGGACACTTTTAAATAATAGACTTTTTTGTCGGCATGCAGAAGTTATATGTTTACTACAAAATGCGCATGAATGCCTTAACATTGCCAGTTGCCTGTAACCTACGATAATTTATCCCTTTATCAGATACCTTATCAAAGCTGTTGCGAAGCTAGACTTTTCAAGGGAAGTCACAAAAGAAAGGGGTAAAGTGGTTCTCAAAGAGGTTGCTGAGACATTGAAAATACATATTGCAACCCTGGATATTCGAGCCGATGCCCAAATTTTTATCGAGGCAAGCAAGTTAGCCTCTGCTGTAAAGACAGTCATTTTAGTAACCTCGTTATAATTCTTCACGTTTTCTGTAAATAAACAATTTCTGTTACGTCATGTGATATTTTTTTGTAAATAAACAATTTCTGGTTACATTGTGAGATACTTTATTGTCTGCATCATTATGTTCAAAAATAAAACCAAAAGGTGCGGACAAAGCTAAACCAAAAAGTACATCGAACATAACACTATCACTAATAAGGACGTGTGCACGAATTTCTAGACCCAAATTATTATGGCAAAATTATTTCAAACTGAGGATATGGACTTGAAATGCGCTATGATTCTGTGACCTCATTTTTTCCTCATCAGATAACCATAATTCATCTTCTGCTAAAATTTTGTAAATCGCAACTCTTTGGATGAAGATAAAAACATGATTTGTAAAAGAAGTGTGTTGTAGATAAAAGAAGTGTGTTGCGATCACATGCCTAGATGGAAATTGTGCGTACTTCATAGTCGTAGATAACAGTATTATGGATATTGATACCAATCAGCCATTTGTGTGATTAATCTATCCAAAATCAATAGGCAATGAATGAATGCACATGCAAAATTTGGAGCAGATTCAACCTCGCTTTCGTGAGATATCGCGTGCATCTAACAGAAAGACAAATACCTATCAACTTACTTACCGATCTTAAGATCGATAAGTAATAATTGGGAGATAATGCGAAAATCTCAACAATTTGTTGTTACACCACACTACAACTGCTACGGCAAATAATCCTTTAAATATATTCGTTCAAAAATGTGCCAGGTATTCGAATGTGATCACTTTTTCACGGCCGATTCGCTGTAACTAGTATGAGCCATACGTCACAATAAACGGCGTGGTTCAAATTTATGATTTTGTAATTTAGAGAAAAAGGGAGTATCAAGCGCACTGTTCATTTGAAAATAGCAAAGTCTTTTTAAATTTGGCGCCGAGGAGTCAGATGTGCATAACCGTTTAAAAAGCTCGTTCATACAAATCATCTATATCTAGTTTTGAATCTGCTAATACCCACAGCCTTTTTAAAGGCTAATTCAACCGGCAGCTTTTTTCAAAGCTGAACAAACTTTGTTCTCAAGGGAACTCAATTTACTGTCAAGAAAGAAGTAATGGACTACGAAGCTCATGACAATGAAGTTGGGACGCATGCCAGCGAATGTAGCGGACCACAATGTGTCTACCGGGATGAACAAGGTGAGAATACCGCAAATTTAGAACTTTTTTGCCTATTTTAACAAATGTTATATCCATCAAATTGTTTCAAATTTATTTGTGCTGCTTGCTGTGGGCTCGATTGTATAAAGCTATTGAGTATTTGATTCGAAATCGCCCATGCTTAGTAGTGATTTGCCGCTTTTATGTTAACCATCATCCATAATTTATACTCTGAAAGACGTTTGGAAGACAGTAATTCAACGATGTTTGGTTGTACAAGGTTAATTAAGTAAGCGCGATTTTACTTTTAAACTCCAGGGCGTTTGACGTCGCCGCGAATTGCAAAATCGCGCTGCTTCGGTAGTCTACAGGGGTGTTTAAATACATGTTTACATTTTGAGAGCCTCTTCATAGGTTGTTCCTTTATTACCTATGCGCCGTGACTATGGATAGCAAATTTAGAATAATTCACTATTCTAGAATGGTTAAATCAAATCCAGAATACCGAATCCTATTTTATTTCCTTCTTTTTCAAATAGTGGAAATATTCCACATTGCTGGATTAAGATGTTAAAAAATTGTAAATGTATTACTATAAATGCATTATTTATTTGGAAATATCCTTAACATTGTATTTCATTTGATACTAAACAAGCATTTCCCAGGACAATAAAATCTAAGAATATTACAAGTACAACATTTTTTGCCTTCAATTGTTCCAAATGTATGTAGTCTCTAAATACTGATATTCTACATTGAGACGCGCTTTGCACACTTTGACCACATGTGGCCTGCCGCTTCATTATTTATGGCCCGCATCACATTCGGAGAGTAATCAAAATATCGCATTTCGTGTTGTTTCGTCATAAAATTAATCAGAAAAATCTTTTGACGTATTGTCATCACTATTGTCACTGAATTAAGTAGTGTTATGGATAGCTGGGGAAACTAGCAAAGTTGAATGATGTGCTTGGCGGTCTAAATTATATGCAAACAATATAGGCATCATAGAAAACTAAAAATCGAATGCAGATTCTATTAGCCTAGAATGGCTATGCCTGATAACTATGTGTTTGCACAATAAAGGTGTTTGTTTTGTATTGCACTGTTTACCTATTCTTGGCACTATTGGGGCCCGCGAACAATGCAAAAATAATTTTGTGGCTCGCGGAGCCGACAACTTTGGACCACTCAGGTCTAGTGTACTAAAACACACCCGCTGAGAATTAGGAATATGCAGCCGACAGGGATGGCCATTTCCGAATACTAAACTACTCGAATACATTCTAAAATAATGTTTTCGAATCTGGAATTCCAATACATTCTAAAATGGAAAATAACACATATTTGTTTTAGTTTATTAAAACCCAGTAAAATAGGGAATAAACTTCAATAGAAATATCAGAATAAAGCCACAAACCAACAGTATATGTACACAAAGTAATTGATAGTTTATAGCTATCAATAAAAATAATAGCAACTTGTGACACAATCAGTTTATTAAAATTGTACACTTAGTACAAATGATCATATGAAAAGATAGCCAAGGAGTTGTCTGACGCTTTCTATCATTGGTACCATGATATTACGATAATAGTCAAGTCTATTGACAAACATACTACTTGTATTCAGATAATTGTGTATATTTTCTGAGAGTAATAAAATGCATTGGCAATACATGCAACTGAATCAAGCAACAACAATCGAATATCCATTATGCCGTTACAAATTCTAATATTTAAGCCTATAGTATTCTACTACCTACTAGTATATTTGTATAATATTTAATGTGAACCATATTGGTATTATGTATATAGCATATCGTTATGTCTGAAATTAGCAATAAGTTAAGAGGATAGATGACCACCACTGCCAGGCGCGCAGCCAGGATTTTCAAAATCGGAAACTCCCATTGCCGCCTGTAACAGCCAAAACCGTTCGAAAAATCCATAAATCTGCTGTAAAATCTCAGAGTAAAATTTATTTCAGCACAATAAAAATTGATTGGATATTTTTTAGATTAATTATATTATATACATTCTCACAATCCGGTAAAAGTCGCGTTTCAACCCTTGTATAATGTAAACACAAATATTTTCTAAGTGATTCAAGAGTCTTGCTGCACACTAACACAAATATATTTCTGTAACGTTTCGTCAGACTTCTTCAGACCTTGGTCAGACGAAACGTTACAGAAATATATTTGTGTTAGTGTGCAGCAAGACTCTTGAATCACTTAGGATAGTTATCTTTACTCTTGCTACAGCATCCTTACATTATATGCCTACGAATCCGCCGACACAAAAGAATAGAAGAAGGATAAGTAGTTAGTCTCGCATAAACATATTTTGTTTACAGTTTTATTTTCAGTATTTTAAATTGCCGCTTTTCAATCAAAAAATTTGCGTTTTCGTTAGAAACTCGCTGCCGATATTTCGTGCGAGTACAAAAATAAAATAATTGTCATCGTTATCGTGGAAAAATTTGTGGAAAATTTGCGTTTTAGAGAAAATAACACAAACGTAAAGGTGTTTACGGCCTAAATAATATCTCCGCTGATAAAGCAATCGCGCGCAAGTTTCTATCGAGAATGTTTTCATTCAACGGAAACGTCTTGAAAGTGGCGTCGAAAATGTGTGACGTCACACGAATATCCGATATTCTTATAAACGCTAATTCCGATATTCGAATGACGAGATATTCGAATACTTTATTTGAATTGTCCATCCCTGTATGCAGGACCAGCGTGTGGCCACTGCAACCTATGCGGCCGGTGTAAAATATTAAATTTAACCATTATCAATTTAAATTTAACATTTTATTCTGTGCGAGCAAGACTTGCAAAGCAAGGTTTCCGTGAACGCGATTTCGTAGTTAGTTATTAGGTAATAACATCTAATCACGAATTCATTTTCTATTTTTATCGTTACATATCATTATCTACCCAGACTTGGCCCTACTTAAACTCAATACGTAACTATATTTTTATGAAGCCGATAGTTAATTATACTTTATATTTCTAACGCGTCTGTGTTATTTTTGCATTGGATAAAATATTCCATCGCCATTGCACGAATCCAAATACTATTCTGGGTTGAAATGCTGATTACACGAATGACAATAATGGCGATTCTACCGGCAAAAATGAAATTTCCCTCCTAAAATTCATCGAAAATTTTATAGAATATCTTATTATCTTGTTTGACTGAAATTTCACTGAAAAACTTGAAGCAGCTATAATAATTTGAAAGTGAAAATTTCTTGATCTTTGTAAAATTGTTTTTAAGTATGTCTTCTCATAAATTAGCTTGAATTTTCTCCCAAAATTGATGACCAATAATACTCAAAATGTTAATAAGACCTTAAATAAATAATTATTTTTCAAATGAGCGGTTGTTCATGCAATTCTAAAGTATTTCATAATCGTCCGCACCGAAATTAAATCAATGGTAATACTCAAAATGTTTGATTTCAACCATGATCTAAGCTTTTTCGCAACTAGTCGTAGTGTAGCAATGTGTTTTTGCGTCGCTATGGGGGCCGAGATTGTGAAACGCATTTGGATTTGTAAAAGATTAAAAATATACAACGAATTTATGCTTGTTTGACAAGGAAAGTAAACGACAAGCTCTGATATATGCATTAATATATCAGGTCTGGCTTGGCATTTGACTCCAGCTATAATCAGCTTGGCGAATTATTTTTTTTTCTATATTAATGACTTCCACTAATTAAAGCTAGTGATGCAAAAGTTTTTTCGTACAAGTAAGTGAATATTCGGATAACAGTTTGATTGCTCGATTACTTCGCGATGCTTGGCGTTGCTAAATTGGCACCGAGGTCTGAATGCTGCTGTGCATCACCTGGAGAAGATCTCAACGACGCATGCTTTTGTTGTGCGTCTTGTGGCCGCCTGCAGGGTCGCAACAAGTTCATATCACGGTGGATGTCAAGACGAAGCTCTTGAATATAATACTGTTCTTGACTGTTTTCTGGTTTAGGTTTTCTGGTTTAGATTTCCAGATTTCTGAAACTTGCGAGATTTGACGGAGCGCTTTCGCGATGAAACGGAACCGAATCAGCAAGAAGTGTGATTACTCGGCTCCAAGACGTCGCCGGTCGACTAAACTCCACTTATCAAAAAGTAATATGACGGTGGAGGAGTAATTGCGTAATAAACCAACTTAACATTGTCTTTTCGGCTTCGATAAAGCGATTGAGATGGCAACAAAATGAAATTTCTGGCGCACCGGCAAAAAGCTTCGCGGACCGACAGCGGTTCGTGGACCGGCGGTTGGAAGCCACTGCTCTCACTCTGTTGTGCTCTCTTGGAAAGTATGTGCACCAAGATGTCGCACAACCTGAATCCTAACCGATACACACATACTATGTTCAGGTTGTGCGGCTTGTGCCCCATCTTGGTGCACATACGTCTTTCAATGTCCCTAGCTCACCTGTTCATATTTTCAGAATGTTTTGTTTCTTGGCGGAATATATCTGGTGGAGGAAAAAGTCATCATCAAAAGACCAGAAGTGCAACAGGTAAAATAATTTTGACGTTTGTTTTTCATAGTAATAATCTACCTTGAAGTGCTTTGTAGGGCCTCAAAACTCTTAAATCCGCTCGCTTGTACATTCTAACCTTGAAATGCTATACGAAAATATTTTATTCCGCTAACACACCATGACCGAATCACAAGACTTTTCTGAAAAGACAAATATCATTTAAAGGTCCCTAAAAATAGTATTTTTCAGAGATGCAGTTGAGAGAAGTTCATATTGTTCACGATAGACACCCGCTAGCTCAGCGTTTCCCAACCTTTTTTGGTCGCGGACTATGTTCTCACTGGCGAAAAACTTTGCTGACTCAACGTGAGTTTTTTGCAACCGTACTCTGTGTGAAGAAGTAATAAAACCAAACACAATAGAGTTTTTCCGAATTTCAAAATCGGAAATGCTACGCAATTACGCCTTCATTAAAAGGGCCGACTCCTTTAGTGTATAAATGGTCTTTTCTGTCGTACAATATTCAATCCTTGACAACGACAAGAATTTAAAATGTTTAACTATTTTAATTTAATAGTGTTCATGGTCACTTGCGGTTGGGTTGACTTATGACAAGATGAAAGCATTACTTCTTTTAAATGCCACGGCAATCTGCGAACATAATAATGTGAGAATATATTGCCCGGTTATATTTAGTTTTGATTTAAATTATTTGCGAACTTGCGAGTTTGTTATCGCCGTTAGAAAAATCCTACTATCTGCTATAAATTTCTAGAAAGTACAACTTGATTTAATACTTATTAAAAATATAATTAGTATATTATTGAATAAAAATAAAGAATATTCATCGCCCTGATTTAATATTAACTTTATTGTGATCATTTTACTCTGCGATTCGTATTTTTGTGAATTCGACAAATATGGACTGTTCGTACAACAGTAAAGCCAGGAGTCGGCAACATTTTGTCGCTCACAGGCCAAAATTAAAGGTTGCAAGTCATGAGTGGGCCGCGTATATTTTTAGAAAGTTTAAAGCCGGGCGTATGGCCAATGAATCACATTTTTTCATACAGATCAGAAATTAAATTTTAAGCAGCGCCCGAAGACTGACCATTTGAAGATTGAATCAATTGCACTTAGCGTTCAACTTTTCTGCGTTTTGTTGCCATTGAATGTCTAATTATAATTGAATTATAGGCTCATTCAACGTGTAATTGTGAATTATATATATACTTGTTAGGTTATGATATTATTTAGTATAAAAGTGCCACAAAATAAATTCTGTCACGTAAAGAATATAATCGCAAGGAACAGCTGTTTTGTCACCACAATTCAGAGAAACGTCGCGGGCCTGATTATATTGCTCCGCTGGCCGTAGGATGCAGAGTGCAGACCCTGCAGTAAAGCAAAGAATTCCGAGAGAAATGCCCCGATACAAATACTACATTAGCACCCGAAATTTTGCAATTTGCAACATGTCTAAAAAAGCGTTTTTAAAAAACTTATGGTGTTTTCAGTTTTATTTTCAGTATTTTGTATTGCCGCTTTTCAATTTAGAAAATTTAGGTTGCCACCATTGATACCTACCAGAAAAATTATTCCTCGAACAACAGAATCCAGAAATTATTGACTCGATTAATGTTATATGAATAAACTTGCTTTTTAGGTTTTATGTAAATTCTGACGTAAATCGTGGCTGATGGTTAAGTTTCGCAAAAACGTTTGCGACCCGCAGTGAATTTTCGGCTCGTTGCGGACTCATTCAAACGCTCCGCGGACTCATTTGAAACCGCGGACTCGGGTTGGGAAACACTGCGCTAGCTAGATTATATTTGCTCTGTGCACTGGGGTTCGGCAACAATAAAATTTTTAATAGATTGATAATTTATATGATTGTTTTTTGTGTATATATATCACATGGAGAATATTGAACAAGTCAATCAAACATATATCTTATTTAAACAGAGAAGTCTACAGAACTTATGAACTGTAAAGAGAAAACTGGAGACGCATCAATGAAAAATAAAGCTAAGTGTTCTTTATATGTTCCCAGTTGTGAGGAAAACCAGACGTTGGAAAAAAAAACGGGCAATTCAAAGTTCATTTTAAAAATTTCCAAAGCAATAGCTCGATATCTGATTCTACATAGATTAAATGATTTGAATGTCATTTCTGATCAAACTAATTTTTTAACTTCTGCCACATTTTGGTGTAAACTTCAGCTAAACGATAGACTATCCTGCTTATCAAATTTCTTGGACAAAAATCAATCTTGTATTCACGATGAATTACTGCGCTTTTCCGAAAGAAAGCACGAGTGCCCTGTACAGCGGGGGATAGTATTAGAAAAACTTGAGCATTTGCATATGGCTCGTAGTAAAAAAAACATTATTAAGGAGATAAGAAAAATTCAAAATCTCGTGACTAAAAAGCCCGCTACTGATCTTTGCTTTGCTAATCAAGATGAACAGGCCCACAGTGATATATCATTATTAGATAAAACAGAGTCATATAATGTGTCTGAATATAGAGGCCAAAAATTTTGCGAATGCTTGAAAGAATGGACAGGCGATGATATGATGGTTGAGTGTGAAAAATGTAACGAGTGGTTTCATCCTGAATGTGTCATTCAAAAAAATTATTTGGAATATGTAGGCGAAAAAGACTGGCGTGATATATTACTTGTTTGCGCAGAAACAAAGGTTGCATTCCATGATAAAAACTCGCGTGGTTATATTACTGAGGGAAAATGGATAACTAAAACTGGAGATAGAATTTCAAATATTTCCCAATCTTTTCAAAATAAAAACACACAGACAGAAGTTTGTGAAATGCAGAATAAAATCCCTTCAGTAGGTACTTCTGAAAAAATCATTGATTTTGAAATTTTGCCCAACAATGTTTGTTTTGAAAATGTTCAAACAAATAGTTCATCAAGTTCACTAAATTGTGATTTTTCAAGTACTTGTATTGAGAAACCGAAAATACATTCTCAATCCGAACTTATACCTGGAAAACCAGCAAGTCCTTTTAGCACGTATTCAGATGTAAACTTGCACAGTGTTTTTCGTATTCCTTCAGAAATTTGGCATCAAGCCGTGAATGAACGAACGGAGCATCGCTTCAGTTCTAAAGGGTGTTTTCAAATGCGGGCTTTCATCCTTGATAAATTTCAAAGCATTTATAAAAGCTGCGTCCCTTCAGCTCGTTACCATTACCTATATAGCACCGAAATCAGTAGCAAACCAATAGAAGTTGCTCCATTACATTTGGGATATATAAAATTTCAGTGCGCTCATCACGCGTGTTGCGAATGCTTCGTTAATTATTTAGTTGATTTTCATGAAACATTACGCGGGATTGAAGCGTCTATCAAAATTTTTGGGCAGCGAAAACATCTTGTTGGCTGCAAACGCAGCCTTTATATCCGCGGAGATGCTAGAAAAAACTTTAGGGATAAAATGCGTTTCATCCCACCTTCTGTCCAATTCAATGAGTCCTATAATAAACTATCGCGGGAAGAAAGAGATTACGGTTCCCACACAAATGCCCCTTCAGCTGACGTTTTGCGAAAAATTAAAAGCGAAAAAAAAGATTTTAGAGCAACAAGGTATTCATCAATTAATTTGAAAAAAATGATGGAAAATGAGGGTAAAAATAAATATATCAGGTTTATTGGAACAGAGCCACCCAGTGTAACAATTGTCAGTAGAACTCAATTGAAGTATTATACAATGCGATCACAGGAAGACATTGTTTATTTTGATGCAACTGGTAGCATCATCAAGCGTGATAGCGAAGGCAGAGACTTTCAAATTTATACACTTCTAATTAGGAATCCGTACCGAGGCAACATTTCCCTGCCAGTTGCTACCTATGTAACATCACGCCATAGAGCTATAGATATTAGTTCTTTCCTTGATCAAGTACAAGCTCTCCAAGTCTCTGAATTAGGTCAGTGTAAAAAACCCCGCCAAATAATGATAGATGGCTCTATGGCGATGTGGAATGCTGTTTTAAAGTCATATTGTGGAGAGACGAGAGTAGATTATTATAACAGATGCTTTCGTATTGTGTCTGGCAACCCAATTCTACATGATTTCAAACTGCCTATTATTCAGAATTGCTATAGCCACGCCATGCGCGCTGCACAAATAATGTGTTTAAAGCACTTCCCTGTCAACGTCACAATTGCAATGGCCTGGATGTCAAAATTTTTCAATTGTAAAACACTGGGTGAGCTGGATATGTTAGTTGAAAATTTTTATGTTGTAACCAATCTCCGTAGAAACACCGAATATGTTAGAAATGCGCTTTCAAATTTGCTTGTTGGGGGAAAATGCACTATTGAACACAATGGAATTTTAGACAATGTGGCTACTGAATCTTGTGATGAATTTTTTATTGCAACAAAAGATGTTGACACGAAACAAGAGGAACGATCACCGTTTTATGTCAGATATTTTGCCATGTTGAATGCTTTTCATTCTTCATCAACGTATCTGACTCATAAAAATTGTGACGATATCAGTAAAATAAATCCTTTTTATAACGAAAATTTTTGCCAAGTTGTCATTAAATATGTTTTGAGCCGAGTTCCAGCTACCTCTGCTCTCATGATTGGTGACCTTTCCCGACATAAGAAAAATTCCTCCACTGATACTCAAAATGCTAATTTTATTGGATTTTCAAAATCTTACACAGAGCTGAAGAAGCGGCATGTGCAAAACATTACTTTGGACAACCGAACACAAGGCCCTATTGAACAACATTTCGGTTACATGAAAAAAACGTTTTTCAATAACTCTAGAGCTTCTGGCCTTGATGATTTTGTTCATAGATATGTTGACCAGTTAAAAATAATCGAAAAACAGTTTGAAGATTTGGTAAAACACATGGGTTTTAATCATAGAAAACGAAAACAAATTTCAAAAAATACAAGTCCAATGGTTGAATCAAAATATAAAAAGCGAGTTAAACGTCGTGGAAAGGGAGCCTATAATGATAATCTTCTGGCAAAAATTTTCAAACGCTATAGTTCCTCAGACAAGTATATATCGAATGAATTGAAAGATAAGCCAGAAACCGAAAAAGAAATCCAATTAGACAACTTTTCAAGTCGACCCTATAATTTAAAGAACTTTACCAAAATAGTGTCCTGTGATGTTGGCGGAATTACTGTTTCAAACCAAAGTCACGAAATTACTTATAAAACTGATGAATACGTCTGGAATTTAAGTTGTTCCAATATGAAAAACGTCATAACATTCTCCGATAATGTGTGGAAAAAAATAATAAATTTGGATATCATGTCAGAGTTAGCTTTTAGCACAAAATTTGGACCACTTTCTTGGACCGATATATGTTCAACTTGCCCACCTAATAACGAAATTATAATATCAGCTCTCAAAAAACAGGCAGTGCATTTGAATTATGAGCCTGGACAGTTAACTGAAAATGTTGTTAGTGCTTATATTTCCTGCACTGTAGCCTACCACAACAATTTGTTTAGAAGTACATTGATCGGATGCACAGACACTATTTTTGTAAGACAAGTTCTCAATGGTCAGCAGTTTAAAAATCCCCAAAAATCTATAAATTCTATTGGGAATATGAATTCAATTGAGATTATACTTTTTCCTTTGCGCTGGGGTACTCATTTCGTTCTTGCTATTTTGGAACTGAAGCAAAAGCGTCTCACTATCATTGATTCTTTGGGTGTCGTGAACAAGGATTTGAAAAAATGTATACATAATCGCTTTATACCATTTTTAGAAAAAAATGTTTGTAATGACGAAAAACTCGAATGCACTGAAAAATGTATGATTCGTCAAAAAGATAGCAGTAGCTGTGGAGTATGTGCTTGTATTGCTGCTGATATATTGTGCTCATTTCAAATTCCACCCACTTTTGATTCGACAGTAGTGTATCAATATAGGCATTGGCTAACATACCGATTGCTTAATACTGTTGGCAGTGAAAATTGCAATATATCACTAACATCACCTGGTATTTCGAATCAGAATGAATACACTGAAATGGTAAATAATTGGAACAATTGTTGGTTTAACTCCGTGCTGCAGGCATTCGCATCAATTGTAGGCAAACTAAATTTAGACGTTGAAGGAAATTCTAGCAAGAACTGGTTCGAAAAACATATCTGTGGTATTTTGGAAATTTTAATTGGACGTGAAAAATTGGAAAAAGATTTCCTGTATTTGGCCTTAGATATTGTGTGCACAGAATTTCAGTTGAAATTAGGAGAACATCAAGATGCAGCGGAGTTTGCTATTTTACTCATACAGCGAGGTATTTTGGAAATGTTTGGAATAACAACAAACTGTATTTATTCATCAGCTTCTAGGTGTGGAGTTTGTGACCATTCTGAGAAATCTGTCAATGACACATTTTTTTTCAAAATTTCAGTTCAGCAGGGAAGTACAATTTCTCTGCAAGAGAGCGTCAATAATCAAATAAAACCCGATAACCATACATGCAAAACATGCAGTAGCACAATACAGTATCAGAGCGATCTTGTATTTACTCCACTACTGCTGACTTTCAATATTATTAGAAATACAGGGTCAAGTAAATCAATGCAACCTATTGTTGTGAATGAACATATTACCCTGTACGATAGTTCATTGGATATCACCTATAAATATGAATTAACTAGTTGCGTTGTTCATCTAGGTCCTAGATTCGATAGTGGTCATTTTGTGACCTACACGTTCACTTCAAAATCTTCTGCTATGTTATTTGATGATTCTAAAATTGATATCATTGCGCGAGATAAGTGCGGCAAATTAATTGAAGACAACTGTGTTCTTTTATTTTACGCCAGGGTTTCATATAGTACCAAGGAACAAACACATTCCCATACACCTGTTCAAATGAAAATTGTCAAACGAAAACGCAATTTAGGAACCCCTTTTTTGGAAAAGTTCACCAAAATATAAAGTTGGTAGTAAAGATGAAAGAAAAGAAATCATTCCCAAATATGAGATTGATGAAATTTGGCAGTCTATAGAAAATTCTACATTAGAATCAATATGTACAAGTTTAAAAAAAATGATGAACCGTTCATTCGCAGAATCAAAACACCTGCACTCTGGATTTCGGCACTCTTTATTTTTAAATAGTTTCAATAGACTATTAGCTTCAATTAATTCGAAAATCAAGATGGAGGTCAATGAGGCAATATTTTTAATAAATTTTGATAAATATTTGCAATCCAAGTTTTGTGAAATGAAAATTACCGCATGGCCGAGTGCAATGAGAACACAGCCTTGTCCCCCCAAAAAATTGGTGTACAAATCAGACTGTTTTGAACCTGGATCAGAAATTCTGCGGCTTTTAGAATCTGGTGAACAACACATACATAATTATATAAAGCAAGTTCTTGTTCACGAAGCACTCATTTATTACCGTAACCTAAAAAACAATGATGGGTATTTGGCAACAAGTAAAAATCTGAACGTTTGTTACACGTTTGATAGTTATTTTAATCATCTTTAATGAAAGCACATTTTCCTTCAAATATTATTCTTGTTCTATCTGTCTCTTCTCTACAATTGCTCTGTCTTTTAATATAGCCACATTTTATTACTGAGCTTTCCTGTCGTCGTTCTCCTGTTGGTCTTTCTTATTTCTAATTAATTTTTTAAGAAGTTACTAGTTTGGGTTGGATATTTCCATCCACTGGGAGTAGAAAAGCATAAATGGGCAAACCTAGAATTACGTTCTCGGTTTAACAGTTCAGGTATCTCACCACGAAGTTGTGGTCAAAGTTGTTTTTCAGCTGCAGCTACAATTGTCCCGCAATTACGAATATAGTTGAAGTAATAGATATCAAAGTTCCGGATGCGTAGACGTGGTTCTGGAGGAGCAACCGTTCACGCTTGACCACCTCTGAGAAATCTTCACAACGATTTCGCGAAAAATTCCCATCGAAAGTAGCCTACATATATATATTTCTACTTTAACAATCACTTGCTCAAAAGTTGACATGTGGTGATGTGATCTGCACTTAGTAGTTTTCTTTTTTAATATTGTTCTTTCCCTAATTCCATATTCTTTCATGTAACTGAACTTACTTCCATCTCTACTCTGTTATTCATACCTGATGTTGTTTGTTTTCAGCGAGGCTAGATTTTTTTGTAAAATTTGGCTATGACATCATTCAATCTTCCTATACTAACACAAAATAGGAATTATATATCCTGTGTAGGGGTGGGCAAAATCGAATATTTTTTCGAATCGAATAATTCGAATATTTTTAACGAATACCGAATAGTCGAATAACGAATATTTTTATACACAACAGGAGGTCCAGAACGTCGGTCGATACCCCCTTTGGCATTGAAAATCGGCTACAAAGCGTTCTTTTACTGGGTTATCCATCGTCATAATCGCAGATTGTTTTTGTCACCGCGACCGTTTTTGCGGCGATATATAATCTATATCCACGCCCTTTCTGTTTTTTGCAAGTATTATCAAATCTTTCGGGTCGGTGGACATCGAAGTTTATATTCCGGGTTTACCCGTTCGTTCACATTGGCAACAGCTGTTAAAACCATTAAGGTTTGATTTCAAAACCCAAATTAATATTATTCTAATCATTTTCATTTGCGTTGGCTTTGATATTACTTATCAACGTTTGTAAATTTACCGTCACAATATTAAGCGAACGGATAATATTATTATCGATACCGGGATGCAGATATTTATTAAAGACAATACCGTAATTAACTTTGCTATACTTTTCTATGGTGTCTATGTTACGTTACAGATAAACCTCGCAAAGCTGCGATTGCGTCAATTCCGAATGTTGATTTAAAATAGTGACTAAATAATTCGGCAATAAAGGCATTTCTGCGTGGCCATATGACGAGATGACGTTAATAAACGGCGCTTCTTGAATAATAATTTACATATGCGACCTAATGCTGGAAAAATTTGCGATTTTGTACTTTTGTGCCTAATAGATGGCCAGGCGCTAATTATAACTTTCAAGTTCCGGCGTTTTCTTTCAACAAACTCCGCGATCATTAAAGCTAATATCGTTATCGAGTAATTCACAATTTTATTTACGGAATTTGCGAATCCACTTTTACTTCTCTTGACGATTTTGATAATGTCACGCCCTATTTATTAGTGCAGAAATGCTCAAATTAGAACGAATGTAATCATTTCCGATGATACAACAATTCGTAAAGGAGACAGTGCGCGTTGTTACATCGAAATTCACGATTGATTTTACGTTATACTCCTGTTCAGGATTTCTACACTCCACCAGCCATGCATGCCCGAGTAAAATGTTTACATTTTCGAAACATTATGTCGAAGGGATCACTAACGATATATTTGAAAGTACATTGTAAGAACTAGGTCATGTCATTTCTTTTCTGGTCATGGCTTGTTCGTGTTATATTATGTATGGTTTCATGCGAAAATTATTTCAACTTTCAATTTTCGCTAAACAAATTTATGTTTCGTTCATGCATGAAACGACTAATCACGTACTAAGTTTACGTCAATCATACTAAGTTTAAAATCTGGGATATTTATTTTAAATACCTCATCTGATTTGACGTTTCTAAATTTAGGGAACGGTGTCGGTACCTTCTTTTTTTGTAAAATAGGGAATTGAAATGAGCGATTGAAACGCAAAGAAAACAAATAACACCACAACGCAAAGACGATTTTTAAATTTGTCGCTTTTGTCTGTTAGCGAGCGTTGTAGGTGAATTCTCGGGCAATTCACGATCGGTTCAGTGACGTTCTGTGTCCAAGTGAAGCGGCGCAGATCACGTGGTACCCGATATTCGAATAGTGAAATGCTATTCGAATAATTTAATATTCGATTCGCTATTCGTTATTCGAATATTTTGCCCAGCCCTAATCCTGTGTAATTGAACAGATAAATAGGTTCAATATTTTGGTGAAAAATTTCATCTCATCCTTTTACCAGTTCAAGTTGATGTATTGAATGTCATAACTAGCATTTTGTAATCTTCAGCACAATGAGACAAATCAGCGTGACTTCTATAGTTAAATATTTTTTTTTATTTTCAAAAAGTCAGCTGGAGATTTGTCTGGAGTTGGATGCACTGTGCAAGCCTATTTACAAATTTTGATGCAATATAAAAAACAATAATCATTGTTTGAGAAAATTTTCTAAAGATTCTGAATGATTGAATTATTCTGACGACTCAAAATTGGACTCAGCTCATTGTCAGCTCAGTTTTTGTATTAGTAGGAAAATACGATAAATACCGATTGGGCACGGCATTTTTTATTTATCCGGAGAGAGGGAAGCCAATAACACGACTTGGTTATATAACGAAATAGCCCATATTATTGGATATGTCGTGTGGGAAAATAGTTTACAGCTTATCCATTTCAGATGCATAGGGGTGATAGCGGAGAACGCCGCTCTCCGAGCACCGGTTTCGTGCTATAATGGCGAGGAGTCCAGCATTCGTTTTATACGGGAATACGCGCTATATAGTACGAATGTCATATTCTTAACTTTTAGCTCGTTTCGTCAACTGTTGAACTGCAATTTAAACGCTAATTTAAATTTATTTAAATTACAAAAATAACTTGCAAAATGATAGCTACGGATCTAATTTTACTTATTTCTGTCGCTGATATTTACGAAGGTTACAAAATTTCTATAGAAAGAACACACATGATCTTAAATCAAGGTTTTTCAAACTCTTTCGAAATATTGAAATTGATACAAAAGGAAGTTGCGAGGCATGCGGTCTCATTATTACCAGCGTATATTTGTTTGTAGAAAAATGATACGTGATTTCTTTTTAAGGGATGAATAATTTTTGATGAAGATGTTGGTCATTTTAATGCAACAGTGATGAAATATCGTCGAATTATATCACCAGTCGCATTATACTAATGTAAGTTGAAGAATTTATTTTTCTAATTTTCTAGTATACATGCGCCACCAATCTTTCGCCAGAATTATAAAAGAGAATTGATGATTATGTAATTAATAAATAAAGTGCAATCACCACTCCATACTGTTTGCCCATTATTTAACGAAAAGCTAGCGGGAAAATAGGCTGTAAACGTGTTCACATGCATACTGTGTACATTATATTGCTCCTGAGTCTAATAAAAATATCAATAAGTTGACAAACCAACCGAGTAATTTTTTTTTCTTTTCAGAAATTATGTGGAGATGAAAGATGAAAGGGGCGTGGCTTTACTGTTGACTATCGGCATCAGTAAAGAATGGAGTCTTAAGGCAGCTCCATCCCTCCACAAGCCTGGGGGCTCACCTTGGGTAAGTGACAGCACCCCCTAAACCTCCCTAACTGGGGTAACAAGTGAAATTTGTCAACAATGTTTCTGCCAAACAACTTTTTGAATTTTTTTCTCATCGCATATTTTTTTTGTCAGTATGTAGCATTACATGAATATACCATTAAATTTGCTGAAAAAACTTGGTCAAATAAAATATTTTTAGATAAATGTAATTGTTTGTTCTATCTAATCATATAATAAGAAGTATATCGCATGGTCATAATAATATATATAGAGTATTTTTTCCCTCAGGAGCTCAGGTATTAATATGATGCGAGTTTTTATGATTTTGTTCACACAAATTTTGATCAAATATAGTATATTAGAAAATAAGTTGAATCTAAATGCAAAATTTCGTATTCTTATGGAGAATAGCGTGTACACTATTTACGCTTACATACAATAAAAGAAAAACTGTGAAAGAAATTTGTGTGTGTATCGGTCGGCTGGCATTATCAGCAATGTTCACAAAGCAACAGCTTGTATGATTTGAGTTTATATAAACCTTATTGGAATAAATAATAATTAATACCAGCTTTGAAAGATAAGGTTATGATGAGTATGTATGTATTATAATGATAACTGCAACTCCGCCTTTATATTGGAAATATCTGCAACTTCGTTTTTAAAGAAATAAATTTCAAACTTTCAGAAAATTTTAAAGGGTTTTATCGTTTTGGGGGAATAGGGCATTTTCAGTAACGGATTACACAGGAAAGCAAAATTTTTTTCCCAAAAATTCAACTTGTGGGATGAAGAGTGTATATCTTATTATATTTTTCAATAATAAAATCTCGCCACTCTTAATCGGAAAGACTTGCTGTTGTAATTTGAAGAACGTGAAATTTTACGTTATTTTGCCTATGCAAATTTCGACGAAATAGGGCATTTTCAGTAACGGAATGCTAATAATTGCAAAATTTTGTTCCCAACAACTCAGTTTGTGGGATGAAGAGTATATATACTAAAATAATTATCAATAATAAAATCTCGCCCCTCTTAATCGGAAAGACATGCTGTTGTAATTTGAAAAATGTGAAATTTTACGTTATTTCGCCTATGCAAATTTCGACGGAATAGGGCATTTTCAGTAACGGAATGCACATGATTACAAAATTTTGTTCCCAACAACTCAACTTGTGGGATGAAGAGTATATATACTAAAATAATTATCAATAATAAAATCTCGCCCCTCTTAATCGGAAAGACATGCTGTTGTAATTTGAAAAATGTGAAATTTTACGTTATTTCGCCTATGCAAATTTCGACGGAATAGGGCATTTTCAGTAACGGAATGCACATGATTACAAAATTTTGTTCCCAACAACTCAACTTGTGGGATGAAGAGTATATATACAAAAATAATTATCAATAATAAAATCTCGCCCCTCTTAATCGGAAAGACATGCTGTTGTAATTTGAAAAATGTGAAATTTTACGTTATTTCGCCTATACAAATTTCGACGGAATAGGGCATTTTCAGTAACGGAATGCACATGATTACAAGATTTTGTTCCCAACAACTCAACTTGTGGGATGAAGAGTGTATATCTTATTATATATTTCAATAATAAAATCTCGCCCCTCCTAATCGGAAAGACTTGCTGTTGTACTTTGAAAAATGTGAAATTTTACGTTATTTCGCCTATGCAAATTTCGACGGAATAGGGCATTTTCAGTAACGGAATGCACATAATTGCAAAATTTTGTTCCCAACAACTCAACTTGTGGGATGAAGAGTATATATACTAAAATAATTATCAATAATAAAATCTCGCCCCTCTTAATCGGAAAGACTTGCTGTTGTACTTTGAAAAATGTGAAATTTTACGTTATTTCGCCTATGCAAATTTCGACGGAATAGGGCATTTTCAGTAACGGAATGCACATGATTACAAGATTTTGTTCCCAACAACTCAACTTGTGGGATGAAGAGTGTATATCTGAATATATTTTTCAATAATAAAATCTCGCCCCTCTTAATCGGAAAGACTTGCTGTTGTACTTTGAAAAATGTGAAATTTTACGTTATTTCGCCTATGCAAATTTCGACGGAATAGGGCATTTTCAGTAACAGAATGCACATAATTGCAAAATTATGTTCCCAACAACTCAACTTGTGGGATGAAGAGTGTATATCTTATTATATTTTTCAATAAGAAAATTTCGCCCCTCTTAATCGGAAAGACTTGCTGTTGTACTTCGAAAAATGTGAAATTTTACGTTATTTCGCCTATGCAAATTTCGACGGAATAGGGCATTTTCAGTAACGGAATGCACATGATTACAAATTTTTGTTCCCAACAACTCAACTTGTGGGATGAAGAGTATATATACTAAAATAATTATCAATAATAAAATCTCGCCCCTCTTAATCGGAAAGACTTGCTGTTGTAATTTGAAAAATGTGAAATTTTACGTTATTTCGCCTATGCAAATTTCGACGGAATAGGGCATTTTCAGTAACGGAATGCACATGATTACAAAATTTTGTTCCCAACAACTCAACTTGTGGGATGAAGAGTATATATACTAAAATATTTATCAATAATAAAATCTCGCCCCTCTTAATCGGAAAGACATGCTGTTGTAATTTGAAAAATGTGAAATTTTACGTTACTTCGCCTATGCAAATTTCGACGGAATAGGGCATTTTCAGTAACGGAATGCACATGATTACAAAATTTTGTTCCCAACAACTCAACTTGTGGGATGAAGAGTATATATACTAAAATAATTATCAATAATAAAATCTCGCCCCTCTTAATCGGAAAGACTTGCTGTTGTACTTCGAAAAATGTGAAATTTTACGTTATTTCGCCTATGCAAATTTCGACGGAATAGGGCATTTTCAGTAACGGAATGCACATGATTGCAAAATTTTGTTCCCAACAACTCAACTTGTGGGATGAAGAGTATATATACTAAAATAATTATCAATAATAAAATCTCGCCCCTCTTAATCGGAAAGACTTGCTGTTGTAATTTGAAAAATGTGAAATTTTACGTTATTTCGCCTATGCAAATTTCGACGGAATAGGGCATTTTCAGTAACGGAATGCACATGATTACAAAATTTTGTTCCCAACAACTCAACTTGTGGGATGAAGAGTATATATACTAAAATAATTATCAATAATAAAATCTCGCCCCTCTTAATCGGAAAGACATGCTGTTGTAATTTGAAAAATGTGAAATTTTACGTTATTTCGCCTATACAAATTTCGACGGAATAGGGCATTTTCAGTAACGGAATGCACATAATTGCAAAATTTTGTTCCCAACAACTCAACTTGTGAGATAAAGAGTGTATATCTTATTATATTTTTCAATAATAAAATCTCGCCCCTCTTAATCGGAAAGACATGCTGTTGTAATTTGAAAAATGTGAAATTTTACGTTATTTCGCCTATGCAAATTTCGACGGAATAGGGCATTTTCAGTAACGGAATGCACATAATTGCAAAATTTTGTTCCCAACAACTCAACTTGTGGGATGAAGAGTATATATACTATAATAATTATCAATAATAAAATCTCGCCCCTCTTAATCGGAAAGACTTGCTGTTGTAATTTGAAAAAAGGGGAAATTTTACGTTATTTCGCCTATGCAAATTTCGACGGAATAGGGCATTTTCAGTAACGGAATGCACATGATTACAAGATTTTGTTCCCAACAACTCAACTTGTGGGATGAAGAGTGTATATCTTAATATATTTTTCAATAATAAAATCTCGCCCCTCTTAATCGGAAAGACTTGCTGTTGTACTTTGAAAAATGTGAAATTTTACGTTATTTCGCCTATGCAACTTTCGACGGAATAGGGCATTTTCAGTAACAGAATGCACATAATTGCAAAATTTTGTTCCCAACAACTCAACTTGTGGGATGAAGAGTGTATATCTTATTATATTTTTCAATAAGAAAATTTCGCCCCTCTTAATCGGAAAGACTTGCTGTTGTACTTCGAAAAATGTGAAATTTTACGTTATTTCGCCTATGCAAATTTCGACGGAATAGGGCATTTTCAGTAACGGAATGCACATGATTGCAAAATTTTGTTCCCAACAACTCAACTTGTGGGATGAAGAGTATATATACTAAAATAATTATCAATAATAAAATCTCGCCCCGCTTAATCGGAAAGACTTGCTGTTGTAATTTGAAAAAAGGGGAAATTTTACGTTATTTCGCCTATGCAAATTTCGACGGAATAGGGCATTTTCAGTAACGGAATGCACATAATTGCAAAATTTTGTTCCCAACAACTCAACTTGTGAGATAAAGAGTGTATACCTTATTATATTTTTCAGTAATAAAATCTCGCCCCTCTTAATCGGAAAGACTTGCTGTTGTAATTTGAAAAATGTGAAATTTTACGTTATTTCGCCTATGCAAATTTCGACGAAATAGGGCATTTTCAGTACCGGAATGCACATAATTGCAAAATTTTGTTCCCAACAACTCAACTTGTGGGATGAAGAGTGTATACCTTATTATATTTTTCAATAATAAAATCTCGCCCCTCTTAATCGGAAAGACTTGCTGTTGTAATTTGAAAAATGTGAAATTTTACGTTATTTCGCCTATGCAAATTTCGACGGAATAGGGCATTTTCAGTAACGGAATGCACATGATTACAAGATTTTGTTCTCAACAACTCAACTTGTGGGATGAAGAGTGTATATCTTAATATATTTTTCAATAATAAAATCTCGCCCCTCTTAATCGGAAAGACTTGCTGTTGTACTTTGAAAAATGTGAAATTTTACGTTATTTCGCCTATGCAAATTTCGACGGAATAGGGCATTTTCAGTAACAGAATGCACATAATTGCAAAATTTTGTTCCCAACAACTCAACTTGTGGGATGAAGAGTGTATATCTTATTATATTTTTCAATAATAAAATTTCGCCCCTCTTAATCGGAAAGACTTGCTGTTGTACTTCGAAAAATGTGAAATTTTACGTTAATTCGCCTATGCAAATTTCGACGGAATAGGGCATTTTCAGTAACAGAATGCACATGATTACAAATTTTTGTTCCCAACAACTCAACTTGTGGGATGAAGAGTATATATACCAAAATAATTATCAATAATAAAATCTCGCCCCTCTTAATCGGAAAGACTTGCTGTTGTAATTTGAAAAATGTGAAATTTTACGTTATTTCGCCTATGCAAATTTCGACGGAATAGGGCATTTTCAGTAACGGAATGCACATGATTACAAAATTTTGTTCCCAACAACTCAACTTGTGGGATGAAGAGTATATATACTAAAATATTTATCAATAATAAAATCTCGCCCCTCTTAATCGGAAAGACATGCTGTTGTAATTTGAAAAATGTGAAATTTTACGTTATTTCGCCTATGCAAATTTCGACGGAATAGGGCATTTTCAGTAACGGAATGCACATGATTACAAAATTTTGTTCCCAACAACTCAACTTGTGGGATGAAGAGTATATATACTAAAATAATTATCAAGAATAAAATCTCGCCCCTCTTAATCGGAAAGACATGCTGTTGTAATTTGAAAAATGTGAAATTTTACGTTATTTCACCTATGCAAATTTCGACGGAATAGGGCATTTTCAGTAACGGAATGCACATGATTACAAGATTTTGTTCCCAACAACTCAACTTGTGGGATGAAGAGTGTATATCTTAATATATTTTTCAATAATAAAATCTCGCCCCTCTTAATCGGAAAGACTTGCTGTTGTACTTTGAAAAATGTGAAATTTTACGTTATTTCGCCTATGCAAATTTCGACGGAATAGGGCATTTTCAGTAACAGAATGCACATAATTGCAAAATTTTGTTCCCAACAACTCAACTTGTGGGATGAAGAGTGTATATCTTATTATATTTTTCAATAATAAAATCTCGCCCCTCTTAATCGGAAAGACTTGCTGTTGTAATTTGAAAAATGTGAAATTTTACGTTATTTCGCCTATGCAAATTTCGACGAAATAGGGCATTTTCAGTACCGGAATGCACATAATTGCAAAATTTTGTTCCCAACAACTCAACTTGTGGGATGAAGAGTGTATATCTTATTATATTTTTCAATAATAAAATCTTGCCCCTCTTAATCGGAAAGACTTGCTGTTGTAATTTGAAAAATGTGAAATTTTACGTTATTTCGCCTATGAAAATTTCGACGAAATAGGGCATTTTCAGTACCGGAATGCACATAATTGCAAATTTTGGTTCCTAACAACTCTACTTGTGGGATGAAGAGTGTATATCTTAATATATTTTTCAATAATAAAAGCTCGCCTCTTTTAATCGGAAAGACTTGCTGTTGTACTATGAAAAATGTGAAATTTCACGTTTATTCCCTTATGTCGATTTTGACGAATTAGTTTTCAGTAACTCTGGCTGGCGAGATGCAGACTGAATATAATAAAATTATTATTAATAATGAAATTCCCAGTTTTTGCTTACAACAACTCTCAAATACCCATGTAATGTTGTTGTTAATTCCATTTGCGTATTTGTTTGGTGTAGCGAATTTGGCTCCGCCCATAATTCTGCCTCCATATTTGACCTTTTCGCCTGGTCGCATACAAAGGTCACCGTGCTACTAGCTTCACAGTGGTACTGTAAAGTGCGTGTTATTAACGTTTCAACATGTTTATTTAGATAGCTGCTGAACAGAGGACAAAATGTCATCACGAAATCCAGGAATTGAACTAGGTAAGATCTTAGATAAATGTGAAGTTTTCCATTATTTGCATTCCGTTTGTACATTGTGACTTTGACAGATTGGTTATGACGTTATGTGCAGATACCGGTAACAGGTATGGTTATTACAACCGATTACCGGTACCGTACCACAATACCAACTAAATTAAATGATGCTGCAATCACTCTGCCAGTACTGCAGTACCGGCATACCGGTAATGCATGCAATTGTCGGATTGTTTTGCTGTTCTTACAGCCCTATGTTAATATGTGGAAAATCGTTATAACTTTGGCCTATTACAGATTTAGACTGGGTTCAACGAACTATAGTAAATCTTCCCGCTGTAAATAGAAGAGCAGAAACGTTGCCAAAGAAAAGAACTGTGAAAAAAGCATGGCAGGTGCGTTTGATTATATTTTAAACATTTTTGGCCATAATTATCATTTAAAATCAATATCCACGTTTATGAAACTTGATATATTTACAAAAAATATTTCAGGAATCGAAGTTTTTGGAAATTTGTTCAAACACAATCATATATCAATCACATGATATTATTTTCCAACAGGCGGCCTGGTTATTACGAGCAACAACATGTATTGATTTAACGACTTTATCAGGAGATGACACTTTTTCAAATGTACAAAGACTTTGCTATAAAGCTCAACATCCAATCAGAGATGATTTGATTAAAGCGTTAGACATGCAGGATGCTGGTGAGATATTGCTTTGCAGTACTTCTGTTTCTGAAAATTCAATCTAAAACAGTAAAACAGGGATTCTCAAACTTTTTAAGGAGCCCCCTTTTTAGAATTTGTCTAGTCTCGCACCCCATCTGAAAAAAAATAGCTAACAATAATCTGCAAATAACAAATAGTAAGGCGAAAGTATGTTTTATTCAAAAAACATGTTGAAAATGCGTGGATGGAATGTGAATATACAAAACAAGGTCGTATTTTTTGGGATGATTGACTACAAATTATTGCATAGTCATTGTCATTCTTACTATTTATCATGTTCAGTAATTTAATGCAGGGGTGTACAACCTGCGGCCCACGGGCCAAATGCGGTCCCCAAGGAAAAATTGTGCGGCCCACGTAGAAGTACCAATTTTGAATGGTATGCGGCTCGCTAAACTAGTTTTATTTGAGTTTAGTCTGGTACGTGCGTGTAATTCCAATCCAATTTATTATCAATGCCTATGGCGTGACAATGCACTGACAACTAGCTTGTAAGAATCGTACATCACATGTCATAGGCTTATTAACCAAGATTTTTGTGCCTGGAACCACTAGAAACCTATGTTAAATAAAGGTGCGGCCGGCGGTCGCACAATGTTATTCGTTTCTGGCCCTCCTGTATTAACAGCTGCACACCTCGGATGTAATGAATTGGAATTTATCTCTCCAGGTATAGCAGTAGGAGCTGTGTGTGTCTACCCGGCCAGAGTGCAAGAAGCAGTTCAATGTTTGAAAGCAGCTGGAATTAATAATATTCCAGTCGCATCAGGTGAGATCACATTTCAGTTCAATGGTTCTAAAACAGTTTGCCTCTACGTCTAGAAACTTGATATGCTTTTATACAATATATTTAGATCATTTTATTTAGTTGGCATATTGCAGTATTGCTATAATCATTACTAATGCTTGCTCTTGAATCACTGTCTACCCAGCCTGGATTTGAATTACTTTGTTATATAGTCTTTACAAAATGACTATGACCAAATGAAATGGTCCTTTGTTATTTTCTAGTTGCAACTGGGTTTCCTGCAGGACAGACTCCATTAGAAACTAAATTGATCGAAATTAAGAGGGCAGTTGAGTCGGGAGCCTCTGAAATTGATATTGTGATTTCCAGAACAAAAGCTTTACATGGAGATTGGAAAGGTTGGTCGGATGAAAATGTATTTTAAATTTATTTGCAATGAGTGTCTGTGTTGCTTTGTATCGGACTCGCACTCTAGCCGATTTTTACATATTAGTAACTTATGCGCAAGACAGGATGGCTTTACCAAATAGTTTCCTCTATTCAAAAATTTTATAATTGAATTATTTTTCATAACCCATCTTGTTTTTGTTCAAAATTCTAATCACACATATGTCTCATGTGTACAGTTTCCCTCTGTTTTGTTACTTTGATCCATCTGCAAGTCTTTTTATGTCCATTCATTTGAAACAATAGGATAGTTACTTTCCTAAGTAATATCAGTCTGTGGTTTGTCACATGCTTCTTATTGGCTTCCATATTTATCCTAAAATATGATACTGCTTTCAAACAGCTGTACAAATGATTCTAAACATGCCGCTTCATCACTAATATTTCTCTTAGCACTCCTGTTGAGTGTAGAGAATAAAGAAAAAAGCACTCTTACGATCCATACATCATATCAGGCAACTGGTTACAACAAGGCCACGATCAGTTTTTGATTTAAAAAAGTTCGAAGAGCGCCTTATGGTCGGTAAAATACAGTAAATACGGTAAATCATACAGTATTTTCTATTTACGATTCAACATATTTTTCAAGATATTTACAACGAGGTCAAGGCATGTAAGAAAGTGTGTGGTGAAGGTGTTCATATGAAAACAATACTTGGTACAGGAGATTTGGGAACTATGACAAATGTTTATAAAGCAAGTCTAGTAGCAATGATGGCTGGTAAGTATTGTAGGATAGGATTTACATATTTATCCCAGGGGAGAGGAAAGGCGATAAGACGACTTAACCATGTGGCGAACCACGGTCTCTCGTCAGGTATCCAGTCCAAGTCGAATGTGGGATTAGTTAGTTATTTGTTTTCGTAAGCATGGACTTGATGGTGGAGGAAGCCGTATCTGACCAGCAGTTACATCTTACCACCCTACGGAGCGAGGAGACCAGCAATACTCTTGTACATAACTATCCCCGCATGGGATGAGTGGATGAACCCGAGAGCCCACACAGAGTAATCAGAGGTGCGGTTCCTAACGCTTAGCACAATCACGCCTAAATTGACTAAATTCCAACACAAACTTCGGAATAAATTAACACATAAATATACAAGCTTTTAATTTTTTAATTGATTCAAGTCGAGAGTCTTGCTGCATATATGCCAAGCAAGGTAAGGTAGTTGGGCTCGGGTAACCCCAACTAATAAAACTCAGTGGAGTCACACTGTATAACAAAAATTATAATAACTGTCAGATGGGTTACGCATATGCATCTACTCGTGCAAAACAGCAAGAAAAGTCTTGTGTACCCCATCTGATAGTTAATCTAATTTTTGTTGCACATTGTGATTTTGACTCACGATTTCTAAAACAGACTCCGAAATGTTCAATTTCACTCGTACTCGAAACTATCAGGGATTCAATTTTTACAAAAACCTAAAGTTTTTATTTTTACCATAATCACAGTACACAACCCTGGTCTCCGAGATATGCAATTGATTTCAGTTTCTGAAACTATTTCAGCCATTTTTATTTCTTCTACCAGGTTCTGATTTTATCAAAACATCAACTGGCAAAGAAGGTGTGAATGCAACTTTACCTGTTGGATTAGTGATGGTTAGAGCTATCAGAGAATATTATCAGAAAACAGGGTATAAGGTATGTTTTGAAAGTCATCTTTTGTCATGTGTTATATTCAACTCTCATAAGTTTGAACATCTTTTATCGTTTGCTTTTCTTTATAAACTACTGTGAAATGTTGAAACTGCAGTGGTTCCAAACCTTCCATATCCTGTTGCCCCCTTTCGGAGGCTCTCATCACTCATGGTCCCTGTTTATCATTTCAGTGGTATTTATTATAGTGTTACTTTGATTTGTAGATTCCAAATCCATTATGTTCAAACAATTCATGCGCAACAAAGAGAAAACACCTTGTAGAGTAACTTTATCAAGCAATGAAACTAGGAAGAAAGTTTTTTTTCTAATATAAGGAAAAGTGAAATTAGTTTTGCACCCGCCATGGTGACCCCCCTCTGACTGCTCTGTGGCCCGTTGGTGGGCTACGGACCCCCGGTTGGGAAGCACTGGTTTAGAGCATTTATTCATGCCTGACTTTGTTTTCTCAGGTTGGATTCAAACCAGCAGGAGGAATCCGTAGTGCGAAGGACGCTTGTACTTGGCTTGCCTTGATGAAAGAGGAGCTGGGTGATGAATGGATGAGAAATGACTTGTTTAGGATTGGAGCTTCCTCATTGCTCACTGATATTGAAAGACAGGTAAAAAAAAATTGAGAAAAATATTTTGCCAGGTGGTTCAACATAATGGTTCTCATAATTTTATCTACCTCACGGGAATATTCATTATCATCAGCTTTCTGCAATAAAAAAAAAAGTGAAGTTTGAAATAAATTCATTACAAATCAAAATAACGAATTAACGAACTTGATGATGTTTAATAAATGTTTCAATATTTGAAGACATTTCGGTCAGGTACAATCTAAAATCACCCTAGTTGTGCAAGTTCTAAGAACAGTCTTTATTATCACATCACAATTGAAACATATGTTTCATGGCCTTAGTTTAATGAATATTCCGTTGAAATCCTCAAAATATATAGTTTCCCGGGATTGTAATTGGAATTTTGATTGCCAAATGCGAATAAATGCATTCATTGAATAAAGATTATCTATATCAGTTCTCAATCTGGGGTACATTGAACGAATTTTGAAGTTGTTACTTGTTAGCAAATTCAGAGGGTACGTAGTATATTAGGTTCCATTACATTTGAACCCACGTACATTTGAACCCATGGCAATTGCACCTGCATACTATTGCACTTATGAATTGTTTTTTGTTTTACGGATATTTGAACCCATACTCACCCTAACCCATGGGTTTTAGCACCCGCATATAGATTGAACCCGCGGATATACGCATGGGTTCAAATGTACGTGGGTTCAAATGTACGGTCACCAGTATATTACCAAGCTATAAAGTTGTGCGGCCAAAAATATGATGATATGTAGTGGGTACACAAGCAAATTTAAATTTCCCAAGGGGTACCGATGGACAGAAATTTTGGGAAACCCTGATCTATATGATTCTATGACCACCACATAACAGCTCTAATTTAAATACTTAGCCACATATTCCTATTTCAGATATATCACTATGTAACTGGGAGATATGCAGCTGCTCACCAGCTACCAATGGCATGAGTTGTGAATGTGAAGATATAATCCCCTCTATTAAATTCCAATGTGAAGACTATTTTAGCAAAGCACTTTGGTTTTTGAGCCCAATTTGCGTAGTGTAGTAAGTAGTATGAAATGAATAACACAAATTAATTTTTGGTTGTTAGATATGTTTAATCATATGTTTTATTGGTGGATTTTCAATTGTGTGCAAATTTTACTCAATACAAGGTTTAAAGATGCAATAAATAATATACACACTTTATCATTTCTATCATTTTTCTCTGTTACTCATAGTCTTGTTTTGTTGAGGATTTTTTTCCATCACGGGTAGAAGTTTGTTGGTAGAATGTCCTAATCATACAGTCCACCACAGCCTCTCGTCTGGTAGCCTTACATCAGTGGTTCTCAACGTGTGGTACACGTACCACTAGTGCGGGCAGAAATTCTCAGCCATGAAGGCAATTAGAATCAAAAGCCAAAATTGCCTAAATGAGCCTGAACATCATTTCCGATGTGCTGTAAGTTGGTTCATACTCCGCATAATCCAAATAGTAGGGGAAAACGTCGCAAATCTCGCCTTAAACTATGCTTTCTTTTATTTTGGACTAGGTTCGGCTAGTCGTGACAGCGAATAACGCCGATTAAAGTGTAGTCGCCTAAGGTTTGCGATAAGCGATGATTAAAGCGTTTCAGCTCTGACGGTAGACGACACAAATTCTCCCTCGATTTTGCACGCAATTAATACTATGTTAATGCATATAATTAATACGAAACTTTGCTACTGGTTATGATTTGTCCCTACATGAAAGAATGGGATGCAATTGGATATTTTCCACAGTAAAGCACTGTCAAGCTTCGCGCGAAGTGGCGTTACTATTTGCAAAAAATTCGCATATGATAGAAGCGCTAGTAAAGCCCTGCACTTTGAAAATGGCAGAGTTGATTTTGGTATAAATTAGTGCCAAGAAGATTCAGCGGGTATCTTTATTGTGTGTGTGTGTGTGTGTGTTCGCATTAGACCCGATTCTAAATCAGGATTACAATTTATTACATTTGTCGCAATGTAGAGGTCCGTGACTACATTGGCGAACCAAAAGGCCACAAACAAAAAAGGTTGAGAAACATTTCTCTAGAGGTTTCCCCATGCATCGATGTCCTTGTACGGCCTACAATGAAGGATAATCAGCAATGTGTCATAATAAGTAATGTAGACATTGAAATTGTAGTAAACAATCAGACAAATTTTCACTCCGCTTAATTCAGGTACGACGGTTGATTGTACTGTACTAGCTTTTGCTACCTACTTATAAATCAGTTTTTAGTTTTGTTGCCAAAATGTGGCAATAATCAAATAACTTATAAATAGCAATTAGAATTTTAGTTTAATTGCAGTAATCAATAAAGTATTACCAAAAAACTGACAGATTAGACTAGAGTAGGATATTCGTACATTTAAATGGCATTCATTGAACATTCTGATTGAAAAAGATGAATATGAAACAAGTTTGTGTTCGCTAAATCTGGGAAATATTCTCGAATTTTGCATAAATTTTTTTGCATTGGCAAGATATTCGGGAAAACATCCATAACAGTGACTCTTGAACTACAGGATGACCCAGAAAAAATGGAACCAATACAATATGTTCCAAAAGGATTGGGCTCCGTTGCTTCTGGGTCACCCTATATAAAATGTGCTGCGACATAATGCTGTAGACCGAGAAGAATTTAGTATTAACAGTAAACAGTACAGCAATTCTGGTTAGTCCGGCGAAATATAACTACAATTATTCATGAAGCTTGGTTGGACATTTATTTTTTTTGATTTCTGAATATTTAACCTTTCGACTCTACTTGATATTCAGTTCTATCTAAAAGTCCAATAAACTCTTACCTAATTCAAGACCAAGTCAGATAATTCTGGCTAATTGCCAACTTTGACAAATTTTAATATTACTGTAAAACTGATAATGTTGTTCCCTATACCTAACATCAAAAATAATAACTCACTCCTATAACGTGATGCCCGGGGTGGCTGCCTCCATGGCCCTCTCTAGACACGCCCCTTTTATATTTATTGTCTGCTAAACTTTAAATAGGAAGGAAAATGAAAAAAAGTTATAAAGGTAAATAGTTATAAAGTCAAACTTTATAACTATTTGGAAAATATTAAAACACTTATGAAACACGCTTATGATTGGAACTTGTGTAGAAATCGCTCAGCAAAAAGCCTCGCATAATCTAGGAGAGACGCTAGTAAAGCCCTGTGCTTTGAAAATGGCAGAATTGATTTTGGGATAAACTAGTGCCAAGAAATTCAACTGGTATCTTTATTGTGTGTGCATTTTATGCATGGCCTGACTTTTTTGCATGACCTAATTTAGAATCACAATTTATTAAAGTTGGCGCTGTTGTAGTCCGTGGCTATGAACTGTTCCCCGAACTTTGACCCCTGGAAAATTCTTCCTATATTTTACCATTGCAAAATTTTCGGTGGTTATTTTAAGAGTGGTTTCGCGAGTTAGCGCCTGTAAAATGGGGTATTTGTTTCAAACCATCATTCTGTTTCATAGCATTCAACAACCTGTTTTTTTTTAAGTACCGTAAAGAATTTTAGGCTACTTTATCACAGATATATATTTCTACACTAATTTTTGATTACTGCAATTAAACCCGTAATAGTATATATTTACGATTAAACTGAAACTCCTAAGAGGCAAAATGATCATTGAATCATTTGATTTATTTTTAAATTTCCTAAACATAACTGAAAACAAACGAATATAATTCAAAAACGCGAGAACGAGGTAATGTTCACGACCACGCCTTAAAATCCGTCTGAGTGAGAAAAGTGTATGAGCGGATGCGAAAAGAGGCTTTTTTGCATCCTGATGATTGGCCAATGTCACGAAGTAAACAAGGAAGTCGATGCTCTGGAAAACATCCGTTACGTGACTGAAATAAAGTTCATAACTGAGAACAGAGATTCACAATCATATGTAAATGAAACAAGAAAAAGTAATGCAGTTATATAGTTCATACAATTATCAGCTCGAGAAAAGCCTCGCTGCATATAAAGTGACAACATCATCAAAACTTCGACAAAATAAACAAGTGGAAAAAATAAATTGACAGCAAAAAGTTGCCATCAAAGCCACTGATATAATATGGGTACCTGTTAAAATAGCAGAAAAAGACATCTGGAGAAATGAATACAGAATCAGCAGTATTAATAATATTGCATAAATATTATCCAAAAACGGGAGGCTCATACCATTGATACAATTATCTATTTTTTAGCGTTGAATAACTGTTTGAAATTTCAACTGGTGGACAAAATTTCACAAAATTGGGTTTGAATTCGTGTAAATAGAATGGTTTATGACAGTAATTCCCAAACTTTTCTTCTTCTGTACCATCCAGAGATTTTGTTCGGCGTTCGAGTACCACCTATAGAAAAGGTAAATAACACAAAGAATCACATTTTAATGAATATTGAGCAAAAGCTTTAGTTTGTAAAGATGTTACAAAAAATGAAAAAAAGCCTATCTGATTTGAATAAAAACACGTGTAGCCTACACGTGAATAGATTCCATGAAACCTAAACAAAACAGAGCCAATTTTGCGAAAAACGTGCAAGAAATATATAATGGAGGTATTGGCATTTTATTGTTTGCTCAGAAGGCCAATTTTATTAAGACATTAGAACATAATTTGGTGCGAAAAGATGTGAACAATAAACATAATGAAACAAAGTTTACAAATGTTGTAGTATGATTTTACGGAATGTTTACTTACTTAAAGTGATTATGACGCAATAATGGGGAACTGTGACGTGCAGCGTGAATACGTTGGTCGCTGGTTTCTTTGTCTGAGACTGTTGTTCAGTTGTCTGTGTGTTTATATCGTTCTGAATCTTTCTGTATACTGTTAAATAAATACCGTTCGTCCGACTGATAAATATTTGGATCAAGTTTATTGTAAGTGTATAACACCGGCCTAATCCTGGCAACGATAATAAATCTTGACAACAAATTCCCTTCGTAGAAATTATTCATGCCCAAATTTTTTTTCTGTACTTCCCCAGTGTTCATGTATATTCAAGTTTCATGAAAACTGCAAGCTATCGTCAGTCGATTCCACAAACAGTCCTCCGACACAGCTTAACAGTACCTGTAGCAGATGAGGTGCGAACATTTTATGACACGAAAAGCGGATTTGTAACATTATAGTTTTAGTATACACCCTTACTAGTGTATACATACACTACTAGAGTGAGCCGGCTTTTATCTACAATGGAGACAAGTTTCAACATCTTTGAATCCAAATATTTAATTTTCTATGAACATTTTTATGGTGCATGTAAATGGAAAAGTTAAAATTCACTTTAAAACACAATACTCTCATAATATTACATTCTCAGTTATGTTGCTTGAAATTTATTTTGTGTCGTAAACTCCAACATTTACATTCAAATAGGCGGCGAGATCGACGTCAACACTTTTTATTAATCATTAACCTGTTCATTCAATAAATTGCTTGCATTACAATATGCATTATTTCTTTGCGTAACCGGTGTACCATCGCGTAGAAACTATATTGTAATAAAAAACGAATTCGGGGTATATATATAAAATTTATGAATCTGCAATTGGTATACAATGAGAACGATAACGAAATTATTTCAGCGGGTATAGACTGTACATAAAGTGCCTAACCGTTGGCATTTATCAGTATTCAATGTTTAAGTCGTGAGATAGAGCGGAATGTTAACTATGAAATGCCAT
This sequence comes from Styela clava, assembly GCF_964204865.1. Classification (NCBI taxonomy): domain Eukaryota; kingdom Metazoa; phylum Chordata; class Ascidiacea; order Stolidobranchia; family Styelidae; genus Styela; species Styela clava. Next base: position 16,463,376 of record NC_135258.1, on the reverse strand, counting down.
TACATTTACCTAAATATGAAACAACGATATTACGATGCATGATGCGATTCGACTGTACCGAAGAGTGAATAGGATTCATGTATATGGGGATTATTTTGTGATTGATATTTGTGAAGTGATTAATTATACCAGTGACGAATAGGGAAGTTCGTGTGTATATAGGGGTTCGATACAGATATATTCCAGAGCCTCATCGATAATAAAATTACTTAAATTTCATTAATCGACAGGCATCAAAGTAACTAGGAGACTTGACGAATTCATTCAGGCAGATACGTGTACCAAATGAAAACAGGTAGTTATGGAATATGAGCTGCGGAGAATAGGTAACAAATTCCGTTTATAAAAAGGTTTATAAATTTGGTGAAATTGGAGGCACCAACCATATTATCTATCTATATTACAAACAAATTTGTTACGGAATGACTCAGTTGGTGTGAATGTTTTAGAACAGGGGTGTGCAACCTGTGGCCCGCGGGCCAAATGCGACCCACAAGAAAAAATTGTGCGGCTCTGGTAATTTGGTACGTGCGAGTAATTTCAAGACTATACCCGAGTCCAATTTTTTTTATCTGTGCATATGACGTTACAATGCCCTAGCAGCTGGCTTGAGATACCAAAATTTTTGTGCTTGCAACTACTAGAGAGTCTATGATATCTAAAGGTGCCACCCGCGGTTTCACCCAGTTATTTGTAATTGGCCCTCCTGTATTAAAATTTGCACACTCATGTTTTAGCATAACGATTGATATCTATTAAAAGAATTTATATTTAACCCCCCCAAAAAAGAATAGGTTTTCACAATTTTGTATCCCAAACGGTAAAAAACAATTCTGTACGACTGAATCGCAATCACAAAACTGAGAAAGTTTTGTTTTCACTTTCTAAATCCAATTAAAATGTGCCGAAATAAAAAAAATACGTACATTAAAGATGGCAAATATGACGTTTGTATAACCCAACAAAAAAAAACCTACCGAAGCATATTATTTGAGTACGAATCATAATATCCTGTAATTTGTGTGCAACGAACTAAAAAAACACGTCATTTTAATAACGGAATAATGTAAAGGTTTTCAGTGTTCTCCAATATAGTCTAGTTACATTGATTCCAAGATATGAAAAGTAAGAATATGTGAGTGACCCAACAAACACTAAGGGTCTATTAGACTGATTACAAATTTTCAATGTAATATGGCGGATACTCAACCAACGACCGACACACCTGATGGACAAAATCCTTCCAGTCCGGAGAAAAACACAGATGGTGCGACGCCTCCAGCAGTTCCTAACAGAAAACGTCGGTCATCAATGCGCAAAGTGGTTAATGTATTTCGTGCAAGTTCTAGGCTTCGTGGAAAACCTTCCATTCAAGAAATTATCACAGAGGAAGAGTCTGGTTTGTCTGCCTATTTTTGATGTGTGATTTAGTGTTGAATAGTATGCATTTACATTGAAAATATAGATATAGTAGGGCATGCTCCATTCCGCAGTAAAATTATATATGTTGTACACTTCATTCATTTTTCTATTTATTTGTTTAGTATCTAATCAATGTTGTAGTAAAAAATATGTGGAAGACTTTCGAACCACCTAATATATATACTTTATAATTTTGTAAAATTTGAAAAATGGCCCATCCAAAACTAAGATTATTTTATGCAGAATATATAGAAATTTTAGTAACATTTTTAGTATTTTTTAAATACAGGCGAAATACCCGACAGTACAGAAAAAACTGTTGTTCAAAACAAATCTAATTCTTTGCGAAGAACGAAGACAAAATCGTTTTTGATAACTGGGAAAAAGAAAAAAGCACAAAAATTATTGGTATGATATTTTGAGCACAATAAGATTTTGAGCAAATCTGTAGCATTGGACGTTCAACGGCCCTGCTAACATGAGCTGCATCTTGCTTGATTGGTGAAGGACAAGAGCAATTGAAAGAAATATCGGGGCTTCCGAAGTATGCGAACCAAGATGGCGGACATCGGAATGTAATATGTGTACTAGGTTAGGGTTAGGCCATAATTTTAGGTATAAATACTACGGGAGGCTCTTGGCTAGTCTTCGAACTGATAATAGGACTAAAATAAGGAAAATTGGAAAAAAATTATCGCCTAACCCTAACCTGTTACCCATGTTACGTTCCGATGTCCGCCATCTTGGTTCGCATACTTCGGGAGCACCGAAATACCATTATACTAAAAAACTTTTAATCGAAATCGGCCTGGACACCGAGGTAAACGAATTGAAACTTGAACTCCTGTCCCAAATAAGGATGCTAAGTATGACTACTTACAAGTATTCGATTCTTATCCGACTTCTAAATTTTCGATTCCGAATATCGATTCCACAACATATTACCGTGAAAACATACCCACCTAAGCAATACCATATGAAATCAAACAAGAGAGCGATGTTAAAATATCTGGACGAACAAGGAGGCCAAAACTAAGTAGGCCTAGTATGTGTATCCAATCTGTCACAAGAGAGAAAATCGCACAAGAAAACGAACACTTAACAGAGATCACAGAGATTTTAGAAATAACTAAGCGTAAAAGCCTTCTAGCGAAAAATATATATATAGTGAAGTTTGCGGCGTCGTAATAACTCAACATAGCAGTAAAGCAGTTGATATATACATATATATATACGTGAAGGAAATGGCACAAAACGTTACACATTGCAATCCAAATTTTGACCGCGAGAATCGATTCCGCGAAGAATCGATTCTGTAATCGAATCCGGACTCGATTCCGCTTTCCCTAGTCCCAAACTACTGGATTACGAAATATTTAACTTTGGTGTAGCCTATGCTATTTGTAACTCAAACCAAAGATCCCAGCCCAATACTAACAACATGCGCTAACATCAGATTTAGAACGCAGAAATATATCTCATTACATTGATACCGAAAAGATTATGATTAGACATACCATACAAATAAATACAATACATCAAATCAGACAACTTATCGTAATTCATATAAGTTGTATCAAATCGGCTTCCTCCAACATCAACTCCATGCTTCCGAAAACAAATAATTGGCTAACTAATCCCATACCCGACCTGGACTTGTAACCGGACGAGAGGCCGTGGTTCGCCATATGATTAAGTCGTCTTATCAACTTTCCCCTCCCCCGGGATAAATATGTAAATCCTATCCTATCCTAAAGTAGGCTCGCCTTTATCATGTAGGCTAGTATCTTTTCTTCAACGCATTCTTTAGTAAGTTATGTCGAGTAAGTTATATTAAACTCAGTTCACTTGTCCAAGTCAATCTGTAGTTTGTAGTAATGCAATATATACCTTATCAATTATATATCTTCAGGTTCCAAAGAAGGAAAAGCAAGAAGAAGAGATAGTCAAAAATGAAGTTTCCGAAGGTAAATTGAATGAGCATTCATTGACATATTAAGACAGTTGGTCGCCTTATCCTTACAGAGATCATGTACGATAAATTGCATTAAAATATACTCTTCCATTTTTTAAGTTGAAATGTAAACTGTTATATAAAACACTATTGCTATCTTTCACTTCTCGCATACGCGATGGTATTTTATATACATCAATGGCAATTCCAGCATCAACAATTTAGTAAACGAGCACAAGTAGCTACATTTTGCGTCCTATTTAATACTTTTCGATTTACTTTTAGGCCACCTTGTATATATATAAGCACCATTGAGAATATTTTCTATACTTTCCCAGTGAGAAAATTATGATGCTTATTTTAAGGGTATTTAAGCGAGTAAGCTTGTGAACGGGTATACTTTTACAAAGGCACAATTTGTTTCAAAATATTGAAGCAACTGCCGTGAAAATGTAATGATATTTAGTTTAACCTAGTTTATCTCAACTCTTTCCGAGCCGTTTTAGTAAAAAAAACTACGACTGAGTGATTTGACTCACAACTATATTTACGGCACATAACAATAAACTGGCAAACGACAGTTAAAACAAAAAAAACGAATCAATGTTTACAACTAGACTCGAAGATCTGTCCCTGTGTCTGAGCGAAATGCTAAAATTTCAGTTATGCGTAACCGTTATGATGATTTGACCATGGTTAAACAAGGAAGTCGGTTTATTAGGTATTTCGAACGTTATGAAATTTTTAAATGTTATAGAATGTTTTCCGGACACAATAACGAAATGTTTCGAAACGATCGATACCAGTGTAAAAGAAGATGATTTCATGGCTGACATAGAGCAAGAGGAAGATACTGCGGAAGACTCCATGGTTAAGTTTGTGATGCAGGAAATTGAAGGAGGGTTTTTTGTGGGACCGGCGCTGAGGTAATTTATTTGCTGTATACAGGAGCTTTTAGATTCTATAGTTTACCCATAGAACATTTTGTTTGAATATTGTTTTACTGGCATTGACAACAACTTGGCCTTGGAAATTTGATGAAAGTATCTTTTTCTTATTTAATGGTAATGTCTTGTACCGGATCATGGATGATTTGTGCAAACAAAGTATGCTAATAACCCATAACTTAATCCGTATGAGTGCATACTAGGATAATACGGGATAGGAAGAAGAGTATTCTGATTGTGATGTCGAAATTTGGTGGCTACGGTGTTGTCTGCTTCTCCAAACGCTGCTTTTTTCAAAATATTCAGGTCCTGACAATAAAAATACTTCCAGCTTAGAAAATGTTCATATATAACCCAGATTCAGGCGCAAAAATTGAACAAAATTCTTTTGCTATCATTCTCTGCGTCTCCGTGGCGCAAGAGAGATGACGATTTTCTCATCTGCTCGGGGTTAAAGGTCACGAAAATATAAGATGGTCACTGCCCAAATCGTTTGTTTTTGATTAAAAAGTGGGTAAGTTGGCAGGCGTAAATTAGTCCTCCCTTAGTTCTGTAGTCGATCGGAGATCTGCCGTCTTCCACAATGTCGAGCTAGGCCTGGAACTGTTACTGAAATCAGGCTATGGATATCCTGGAGGATGATGTAATTTCAGGAGGAGATCAGGAACTTGATACTGATCGCGAACACGAGCGGATACTGAAGGAAATTGAAACAACTGACACAGCCTTCATCGGAGCATCGTTAAGGTGCCACATACAGACATATTTCATTAGACCACACACGTGTGCTTCTCTAACGTTTTTTCCCCATCGGGTGATTTGTACATACCGGTAACTTGCATAATTTTGGAGTTTTATACGGCAAGTAGCGCCGTTCAGTCAGTTTTTCATCAACTTCCTGACTTCTGGACTTCACTCTCAGCGACAAAAAAATCTCTAGCACTATTCTAATGCTAACCCTATGATTTTCACACCATAAAAAATGTCAGAATGTGAAACTTTTCCTTGAAGATACAATTTCTGAATTCAATGAATTTGCTATGTCTGTAGCCTATGTCAGTATGTCCAGAATTATCATTATTCAAACATTCAAAGTCGAAATTTTTCAGTCTCCAGCTCCCTAACAACCTGTCTGCATGCACACATTTGCACATTTCAGGGTTCTGTATACTTCTCTGCTGTGCCGAGACTACAAAAATTACATTGTTATATAGATGAGCATGGATGTATTTAAGGATTTTTAATTAGGGGAATAGGCTACCATTGTTGATGTATTATAAATTTATAAATAAATCAGATTTAACTTAACTTGGACTGTCATTACCACAAAATTACGAACTGTAAAGTCATGACGAAACTTTTGAGATGGATAAAAGATACAATATTCTGCCAAATTTCAGCTCATTATTTCCATTTTTTCTTAGTTTTTGACAAGAACATACGGTATGTTGCGCGATTGGCGATTTGTAATATATTTATTGTTTTTGCTCATTTTTTCTTAAATTAGAAAAATTTCTATTTACAGGGCCGTGTGTGAAGGAAGTGATCATGACAAATTTCTACAAAAGCTTGACCAACGAATCAAACAACATGATAGAGATATAGAACGTTTGTGTAATTTTCATTATCAAGGCTTCATTGAATCAATCACTGAATTGATAAAAGTTCGTGGAGATGCTGAGAAATTGAAGGTATCAGACCCATAGTATTTTTCATTTTATCATTCCAATGTGGTATTTCTTAGATTTTCAAATTTTATTCTTATTATTCTATAATAAGCTTTCAAGAGGTGTGTTGTAAAATTTCAAAATTTTAGTTACTGGGAACCTTATTTTGTGCTTCTAATAAATACAAAGACAACTTTTTTACATTAGAAAAAGTTCTTACAGTTCAGATTTCATTCCTTTAACAGTATTCTTGAAAGTTTTTTATAGCAAAATTGTGATGCTTACCTATATTTGTACCTGTATCAATGAAAAACATGTTGTCCAACTGTAAAGGGATTTTAAGGAAATATAATATAATATTCCCACATTCCAACTAGAGATCAAATTTAGCTTTGTAATATGATGTGAAATAATCATGCCATACCAATTGAAGGCTACCGCCAGATATATTCTGGTCGTTTCGTACATCAGGGGTTCCTAACTGGGGGTAAATTTATTTGTTTGGGGTTACTATGACCAACCTTAGTGTAAATTTCGCTAGTAAAAAATTTGCCTATTTCTCTGCTACAAGACTTGCAGCTGTTTGACTATTCTATCAATACAGAGTACAGAGTCTCTCTGTTTATCTGTTTTGAATGAAAACGAATGCTATTCATGTTTACTTGACAAAATCAATTGTAGACATCTGATTCCTCAATTCTTCATTGAAATTCATTCTTTCTCCGCTGATTTTGCCCAGGATTAATTGTAAGTGTTGGAAGAAGTGAAAATTAATTTAATAAAATGTATAAAAAATGGGGGTGAACTTTACTTCTGAAATAGGCATAGAGAGATTAAAGTTGAGAACTCCTGTTTTACATTTAACTTTGTGTATTACAATACGATTTCCTTTTCTTAGAATCAAGTTGTTTTGATAAATAATGAGCAGCAAGAGTCTGGTAAGGAATTATGCAGAAAATGTCAAGATTTAATTCAATGTAGATTGCAACAACGGAATATTGCTTCTGCCATTGATGAATTAACTATGTGTTTACCTGTTCTACAAACATATGGGAAAATGCAAGACCAAATAAAAGCTGGGAGGTAATATTAGGTTAATGTTAGAGTAGAAATGGTAAGCATTTCATTTGGTGTTCTTTCGATTTTAGGATATTTGCTGGAAATCAATTTTTTACTTAAAAATTGCCTATATGCAACTGGTTGCTAACAGCAAAATCATTATTCACTGAAGATTGGGCCTTGATATGGAGTGACATAATCACGGCGACTGTTTCAGAAGCTGTTACTCCATAAATTGGGATTTCGATTTTGAACCCCCTCCCTTTAAAAATCCAGCCTTTGCCCATGAGCCTAGTCTTATTTCATTGTGGATATCTGTAATTTTCTGGCTTTTGAAAAAATGCTTTTTAAGAAATTTTCATTGATTGTACCAACTACCATCTATAACTGATTTGTACTTTTGTACTTTGGAATGTTTTTGAGTATTACAACATCGATTAGTCATTGTTTCCTAGTTGTTCTTATTCTGAGTTTACGATTCTTTCCTGTCCTGGCACAGTCATTTATAACTCAATTCTTGGAATTTCACGACTATGTTTGCTTCATATAATTGTGTATGACAAAAACAATAAAACATGATTGTTTGGGATGTCCGATTTGAGACATTCAACAAAGAAAAAGTAACTGATATTTATAGTATTTTACTGTACAACTTGTTGCTACCACAAAAAAAAATTATATATGTCAAATTTTATGATGTTATATTCAGCCTAGATTATGTTTTTGCTGCCTAATTATGGTATCAGCTTGCATGTTATAGTCTCATATTCTCTGACATCTAATATTCATATTTTACAGGTACTACTCTGCTTTGAAAACGCTTGAAAAATTGGAACATACTTATTTGCCACCTGTTCATAGGTATAGATATTGTGAGATTATGATTGAAAATATTCCGAAAATCCGAGAGCATATCAAAGAAGTTTCAAAATCTGAATTGAAAGATTTTCTTGAAGTTGTACGTAAAAATTCACCGAAGATTGGAAAACTTGCAATGTGTCAGGTATAATAGAAGTTCAAAAATATATTTAAAATGGGAATTCCTACCTAAATTCAAACAATGGTAATTATTTTCAAATTGAAATATCTTGTTTTTCATTTCTTGCCTTCTGTGTCGACTCAAAAATCCAAGTTGTTGGTTTTTTTTGTTAATAGAATTTTTTGTGAAAAACTCTGTTAGTTTTGTAAATAGTATTATTAACTACAACTTTGAATTAGATTCTAAATCTAGATTTATCACAATAAATATTTTACTGCTAACTTTCAATATTTATTCTAAATAACAGTAACAGTAAGTAGGTCAAGATTCTTTCAATAGCAGTAATATCGTTTTCATTCAAGATAAGGGGCTCCCGAAGTATGCGAACCAAGATGGCGGAAATCGGAATGTAATATGTGTACTAGGTTAGGGTTAGGCCATAATTTTAGGTATAAATATTACGGGAGGCTTTTGGCTAGTCTTCGAACTGATAATAGGACTAAAATAAGGAAAATTGGAAAAAAATTATCGCCTAACCCTAACCTGTTACCCGTGTTACGTTCCGATGTCCGCCATCTTGGTTCGCATACTTCGGGAGCACCCAAGATAATTATTGTCATCTTAGTTGTTGCTTAGATTATTGAAGTATTTGAAATACATACACAAAAACTATCTAATACTTTGCAATAGAGATTACATTTTCTTGGTTTTTCTCACCAGGTTGATCAGGAAAAAAATTTCAAGTTATCTGAAGCAGATGGAGCTAGAACGAGCAACAACTTTCTACTCGGTCAAGAAAGTCTAACGGAAGTCGATCGACACCTAATGTCAAACAGCCATAAAACGTCAAGTAAAAAGAAAAGAAAAGCACCCAAGAAAAATCCTCCAGAATCCAATATAAGAATTAATCCTTTTGATCAGTCTTATGACGACTTGAATTCCTCGAATCCTTTCGCGGAAACTAATGGAATTTCTTCTAATCCATTTGCTGAAGAAATTACAGATGAAACTGATGGTAATCCATTCGCGGAAGGTGATGGAATCACAGATGAGCATGATAACGCCAAACAATTATTAAGTGAGAATTCCAAGGTCAGTATCTTTTTTTTTTTGATATAATGGTGGAATTTTCTATAGCGCAAGGAATTTTTTCGAAAATAGCTCTGGAATAATACATGAGATCAATCAATCTGATATAAACGTGTTCCCGTATGTCATATAAAAGTTTTCTCATAAAATAAAATAAAACAGGCAAAGTCATTTAGTGAAATACAATACACTGCAGGACTTCACCGTAGGAAAATTAAAATAAAAAAGATAGCTTTTTGGCGACTTCTTCAGATAATTTAAAAATCAATTGGTCTAGCCTAGTAGTTGGCGGAAAGCCTTTTTTTTCGAAACAACGACAACAAAATGATCCATAGGTGTCCAATAATTTGTAGTATAAAATCTGTGCGGGACTTTGTGAACTTTGTTCATAGGAAGATATACATATATTGAAAGGAAATGAATTAGTTGTTGTATGCTCTGTTTGAATCATGTTTTTGCAGTTCACAACCTCACAATAATGCAATGCCTATCATGTCCAAAACATTTTTATATATACAATATATTATTGATTTTTCTTGATTAGAATTTGAAACAAAATTCTAATCTATTAACAATAACTCTGGTTTGAAGACGCATGTTTTGGAATTGTTACAGAATATGAAATCTATAACGTTTTTGGGGGGATGCCATTCGACTGATTGTGGTCTGTAAAGAACAGTGCCAGCCAGAATTACCATTTTTTTTACAAAATTGAATTAATCTATGATAATAATTAGCAATATTTGTGCGATTTAGCACATACAGTTTCGAGCTTTGGCATCCTTCTTCTGGAATAATATATTACTATATTATATATTAGTGATAATTTGTCTTTACTTATTACACAAGCACATTAGTAGCATTACTTTTCATGCAATTTCAAGGAAAATAGTGTAGAAAGTGAGCAAACTGAAGATGATTTCACAAAAGATGAATCTGTAAATTCTGTAAAGACTGTTACAAATGCAAAACAAAAAAACACATCTATACTCGAATTGGAAAATTCCTTCAATGAAGCTGATGCAAGAGATGATATAGCTAATGAAACTGATCCCCAAAATTCGTTATCTAATGAACCTGAAGCCATTCAAAATGAAGCACCCTCAAATGCTGCACATAGTATGTCCAGTAGTCCACCTGGCAATGAACTGGCTCCATTTCCAGTCGCCCCACCTCGCCGTAAAAAGAAAAAAGAAAGAAAAGAAAAAAGCGGTCCAGGGAATTCGAAACCACCTGATCAACCTGCTTCAAATGGTTGTTTTAAAAGTGAATCGAAATCAAGTCGAAAAAAATTAGGATTGGATTTCGATACTCAAAATCATGTTGATTTATCCTTCGACTCCTATATTGGGTTCTCGTCCCCGATTGAATCAAAAAACAGATCAGTATCAAATGAAGCTCGATCTCAACTTCAAAAGCTCTGGCAAGACAAACCAACAGATGGATATCCTATTGTATTACAAGTGGGTCTTGACTAAATCGAACTTGATAATTCAAAAGAGTGTGATTTAATAATTATTTCTGTTGGTAATTAACTGTGATTTTTGTATGTGAATAAAATTTGAAAAATGAAATATGATTGAATATAATTCACAATTCTATGTCTGCTTTCTTTCATGTATGTCATCCTCAAAATATATAGATAAATATTTAATTTCTATAAATTGTGTGAAAAATTTTGATGTTGTGGGATAAAGTCGGAAATTATACATTAAATCCTTGCAACGAAAAGTATTTTTATATGTCGGTTGACTTGTGAAGTGATCCTATTTACAATCAAAGTATTTCCTTATTATTTAGCCTCTGTCATGTATGAGCAATTGATGAAGGGTGCCACCCATCCATGGTACGTCAATGTCATTTGGCAGATATAGTCTCTGATATCAACTATGCAAATATGATGACTCACTTTGCCCTTGACAAATAATCTAATATAAAACATAGGTTACTTGTTATAATGTTATTATCTTGTTCATTTATATATTTTGATCCATTCAATATTAAACACACTAGAGATTGAGTGGTGTCACTTATGTAAGATTTATTCCTGTGCATTGGTCAGCGATAGTTTTCTTCTTTTATTATGACTCATATTCATTGTTGACATTGGTTACTGACGGAATTTTCACGCATGCAAATATATGCTGCCGCGATCTTGTTATAACATAAAGTGCTACTCATCTTTTAAATTAGCATTACTGTATTTTCCGCAAAAATTTAAATTAATTGCGGAGATATGTGATGATATAATTTTCTTGATTTTATGAATCATTTTAAATAGTTTCATTAAAAATTTTGTTATTTGGGGACTTGGGTGTATAATTTTCTTGATTTTATGAATCATTTTAAATAATTTCATTAAAAATTTTGTTATTTGGGGACTTGGGGACTGTATCAGTCTGTCTGTAAATATGGTGGTCAAACAAAAAAATAAATGGAACAATGTTTATCTCATTCTGCCTAATTCATTTTTAGGAATTTACAATAATTTGTTCAAATCTCATTTTGAACTTCAAATTCATTATATATATATTCCATATTCCAAAATGTTAATTTACAATATACTTAGAATACTTTAATCAGTTTTTGGCCATTCCTTATTGCCTGGGACCCCTTATGTGAGAGTAATCACTTTCAATTTGGTGGATGAAAGTGAAAACTGTAAGTGAAAACACTACAGTGCTTTGAGATAACTTACATAAAATTTTAATCCGTAATTTGATGAAATTCTAGCTGCTTGTATATGCTGGACGCCGGTATTAACTGCCAATTCATGCAAAGTGCGATCATGACCATGAGGGCCAGTAAATTGATTCATTTATTAATTTCATTTTGTATATTTAATTTTCATATGTGTGAAATTTTCTCTGTTAATTGAAATTCTTTTACAATTGCCATAAAGTTTAAACAAATTACAGTATTTGACATTGCTATTCTGAAATCTTTATCTCATCTTGATTATTTAAAATTGTACAAGAAAATATAATTTGTTTCATATGCTTCATATGCTTTATACTGATAATAAGGAAAGACTCATTTTTATGTATGATTATAAAAAAATCATATTCTTCTAATACTAAAATATTTCATAATATGTATTCTTCCTTAAAATTTGAGAATATAATTGTATACTTAAATATTTTTCAGGACGTTTCACCTTCAGATTTGATTGACTTTTCACCAGTTTATAAATGTCTACATATATTTGGAATTCTCAAGTTTCGTGATCAGTTTGAAAAATATTATAGAATTCAGAGAAGAACTCAAGCTGAAATTGCATTGCAACCACCCAACAATATGCATGAAAGTTTAGAAGGTTACACATCGTTTTTCCATCAAATTGTTGGGTAAGTGAGTAGTGAATAGTTTACTTCTTAACCTGTAGCAATTGAAGTATACCTGTGGTGCTGTTCGATCTTTATTATATGACGCATTTACACTTCTTTTGCTCTGAACAAGGCTCTACATGACCAACCACTAATATGCACAGAGCTACTTTACTTTGGAAGGATCAGGTTGGCATTGCCTACTCAATTTATTACACTCTGTGTGAAGTGGTGGACATGGGATATGACCTGACACTTTCGATGCCATCATAGTTTAGTTTAGCAATTTAACCACTAGGCCATCACGCTTTAATGATATTAACTGAATAGTATTCACATAGTTAGAAAAAATTATTGTTGTATAAAAAGCAGTAAGAAGTTTGAACACAATTTCCGATAAAAATTTGCTGTGCATGTGCTGTGCTGTGCAAGTCAAATTTCCGATAAAAATTTGCTGTGCTGTGCAAGTCAAATTGCACGGCCTGTCGCAAGGTACATAATTTTGTTCCAAGCACTATTTTGAGGAGCCATCAACAGAAAAAAGAAACATTTACAAGCTGCTTAGGAAGGCAGTTTTATGATGAGGAGAGATGAAAAAACTTTGTGCTTTCGTAGTATGGCGCACAACCTGAACATATTATCTATACGAGGTGCGCCATCTTGGTGCACATACTATCAGAGCGCCAAAAGTATATAGAACCCTTATTAACATTGTACAAGCAGTTACTGGTATCTAATGATATGTAAAGAGCTTCTATTATTTTGGAAGTTTTGAAATCTTTTCGGTTCGGCTTTGACTACCCAAACGCTCTAACCGCCTGGCCTATCTTGATTTCTGATGTCCTCATGAAACCAGAAAAATGCTTTTCAGCAATGAAACCAAGTATAATACACATCACAATTGTTTCCTCATTTCTTTCATTTTTATTCCAGTTTCTTTGTTATCGAAGACCACATTTTACACACTGCAAACAATCTTGTTGATCAAGCCTATATAGATAGCTTATGGGACATGGCCCTGTCGGAAATCGTAGCTGTTTTGAGAACGGATTCTGTGAGTGATTACATTAAAACTTGTTTGTTTGAGGTAAAAAATAATAGATAAACTGACATGATTAACAATATGTCGGCAACACGTTGCTTTGTGTCTTTGATTGTAATGGCATACAGCGATGGCGAAATCGAATAATTTCTGCTTCAAGATGAACATTGATTTAATTGGCTCTCCATTATTTACCATTTTTGGAATGAATTAAAAGGTTTGTTACTGTAAGAATCAAAAGGGCTATTCTGAATCATTCCCAAAGTGGGTAATTTAAAGTATCAACATAACAAAGTTGATTTGAGTATTTGATTCATTATGGATATCCCTTTCACAGATTTAATTGTTATTCTTTTACCGTTTTCAATGCTATTATTTACTTTTCTCTGAAACTCTCAAAATTTTCTCTCTGAACTGTAAGTGTTTTTGTAAGGTATACACTATACAGTAATAGGATGTTGTGTCAATATAAAATACCTTTATGCCTATATAGGTACTCTTCCAAATAATTTACATCTTTAAATTTTTTTAACAGGATTATTGTGGAGATGCAGATATGTTGATGGCAGTGAAAAATCATATTGTTATATTTGCCGACACATTGAAGGTTTGTTGTTTATTTACTTAATTAGTGTTTCAGAATGTATTTTTAAAAGTGTCCTAAAAATAAGGATGGTATTGAAGATTAAGTAATTTTCTAATTTGATATCTTGATTGCAATCATGAGAATTCAAAAATGTCAATTTATGCAGAAGAAGCACTAGCTAGGATTATTTGGACTCGCTAGGATTATTTGGACTCTTAAAAACACTAATAGCATTCATTTTTGAAATTCGTTTTATCTGTAGTTTACCAAGCATCACTAGGACATAGTGAAACACCATAATGCATCTATATTTCATGAGTTTATTATGTCGTAACTCGTAATGTTGTTAAATGAACTAAGCTTATTTCATTTTGACAATATTTTCTTATTCTAACTTTTTTGACAGGCATACGGTTTTGATGTTGACCAATTATTTTCATTACTGATTGAAATGAGAGAGCAGTACAGTGATATTCTACTGAAGAAATGGTCAGGAATTCTTCAAACTATCTTCGATGAAGATAATTATACACCAATTCAAATAACCAGCGACACAGAAGAAATGGAATTGTTATCTTCATTTCCTTATGAAGGTTGGTTGATTGTTCCTATTTGTATTTCATTTTTTTTCCTGTCAAATAATGGTTTGTTCACACCTGTAGGATTGGGGTCGAGATTTGGAGTTTGGTTTGTTTTTATTGGTATTGCAGTCAGAATCGAAGTCATATTTTCAAACTTACCAAAGCTGGAATAGCAATTTTGAATTCTTCGGAGTCGAACTACAGACTTTAATGATGTTAACCAAATTCCAAACAGAAATTCAAAATGCAGCTGACCAAGTATTAAAAACAACCAATCAAAGAAGGATTGCAAAAAGCAAAGTTTTTGATATCAAAATTTGGTTTCCTCTGTGTTTAGTTAAAAAAAATTCAATCTAGAAAATGAAACCCGGGCTGTGTCGACAATTGTACCAACCCAAAAACAGGTCGTTTCATAGATGGTTTGGAGTCTTTCTCTATCTCTATATCCTATTAATTTTGTAGTTTGGAACAATTTCTTCAATTTCTAAATAATTCTCAATGATTTATGCAGTGTTTAGTTTACCACATTCAATTATATGGTGTTATTTTCTTTCCTTATTCAATAGTCAAGTTTCACTGAAATCTCAAACATTTTAGTCATTCCTCTTTGTATAATAATACCTTGGTACTATAACTTTTTTTTTCATCTATGAATCTATCAAGGTTTTCATACAAATCCATGCAGAGAGAAAAGTCATTTTGTCTTCTTCTCATGCTTTTTAAGCAAATTGTCGTGCGTTTTTTATTATTATTGCCATTGAAATCTAATATCTTGTAACGGATGTCATATATCAATTTGAAGAACAACAATGTTCACTCACATTCATTATATTGCAGCTATTTGGAGTCTTGTACTTATATCTAATCTATTTCTATTTGTTCTAGATGTTGAATTTATAAAAGCAAGTTTTCCGAAACAACTTCCATTTTCAAGATTTGTTCCGAGAGTGTTCAATGAAATCAAAAGTTTTGTTAAAGCTTGTCTTGAATATTGTGAAGACCTTCATCTAAGGTACATCTTATTATTACATTACCTCTTTATATTGCTACCAAGTTGTATACATCGTTTGCTCTAAGAAAGGTACAGCACACCAACTCTAAATGGAGACATCTTTGAGAAAATATATTTGCAAACATTGAAATACCTAGAGCTATTGATTAAAGGTGATGCATTACAAGCCAACAAATACTGACTGACTTACGGCTTAAAGCGGTTAAAGTCAGTAAAATCAGAAAACAGAAATTCGAAACACTAGACAAACACCATATGGATGCATGAAATTCTGATTTCTTACTTTTTCAGGTCAATGTAGCGTGTAGGCCTATAAGTTAGCTTTCCATAGCTAGGATGATAACATACTGGTTATCTTTTAAAAAAATATGATTCAAACCCAGGCCAGGCCTATAATATAATGCAATTTTTTAACAAACATCTAAGTTATTTCGATATGACTAAGTTTCTGTATCAGCAACACAATGTTGTTACTGCTGATACAGATCAAGAACAACTAAGAATGCCACCACATGCTGAAGCTTACTTTCAACATTGTTAGCCATTATTAAAATTCTAAGGTTTTACTTTATATCGAATATTTGTGTTTTGAAATTATTTTTATTAATTTGTAAGAGTCATTTTCATTACTTATTGACATCCACAATTCAATTAGTGAAATGTGCGATATTTTTTTTATGCCAAGCTATTTTACTCCCAAAGTGTTGCACAAAATTTCAGTAACTATAATCATTTTAGATTCAATCATCTCATTCAATCACCAGCACTTCCCTTTGCTTTGTTTCATAATATTTGCCAACCTTATCATAGCAAATTGCAATTCAGTGTTGGAACAATGACTAATGTGCCACTAACTGCTGAAACAATCATTTTTATACAATGATGTTGTATGTGTGCATGAATTCATTTCTATCAACAATTTCCCTTATCAATTTGGCGTTGAAATTTGTCTTCCGCTTTCCATCCAAATCAAATTGTCCTTTACTGTCAGCTGTCTGAAAGTGTACATATATGGTCTTGGATCGTTTTGCTAAATTTTCGTTATTGTGGTTGTTAAGGGGAAAATCGCCTTTTTTCTTCAATAAATAGAACATTTAATTTCTAATTTCAGTACTTCGAAGGCTAGTTTAGTTTTTTTTTTTTTTCAAATGTTCTCAAATTTTTCCCAAAACTACCAAATCTCTGTGTGCTGGAATATCAAATTAAACTCCTTGATACATTGTACATTATTACATTACTGCAGTTAAACCTAACCCAATTCAAGATTGCACATTTGAAAATATTATTTTAGAATGCATATATGAAAATAGATTGATTGGCCATCCCTGAATGATATTGAATTATTTATATTTTTTTGATGATTCTAGTTCAACAGAAGTGGATGACATGATACGAAAATCTACCAATTTGTTATTAACAAGAACATTGAGTACTGAACTACAGAAACTCGTACAGAAGCCAACTCTTGGACTCTTGGAGGTGTGTTATTTGAAATTTAGAAACCAGTTTTTAATTAGTACCTATGTCTTTTCTGTTTGTAAATTTTTGACTTTCTAGAAATATGTTTTGTTTCACATGGCCTGAATTGTTTTATAAACAAACAACTTTTTGAGTTTTAAATTTTGTTGTGTTTATGTTCCGTTGAAAGTCATGCATTTTCGAGGGAATTGCTGCCAGACAATGTTCAAAGTGGTGTATGTATTTCCTATATTTGTGAAGTTTTTTTCCAAACTATAGAGTTTAGGATCCGGCAGCCGAATAGTGAATTTTTGATATATTTGCCATTTAATTCATTAAAAGGGAGAGAAGCCTATATCATGTTTTCTTGCAATAATTATTCAAAATGTTCTGAATGAATCAGTGTGGTTTGGATTCTGGAGGGGAGTCCTAAATTACCTAACTATCGGTATATGCACAGAGTGCCACAATTTCTTAGTTTAAAATCTATTAATAAAGCGATCTGCCATGAGCGATTTAATTCTTTTAAATATATACTGATGAATATATTTTCATATTTTAGCTTGTACAAATCACAATCAACACGTCATACCTGGAGAATTCATGTAGTCATGTGGAAGAATTTGTTCATAGCATAACAGGTGTAGATTCCTCTGCATCACACACTGCTAAACTTGTTGGAGTATCTACTTTCAAAGATGCTAGAAGTGAAACTGAGTCTCAGGTGCGTTGTAGCAAAGACAAAGTTTATTTTGATTTTTTGATGTTTGGATAGGAATGCTGTTATTGTGATATCCATCTGTTATCTGCTAACTTGTCTCTTAATTGTTCAAGCAGTTATTTTGCTTAAGGTATCACATTCTGTTGTGATTTCTGAAAAGTGCTCTCTCAGATAGTTTCAAAATTGTATTTATTTTCTATTTCATTGAAATATGACAGTTTTGCATATGTTCAAATTGTCTGTAAAAACCTTTTTTGAAGCCTTTAAATTATGACTCTTCCAATTTTGACAGATTAGTACATTTTTCTGGAAATATGAATAGTTTGCCCTGTCTGATGCATCTTGAACTTGTGATATTTTCACTGTTTTTTCTATTTCTTTTGACCGAGAAACTTATATTTTTTAGATTTATATCAAAGTCAACAGTAAAGTCGATGAATTTTTTGAACTGGCTGAATATAACTGGAGCATGTCAGAAGCAATGGGAACTGCAAGCAGTTATTTATTGGATTTGATTGCTTATCTAAGACATAATTTCAGAGTTTTCAGTCACTTACCAGTAAGTACATTATTTATGTATGTGGAACAAATAGATAAAATCATATTGAATCAAGGCTCTGGAGTCTGGTGGAATATTTTATTCTGAGACATTCAAAGGACATTTCCGGCTCGGACTCGATGTTGTCAGAAATATTGAGACAGACACCACCGCTGAATTCCAAGAAAATGAAATTTTGATTACAAAAATCTGTAGTCACCTTTTTAGGTATGAAATTTCAAGTGTGACTGAACAATTCATAATTTCGACTTTAGCTTTGACTCAGGGAGTTTAAATTTATGATTCAGACAGACTCCAATTCCAACATTTATAAAGATATGTTAAATAACCACTGCCTAGTATATATTTAATTTACTGAAACTGTGTACTATGAATTAGATATCGATTTGCTCTGAAGTGGACATTTTTCAAATACTGTTTTCCTTATCTGAAATCAGTTTGACACCAATCTTCAAATATTGATTTTGTTTTTGTTTTTCCAAATTTTTTTGACTATCATGCAGTCCAATGATTTTTAAAAAGTAATACATACCGAGTAACAGACCATTTAATGTCCTAGAACCAATCGAAATAAATTGTTTGTGTGTGAATTTTCCACAATTTTTAGGAAGATAATGGAAGTTCTAACTATCAGAATAACAATTTTTCAAATAAAATCATTCTAAACTGTCGCTGAAATAAAAAAGTTACTGAATTGAATACACACAATTTCATATGCACTTGAAATATTTTGTTCTTAGTCATGGTTTAACTTTTATAACAATATATTGTTATCTTCAGGAAAAGGTGGCACAAACCGCTTGTATGTCTGCCTGCAAACACATTGCAACCAGGTTGATGGAAACCTTGATGGATCGAGATATTCGACAAATAACAATGGCGGCTTTACAACAATTTAATCTTGATGTCATGCAATGCGAATGTGGGTACAACATGCTAAGTTTTAAAATATTTTGTCAAACTTGCGCTAAAATATTTAAACCATATTCTAAGTAAAAGGAATTTCAATAGAAAGTTAATCTATTGATAGATATAGAACGAGTGCCAAATCCGTGCAAATGCCACCCTGGCATTTAATTTTGCCACTGTTATTTTTGAAAGTACTGGAATATTTCAGTATGCCAGACCAACAATCTATCCTGGCCTTGCGTTCTAGTACCACCTTCTTTTTTGCTATATTCCTCTCAGTATTGGTTCCCACGTGTAAATCTAATTAAATTTCCTAATATGTCAGTGCTTGGTTGCAACTTCTATCCGTTCAATTCACACTTTTAACTTAGATGCCTATGACCTTCCTACGAGCAAAGTTGTTTGAAAAACAATCATCAATATTAATAACCATTTAATTTATGTACTAACATCCATGTCGCAATGACTAACCTGGATGTAGTCTATAGCAATGGTTACCTGCAACTCTTTTCAGTTGGGGGGTTACATAACCTTGCTTCAAGCAAAGTTTTATAAATAACAATCAAACAATATATGATCAAATAAATTAATTGGTCAATTAATTCCAATTATGGAGGGTATATTACTGTATGCTGTCACGATTTCCTTTAATTAAACAATTAATTTCAGTTATTACTTCACCACTTACAAACGCTTTTTCTTGTTTTCAGTTTTTTCAAGTTCTGACCCAGTTCCAGGTTTTCAAGATGGAGTTTTGCAGATGAGTTTTCTAGAACTTCGTCAATTACTCGATCTGTTCTTATCGTGGGATTGGTCATCATATCTTGCTGATTACGGGAGTGGAAACAGCAAATATTTGAGAGTCGGCCCTGCTACTGCATTGTCATTATTGGAAAAGTGAGTATTGTCTCTTATTTTCGAATTAATTACATTGTATGTACGATATACCCAGGATACTATTTACTTTGAGTAACAGCATTGGATGAAGTATATCGGAGAGAAACTGCAGACAAGAATTTATTGATTTTTCCCATTTAGTAATCCATGGTTACTGTAACATATTAAATCTGCTCTTTAAAATTCAATTCAAGTAATATCAATTATGATTTTCTACTTTGCATATCAAATTGTCATTAATTAGATTTTTCATGTTTTGAACCATAAAATTTTTTTTTGTCATACATTTATCAAACAGTCATTATATTTTATGAATTTCAAAAGAACACTCTGTGTCCAATTTGTTAGGGCGAAATATATACCTTGCCAAAACATTGTAACATTTATGCATGGAAATTATTTTCTTACCTATTGTCAGAGATACAGATTTACTCATATTTTCCAAATGCTGCAAACCTCAGTACAAATCTTTAAAAAAAAAAATTTAAAGCTCCTCATGTACATGCCAAGCACTGTATAAAGATAAATTTATTTATCTGATGTATTTACTTAAAATATTTTTTCTTTAGGATTCGTGAGGACAGCAAACGTCGTAATATATTTACATCATTCAACAGACAAGAACGGGAAAAGAAAAAACTCCTGGAAACTGTTTTAAAACAACTCCGTAATATTGTCAATGGTATGTCGGTGTCGTAGAAAAAAAATTTTCAAATGAGCTTCATTTACTAACATTGCTTTGAAAAGCATCTTAACGTGGTGATAGGTTTTCCTGAATAACGTTTAGCAGATACTTATGTGTAACACTTCAAATGTTGAGCGATACCTACCAACGTCTATGGTGCCACAGTCTTACCTCGTTAAAAATGAATCAATTGGTCATATTTAGTTCCTAATTTTGTAACTTTCTTAGAGCAAAGTTATTCAAAAAGACTTGCGAAATAATATTGCTGATAGCAACAGCATATATATCCTTGTATCTCTTTACTCACTCACTAGAGTTTTGAAAATGTTTGTTTATCTGGTTCGAAATTACATGACCATTGAGCATTTTCAATGCAATATGATATTATTGTTTAATCTCAGTATTCGTGCATTTGCTTTTAAACATTATATATTCCACTTTTTATCTTTTTTTTCTGATTGTATTTTATCTGAGGAAAACTATACTCTTGTTTCATTGAGCTTATATATAACAGCATGTTGGTAGCAAATTTTTAATTTCGCTTCTCCGCTGTATGATGTTGCCAAATGTTATATCAGCTTTATTCTTAATTTGG
Organism: Styela clava; assembly: GCF_964204865.1. Taxonomy (NCBI): domain Eukaryota; kingdom Metazoa; phylum Chordata; class Ascidiacea; order Stolidobranchia; family Styelidae; genus Styela; species Styela clava. Next base: position 16,441,888 of record NC_135258.1, on the reverse strand, counting down.
TTCTATTCTTCTGCCTACTTATAATTACTTAAAGTAACTCTTCCATTATTTAGGGAACGTATCGTTTACCTTGAGGATTATCAAATTGTAAAATGCATATATACATTCTGAAAATATATATTTGAATCCTCAATTTTTCCTAAACTTAGTGATAAGATTGATTTATAAAATATAATAAATACAATTAATATGCCGAGTTTCTCGCACCCAGTTTTTGAATGAGAATATTCTAACTTACTTGTAAATCAAGAGTTTACTATACTGAATATATCTAATTCAGTTACGAAAATTGTTTTTCCCTCGAGTGGGTCATATATACGCAGGGTATTATACACTTATAAATATCTATATATAGTGAGGAGGAATCTTATTCAGTAAAATTGCGAACATATATGGAATATACTCGTATAATCGAGTCTAATCATTACTTTTCATGACCTTCAAATTAACATTCTGAATTTGTGAATTTTATCTGTGTGCATCTTGTTTTCTTTATCTTAACTGATTTTCCATCTTAACATCTGATGTTTTCCTGGCCCTAAACATAATTTTCAATATTCGAAGAAGTGATTTGAACCATATAATTTGTCTTCAATTGTATTGTGATCGTGCCGCATTCTGTACATGTATTAGCATTTTATATATAAAACAACAGAATTACGTTAAATTGTATTTCTTATTATTTTGATTTTTCAATGCTGCCATGCAATCTTATAGTTTTTCTCAATGTAGAAAATTAAAAAATAACAGATGCATTTCGTTATTATTTGTCATCCTTTCATAGTTTCAGTGCAGAATGGGATTTTACTCAGCTTGGCACACAGAAAAGGGTCACTAATATGAAGGACAAAGTCTCGTTTTGGTGTGGTTCAAATCACTGATAATACTTGCTTCGTCTCTTGCTTTTCACGCTTTGATGCCAACTTGTTTTACTTTTGGCAGATTGGACCCTTCTCTGTGTGCCATATAATAAACTGAACAAAAAAAGACAGGAAAGGTTGCAGTATTAAAAGTACGGTAATCAACAACAAGATAGCGATGATCGAATATATGAACATTAAGGTGATTCTGTTTCAGTAACATTACGCCACTCAGTTAGCAGAAGCGCAGCTGAATTTCTTGGTAAAACATGTGAAAATATTTTGCTAACAACTGACCATAGGAACAATTTGAAATCAGCTAAATATATTAATCTAAGAAAACACTTTGGAGTGTATAAGCCATTAGTTCAGTAATGAAAATTAGATTAACAAACGACAATGGGATTCGGGACTGGCACAAAACTGTTCTTGGAAAGTCGTAATAATCAGCGAACTGGATCTTGTTTTCACATCAATAACTTTGACGTGGTTTTCTGAAATGAAGAAACCTGTTTTTTGAGTTCGATACAAAACCGAACTGGGTTCCTAGCATTTCGAGTCCTGTCACTCGTTGTCAGTGATTATAACAATAAGACATGAATTTGTTCTGTGCACTTTTGATTTTAAACAACCAGTAATGATATATTTATTCTGGTGATATTGAAATTGCGATGTTAGGGTGGGCACTCCTTCAATGATATGCAATGCATGATGTACAGATGTACCACACAATAAAAACAATTTGAGCATCATTGTATATCTTGGATGATGCAGCCTTTCCGCGACAGAGTAAATAAAATGAAACAGAGTAAATGTAATATAATACTCTGAATGCAAAGCGAATAAGTAGTTTAGTGATAGAAACCGACCACCAATATGATGATTGGACAGCTGGCTGCTGTTCTGAAACAAATATTCAACAATAACCTACAAGAGATATGAACTTCTGATAATTCATGACAAGCCGGTTTCAAAGTGGTCAACGTTCAGTGTTTCATGTTTTATTTTTCAATTTTTATAGGTGTGCCTTTTATTTTAAAATAAGTATATATTCATTTGCTATATTTGTGATACTGGTGCTTACAGGAGCTAAGTTGCAGTCACTGTATGTAAATTTCCTCATGAAAAATAACTTTGATTTTCACAACATACATGATAAAATTTTCAAATCAAAATATAGTTTCATAGGGCATTGCCTTGATTGTATCACACACTTATAGATTTAAGGGGGCTTTCGTGTTTTGAGCATACATGAGAATATGTTGTTCTAGTTAGTAAAAATGCTTCTAAATCTGTATACAACTTGTCACTGATATTTTTTCAAAAAAATTGAAGTGCTATTTTTCCACTGACATGTCATAAATTTTCTGCTGTATATATTGCTTGGCAAACCGTACGTACTTACCATGCTATATAATCTTGAGGTGTGCAATAACATATATATGGACCAATTTTGTGATATCAATGTTTTTGTGTCTGTAATAGTACAGGTAAATATACCCATTTTTTCACTTTTATACATTTCTTCTCATTGTTGAATTAATCTGTACATTGTGATTGTTTGTATGAAATCAATATCATGGCCACTTATATGACTTGCAACCAGGGTGGTAAAACCAAACGAATTTTTTACTGAACACTTGTTTTAGAGGGGTTTAACATGTTGGGATTGTTTAATATATCTTTAAATGCATCTTAAAATTAGGAAATCATCATCTAAATCAGTGTGTTGCAAACATTCAAAATCAAGTACACCCAAATAAGAACGCATTAAAAGTCGAGGCCGTTTCTAATTCGACATGTTGATATGAAATTTTCCACAATCCAAATCAATGTACTGTATTTTACAGACCATAAGGAGCACTTTAAATCTATTTTTTCTCAAAACATAATCTATTGCTACTTAATCCGTTTGGTTTGATCATCCCTGTTTCAAGCATTGTTTTATAGAAAACCCTACTTGAATATTTGACCCCCTCTCTATCCCCAATTGTATATTGTTTGTTTTCAAATAGTTGCACAACAATACTTTTGTATATATTTATAAATAACCGTTACGGTACTGACTTATGTATTGTATTTTATAGACTGAAATTATTGTTTGTGTGAAATGCAGAATACTAGTTTTTGTAAATAATAACAGTACATTCATATAAAGGAGTGAATATATATTATAATCCATGCTATATCATTTCATCATTACTGTGTTTTTGTTAGAAGTGCAAATCTGTTTTATTTAGGGAAAACTACTGGTTCTTATACCTACCTGGTCTCAGAAAACCTTCCTAAATATATCAGTTGATGGAGTGAGAATATTACTTTATCCATTGGCTCTTTCATAATCCAAAACCATTAGCTTGTATGTAACATAATAGTAAGCAAATCTGTACTCTACATTTGATTTCTATATTCCTCCTACCACTCAACAACAGTTCCTCCTAATTCAAGACTAATCATGCAAGACACATTTCTAATGAAGAAAATGATCTGAAGCTGCTCACAGAGTACATAGTTTCTCAGAATATTCAAAAACATTTGCCACATCGGCCTTCACGGTAACTGCTGATCAAATCAGTGCTTTATGTTACACCATCCTCATACACAAGTGCTTTTCAACCATCTATCCTTGCCGGACCCTAGGTATGCTATTGGCTCATCACAGAACTCTCAACCAGTATATCAGTCGAATATTTTGAAGTTGGACACTCCGAGAATGTGAAATTGAAGTAATTCGACGACCCTTATGCTATTGCATTCCTCTCAAAAACTTCATAGCACCATGAAGTCTTTGTGCACATATCTACACTACTCAAAGGTTTTTCTTTATCATAGCTGACAAAGCAGAATTCAAATAGAAACTAACGGAACTCCTGAATATGATTTGCGGAACACTTACAGTTCCACGGAACACTGGTTGTAAAGCATATATCAATTCTGACCATAATGACAACACAGTTGCTACTAAGTGATCAACACACACATAATTGAATAGAGGATGATTGTCAATTTATTGACTTAATTGTGTATAAGAGAAATGAAGACAGGACACCATCGGTCGCAGTAACAGAATAACACAAGACCAGATTTTCGAGAGAAAAAAATAAAATGACAACTGATAACTTGTTTGAAAACAGCTTTGTTTTATTTATTAAATTCTTGTCAAAATATGCCATATTGAAGTCGGCATCAAAGCGTCAATCTTCTCCAAAATAAAAGACAGCGGTGCAAAAAGTGCCCCAACAAACTGAAAAAGAGAACAAAGTTGGCTGTTAACGTATGTATGTATAGTAACACTAATCCCCGCTTCAAGCACAATTGAACTATTTGACAGGACCTTGCAGCACCGCCACCTTCCCAAGTGACCTTTTTTCTAATTTCCGATTCAAAATTTATTTTCCGCATTATATCTGCAATACCCTTCGTCTCACTTTTAAGCTCTCGTGACCGGACTAAACTGTAGGTTGAATATATGTAAAACAATCTATTTACTATTATTATGAGGTCATTCCGTAAGCAATTTTACCGTAATCATAGTGAGAGTTTTAAAAAAGATCTACGTCTGTATCGCCAGTTCAGTGAAAAGAACGAGAATTTCTAAGAAATAGTATAAATAAAAACTAAACAAACTTACAGCTCTGGCAAATACTGCCATTAAATCAGGATATTGATGAGTTAATATTGCCAACAAAGCAGTAAACGTACAAAGTCCTGCAACAAATACAATGAAGAACGGAAGTTCTTTTTTCGGATAAACAGAAAGTTGATGAAATGCTGAAAATAGGATAAAATTAAAATTACTACGAATCAACATTTTTCAAACTTGATACAATTTGGAAAGCTCAGCCAAGCACATTACTGAAGGTCCTCAAATATATCTGCAAAATGTATAATATATAATATAAATAATTCTCAAAATTTAAAACTGAGATTTTGACTCAAAAGACGTAATTTCTTACAATACAAAATTGAAACTAATTATATGCTTATAAAATAAAATCAGTGAAAAATTATAAATCTCAAAAGTTAATTCTTCATCGAAAAAATATTACTTTAATCATACTCAACGGTCTCATGCTCAGTACAGTGTTATTGGACTATACATAGGACCATAAACTCGTAGTAACGACTCACAAGGTAATAATTCTCTGTCCGCTTGTTCAGTACAATTAGGATAAGGATAAAACAAATGTCCCTTTTCCAATGGATACGGTATCATACGAAACGCTGAAAGAAATATCATAATAATTAAGATACTTTAAAAAGATAAAAATTTCTCTCCCAAACAAATATCCTTGTATTTGTGTGTAAGTGAATAGACACATTCATACTGAAATTAACAAATCTCCAGTGGCTAAGTTTGCAACATTAATAGGTCGGATGGTGTAGTGCAGTGGTTCCCAACCTTTTATGGCTCGTGGTCCCCTTCCGGCACCTTTTTGCACTCGTGGCCCCCCTGTTCGCCATTCCAAAAAAAAAAGTATAGAATTGTATAATGTTTTTACGACCTTATATGGAATGCAGAAACAAACCACAGACAAGGTAGTATAAGCTTTTGAGTATACAATTTAAGGGAATCTTGCGATTGGGATGCTAGGCTTTTCCTTTGACAGAATCCCGAACGCCAATTTTGCTTTCTTGTCAAATCTAACCCGCCTGTCATGGTGGTTTTGGAGTTTAGATGAACGCATAAAGGCATTGATCACATTCTCTGTCATCTCTATTTACTTCGGTAGAGCCAAAGTAACTGTGGGCTTTAGAAATTTACAAATGGGTTTTTGCGTCTATAATATGATAGCGAAGGTTATCTCCCAGTCGAGTGAAACTGTTCGTCTGCAGGTATAGGACCTACTGGCAAACTATTTTGATTTGTAGATTCCAAATTCCATTATGATCAAACAATTTACGCACAAGAAAGTGAACACACCCTGTGATCGCAAATAATCTATTCTGGTAATGAAACTTAGGTGAACGCCTGAACGGGGAATTATTTTAAAGGGAGAGTATGCAAACGAAGTCGTTTTATGATCAATTATTAGCCCTGTGACGTGGCCCCCCTTGAACTGCTATTTACATAGTTTATAATAGGCAATAAAAAACACATACTTCCTTCCCATGTATAATGCAGTAAATTGAGGGCTCCATCGACTTGCTTCCATAAAGGCAAATGATGAAATGCATATGCGATTGCTTCTGAATCTCCGCGTTTTAAAATATGTTCGGGTGGAAGAATTAAACTTTTCATCTCAAGAAGATACTAAATTAAAAACAGCCAACCATAATAATATACACTCAGTAACACCATATAAAGTAATTAGCCTATCCATTGCATGTAGCATTGGAAATTGGCATAATATAGGTATGAGATTAGATTAGTCAATGGTATCAAACCATCTTAACCAAGGTTTTAATTATTTTACAACGACGTTGAACACTTTTACCGATGTCAAGTCGTTAATATGGATCCATGTCATATGAAAATATGGTGCATAAAACAGATTTCCCATGGGTGAGATTGATTACATGTGGTTAACAGTGGACCACCAAAAATGTACACAATTCATATCTAAAAGAGCAAGAGAGCAATGTAATGCCACAATGAAATGGAATAACAAAGCCCCATAACCATGAATGTCAGTCAAATTTTAAACTCGGAGTATCTTCATAACAAACAAATTTGAATAAATCAACTATCCAATACTGTACTGAACCGCATATGGGTTTGGAATATACAATTATTCAGCTATAGACCTATTCAACTAATTAGGAAACCACCATGTGATAATATAACAGATGATTATTATATACCCTCAGAGAAGAATAGGTCAAATAAAAGCATCATTATGCTCGTACAAAAGGGCACTGCCTGATTATGTAGTCCCTGTTCGAACTTGGTTTCAAACAAGAGTTCTATATTCTGCTTAGCAAAAACAACTTTGTTTCACAGAATCACGGTCAACGCTTCACGCTTCAGCAGCCAAAACTAGCATATTCAGGGGTGTTTTGCTCAAGCAATCAACAATTTATAACTTTTTAAAAGCAAGGATGCCTCACAAACTGTAATCCCCAGTTAATAAAGTCCTGGCTGCCCCCTTGTTGTACCTAAAGGTGTTTCAAAGCTGCTGCTTCAGTTCAAATAAAATAACAAAGCATACCTTGGGTACATGAGGATTAAATTCAACTGCACGATGAATCGCTTCAACAGCATTTAATTCCGCTGTAGAAAGTCCTCGTTTCGAAGCAACTTCAGGTGAAAATTTATCACAAACCCCTCGTGCTTTTAATAGAGCAGCAGTGTAGCATATTGTAGCAGATTTCGGAAGACTTATATCTGTTTTAGAATAGAGTATTTATTTGTTTTAGGTAATAAACAACAAAAGACGATATCGAATCAAATGGTATTTTGTGTTCCTTCACTGCATTTTAATATATTGTGCTATAACAAATAGAAGGGTGATGATCAAACAGACGCGGAGATCTGTCTGTGAGATTTGAGATCTGTACTAAATGTAATATGAAGGTGTGTACTGTATGCCCATGTGAATCATTGTGAAACAACAGCAAAATTTGGAGTGAAAAATCAGGCCTCATAGGACTTGGCAAAGATTAGAAAAGCGAGTCTAAATTACCCGTTATAGCCTTATGGCAACTCTTGAAAAAAAAATTTTTTTTGATTGGCCGATTTGATTTGAAAATCATTTTTGCTAAAAGCGTGTTTCACAACAACAATCACTATGGCTACATAAAATATGAATCGAAGATAAATAAAAACAATACCCACCATCATATTTAGATAATACTGCTTGGGCGTCAGCATATGCTTGTAGTTCAAGTAAAGCTTCCAATAAATTTTCATGAATATTTAAAACATTCAGTAACGGAAATTCTTTCATCAACTGAATGTAAATAAATAAAATATAATTTGAAGAAACATTGGAATCATGATGTACATTCTAGTGTCTTGCAACTGCTATCGTATATAATGATTGCATTAAATGTGTACGCATTGCATTACAGCAGGGGTGTGCAAAGTGCGGCCCGCGGGCCAAATGCGGCCCACGAGGATAAATTGTGCGGCCCGCGGAGAAGTGCCAATTTTGAATGGTGTGCGGCAAGCTAAATCAATTTTTAATTTAGTTTGATCTGGTTCCCTTTGCGTTGCGAAGCTTAAATTTGAGTCCAATTTATTATCTATGCCTATGACGTTACAACGTCCTCACAGCGAAGCGAACAACGCGATTCACAAGAAAGCTGTCTCTTGCCGAGCAGCGAACAATTGAAAGAAAAATGCGGAGCAGACGCTAATGAATTTGTAAGAACGGACAATTGAAGATTAGGCTACTGGAAAGCAAGTTGAAAAAATGTAATATTAAGAGATACAAAAGCTAAATGAGTTTTGGTTCCAGCCTATCAGTTGATTTTGTTAAAACCTAATCTAGAATAAGATTTGACAGCAAAGTATCTGGAATGAATCTTGGCGTATTATACCGAAAACATCTCAACCAAGATAACTTTCCACATTTGAAAAAAGTCATGGCTTCAAATATGGCACTTTTCGGTTACACATCTTTTTTTAAAATGGGCGTCATATCAAATTGCTAGCACTTCCATTTAAGCAAATTTGGATAAAAGTAGTCAGGAAAAGAATCCAGCAGCAAATTTCTCACCGAATTCGTTTAAATTGGGTGTTGCATTATATTTGGATTACAGTTTTAAGATGTTTATGCGTTTTCTGCAAGGACCCCTTGTGATGACAACATGAGATCAATAACAAAACGAAACTATTTTGTGCCTGCAACTAATATAAAGCCTATGTTAAATGAAGGTGCGGCCCGCGGTTTTGCCCAGTTATTGATATTTGGCCCGCCTGCGAAAAAGGTTGCACACCCCTGCATTACAGCATTCCATCAGAATTATAAGGGGAATTCCCCAAATTAAAAAACATAAGGAATCACTCTCACTGTGGTCATTTTGACAGATTTCATTGTAAACGAAACCACAGACAAATAGCTGGAATGGTCATTTTGCAATTATCCTGCCCTATTTGGGCAAAAACGTGAATATATATATATATATATAATTTATTTCTTACTGCGCTCTTCTGCCTGTATGGCAAATAAAAAAATGATTTAATTTGATTGATTGATATATTAATCAGTAACCTGCAGAATTATGCAAAGTTAGAATGTACACCTGTGTTAGGTTTTCAATTATCGTTTGACTCTTTCAGTCGTATTTACGATAGGATAGGATTTAAATATTTTTTGCAGGGGAGAAGAAAGACGATTAGACAGCTTGATCATATGGCGTACCACGGCCTCTCATCTGAATACCAGTTCATGTCAGGTATGGTATTAGTTAGCCAGTTATTTGTTACAGATGCATGGTCTTTATTTATGGCACAGGAAATGAATGATTGGCTGTTGTTTATTATACCACTGATATGGTGATGTTATATGATTAAAGCATCATTAAAGATTTAGCAAGTCTGTGAGGTCTGTAATGAAAAAATAGAGTATGGACCATTCACCCGACCACCTTGTTTGGCCACTCACAGACAAGGAGATAGATCACTACACATACTTTAACCATGGAATCATTAGTCTTTGCCATGTCAGGTGAAAAACTTACATCTCTCATCATTTTAACTGCTTCTCTCGTTCTTCCGAGCTTTCTTGCACACATCGCTATTCTTCTTTTAATATAAACAAGTACGTTCGTATCTCGCCCTATAAGAATAGATAGGATGTAAAAATAATAAACACACATTTCAGATTGACATACATATATGAGAAAGGGGCGTTTCAGAATCAAAAATCTGTAAATCAGAACACCGGAATCGTCACGTGCGTCAGATTATTATTCATACAGTATATTTATATGTCATTTTCTCTAAACGAGGCTCTGCCCTGTAAGATGCCACTGATATGGAAAAAGCATGTTTTAGTTTGGAATGACCAGAAACTCTCAGAGTCTCAGTCCAGCATCGTCTACCTTATTTACACTAGGAGCGAAGATACGATGATGTATTATCTGACAGTGTGTGAAATCAATTTTTAACAATGATAACTGGAGGATAGAATAGCCACTTTTCAAATTTATTGGCTGTTTTTACTTACCTACATAATCTAACCATTTCAGCATCATATTAGATATACTAGAGATTAATAAAACTAATTTGCATACCAACATATAAAGCATACTAAGAATGTGGCAAACAAATAAATTTCCAATAAAAATCTAAACAAAACATACTGTGTTCAGATTCAGCAGCAGCACCATGATGTTGAGAAATTTGACTTTTTCGATATCTCTCTTCACCACTTTTCAATGCTTGTTTGAACCTTTTCTCAGCCTTAAAAATGAATGCATCAATATCAGTACAAATTCACATGAAAGAGAATGAATTGGTGTGCGATTCGACTCAAGATATCTATTTAACTATCAATTGGTACACCGTAAACGGATATTCGCTTTCAGTATCCATCCATCAAGCGATCTAGTGCTCAGAATGACAGTTCAGATTTTAGTATTCTTAGAATAATAATCCATATAATATATGGATCTCTAACAAGGTAAATCAAGTAAAGATATCACATAAAATGTTTTAGAGCAGAGGTTTTTCAACCACGAGTGGGGCGTAGACAAGTTTTTTTTTTTGGGGGGGGGGGGTGAATCTAATTGAAAATAAAAATATTTGTTAGATTCGATCTTACCTGCCTTGCCCTCTTTGTTTTGTAGACTTTCATTTATTTCATTATTGAAAGGAGCGTGGCTTAAGAAGTTTGAGAACCACTGTATCATGATGATTTCAATGACATCCAATAGTAATACCTTTTTGAGTTTACTACAGACCAGTTCTTGATTTTAAGCACAATAAATATTAAACAGAACTCGGTTGGTGAGATTTTGGGAATTATTTCTGTAGGCATGACGAAAGTAACTGCGACTGTTGGTTTAGGAAACTCAATACCATAAGCTTACCTCAAGTATTGTTGTACATTCTTCTTCGCCTAGTAATATCAAAGCAGTAGCACAGCTGAAATATAGAAAATATAAATATAGAAAAATGGAAAAAATCAAATCATATAGAGGAGAAATATTATCTTCATGGATATAAGAGTAGGGTAGTAAGTAATTCAAGTGTTATTGAAAGATTCAGTAAGATCGAAAAATGAATATTATGAAAAGTCCATGATTGGGCCACACTGAAATCAAGAGTAATAATGAAAAGTTGTTTTATGTTTAAATGTAAAAAACTTCGGAAATGAAAAACAGAAAACACACAGGAAATATATGTCTATCAAGATATTCAGAAATGGCAGTCACAGCTCTTTGCAAGTTCCTAAAGCAACAATGCATATAGTATTATTGATTAATCAAAGTATTATAATCACAAGGTAAACAAAGATAAAGTATTCTAAACATCAATTATTGATTTAGTTAAACACCTGCTATTTAAGAAGTACATTATTAAGCAAGGTGCATTGCAAGTATATGTGCATATTGTGCTCATTGTAAATAGCATTATTTGTTAATCACACAACACAGAGCAAGATGTTAAATTACTTGTATTACGGATAACCAAATGAAACTATTTACTGATAATATTTTCAAATATGGAATATTCAATATATTCTAACATTTTAAAATTGTCTCAAGTTTAAGATAAACCCAAATTTTGATTATTGTTCTCATTTTGCAAATTCAGAAGTTCAACTGAACTAAAGTTTTTTTTTTTTGCATGATTAACAAATGTTAAAATGCAAAAAATGATAAATTTTCATAATGAGATAGTCATTTTCAAATGTTGAATAAATTATATATAAATCGGATATAAACAATTCCGAATGGATTGAAATATTCGATTCATTTTAAACATCTGACTTTTTTTCAATCTACTTAGCATATATACGAGTGTTTTGAACCAGCGCTTTGAAAAATCTTTTATATATTTCAACTTTGAAAGTAGCAGAAAATTTATAATATAAAATAGTTGAGCATAGTACTAAAGTAGCAGACAGCCCTAGTAGTAGTTTGCTTTCTCAGCATATGACTTGCCATTCAACAGCAGCCACACACTGAATTGAGGGAAGTTTGCTTGTAACTTCCGTTTTATCAATAGAAATTAAAAATGCTTACTCAGTTTCAACTTCTAACGCTTGGTGAGCAGCTGTTATTCGAGCTTTGGGATTACGTTCACGCCATGCTTTCTGCATAACTGTTAAAAATTAATTTTATGAATTTTGATAAATAAATATATATTGTAAATTGTCAATGTTTTGATTAGTAGTAGATTAATGAAATAGGGTGCTTGAAACCAAACAACAAGTGACTTACCTCAAACATTGAGACTTAAATAGGACATAGCCTCAACCAAATAATATAATATCGCTGAATGCTTGTATATATATTATATACATTTTTATTTCAGCAATATAAATTGGGATATAATACTTTTTGAATACAATTGCCATTGAAAAGTAGAAAATAAACACAAAAAATCTCCGGTTTTTAAATTTAATTAGCTTGCAAGCAGTTGGGAGAAACTTTTGTTTTGCTAGCGTACCTAAAAGCAATATAAAAACTTACTTGTGTCAGCCGGTCTAAGATGGTCCGTATCACAAGTAAAAAAAGTTTGGTGATCTTGGGCAGATAAATTCATATCATAATATGTAAGAGGTTCTATTCCAGTAACCCAATGATACCTGCAGGAAATTACACGATAATTATACAGTAATAATTGCCATTTGCTTGTCTCCTCTGCATGAGGCTATTAGCTGTCTATACAAACATGAAGCCACAACATTGATGAGAAAAATGTAACCCTACAAGCAATAAAAATCACAGTTGAAATATAGAAGAAAAAATTTGTTCCTCATTTCATTCTCAAGTCATTTTCTTAATCATTAAACAACTTTTTAATTTAGGAAAGAAAAAAAAATTGAGTTCCTTTATAATTGAAATAATTATAGCCTATGTAAATTTTAAATCATTAACATCATTTCAAATGAACTTCTTTAATTTAACTTCAAATATCAAATTTTTAAAAAAATAGTATAGGTAATTTATCACACCTGAAATAAATATTACAGCATTGGGACAAGTATTACTAGGCAAATAATTATTATATGAGGTTTAAAATTATAATCAATATTACCGATTATACTCCGCTCCCCGCAGTAGATTTAGTGGATTTCGCCACACTTTACATTCTGAAAAAGGTACAATAGATTTTACTAATTGATTGTAAAACAAAGATATTGAACAGCAGTCGATTCGGTTTCTGTGGGACTAACTATTCAAATGCTGAATACATTGCCACAGTGAAACCAAATTGGCTTTTGTCACATTTTACAGAGATGGACTTCTTCTTCTGTCACTACGAACCAAGAGCCACCATTAGGTCTGGGTTTGAAAGCTGTACCTGTTTGAGTTTTGATTTGAGGCAGTGCATTATGTCCATATTTAGGTTTCACTGTACAGATCTGAAAATCACAAAAGTGTGATTTTTTCAAAACCTTACAATGTGAAATAAGTTAATTTGGTTATAATGCAGTGAATTATATTATTACTATAACAAAGAAGAAATGAAATTTCCGGAAATGGCTCAAGTTTTAATTATTACCAGTTCAGGATAATTAATAATTTAGGTGATATGAAATTCAAGAGTAGTTTATTAAAAAATATATATTTCTTGTGTTAACGCAAGGCCCATGATGTGATTTTCAGCATCATAATCAATATGGATTCTCAAACATTTTTCAGTTCAAGAAGAAAGTTACTAAATTACTATCCTATACTAAATTACCTATGTTATTTATGCATGTTCACTATTTACATATACATCGGGACATGGGTGCAAGGGTGCATCAGGTACTTAGAGCATTCCTTGTGTCCTTGCGCAAGAAATGCGCGAGCATAAAAATACTCATACAAATTTAAAAAATGAGTTTTTGATCTTACTGAGGTTTTTCTCAGGATATACAACAAGTGACCTCCACACCAAAGCAACTGGGTAAGGGTGTGAGCAAGCAATACTCGTGGCCTTGATCCCTTACATTTGCACCTCTGACTGTTAGGAATTTTTAATTTACTCTGATTAATTCATTTACTTTGCTTATCTATAGCAGCAGCGGCAGATGTTGTGTCGGTTTCAGATCCACCAAGCAATGGTCCCAAATGATGAACTGAAACTTGTTCAATGAATGAGGCTCCATATTTTCTAAAGTACCACCATTCAAAAACCTGAAAAAAGAAAATTTCATAGTCAAACAACAATAAAAACAAAAAAGTTTCCAGGTATGGCTCACATAAATGACACCCATATTAGTGAAAATGAGAATGAATGTTATAAAACCATTTTAGAGTTCATGTTGACAAAGATATATCTCCCAGAGAAAATTTACCAATTAAGCATTGATGTTCTTTACGGAGAATGACATGCAAATGGAGCTTATTATCGATACTGAATCCCAACTGAAACTGTATCATTCAATCACTTTAGATTACGGAGCAATTACACATAAAAATGTACTGAAAATCTTCAACTTCAAAAAAATTTGTAAAACAAACCATGCTTTCACTGTAAATATGAATTTCAATTGTAAATAAACAGACAAATCTCGTTTTTACGATCGAAATTTGTAATATGAGAAGATAAACCAACAAGGAAAGAGCAAGCCAAGGTCATGCCATTTGATAAAACATTGCGGAAATCTGCCCAAGCCATAGTCAAAATACTGATTCATAATTTTTGCTTGGCTTTTCATAAACTGAAGATTTTGAGAGCAGTGACATCCAAATGAAGTGCAACTTACGAGTATAATTCCAGAAAGAACAGATGATGTTCCAGTCAATGCAACATAAAACTTTGGAGTGAGAGAGTTCAATACAAAACTCACTAAAACGAAAAAATAATAATATTAGAAACATGATATAGTAGGCCTATACTGAAAAACTTTTTCATAAGCAAACTAGATTTATACAATTACATTATGACATAGAATTTGATAAGCAAATTAGGATTGACTTTCTAATTTCTCTCACTTGGATCATGTATGCTATGGTATTACTGACCCCAAAAAATTTGAGCTTGTAACTTCACACTGTAATGAACGTAGGACTAGGTTTACACTGACTTACTACTGAATATAGCAAAACGCTATATACAGCAAAACGCTGTAAAATGCTCAAATTCGATTTAACCACTCAAATGATTAAATGAACCAGTTGAACAGCTGATTTGCAGTCACACACTTCAGCAACAGATATTTCTCTGCTGTGCAGAGACCATCAAACGTGACCTCGCATGCTGTCCAGTATAAATGAATTTGTGACCACAAAATTGTTGACAACACATATCTGAACATACACCAATGAAAAAATTGTGCTCTGAATTCCTTCTTTTATACATAAAGACACAAAACACTGTGGATGATTAGCATAATTATATATGCATTACTCTGACTGCATTGTCGAGAGTCCATTTTCTCAATTTTTTTACTTGTGGTTGGATTTTATACGGGCTTTATGTTTTTTGGGGTATACTTCACTCTACAGAAAAAAAGATTAGGTACTATAAAAAGAGACACAAACATACAGTAGTACAGTATTATACTGGCTTCGCTACTACCCCTGCTAAAACAATATGGGCCATGTTCATAACACGACGTAAGTCAGTAAGTACTTCTAGTTGGCATGGCACAACAATTTTTGCAT
The DNA here is from genome assembly GCF_964204865.1 of Styela clava. Classification (NCBI taxonomy): domain Eukaryota; kingdom Metazoa; phylum Chordata; class Ascidiacea; order Stolidobranchia; family Styelidae; genus Styela; species Styela clava. The sequence continues at coordinate 16,426,310 of NC_135258.1, read as the reverse complement.
ATGTTATTCCTAACCCCCACCTGACTATGTCATTTAAAAATTATGTCACTATGACGTCACAGTAACATAATAAAGTCCTCCAAATTATACTAACTGCGCAGACCACCCAAAACAGACTACTTTTCTTGTTTCCTTGTCGTAACGATCATGATATGAGAGAGATCGCTCGTGAGTTCGTTATCGTTGGCGGAGATTCCATTTCAGGCGATCTTAGCAACTTTGGCAAGCTCTTTCTGTGTTTGGTGTGATTGTGAGGTCGCAGTGACGTAATCTTTGGATGACGAAGTCAGATAGGTGGGGGTTAGGAATAACATATGCAAAAATGGTTGTGCCACGCCAAATAGAAGTACTTACATCGTTTAGTGAACATGCGCCAACAATATCTACTGATTTATGCGCCCACTCCAGAATCTAAAAAGTTTCGACCAATTACAGAATTAACTACTGCACTCTGTCAGACTGTCACTGACCCCAAAAAATTTCATGAACTCATTAATTACACTCTAAAGGAGTAACAAACACAGGTACCCGTATACTGGTATAACACGAGAAATATCAATTAGAATAAATAAACAGAGCATAACAAAGCCTGAAGGCTAAATTATTCAAACGTTAACATAATTGCGTTACGGTATTAGCTTATGTTTATTGATCTTAATTTTACATAAATACTGACTTGTTGCGAATAAGGCCAGAAAGCCTTTTTCTCCCATGCAGCACCGTCTCCAGCGCAGCGCCTGCAAGATGTTTTGGACGAACACGAAACAACGTAGCAGCCAAACAATCCGACGAATGCGTTAACAATGCGAGAGATACGTAAAAGTTATGCAAATACTTGTCAAATTGATAGTGGCATGCCGAGAATGTCACGACGTCAAAAATGCCATGCCTTCGGATAAGTGCGTTCAGTCATTAGTATTTATTTATTTACGGTTTAGGTATGTTTCTTGGCCAGAGCAATGGTGTTTAATGTCATTGGCCAGAGACAGTGCATAATAATGACATGTAACATTTATGTTTTGGCCAACTGTGATGAAAATTCGGCTCAACCTGACTGCGTTTTAAAATTTCTTTCTTCCATTAGGAGCATAAATATCGATTGTGGATGTCTTTGCGAGCCCCCAACTCGGCAAATTCTTTTTATACTTAACCATTGTAAAATTTTGTCTACAAGTGTTTTTGCAGGTTGGCTTATGCAAACTGGTTTAAATATTCCAAATAACCAATTCGTCATGCAACAAACATTGTACATATAAACAAAAAATGATAAATTGAATATATTCATCGAAAAAATGTTCCAACTGCAATGGACAAGTGGTCGCGAAAAGACTATCAAAGTCATCAAGTCAGCGACATCATAAAATAACAGGAACTCATATTGTTTCTTCGTAAAGAATGGCAAGTTTGAATTGGGGACATTTTAAAGCTTCTCGGCCAAGAAAAATGATATTTCACCCGGAATAATGAATCATGTGTACACGCTTGTTGCATTTTCTATAATAGGAAGTTTAATTACCTATTGCGTAGGTCAGATTTATAATAAATAAATCATATAGTCGCTCTGGAATTTTTTTTTGTAACTTTTCCCGGATTTCTGTCTTGTTTGCGAAGATCAACAACCTAGTTCGTTGACGAACATCACTCCCACGTCACGTGGTGTGTCAAACTTTGTAGCTGCCAGGGGCGAGTTTCTGATAATGCTGTCCCTTATACCTAAATTCAAAAACATTTTGAGTAATAAACAAACTATAGATGTTGTTCTCGGATCAGAAGTCTATTGATTTTGGATGAATTATGTCGTATAATTAGCGAGTCATTAATTAATTAGTGATGGGACACAAGGTGTCACTATGGAGTGAGAGCGCTGTTTTGGGGAACCCCCTAACTTTCGATCGATAAGTCTTCGGTCTCTGACCGATATTCTCGTTTAAATTTTTGCTAGAAAACATTTATTTCCTATAAAAACACATCTTAAACATGGTCTGCCGCGTAGTTTCTGCACTGTTGCTTCATAAAATTAGAAATCAACAATCGTAATGATACCAATGAAATCACAGGAAATAATTATCAGCTCACCGACAAGCGCATGATACTGCCCAAGGCTATATCGATGAGCACGACTTTGTATTTTAATTGCTACTTGAAAAGTGTTTCTACCACAAACCTTTGCATGCATATTTATTATAATTCGTGGCTATAAACTTGGAGGCAGTGAAAGTTGATCAGGAACAAGGAATTTTTTCTACACTTTGAAAGAGAAAGATATTCAGTAAACTCTGTTTCTAAAAACATTATTGACGTTATTGAGACGTAATGATTCTATCATTACATTTCTTGTCGGTAAAGAAACGACGGTTAATCGATATAAATTTATAATTAATCGTCATCAGGTGAGCAGAAATGTGTTATGCGTGATTGATTACTTTTCAGTTTGGACGAGAAAAACGTGCTTCGTTTGTGGTCTGATTGAATCTATTGATAAGTTCTGCCAACTATATTAAAGCAATAATGATTGCTTATTGCATCTGACAGAGTAATGAGGGTATAACGTTATTTATAGAAGCAGTTTTAGGGTAGCGTTTTTGCACTAATGGTTCTGTTCAATAAAATAGTGCTTCAAAGGAAAGGGGTCAGTGATTTGTTGAACAACAATGAAGGTTCCTGATATATCTACTTTAACGGATTTAGGATAGTATAGAATGCCTGAAAATATTTGTTTGTGATATATAGAAAATGCAAAAATATCCTAGCTGTCTCTGCGATGTAGTTTGTGTACAATTATGCTACGAGTTTCAAACAGCCATAGTCAGCATGATTAAACGACAGTATGCAATGACAACGCTAGTCATTTTGTTTTGATTTTACAACATGGTGTATAAACTCTATCCTTCAATATTTTCATTGTTGGAATGCTTGAAATGAAAGCACATTACTTGAGCTTCGGCCGTTTTCATGTTATTTGGCTTGTAACGTTAATTGATTCACTGACACAAGCATTTTCACAAACTTTTTAATATGTACAGTACTTTGTCAAACGTACCTTTATAAATATATATTTCAATCGACGTCACGGTATGCGCAATTAATAGAAAACGACGAATCTATTTTTCGCTCTGTTCGTGACGCGTACCAATTAATACCAATTCACTTTTCTTATAATCACATTTTGAATAAAAAAAAAATAATAGGCAAAAAATTTCATAATCTGATCATGAATTGCTAATGTTTGTGTGGCTACGATTAAATGCGTTGTTAAAGTGCAGTGCTGATGATTTACATGAACTACGCTTGGCGTATGTATGTTCATAGTATGTTGGTATAGATTCAATTTGCAGTTTATGTATATATATAAATATATTTAATCGTATTATCGAATTGGGTAACATCCTAATCCAAATACTTTTTGAATTTTATCTATTTTATACATTACTTTGTGATTCTTTAATATTCTAGTATATATAGACCTATCATTTGCTATAAAATTGTTTAATTAAAATTAGAACAATTTTCAAACAAATTATTCTTGCGTTTTATACTTTTCGTTGATTCTGCCATAATGGACGCCGGATTTCATTTAAATCAAAAACAAAACGCGGAAGACAAGAAAAATGATGTAATTTCAAAATCACCGACTAGCGTTCAGGAAGTATTGAATGGAAAAGATGCAAACACCAGAAGATCGAAACTTAATTTAAAATATCCTGTGGAAATGGGAATTGTGGTTAACTGGAATGATATGGACCTCATATGGCAAAATGAAAAGACGCAAATGGTACCTTCTGGAATCTAGAAGTATTGACAGACCAACAGCACCACAAACCTAATGTTCAAATAATGATAAAAGGCAGTAGATTTGTGCTATTGGAAAGTGGCAATTGCGAATGAAAACTCTTATAACGAGATGATCAATAAAATACACCTAATTTGGACGATTTGCTGGTTTGTTTTGGATCAAAATGAGCGAAAAATGCTCAAACATGCCGTATTTTGACCTCATTATTGACACAGTTTATATAACCAACGCAAAATACTGTGCTACACGCATGATAATTACATGCATATTAAAATGAAAACTAATTGTAAATTTGCACAATTGCCAATTCACACATGTACTTCCATATGTGCACTTTCACGTGTTCGAGAAACTTTGTATATAGACAAAGATGAATGGAATTTCAAGTGGTAATTTGACAGTTCGTGTAAATCCAGAATTGTAGTTTTTTATGACATTTTTATATCTGTAGCAATTCATCTGTCGATCAGAGTTACCTCTGAAAATAGATCAACAACAATTGCTACATTCGATACCCAGAAAATAACCACAATATACATACATCTATCTCACAACTTTTTTTAAACGAAACTCAATTAAACAGAATAAACATGCATCGATGTACCATGCCAATCATGTTGTTACTTCAGACAAAATTCAGACGATTCTACTGTCCCAAGAATTTTATCCTTGACACAAATCGGATAAGAAAAAAAATTGATAGTTGAGACAATCAAGTCAACCTCAAGTTTTCAGCAATTCTCAATAATTTCAAGTATCTCCATAAAACATGTCGACATGCATTCAGGGTGTCATTAACTGTAAGCTGTTTATGTGGTTTTGTTTGTGATGTGTTTTGCTTTCTCTAACCTCGATCTGTCAAGCCATACCTACCGACATGAGTTTGTTTCAGTCAAACTACCTAGTTTTGATTGTCGATAAATAAATTCTCAAACATTTTCAAAAATAAAATAAAAACTGCTAAACAATTGCATAAATTGATATTTATATTAGAAATTTTCGAAAATAAACTTTGTTTATGTTTTATTAAATTTTGCAATATATATACTTGGAAATAATTTGGATCCATTTTTTTTGAAAAATCATGATATATCTCCACTAATTTGTTGATCAGTTTCCGCAACAAAAGTACCGTAAGTAGTACAGTTATTCCCATTAGTTATTTCCACATTTGCTCCGGCCACAACTGCTGCCTTATGTCGGTGACCATAGCACAGGGCAAATGCAAACATTATAGCAGTAACAACACAGGCACCGAGAATCATGTATACCTAAAACAATTTTGTAAAATTTGAGGACATTCAAGGAGTGGCGATTCAAACAATGTAGAAAGTAAGTTATTAAAACTCAAGATTCTATATTCGGAATGAGGTATTAATCTCATCGTTTGGCTTAAGCTGAAAAAAATAATGAAAGCCTAAGCTATGGATGTTTACGAGGAACGTTTTCGTTTAAATATTTTTAATAAAGGAGATTAAATTAATTAAAAAATCCAAATCCTAAATTAAATGAGACAATGTCTACGAGATAAAGAAGTATATACTACAGGCAATTTGACAAAAATAAATCGATATATATACTAATTATGTTAACATGTGATTGTAAGTCTGAAGAAAAACGAAGACTTTAGTTCAATATATATTCAATTGGGCACTAGCGACCGGACGATCGAGTTTCACTCACCACACTAAAGGGGTCAATGGCGAAAATGTAGCCTCCAACAGGTGTCATTACTAAATTTCCAATTGCATTCCCCACCTCTGGCACAAACATATATTTTCCAGATATGTCTGTTATCTCCGAAACCCACGACACTCCTGTATCAAATAAAATTAAATGAGCTTTCTATGGTACTCGAGTCCGACATTTTCTTATTTTCTGTAGTTGGTGTCGATGTGTTCAGCTTTCACCGCCATTTTAAATTAAAAAAGGTTCGCAATGATCAATGTTTATGGTGTCCCAAGGTTGTCAATAAAAGAGTTCGCAAATAGTGTCAAAATCACTGACAAGTCGGATGTCAGTTGTAATAAGTTGGAAGTAAGTCGAAGTCGAATACTGGGACCCTACTAAAAAGGTAGGTATCACAGGTATCATAGGTATCACTCCATAAAAAGATAGGTATCAGTAGTAAACTAGTAAATGACTAAAAATGTAGGTATCAGTAGTAGATGACTAAAAAGGTAGGTATCAGTAGTAAATAACTAAAAAGGTAGGTATCAGTAGTAGATGACTAAAAAGGTAGGTATCAGTAGTAAATAACTAAAAAGGTAGGTATCAGTAGTAGATGACTAAAAAGGGGGCTCCCGAAGTATGCGAACCAAGATGGCGGACATCGGAATGTAATATGTGTACTAGGTTAGGGTTAGGCCATAATTTTAGGTATAAATACTACGGGAGGCCCTTGGCTAGTCTTAGAACTGATAATAGGACTAAAATAAGGAAAATTGAAAAAAAATTATCGCCTAACCCTAACCTGTTACCCATGTTACGTTCCGATGTCCGCTTAGTCATTTACTACTGATACCTACCTTTTTAGTCATTTACTACTGATACCTACCTTTTTAGTCATTTACTACTGATACCTACCTTTTTAGACACTGATACCTACCTTTTTAGACACTGATACCTACCTTTTTAGTCATCTACTACTGATACCTACCTTTTTAGTGAGTGATACCTATGATACCTATGATACCTACCTTTTTAGTAGGGCCCGAATACTGTGCATTTAAAATTCTCTTGGTCTTTAACGCTTCTTTGAGCGGACCCTGTAACTTGTTTAATATTCAAACCCCACTAACCTGCGGGAAACAGCATCGATGTTGTATATCCAAGACCGACTGAAACGATCCATGTTATCCAAGGCAGATTCTGACCGAAGCTGGACATCAATACCTGAAGTGTACAAGACGAGTAAAAGTGTGCACTTAGGAGAACGAGAGAAAGCATCCGTGTTAGAAAATAAAGCTAAAACAAGATCTTACCATAATAATAATGCTTCCAAATACACCAAACAAAATGATATTTCTGGGTTTTACAAAGTTAGATACAATGACCCCGCTCATTCTGCCCACTCCATTTCCGATGAAGAAAACAGAACCGATTTGTGCGGCTTGACTAACCTGGAAATATTTGTTAGAAATTTTCATAAAAAGGGCTATATATATCTTTAAGAAATGTATGTCCTATCCAAAATCTTGACTGTAGTAAAAAATTTCTAATTTTTTTTACACTTTCAGGCGTGTGGTGTACAACTTATAGATAATCGCACTCTTGGCCAGATCGTCAAACCACAACTAGACCTATTGTTAAATTATTGGTTTAACCTCATGAGATATATGAAATAGCAAACTGACTTTAGATCCCATATATGCATTAGGCAAAAAGTTGTAATGTTTAAGCAATGTAAAAGATAACAAAACATATAGGTTTTATTTGAGTGTTCAATTATGTAAAATATTTCTGATTCACTCACCGAAAAACTCAATTCGGAACATAGAGCAACCGCGTATATGTAGTTTTCAAACAATCCAGAATCCGACCCAATGAAACAAAAATACCCGATTACACATAAAAAGAACCAAATTAGATTCCGAAATGGTTCCACCATCCTTTGTTCAGCTGTATATCCACGGTCACTAATGCTGGCCCTTACTTTATCTTGAAAAATATATAATTACACACTTTTTGTGTAATAATGTAAAATTTGTGTACCAATGTGTCGTTTGAGTAAATCTGCAGTAGCGCGATTCTAAATTAGAAGCTGCAATGGCATAAATTGCGAGCTAATCAACATCATTAACACGTCACTTGAAAAATAAATTGAGTGAATATTGCAAAATACGTTTATTAGGGCCTTTCAAAAAAAAATATGTGACGTCCTTAATCGATATGGATAATTACGGCTAAAGACGGCTTTAACTGTTGGTCGTTTACTCCTACCCCCGACTTTTAGTCCATTCATCTGACCCCCCCTAAAATAACTATTCCCATACACTACATGGAATAGTAACTTGGCCAGAGGACATCTGATGAAATCGTTTTGTCTTTTTCCTCCCCCGGAATAAATATGGGAAATTCTATTCTGAAATTCTAAGTTCATCTTGAATGAGATATAATACCGAGTATCAGTTTGAATATTGAGTTGTGACTCAACGTATAGTTACTTACCTGGAATACTTGTTATAGATATAACCGCAAACAAAATTGATATGAAAAATAGGTATGATGCGACGATTATATAAGCCATACCAGTTTGGTCGAAACCAGCCTGTATAAAACAATGGGAAATTTTTATATTCAAACTAATGAACAGATACATGACAATGTGACGGATCAGAAAGTGTAACAAGTCTGGGTGCTACAAATTGGATTGATATTTTTTGACCCCCATACATACTCACCCATACATTCATTACTTTTTGATCTATAATACACGCTCCTAACACTATGGTGCTCAAATCAGTAATTACTAATTACTATATATTATTCTAATTACTATTATGAAAATTTATGGTAGTCCATGTAAAAGTATAATTGCTTCGCAAGATAAAATAAATTTAAAATTGCAATCCATGCGAACAAACAAATACAAATCATAACAAACATCTCAAATGTATTTGACATAAGAACAATATAAACTTACTGGTAACGAGCTGGTCGTGCTGATATTCGGTGCAGACGTCGTAATTATGGATATGTTGATTATGGAGTTCGGACAGCTGTCCTCTGCTGGCTTAGTTTTACTCGACTCTTTCAAGAAAGGCTCAGCTAAAGTAGAGCAATGCAATACTTTGATATATATTTTTCCTTTTATAAACGTTTCGCGCTTCGGATACTAATTGAATAGTTGTAAGCAATCCCAGGCGCGCGAAGAGCTATTTATAAATTCACATTAAAGTAGCGATTAAACCAGGACTCGAAACAATTCAAATTCGTACTGCCAGGGAAATATCAAAGCAGAAGGGAATTTGAAAAAGTAAGTTCTTGGGGGAAAAAATATTTAATCATTGAAACTTCTTTGACAAAAATAAACCAACTTCACTACTTTAACAACTACATATTATATGACGACTTTCAATCAAAGACATAATCCTACTTTGACTGTCAATATATCATAAAAAATTCCATTTTTAGATGCTCCAAACACTTCCACTGAATATTTGCCATCATCTACCAATTTCAATACCGTAATGAATAATTTGTTGCATAAAGTTGTTTTATTGCATGCAATAAAAAGAATTACAATAGTTACCCATAAGAGGTGTCACAATTGCTCCGACGGTGTACATTAAATGGTAGAGTTGTATATGTGTTGCTGATGATTTTGCTCCCCAAGTCTGTAATACGAATGCTTGTAGACCTGCGTGAAATAGGTTCTATATGAAAAACTACTCACATGGAAAGGGCAAATATATTCTTATAGTAACAAATAATGCTTTGAATTCAACAGTTAAAGATGAGATATGAATCAACACGAAAACGCGAAGAGACTGCACTCGAACCGGAATGGAAAGCAATTACTAGATGTAAAATCATTGAACACAAACTGGTCCTGTGGATTGTATTGCAAAATTGTTGTTGATAGTTTTTCTGCTGGGGATTTGGGGGTTGTTGTTGTTGTTGTAAAAAATTGATTTTTTTCGACAAATATTGGTTCAATCGATCTCAAACATCCAGAACTAAAAAAGGGGAAAAGGTCTTTAGAGGATATTCATTTTTCCTCTCAGGTCCCCACTGCGACTCAATATTTCACCCCAAAAAGAAATTTTACAAAACATCAAGGAATAACTGAGACGACGTTTTTCCTTACGAAGAGCATTAAGTATATGAGATTCAGAATGACCTAATTAGAACATTATTTATGATATTAAAAAAAGTTTTACTTGTTGAGAGATATCCAAAGAAAATTCCTGCAATTATATAGTTTACAGCAAGAAGCCAATACTTGTTAATCCATGGTATGGATAGATATAAAACTCCAAGGATAAAGAATCCTCCACCTGTAACATATTATATTAATTTCATCACTTGTCACAACCACCAACTTGTCAAAAAATCTAAATATATCTCTTTCATAATAGCTTTTCTCAACTATTTAAAGTAAGATCATGGTCATTCGGTAGACTTATTTATGTTAGGCATGTACGAAATTTTGAATAGATGTAATATTTTTTTTTTAATTCGCGGGTTTTCTTATATTAACTCTGCTAACCGCAAATCTTTTTGTATGAACGTTTTTTTACGTGCAAATTGATCATACTATATTAAGTAGTTGTGGATTACGAAGTTATGTTTGAACGGTACATATATATATATATATATATATACATTGTTGAATTATTACTTGTAGACAACTTCAACTACCAAATTGAATAAAATGATAATTTTATGTTCTTACCGTGCAGAAGTAAGTGCTTGAAGTCTGAACCAGTCATATTTTTTAGAATTGCTCCGATAACAGACCCGAACAAACGCCCAATTGATTTTCCAGTCGTTATCATTGAAATATTCGTTACACTCGAATCAACTTTATCGGCTAGGTAAAGTAACGTTGGACCGAATATTGATTGAAAAGCTCCCTGAATAAATGAGAAAACAGCAACTGAGAATATTAAAAAAATAGCAAAACTGATATTATAAAAGTATAAATTCATTCACTTGCTTGCATTGCATTGCATTTTATGACCTTGCGCTAAAATGGGTCGCAGACAATGCGCTATAGTCAGGGTTGCCATCTACCCAGTGCCAAAAATAAGCACGGGCGTCAAAATGTTATCTTTCAAGGGGAAAAGTCTTAACAACGGTAGAAACGCAGAATAAGAATGAGATCATACACGAGTCTCTCACTTTTTATCATTAGAAGTCGCTTCGAACATGGTTGTACGCAGCTCCAAAATTGCAAAAAGCTAGGGAAAGACACTGAGTCACTGCCACACGCAATTTCTAAGACAAGGGTCGGCAACTTTAGTCGCTCCCGGGCCAAAACCAAGTGTTACGAACTTGGCGGGCCGCACATATTTTTTCAAGAAAGTTAAAAACTGAACGGGTAGCTGATAAACCACATTATTTATACAGATTAGAAATTCAAATTTCGGACTTTAATAGCGAGCGAACACTGCGACAACTCGTGGACTCAAGTCGTCTTATTATACAAAATATTTACAAATAACATTTAATACGACTCTAGGTGACACACTAGATAAAATCAAAATTTTCTAAATGTCTATCACTAATCCTAGTTCTTCGCGAGGAAAATTTCATTTTGGTTAAGTAATTGAAAACAAAAGCGATTTTTTTCATAAAGATTGGAAAACGAATTATTAATGAAGAACAAGAATAACATAATAACGATCCGTAGGTTTAAGTGAAGCACTGTGGGCCGGATTATTTTACTCAGTGTGCCGGATATGGCCCGCAGGTGGCCGACCTCTAATCTAAAGTCCTCATACTTTGGTTCCCCGCAATGCTTCTTGTGTTTTTATGGTAGTATTGTGGGCACCGATTACTGTTTTCACCTTTCTCGATGTCGCAATAGCAGTAGTAAGAGTAGTAGTAATAGAAAATTTCTTTTCACGTTTGAAGCAGAACTCATGGTTACGCCTACTCTAAATTGCAGTTCGTCCCTAAAAACAGTATTCCTAAAAACTAACTGCAACTATTATGTGTGTCACAGTTTGCCTGGAAATACCGCAAACCCCACCGTTGACAAAAAAAGTTCGTCCCTCGTTTCCACGCAAGTTTTGTACGCAAAACAAGTACTGGTCATCCACGTTTCTGAGATCAAATAAGCACGCGACTCAAAAATAAGCACTTTTCTTAGAAATAAGCACATCGTTATATTATAAGACGCCGGCTAGAAAATAAGCACAAATCTTAGAAATAAGCACGGTATGACAACCCTGGGTATAGTCGAGCATGTATACTCTGTGTTAATTCTTTATAATCACGATTGGCTAGGCCAAAGCGCACAACCTTAATATAGTATGTGCGTACCGGTTAGGATTCAGGTTGTGCGACATCTTGGTGCGCATACTTTTGGAGCACCGTTTTTAATAAGCTAAATGTTGGAGTTGGGATTCCAACTCAAATCAGGAATTCCATGTGTATATACCAACTCGGGTAGTTTTTACACAAGTGGTAGAGCTAATGTTGCCGTTCTATAAGAGTACTGGTGTACCTGAGATCCAACAAACAATCGCTAAGTTAGTGGCTAGTGAATAATTAAGGAAAAGGGACCAATGGGTTGTTGTGGAATGATAATATACTATTCACACTTTTAATCATTTATGGCCTGGAATGCATTTTTGCCATTATATATTATCTTTCCCTATATGGTAACACCAACCCTTTTACTTTGCGGGCTCAGGTTTTAGAAGCAGCGGTAGGGTAAACCTAAATTCATTTTAATTATGCATAATCTTTCAATGTATGACTCACCATTCCAATTCTTGCAAGGCATATGGATGTAATCAACGTTAGTTTACAAAAAATCTCCATGCTTTTCAGTTTTAATAATTTCCGCTTTGCTTTACCTATTTCACCCAACACCATATTTCTAGCGAATATACTTACCACAGCACATGCTCAAAACACATTACGCCTAACTGCATTGCGATATTCGACTCTGCATTTCATAATGTCACGTAGTCTTCAGACTTTTATTTGATCGATTAATCAAGAGCGTTATTGATACATGTGACAGATAGCTTTAATTTATGTGTTGTTGGTTCATAGACGCCACAGATTTTTCCAATTTCACGCTGATTCGTTGTATGACAGTAGCCTACTTATAAGGCAGCGACCAGACTGGCGCTCGGAAAGCTTGTAGTTACGAAATCCGGAAAACACAGTTATTGATCTTTCTCAGTTGCATGTGCCAAATCACGGACAATTGGTTACTATCTGTAATCTTTGAACTAGCGTGGACAGGTACTCATTTTCGTTAGCACGCCCGAGATGAAGATATGGCACCGAGCCTATACTTGTATGCAGTATTGGGATTCAAATTTTTTGTCAGCCGGTTCCATCACAAAAGTCATATTTTTTTCAGCCGGTTCTGTTACAAAAAGTCATTAAAAATAACCAGTAATGCAAACCGGTCGGCTGATCGCAAAAAATTCCGTGAGACCGTTCAATAGAACCGGTGCGAACCGGCTGACTCCCACCACTGCTTGTATGATGCTTGGAAGTAGCTGTCCTTCGTGGTGTTTAGCGGCCATGAGCTATAGTTCAAAAACGACTAGTGAGCTGTACTGAAATATACAACTCATTAAAATGCAACGTTTGTGTTTATTTGTTTAAATACCGAATTTTAAAAACTGAAAAACTAGTCTAATATTGATGAAATTAAATTGGAAAATAGGAAAATTTAAAAACATTTTCTGTGAACAATTGATGGACCAGCTTCGTCATATTCTTGTTTCGAGATCCACATTTGTTGGAAGGTTGAGAGAGAAGCCAAAATTGACCCCCCAATCCAAACAGAATATTTCCTTTCTGGTGGCGCGATGATCTTGATTTTCATTGTGCTTGGTGCAAGAGCTGTAATTTCTTTTTGCATACGATCAGCAATACCTGGATACATGGTGGTACCTCCAGAGAGAACGTTGTTGGCGTATAAGTCCTTGCGGATATCGATGTCGCATTTCATGATGGAGTTGTAAGTTGTTTCGTGGATGCCAGCAGATTCCATTCCTGAAATGAAAAAATGTGTGTTACAAGTTGGTTTAGGGCTATGTTTTTATAGGCTGCTTCTCGAACCTCGTGCGATTTGTGGCATGGCAATAACTTTTAAATATATGAATGACACCATATTAAAATCTATTTTTGACTTGCCCATAATAGCGATGGAATTTAGACTTAGATAAGGCATAGATTTTTCGCACACAACGGGGATGAAATGAAGTTTATAGTCAATAAAAACCTATCTTACCTATAAATGACGGTTGGAAAAGAGTCTCGGGACATCTGAATCTTTCATTTCCAATGGTAATAACTTGTCCGTCAGGCAGTTCGTAGCTCTTTTCTAAAGAAGTTGAAGAGGCTGCAGTTGCCATTTCTTGTTCGAAGTCAAGAGCGACATAGCACAATTTTTCTTTGATGTCACGAACGATTTCACGTTCAGCGGTTGTGACGAAAGAATATCCTCTTTCAGTGAGAATTTTCATCAAGTAATCAGTGAGATCGCGACCAGCCAAATCGAGACGAGCGATGGCATGAGGAAGAGCATAACCTTCGTAAATTGGTACGTTGTGTGAAACACCATCTCCAGAATCCATGACAATACCTAAAATGTCAATATTGAACATTTTAAACGCACATCAACTACAAGACTATAGATTACTTGAATACAGGTAGCCTAATTGATTAATTATTTAATTAAAGTGCTGAGATGAAAAGACCAAGTTATAGGGCTCAATGGAACCATCCTTCAACCTAAATTGAAATTATTTTTGTGGTGTTTACCTGTGGTTCTTCCTGAAGCATAGAGTGATAGTACAGCTTGAATAGCAACGTACATTGCGGGTACATTGAAAGTTTCAAACATAATTTGAGTCATCTTTTCTCGGTTAGCTTTGGGATTGAGTGGGGCTTCAGTAAGAAGAGTTGGGTGTTCCTCGGGAGCAACTCGAAGTTCGTTGTACATAGTATGATGCCAGATTTTTTCCATGTCGTCCCAATTAGTAATAATGCCATGCTCAATTGGGTATTTGAGTGTCAAGATTCCTCTCTTGCTTTGTGCTTCGTCTCCTACGTAGCTGTCCTTCTGTCCCATTCCTACCATAACACCTTGATGTCTTGGTCTTCCTACAATAGATGGGAACACAGCTCTTGGAGCATCATCTCCGGCAAAACCAGATTTTACCAATCCGGATCCATTGTCGCAAACGATGGCGGTTTGATCTTCTTCTCCGTCAGACATTTTGTTGAATTTGTATTTCTAGCTGAATGCTGGATGAAGTTGTAGAAAATTGTACTACAAGATGAATGGATGATTGTGTGCTTACAATTCCCGGTTATATAGCGAAGTAATGTACAAGGTGCGAAGCGCATATGTCAGCTCGTTAACGTTCGTTCAATAATATTTCGCTCCATGTTTGGTGCGACAGACTGCTCGGCGTGATGGAACGCTGTGTTGTGTTAGCACTTATAAAGATTATTAACATATTTGTCACTTTGTCACCAATTCAATGACTTCTGTTATTTTCGTGTAATATGTTTGAATAGTATTTCATATATATCCTTTTTTATGGACTTTGGGCCTTACATAAAAATTTGAAGTTCAAACCAAAATTCTGATTGCTGAGATCTTGCTTGTTTTTTAGAGTAATCCAGGGTCTTTATGTACTTTTCTATGTTTCGAGCATCTTTCATTGGGCTTCAAGATTACTTTCTGCGCAACGTACTGCTCAGCTTGGCCTTGATGTTTTGATGTATACGTTTTTATGTTTGTGTATAACCCTAACCCTATAACATGCCTCGCCTTTCATTTCAGTTATAAACCAGCCGTATTTTATACGAAGTAAATTTATTAATAACAATAAAGAAAACATAGTCAGGAACTGTACAATAATAAGCTGGCAGTATTACAGCATTTAATTGTTGTATACTAGTTTTTTCAGTATTCTGAAAGTAAATGCTCCATAAACGGTGGGTGTTATAAAGCAGCTAGCAAGGAATTAGTCACAAAATGAATGTTTTCAATGAATATTTCAGTTACAGGAAGATGATGTGTGTAATTGGACCAAGTTGAACTGTGGTGATAAGGTGTAAGTTAACCCAATCAATAGACATTGCGCGAATCAATTCTCAAATACAAAAAAAAACTGGCAAGAAGCATAAGTATTCTTAGTGTGGGCGCTGGGTGAACTAAAATACAGAATAAGTGGCTTTTCCAGTCTTGGATGCGCGACTTAAGTTGTACAAAGTATTGCGTGCAATTTTAACCATTATAGAAGTTGAAATTTATATTACTTTGCGGCAAACGAAAGAAATGTCAGTGGGAATTAAATCTAGATGCGGCGTGGAAATTGACTACCTTTGACTATTGCAAATACACAAGACAATGTAACAATCTCATTTGATAAAGGGATCAATGGCTTACTTGAAGGCTTTCGTTCAATTTATTTTTGGATTTTTATTCTTATTATCTACTATAAAAGCTGATGTTTTGAAAACTACTTGCCCAAAAATATCGGATAAAATTTTTTTGTTATGTTGGATTGAATAATTTGTAGGAAAATGCATTATTTATCATTTCAATAAAAAATATTTACTTTGTAGCACCTTCATAAACAAATTCTAATGCTTAAACTAAAAGCACTTGTACAGAAACAATTTTTGGAAAAATAGCAATAAAAATGAAATTTCAATGTAGCAAAATAAAATAATGAGCGTTGTTAAAATAATAAAATATATATTAAAGCGCAGAGAAATTTTCTTCTTTCTCGGAATGCATTATCGTTCAACTTCGACAAAATCTGGAAAATTAAATACAATGCATATGATATATATAAATAACATAATATTAAAAAAAATTAATGCAGCTTATTGCTAGCAATAACTAACTAACTATTTATAGTGCATTTATTTCATCAAGGTATTCATTTTTTCTAGCTTTTGAGTTATATATCGTTATACAGTAATTTTGTTTAGAACATAAATTAGATATATGCAAAAATACTTGGCTACCTTTCTTTCAATTCGAATAAATTATTCTTGAATTTTCGGAATCAGATTAAATTATATAATACTTATATAATAATTAATATATAGAAATATTGTATTAAAGAAAATACCTACCTTTCATACAAATCACCCTGCGAGCTTTATTACATGGAATTAGCTGCCATTGATTTGAACGAAGTGTTGTTTCGACGCAATATTTTCCCCTGAAAAAATATAAACAAAATCATATACCGTTAATCGCAATGTCACATCAAATCATAACTTATTTGCAAACTGAAAAGTTTTAAAAGTTGTTAATATGGTGAAGTTTAAACAGATTAACAAAATAATTTTGAACAATTATTTCAAATGCGGAAAAAGGTAAATATTCATTTGTGCCGTTTATCAGGAAATACCAAGCATACATAACTAAAAACTTGTAAATAAGCCACTTACTCGTTGGATAATTTTCCCTTTTGACCCTTTGAAAACTTGCGAGCTGCGTATGGATTAAAAGTAGATCCGTCGTCTGTCCATATCATGGTACCATTGCTATGTTTCTGTAGCCCAATCCAATAACGTTTTCTTGGAGCAAACTTTTGTCCTATTTCGTATATGTATCTGTGAACATGTGAAAATTCGAATAAAAATGATTTTCTAATAAATGACATCTCATTGAAAATATTTAGAATAGGGAATCTTACCTTGCTTCTTCGTCGGTTTTCATTGTTGCCAAAACGGCGTTGTGTGTCGAACAGTATTTAATGGCTTTGGCGTTGTTTGAAGATGTTCGAGTAAGCAAATACATTTTTCTGGTTGGTTCATAGGCAAACCATTGGGTTTCTCCACAACCTCGTTCTAAATACAATTTTGAACGTAAAAATTTGGTTTTGATTTCAAAGTAATTCGAAGTATATAAATATTTTGGACAATAATAGGCCTTTGTCACTTACAAATCAATCGGCAAGAGGAATATAAATGGAGCATTACAAAATTTGTCAAAAAACAGTCAAAAATATAGAAGAATACAATTCTTTTTAGTTAGTAAAACCCGATAAAACTACCCTCGAAGTAAAACCGTTTACATACCTATATAAATTAATATAAAAATATAAAATAAATATGTTTTATATAGATTCTATTGAAATTTTATCATAAACAATTTGTTAATATCTATCCTTAGAAAATGTTAAAAAAAATCTGCTGATTTTTGTCTTTTTTCAATCTTAATATTTCTGTTTCATAGGCAAAAATTTTCGACAATTAGTTTCCTCTACGAGGGAATCGCAAATCATAATAGTAAAAAAATTATTACCTGGAAGTGCCGAACTCAATTTCAGTCTCTGGTTTTCTTCTTTTATTTGGTTCATTTGTTTTTGAAGTTGAGTTTTTTCCTTTGTCATATTTTGTTTAGTCTCGTCTAGAAGATGAATTCGTTGCTTCAGTCTGGATGATCCGGACAAACAACTTGCAAGAGTATTAACGTTCGTTTTCTTCTCTCGTTCCAATACTTTCATGTCATGACGCAGTTCTGTAGTTCGTTTGAAATAATACCGTTATTAATTTGTGAAGCATAAAGTTTGTGCGTAGCTTATTTGTGGCTGCGAACTATGGAACTTAGCTTGACTTGTCCAATACAGGTGGTATTTTGGTGAGAAAAACAATGATCTGGAAAAGGTTTATCTGCTCTAATTCTTCTCTGAGGCCCCGATTCTTCAGAAATATCATGGTTAACACTGACCCGCCATTTCAATCAGAGGGTAATCATAGGTGATAAAACGATATTATATTTTATAGCGTTTTACGTATAATGTGGTTGCTTATAAATAACCATGCTCAGGCAAAAATGTAGCTGATGCTGCTAACTTGTTTAAAACATTATTGAATGGGATGCTAATCTATTGCTACATACAAAACAAATCAATATAAAACAAATAACAAACCTCTTATTTTACTCGCATATTCTTCTTCCTTGTCGCAACGTCTAATACCAGATTCAGATTCATCTGTAGCCATTTTCTCCAATGTTCGTCTACCACAATCCCTATTAGA
The DNA here is from genome assembly GCF_964204865.1 of Styela clava. NCBI lineage: Eukaryota > Metazoa > Chordata > Ascidiacea > Stolidobranchia > Styelidae > Styela > Styela clava. The sequence goes on along the minus strand of NC_135258.1, from coordinate 16,407,796 downwards.
TCTATTCGCCCCGACGCCCTTCTGTCCGTCAGATGGTCGATCAGCTTCTGCCCTCATCTGATCTGCTAAGGCGGCTTTCTTTTGAGCCAGCAATCGCCTTGAAAGAAAAGTTTTAATCCTACTTTTAAAGATGTAATTAATTAATTGTAACGTGAAAACAAGCAATGTTTGTATTTTGAAATTTCTTTCACGTTATGTACACGCCTAAAATATTGTGTTTAGTCAACTTACGATGTCTGTGTCTTTTCGTGCTGACAGGCATGTAGAGAATACACGGTATTTCTATATAACTGAATGACTAATTTTCTTCTTGCATCATATTGAAGTAATAAAGTCGATAGTTGACTATAATTTTTTGCCAGAGATGATAATTCATACATCGATTCAGATAATTTTGCGGTCAAATAGCTGTTCTTTTTCTCAAGAAGATTTATAGATTTGTTTTGCTCTTCATTTAGGAACTTCAATTTGACGTTTTCTTCTGCAATCATGTCGAACTCAGCATTCGGTTTGTCGTAAATATCTGTGTATATCATAGTATTTATAACTTTGATTCAATTTATAACGTTTTAAATATCGAATTATAACAGTACTAAAAGCACAATATTATAAGATTGTGTTTTGAAAACGGTATTAGTTTCTAATGATATATATAACATCACATACGATAGAATGTTATCGAGGACTGTCATTTTTTAATTGAAATATTTTAATGAAACTTGAAATGTTATCGATAAAATTTTAATTAACAATGGCTCATTTTTTCTATGTGAAATATAAATAAAATTTACCATCATTATCACCACTTTTCTTGTCAGCATTTAATTCTCCCCCTTGTCTACATTCGCTTGTCGGGTTGATATCCTTCAGTATAAGCAAGTTTATTTTTGATGGCCTGTAAATAGAAATGACAAGGATTAGTAGAGAAACAAATTCTCCCTGAGGATTCGCTGTTTAGTAGCTGACATCATCTTGTAAAGTACCCGATATATATTTTTAACATAAAACATTTCACGGATTTTTTTTGAGTAAGTGTTATGTACTTCTGAGCAGTTTTGTGATATCACATTAAAAATATTCTGGATACCCAGAATGATAAGTTGCGCTAATTGGCTTCAGCTACTCAAATTATTTGGAAATGCGTGAAAAAGACGGCGGATATATGATTCGAAAGCGAAAGACCAGCGAAAACAAAAAAAAAACAGATTGTGCATAAGTAGTTGTATTGATATCAGATGTAATAACTCACGTGTTGAAATCAAATAGTTCACATTTTTCTTCCACATCATTCCAGTTACAATAAGGATCGTTTGCTGCTTTACAATCGTAACAACCTTTGTACATGGAACAAGAAGCAACCGGAAGTTGAATGGCGGAAGCGTTAGTTCCAATGTAAAAATGTCCATTTTCAATTTTGATTGTGGTTACTGTGTCGGAGACTTCATCATCCTGATAAAACAATGTGTGGTATTCTGATTATTGCTTCCAAAGATCTATAATGTTGATTGCTGCGACGCAACCTTTTTGTCAAATGATCTGAAGTTGACACATTATATCAAATATAATGTTCTAAACAGGGATATAAATGAAACTTTTGTCAAATTGATAATGTAATCATTTACTGAAGGGTTTTATGGTGCACTAGAATTATCGCAAAAGCCGCCAACCAATGCATGTAAGCGTTTTACTAAATTATTAATAAAGTTGTAATAGCTTCTCAAATCCCATGCCTAGCAATGAAACATTTTACCTTTCTCGTACACTGAGAAAGAACAAGCATGGTAAGACTCGTAGTTAAAATTATAGACAAATATTCATTTCTAATACCTTGAATATATTTCTTGATGGAATCTCCCAGAATTGACTTCTGTCTTCGACAAAGAATACTAATCGTTTCATAAAACCAGTTTCTGAAACGGAAAAATCATCATTATTTTGATTGTATCTTGTTTCGAATAACTGGATAAAAAAAAATTAAGCGGTCATTTAGTTTGTGCAAACAAGGTCAATCTATTTGGGAGTTCACCTGATATGTAATGTACCACATCATATTGACGATCTACCAATTCGCTTCCCTGTCTCTCTCTCCTTGTTATTCTATCAACGACAATATGTTTGTATCTAGTTCCTGTGTCTTGATAAATTGCCGATTCATCCTTAGGTTTGATGATTCCATATTTGATAGGATGTTCACCTCCAAAAGACAATCTGAAATCATATGTTATCGAATTTAAAAGTTGAAAGAGTAGTAATGAAATGCCAGTGGTTCATTCATTCAAGAAAATGCGTAAGTGTGCTGTGTGCATGATAACATAAGGACAATATTTGTGTGACCTAACTACCTTTGTGGTCGTTCAACAAAAACAAGTACGTATTTTCAAATGTTTCAGAATGCTCTCTTGATCCTAATTACCAAGTAGAGAATTTTCACATACCGATTAGTTTAGTCGTAAATACTGTATCAAAAAAATAAATTAGCAACCTTTTTCCCGACATGGTTGAAGTGTCCGGTACGCATTTCCCCGGTGCAGTTGAAGATGGTCCATCGTACGTTGAATATATTGACGAAGATGACTTTCCTGGTCGATTCCAATATTTATTTGTTGAAAAATATTTTCTGATGTCATTCATTTCGAATACACATGTCGCAGTAGCTTCAAATGCACCACTGAAAACATCACATTGAACATTTAGTAACATAATGATTTTAGACATTAGCATCAGAAAACTTATATACAATGATGGGATTTAAAGTTTTAAAAACTGGTTCTCTTTTGTATCTCACTAACAACATGTTCCCACAATACAGAAAATCTATGTATGTCAATACGTAAGCTAAATTAGCATGACACGCTTTGCATAAATCTAATACATAATTTTGAAAACGCCAAATATAGCGCTAGTCGTCAGTTGTGGGACATGTTACGCATCTGTTGCGATCGTCTAAAACATAAAACAAAAAAGGGTTCGCCTATTATTACGACATTCCAAGTACGGGTTCGTGGAAACACGCTGAATCCTAACACCGCTGAAACAGTTTTCTTCAGAAGTTGCGAATTTGCTTGCGATAGTATTTGACAAGTGGTTGCTCTTAAATTCAAATGCAACAAAGTTCAAATCAGCTAATCTTTAAAATGGCGCCAGTACTGAGGTGGGGCACATGGTACACCACCAGTTGTCATAAACTCTTTTTATATAGAGTGATGCTTATCAAAATTGTAATCTGATTTACCAAACAGAATTTACCAACATAGCTTATTACTAACCCAACTTATTTTAAGATAATGTACTTTCTCAAAATGAGTATTTTGAATGTAATTCTGTTTATTAGCACATTATATTATTATATGAGCACCGATACTTACTTCGGTGTAGTGAAGATCGTATATATCGTCGGATTGCTTGGTTCTTCCGGATTAGGTATAACATAACTGCTCTCTGTAAAACAATATGAAGAGATATAATATCTTAAAATATTGCAACGGAACTAGTTTCTATGTATTTAAAAAGCCCCGAGGTGTTTATTTGAGCTCGTTTTCAGGTGTAGGTTTCGATGTCGGGTTGCAACATTTCAGAATTTAACAATAAGTTGATTTATCGTTACATATCACCACCTATGCGTCAGAGGGTCGGGACAACCGTTTTAAAAGCTTTGGTATCGTTAGTTACATGTTTTTCGAAACGATTAAAATTCGTCTAAAACGATGTCTTCTTCTATATAGGTTTATTATCCAGAAGTGACCACTTTACAATTTTAAGACATTTCTAGACATGTTTACTGCAAATTTGACCACGAAACAAAAAACAAGGTGAGATATGTGGGCAACATATCACTTATAAATATGGATTAGACGAGGTTCATAATATTTATTTAATCTTCTGGCATGTAGTTTTATGGTTTGAATACGAGTCACCTTATATTTTGACAATCATAATAGCTATTTCCACAAACTATAAATATTATTTCAGATATGAAAAATAACAAATAAATGATACGATATGGTTATTGAACAATAAATAAGTTTTTTTTAATAACTATTAGACCAAAATGGCGGATTTTCCGACAGTTATGAGTTTTTTATGACACATATTTTTATAATACGTATATAGTGAGGCTTATACTCGGCAGTGTTTGAATTTCTACTCGGTACAATCAAGCACTTTCAGTCATCCAGTGAACGATATTTAGTAAAACATTCATTAAATATATTAATTTTGAGATCGTATCACTCGCAATTTGTCAGAGTTGTTTATTTGTCTACGTGTGAAGAGCATTACGTTTATTCTTATATTACCTTTCACGATATAACATTACCTGATAAAATTTTCATTATATTCTGCGTTAAAAAATAAAATAAAAAAAATAAAAATATATCTCTTACGTATTTCATCGTAAAAGAACGGTATTGTAGGTCGATTCCTTCCTCTGTTTATTTTTACTGGACAGGCGATCCTCATTTTAGTGAAAGTTGCAAAATTGTCTTTGAGTACCCATAAATTTCCACCTCTGTCGTTCTGGAAAAAAAAATATTTAACAAATATTTTGGCCATTCTAAATTCTAATTGTTTATAAAGTAAAGCTGTAAAATAAATATAATTATAGTAAATTTGTAGTTCTTTTGTATCGTTAACATATTTTCAATCTAGAATCTTCTTTTATACGAAAAAATCCTAAAAAGTTTTCCTTATCAAAAAATCCTTTTGAAATAGATAATAACCAGTTGACAATATTTTCTTAAAACATATAATTGTGCTTTATATACTTCTACTTTTTTTGATGGTTTTTAGTCTTAAAAAGATTTCTATTTTCGGTTTGTGATGTAAAAAAGCCGATCTTCTATTGTATTCGTAGATAATTTCGTTCAACAATGATAATTTATGCGGGCGTGGTGAAAAAGATAAAAAATAATAGTTGAAACTGAAATGGAACAATAATTTTGTCACGATAGTTCAATTTGTGTTTGTGTCAGGTGTTTTATACCTCAAATATGTTTTGTGGATGAAATATTATGCTTCATGATGGGCCATTTTTCTCATTTTGACGCCTCATCAACTATCAAGAGTTTAAATCTAAATGCCATATACTCCATTTTACTAACACATTACGTCGAAGATCTGCGATAGCGATTTTAAATTCTTTTACTTACTTAGTGAATATTTTCATGAACTGACTAAATCAATTACAGATACCATTTTTATTTTTCAAAATGTCGTACAACACTTTTTTTTCATAATCGGTATAAAGTATTGAAGGCCAAAAGTTCAATATATATTTCACACAGCTCGAGTTCAAGACTACATTCCACACAATCGGTACGCATGCGTTGGTCGATATCGAAGATTTTATCGATAACAGCACTTACAGCACAAACACAAGCTACTCTTGAGTATACAAGTCCAAGAGAATGGTCGCTGTCCTGCGTTAATATTTCAGTGGGTATTTCTTCGGCATTTTCCTTCAACAAAACGATAACTTTTTCTTGACCTCTTTCATCTGGAACACTAAATGATGACACGAAGTGTGGATCTAGAAATAAAAATACCAGTCAAGGATTGGATCGGATAATCTAGCTATAAATTTTGTAGAGTCTCACTTGTTGTGTACTGTATTTAGTTGTCATATATTGGGTCAAAAATCGATTTAATATAAAATCTTCATTGTTTATATATCTAACCGCTCCACCGAACTTATTAGTACATGTCAGTGTATAAAAGACGCGAGTCGTAGACTCGGACTGGATTCGCGTTTTTCAAAGACCAAAATCGACTCTAGTTATCCAAATAAACTATTCGAACTAGAATTGGACTAAGCACCAAAGAGACTGGGTGACCAGAGAATTAATTTCGGTGAATTATGATGTATAATTTTCTCTATTTTACTGTCGTTCTGTTGAAATTTGTTACAACTGAGAACTTGACATATGACTCGGTACAACAGCGATTCGATTTGACCTGTGATTATGGATTAGGTGAGGGGTTTGACTTAGGATCTTTACGTGAATATTAGATAAGAAATACTCGATTTTAAAGTAAAATTTTAGAATGAGAAATGAATTTGGAAAAACACGTTTTACTTGATATTATCAACTCTAACAATGAAATCATTTGCTGTGCGGGCAGTTCCATTTGATTATACGTTATACGTAAATTGTATTTTTTATGTTACTTTTATGAAAAAAAAATCGTGAACACGTCAACATTGATTTATTATTTACGCATGAAATGTCGCCTGTGGGCAACAATTTATTATAACCGATAAACTTTTAATAGTTGGCATTGGTATAAAAAATGAATAAAATGATAATATGCATTATTCCACAAAGTTAAAGTGAAATACCGCTGAGCCAAAAGTTGTCGTTCTCATTGGTACGCAAGGGAGTTCCACGGCTTGTAGTTTTTGCAATGACTCCATTTTTCATCGAAGATGCTAAACTTGTTGCTGTGAACAATGCACCTTCTGAAAAAACAATAAAAAATAGTTAATCTACAAGAGTTTAATAGTATTATCGGTTTTATATCATTTTATATATATATTTTTCATATTTTTGTCCGTAAAACACAGTTCAATACGATCCGCAGTTAAATTGATTTCTAATCCAACATTTAAGAGATTTTTGGTCAAGATGCGTGACAACTTAAAATATGAAGTTCAAAGTTAAGCCATGGTTTCTTGAATAAACCAATCGAAATATTTTATCCTGTTTAAGCTTTTCGGTTTTATTTGAAGTTTAGAATCATTTATGTGAAACATTCAAAAGTTAATAATTCTGAATGCCGCGTTTGATGTCGATTGTTTGACTGCATTCAAGTATGTAACATATTGTTAAGTAAACCAGTATGGTTGCTGTTCGATACTTTGCTATCTGAATTTAAGCAACGTGTTTGAAGTAAGACAGAGGTCGACTTTGCCGTCCCTATTGCGACAGGGATGTGTAGAAAAACTCCGTTGAAAATCAGTATGCCCATCACGTCGACAATTGTTGAAATGACTGTGTGCGATTAACACTTGAACAAATATCCGCGAATGGTTTTTCTGGTGCAATTTTAAGATAATAATCTAGACGTCTCGCAATTAGGCCTCTTTTTTAAAAGATAATCTCATTCATTATACTCCGATGATAGAGGTTTCAATATAAACATACAAGTTTCAGTACAAAGGCTTATGAAAAATCGTGAACGCCAATACAAAGGCAATTATAACCATGGGCGCCCTAATTGACTAAAGTTACGTAGAATGGAGGAATAATAATGTATATACACTACAGAGTGATATATTGTTTTGAATCTTTAATATATTTATTATTTAATATTATTTGGTGGTTATAATTTACATTATGTCCAAGATACACATCAAAAGATAAATATACAAGCACAAATAAAGTACCTGTCATTGTAGAGACGGTTGCTGACAACGGATCTTGAGGTGCCCGCCATTTTCCACGTTGACCTCGTCCTGGAGCCCGTTGAAAATCCTAAGAAACGAACAATTGTATGAAATTGAAGAATTGTGTATCAAATTGAGGATTTTAACCTGTATTATGATTGTCGATTTTGTTGTCTTGTTGTCACGCGTTTTTATCCCAATGGCCTCACTTTTGACCCAAACTTAGCTCTGGAGAAATCAGCCACTTAGCTCAGACAATTGACCAAGTTAGAAAAAAGAGAATAACATTTCCCAAAATTATTACATCTTTGACAACTATTCAATATTATTTATTGCTATTAGTAAGACGGGTGTCTATATTCCTTCAATTGTTTGCTGTCCAAGATGATATATGAATAACTATAAAACTTAATATTGATAATCTTTGTAACTTTTGTATGGATGTAATCCACATCTAATTTTTTGAAGAATATCTTGAATTGTGCAGTGGGAAAAGATGGACACTCCAGACAAATCCAGTTCTCCTCCAGCACCACCTAAGCGCAAAAGTCCAACCGATCGACAAATGCGTTCGACTGCGTCAATGACCTCCACAATTAAAGTTGACGACATTACCAATCTGGTGTCTGTACTAGAAAGTACAGTTTTAAAGACACTGCGTCTCGAGATCCCTACCATCATCCAGCAACATCTTGAAAGATCTTTCGATGCAAACCAGGCCTTCACCAATACTCCAAATTTGGAGAATTCAATAACATCATTGAAAGAGTCAATAAACGAGATAAGATCTGAAGTAACATCCTTTACTGAAATCAAAAACGAAATCCATGAAATCAAAATAAGCCAGGATTTCGTGTCGAAAAAATTCGACGAGTTGAGATCAAGCCAAATCGAGCTCAACAAAACTGCAACCAAAACAAAAAAAAGAGTTATGGAACTTGAAAAGCTTGTGGAAGAGCTAGAGGAAGAAGTAGATATACTAACTGAGAGACAACAGGACCAAGAACGTCGTTCCAATATGACTTAGCTGGCAAAAAAGAAATTCGATTTAAATCTCTAATTTGAATTTAAGGTGTGAATCAATTTGTCAAAGGACAGCGATATTAACTTTATTGCCTTCGTTTCGGTACGAGTCTGTTACTAAAAACTTTCGGTCTGTTTTAGTCTTGGCATGAAGCCCGCAGCATACTTACACCACTAGCGCCAGGCGCAGGTTTACACAAGTCACCAAAGTTTGTTTGTGGTATTCAATTCGCAAGATGGTGGGTGCGACGCTACAAGATAATATTTCAATTGTGTATGGTACCCGGTATACTGGAACATAAATATACTCGCCAACGTCATTTTGAAAAGAATCAAAAGTCAATCCAACTTTTTTGATCCGTAATTATATTCAAAAATCAAACGACTAATGTTGTACCAGACATGATTCGCGAATGACACGCGCTATCCACAGATCACGGTATTTTACATTACATTTTTTATTTAATATCCAGTTATTCTGGTTTTATGTAAAAAAGAAACAAACGAAAAGAGGTTGATATATCAAATCAATGGTGACAAGTTACATTTAATTCGGAATAGAAATTCAGAAACTGTGTGTACAAATAATATTTAAACTGAACTAAACTATAAACACAAAATGTTTGTTTTTTTTAGGCAAAATGATCCTAAAAAAAGTTTTATTCTACATCAATTTTGCAAACACTATTTATTAATTTGTATTATTTTTTTTCATTGCGCCTCGGCAAACTATTGACTATTAACTATACGACAAACTATTCTCCACACCCGTAGTGTCCAATTCTTTTTTTTTTTAATTTTTTCAACCAGCCCCCATGTACCTTCCTTGCGAGTTTTTAATAGTAACAACAATAGACTAAGGAAGTAGCCTTGTCACACTACAAATTCTTAAAATTTTTGGAAGAACTAGAAACTTTTTGGCTCGATAAAGTCACCTATCCAATTAATTACATTTGGGTGAGGTGGTGGGCATGGGGTTTCATTTCGAGATATATTAATTGGCGAAGCATGAATTTAGTCATGTCTTAGGCTTTTGCCATTCAGTAATGCCGCCAATTCGGGGGTCGTTCCACAAATTTATTCAACAAATTTTTAACAGCGTTTCACGAATGGACTTTTTCAAGTTTTGATTCATTATAAAAATCACTATACGTTACCTTTTTGTGAATGTAAGTGCATGTCGGGCTAAAAGCCATTGTTCCACAAGCGTAGAGATGAGTTCCATTCACTGAATGCAAAACCCGAATACTGTTTTGACATCTTGCCTGCATATCAAAATAACAATACTTTAAATTTAATAATATTAAAATAGAATAAAAAACTTGGCTGAAACATACATGGACAGTGATTAAGATACTTCTGATCTAATCAAAGCTTAAGAATGATTTTGACATCTGGGGCCTATATGTCACTCACCGCGTCCCCTTTGAAGTTGAGGCAAGTTTGAAGTTGAAAAGGCTCGGGAGCCCAATGAATCTGAAAAGGATGTAATCATATTAGATGTTTTATTTTAATCGTTATGTTTTTTTAATATGAATTCTATTTTTGACACATAGCGGTTTTAAGGAATAAGAAGTGTAAGGAGAAATTGGTGTTGTTTATTCAACGCTGGAAAGTTATGAATGAGTTTTCCGAAGCATTTTTTTATATCATTATTTAATCAAAATATGGAAATGAATTGATATCTGATTAAACCTATTTTTGACGAAAAAGTTGAAACGCAAAGTGAAAACGCGAGGGGTGTGTATTTCATACATAATATACTGAATTTAAATAGTTTTATCCGCCGTACGCTATAGGATTGAATTAAAAATTTTAAAAATACTAAAAAATTTGCAAAATTTCATCTTAATATGAATGATGTGTACTTTATATATAGTTATGAAAACGTCAAATCTCGACAGAACTTTGTCCGGCCTCACACTTTACGATCAGCGACTTTTACACTCAGGGAAGATTCCTAGAGATTTATACAAATGATGAATACGATAGCATTTTAATGACTGTTGATATAATTCTTCCTTTTCACACCACAACAAGAAAGAAGTGAACAAAGTTTCAAAACTGATTCATCATATTCGAGATGACAAATTCTCAAGAGTATTCGTCGCAATACCAATCATTTCGTGTGAATGTCCAGAAAAAGTATTCACAGATATTCGATACCTAATCGCGGAAGGAATACAAAACGCCACTCTTTGTTTCGACATACGCCAGTGTCAAATGGCACTGTCGTAAAACAATGTCTACCACAGGAATTAAAATCCAACTGCAATTACCTATCATGTCGTCTACATATGTACTCAAACAATTGAACATTAACTGATAAGCGACGGCAGTTAGAACGATCGAAGTATTTTCATATTTGCATATTACATTATTTGTGTTTGTTTGCGAAATAAGATAACAGAGACAGGATGATATTTGGCTCAACTGGAAAGTGAATCTGAACTAATGTACATGAGCATTATAAATACCAAATCCTGTTATCGGTAATACCAACCAATTCTCGAAACAGAGGCACTGAAATGTTACAATATCAACTTCTTATATAAACGGAAAATTGATCGCTGGTTTAGTTACATAAAGGCCACCTATAGCCATTTGAACACTGGTGAGAAGAATAAAAAAAATATTTGTTGATCTTTGCGGATGTAAATGACAATCAAATGTCATATACCGCAAACATTTATCAACCCAATGTAGTTTATAAAATGATATTTGAATTACGGGAAATCTTGTTTAAACTGTCTTTAGAAAATTTAATGTTTTCGTAATCTTACTTACCTCTGCCTTTTTTATGGAAATGTCATCAAGATCCATTGCGTAAAGAAAATTAACTGCTCCAACGTATATCAATTTTCTGTCGTTATCAATAATCATGTTACTCAGGTCACGTGATTGCAAAGGTCTGAAAAGTTTTCGCCGCGGATCGATGTTGTCAATATTTTCTGAAATAAAATTATTTTTTATATAAACAATGATATATATGTATAAATTTTTTTAAATATTTTAAATTTTAAATTAGTTATATACAAATTACACAGCATCATATCAACAAACTGATTACATTTATGTCAACCAGATACATGTACGAAAACATCACATTGGAGAAGGTAGATTATGTACTGTTATGACCCGAGCCTAATCAAAAACAATAATTCCTGTAGGTCATCATTATACGTCATCTTAAAGGTCAGGGGTCAAAAATGAGGTCTGGTCAACTTTTCACCTCAATTGACATTGATAACAGAGCCCCGATAACTGATATGTTTGATGTTTTGGCTATTATTCATAATATTTCATTTACAAATGAAATCATACGTGGGCCAAGTTATTATCTCCTTTTAATGAACATAATAAGGGAAAAAGTGTTTAAAAATGGATACAATTTCATGTTTGGCTGGATATTCTAGCATAATAATTTTCAATTATTTATAATTTAATCTTGCAAATGGTGACTTTTGATCCATTTGTTTAGAAATCACTAAAGAGAAAGGTTTTTCTTCCATTTTAATTATAATATTTACAAATATTGGGTTTCGCTTCCTATTTCAGATAATTTGCAACTTAACAGACTTTTTTTTATCTAACATAGTTGTCAAAAAAATTGCAACTTAACCACAAATATGAAAAATTATCAAATATTATGCATAAACTTTCCTTGCAAGGCATTTAATTCAAAAAAAGAAAAAAATATATATATTTGTAATGTTAAGGACTAAATTTATATATCCAATATTAACTTAATAGTTAAAAGTTTGCAAGCTCCAAAAATTCGTGAAATGGAAATTATCTAATTCATTCTACTCACCATTACTGATTTCATGAAGGTCTGATTTGACAGAAGTATGAAGACAAGCAACGACAAAATAAAATAATACTATTTTGATCATTTTATCTATCTTTTAATACTTTCTACCTCTGTGAAATTAAATTAACATTAATAATGTGTACCGGTCATATTCTCAACATTAATTAATGCACTTCCTTGCACACTTTTTATACTGACATATTCTCAACGCCTTTTATCTATTTTTTTGGTTTTCAAGCTTCATATTCAACGTAAAATATGTTAAAAGTATTCAAATATATTGACAATATATGAAATATTAAATAAATGGCCAATCTTTGATTTATTTTAACAATGGTGGTTAAAACTTGAACTAGACGGTTTCGAGCGTTCGGAATACGGAAACAAATAAATTACTAACTGATCTTATACACGCATTGTGCCCGTAACTGGTAACCGCCGTATTATATATTCAAACTTTTTAATTATGCATTTCGCATTAAAAAAATGAATAAAAATGTTAGTAATATAACGCCGTAACCGTCCACATCGGAGCAAGCGCCTGGATTTGATGAATCTTATTATCCCTACCAGATAAACCGCACGTTATCCACCTCTGATGCCAAAATATACCTTTGTTGTTTATTAGCTGACTCTCAATGATTCCTAATGACTGCCTGAACGCGTGCTTGCAAATTCATTGGGGAAAACTTTACCAAATTTGCGGTCGACGTGTTGGACATAGGCCTTACCTAAGTGGAATTATTTTACATATACTTTTTATGAAGCACACACGCATCTATATATAGAATCATTAGCAGAAAACATTGGTAAAATTACTAGGATTTTAAGGTTAATATAACTGATTTTGCTAGTCAAAATTGCATCATATGAAATAAAGTTAGAGTAAAATTTAAAAAGCGGGTTAAAACCATTGAGGTGTATATAACACACTTCAAAATTTACCTTTGACCAAACCCATGAATTTTGCTGATCTCAATCAAACAGATTTACTTTTAAATGCAAGTAAATGCAACGAGTATTTGTAACAAAACTTTATTCCCCACGGTAAAAAAATATACATGAGAAAAAATATTGAAAATTAAACACTCGACAAAATGTAACTGTCGCGACGGAGAAGCAAAAAGGCGAACGAAAACAATTTGAGAACAGACATACAAAATGACTTTTACGACTGGTTTTATAAAGGATTATGAAATTAGACCCAAACCGGTGGTACAGCATGTTTCTTCGAAATTCTACGATCTCAATAGTTAGGAATAATTATCTACAGATTAAATATCAAACTGCCCTTTCAGATAAGGTCGGGTCTTTTCACCGTGAGAGGATGCACCTTTTTATCGGGAAAAAAATCGGTGAAAATTACCAGGAATTACCAGAATTAAAATTCATGATATCCTGTCCTAATAATAACTTTTTAATATAGACCTCGGTGCAACAAAATCATGATATAAATCAAGATTAGAGGCTAAGTGTTTAGACGGACCATTTTGTTAAATTTTTGTTCAACTCTTCAACAACTGGATGAATCTAAAAGGCGGAAAAAGTCGCTATGAGGCTACTACTTTCATATATTTTTCAATTTTCCCTGAATCTTACGGGACCCTATATTTCATCAAAATTTTCTCTTTTGTGGCGCGTGGGGATATTTTATTCCGCCACGATTGTCCGCACAAATTCCCGGCAAAGTTGGTACTCAACTAGTATCAGTGCGTGACCTACATGTCCATATGTTCGAACATTCTCCCCTTCCTTGGAACAGCACTTTAAATGCGAGAGTGAATAAATTTGAAAAAAAAATTACTTATAGCGACTCATAAATGCGCCAATAAGTCAAGTTCAAACGTGTGTTAGATACCAGTCTCTTTCAAAATAGAAATTTTTTTATTCTAAGTCCCAAATCTACCCTTTAACTAAGTCATGAAATTCAAATAAATCTACTCCACTCGCCAGGCTATTTTTACAAAAAAGAAAGCGCGAAGCGAATTACCGTAACCCGACACCCTAAAAGTCTGATTTGTACTGATTTGTAGAAGCAATTTGTAACCGATATAAATCGAAATATGGGTAGATGTATGAAAAAATTGACCGCAATTTGAATGGCCCTATTACATGTTACTTCCTACGATTTGCGGCGAAAAATATATTTATGGTTTTTATTATCTGTTTTATTGTCATATTTCTTGGGGGCATATAGTCGCAATAATTTTTATAAGTTTTGTAATTTTTATTGCTAATGAGCAATTACATTGAAATTTAAATGTTAGGTCGTGTGGCCAAGTCTCGTATTTTTTCTACATGGTAGCATAATCTCAATTTTTACATATCCTTCCAATTATAGACTAAACTGAATATTAATTGCGAGGATCAAACGTCGTCATAAATGCGTCAATAAGTCAAGTTCAAACGTATTTTACATGTAATTAATGATGATAATGACAGCAAATATAATATTCGTTACAATTGGTAATATAAATTATGTGTCATACGAGTACAGTTTCAGCTACAACTAGATATGTAATAACTATACTATTTGAAAAATTCATTTACTAAATTGTTGTTATTGTTGTTGCTACTGTCGTAGTAGTAGTGAATAAAAATCTCTCATTTCGGCAACTACTGATCCAATCCGTTTTAAATTTTCAGTACTCAAGTATGAAAAAAGTAACTAGGAAGCTGTTAGTTTAATTTTATTTTATTCCAGCCATTTTCTAATCATATGGCACCCGATATTTCTTCCAAACTTTGCTGTTTATATTTCAATTCACGGAAACACTCTATTTTTCGCAAACAGTCTGCCCAGGTGGCGCTGCAATGTACTGGCACGGATATGCAACATTCTTTTCCATAAATTTTGTATTTGCATTACTTTCATGTTTTACAATATTACAAAAAATAGGTAACCATTATATATATTTGAAAATAGTTTGAAAAGTATATTTCCTAAACAGAAAATGGCGAAATTGTAAAAACCATTTACTCTATGAAACTTTCAGTTAATGCTATCTGATTTTGTCTTCCCTATATCTTGTTTGTTCTTAATAACTAGCGACATCCGCTCTCTACCATTCAATAAGCGAAAGAGTCGTGAATCTACGATCAAGATAACTTTTAAGCCTCGTAAATATTTAGGCGTAAAAATTGTCAGATATTTAAGAAAACACGTCTTTATTAGAGAACTTAATGCCTCTAGCATATTTGCAAGATACTTGCGGTTCGTGATTCATCGAATATTGTTTATTATATAAGTTGAAAAATGAAAAAAAATATGAATTTTATTCTAACTTAAAATAAAAAGATAATTCTTTTCGTTCGATGAGAAAGTTTCTGTTTGAATTTTAAATATAAAAACATAATAAGACAATAGAAAAAACAAAATGTTATTTACTTGATGCAAAATTAATATTTTGGTAATAATAAAAGTTTAAACATTAGCAATACCAAATATATTCCACATAAGATAACAAAATAATAGCAATAAAAATTGAAAAAAGGCTACCAGTCAATTGAAAACAATTTAAACGCTTTATGTATCCACACCAACTGATATATATAGTAAAATTGATGAAAGATTGGTAAAAACGGCCAGGCTTTGTAATATTTTTTTTTTATTATTATTTTTCTAATATTTTAGATACCAAAAAATGAATGGATATCTTCAATCAACCGGATGTGAATATTGTTTCATAGTGACGTCATCGTTCCAAAAAATAAAAACACATGGTTCAAAATAATGACACCCAGAATAATAAAAACATGATAATTTTCGCGTCGTATTCTATAGATTTGTGTCGAAATAAAACTGAACGATGATTGTAATCTTTTGCTGTAAAATCGTGAAGGTATAAAAACTATTTGTTTTGCCTAAAAAATTCTATTGTGTGTTTGCATTATGAAACTTTATTGACATCAAAACACATGACATGAATATGTCAATAGTCAATACCACGGTCTTCTTTCGATTTCATTTTAAAATTTGTGAGCGGGGTACATGTAACAAAGCAAATATGTGGGTGCTCTAATGCTAATCGTTCTTCTTTCTATTCGCAAAAGTAACAAATAACGAAAGTAGAAATGGATTTGCGCACTTCGCACCAAAAATGAAGCTACAGCCAAATAGCCTCCGAATCTGTATTTTCATATTATTACAATCGGTGAAACTACTAAGAAAAGTATGAAACAACAGCGTTAACCTTATTGAAATTCAAAACATCAAATTTTTTCTAAAAATAGAGCTCAAATTGACAAAAGGTATTTTTATATTAGAATTCTCGTATACCTACCGATATTGCTTATGCTTATTATAGCATGGTGCTGTTATATATGCTTATATGTCAAAGCGAAACCAGAAGTTATTTATATTTTCCTGTCATGTTTTACGTGTTAAATAGATAACTCTCGTACTTTTAAAAATCATCTTCAAATAGGTCAATTATACAATAATAATATTAGTTTGTTAACGCAATCAATGAGTTATATTTGTCACGATTTACAGCGACAATCATTTTCGTCAGACAAGATCCAAATATTTGTACATCTGAGGCTGATGAAGGTTAAAGCCAAAGGTAATGATGCGTTTGCTATTTTATAATTTGCCATTAACTGAAAATTCAAGGTATTAGTCTACATTTTTCCAAAGCGTATTGAGACACGTGTCATTTTGGCGCGCTTTCATACGTACCTCATATTCGACATGTAAACGCAACATATTACATGCGATCCAATTACACGGTATCGCAGTTGCAAATGCTACTCATCATGTTAATTCAATTGCTTTACCCATGTGCCCGAAAACATGGCCGTTTGATGGCGACGAAATATCATTCATTTGACCAAGGTCGAAGAAGAAAATTCTGTCTGACGATCTGTGGAGACTTACAGTCCATTTTAAACAAATAAATACACTCGGTATTGAAAAAGTTTCCAAAAGTATTTGCTATTTACAATGCTCTACCGGCAATTTTCCAGGCTGTCATTTACTCAAGATAATATTTGAACAAACTTTAGTATTCTTCACGTTGACGTAAACTTTGACCACACCAGGGACAGCGATAGATATATATTTTGTGCTAAAATATAAATTTGAATATTCAACTTAGCGTTTGTCACAATGAAGAATATTAAACTAAAGTTTCTAACAAAGCTGAGCTGCCCGAATACATAGCAACATCTACTGCTATTTATAAGTTTCATAATAACGTGAACATCTGGTTCTTTGCGCCAGTCATAAAACAACTCGAAGATATTTGTTGCGACGATTCTCACAGAATAATATCTCTGATCTATGAAAAGGACTTTAACGTCGTAATTATGAAACATATTAACATTTTAGATGAAATGAAATCAGCGTTGCATTTTTAAGTTCTTTTTAAACCAAGTGACTATGATCTACATTTGGCTAAAATCTCAAATAAAAAAATGCCGATAAGTTAACTGAATTTTTCATCTGTTTCGTGTTATACTACTGCACTCATTTTGCTAAAAACACTGAAACTTGCTAAAAATATGAAAATGATAATTTGTCATTTCAACGGAGCAAAAACAAAAAATGCTCTAGTTTTCTGATATTTGAATATTTATTACGACAATTATATCTTAGGTACTTCCCCTCACTTCAAATGAATATTAAAATAAAAATTATGTGTAAAATGTTTCACTTGGACTTACTAACTAAGAAAGATTAAACCACGATTCTAAACTTATCAACAGCATAACCCAACTTAAACTGCATGTCGCGGCACGCTATACTTAATGTCATATTTCATAAATTTATAACACGCGCGAAGCTGCGTCTTTCTTTCTCTTTTTCGTGATATCATAATGAAGGATGAAAACCTTTTTCTTTTCCCCTTAAATTTGTGTGATACTTGGCTTCAGGCGTTTGATCACAGTCTGTGATCTGACATAAATTTCACGCCAGACGATTGCTAATTTTTATCGGATCGCAATCTTTTCAGTATAATGAAAACATAAAAGCGACATAAAAAGATTACGTGCTGTCTTACACTAACCTTTTTCAAAATTACGAGCAGTGATTCTTAGTTCTGGTATTTGCCTATCGGCCATTGGTCTACCTAGTGCAAGAATTTTTGCTGATTAATCGAAAATAAGGCGGGCAATACAGCTCGAGAAATATCAATATACCCTGCTTGTTTAGAATGACTTCGCCCACATAAAACTTAACACTTTCCAAACATAGAGTGCCGTAAAGTATTTAACAATATATTCTCTTATCAATAATGATCATAACATTGAATGTATTCCTCAGAATTGTGATTAGTAATATTTTTCGAGTTCAGTAATTCAGTAACGCATTTCACATTTCATTCAAAACTAATCCTATTAGTAAATTGTGATCTTAAGAACAATTAGAACCAAATTGTTTTGAAATCACCGAACTGCTAGACCTCGGTGTCCTTAGCCTTGTTACTTTCGTATGAAAATTATTTGAATCATACATTATAACAGATAGCATTTATCAATAGTATTTGACATTATAACGCTCACAGGCAGTGTTTATAAATATACATTTTGAGAAACAAGCACATCTGGCTTTTGTGTGTTTAGTTGTCGCTGATAAAGTCAGTAATCCCCGACGAGATGCCCAAGGGCTGCTTAAGTTTATGATGTTTATGAATATTTTTTGCAAAACACATTCTTGGCTCATTTATTGAGGTGAAATTACGTGTATGGTCGATAGATTACAATACCTTAAGCGATTTTGTGTGGTTGATTTATTACAGAAATACTGGAGATTTAAAATTCATCATTGAATTTACAAGTGGTGTCTTCGTCATCAAAAATATGCCGATGTTGATTGGTCGATAGAGCATGCGAACTGAATATTCAAGCAAATTTTGGTATAACAAAATCGTTAGGAATGCAATTTCCTACTTGAGAATATTTCCCGGTTGAATATGAATAAATCCAAAGTTACACATCTCGGGTTCAAATTCCAAACCCGCCACCCGACCAGGGTGTAATCAATTTAAAAATGACGAATTTGAAAGATTCCCGTTGTGCTGAAAACAATAGCTTCTTCCATGTTATCGCTAGATATCAGTCGTTGCTTGTATAGGAAATTGCTTGAAGCGAAAGATGAGAATAATCGAAGTACTGACAAATTTGACAAAACTCCAGTATACAAACCGCGATTTTTTAATAGTAGACTAAATCAAAGTTTTTTTGTTATGAGTAACAACAGAAGTCTTTAATTAATATTAATCGAGTATTTCGAAATCGAAAATACAATATTCAAAAGAGATTATGATCAAACATAATCACGTCGTATTGATGTATTTTAGTAGATGCTTATCTTTATCTTAAGCATAGTTTACTTATTAGATTAATTTAATTACTGACAAATGCAATTAATACCAACTAATGTACTACTATCGGTTCGCAAGCATATTAGGTTAAGTTTATTCGCCATTTGCATTAGTAAAACATTTAAATTTACTTTAGATTATTTATAAATAGAATTCAGTCCTTAATATAGATCTCATATGACGCATTGTGCAAGCATTCATCTCAAGTCTTATTTGAAATAAATGTTAATTGATTTGTATCGTTACATTGATATTTGAGTACAAAGAACTTCACAGAAATTATTATTCTCTCTTCGATTTTTGACTTGGTTCTAAAATATATTATACAAGTCACAATAATACGATTGAAAACTTTCCCGATATTCTGATCTGATTGATTGAATCTTGTCGCAGGTAGTTTTTATTCAAACCTTGTCCAATTGAAAATTAATTGAATGTACTAACAGATATGCGTTTTCGGTAATTCACATATAGCTACACACACTATGCACAGCAAGAAAATAACTTTTCATCAAACTGTATTGAATCTTTGCATAGTACATCACTTGATCGAATCAAATCAAACCCATTTGCTATATGACTTCTCAATATGTCCTGTACGAGAGAGGTCGTCACCCAAATGGCAATTATGGCCATAAATACATCCCTAATCCAAACTTAGCTATCACAGCATACAGTTATTAATTGCTGGGCATTTATTTAATGTAAAGTTTAATACTTAATTTGCTACATAGGGAGAGTTCAGATTTCAAAATTTAAATTCAAAAGATAAAGATGAAACTCATATGCAATTCTTACGTAAAGAGCATTGGTTCAAAATCGTTCTATACCAAGTTCCTAACCGCCGTGAGTGTGAAACTACTTTTGATTCAAACAAACAAAACTTGATGACAGTTTATGCTCATGTAAACGAATATTTTGCATAAAAATAAATTTGGAATAAAAATCGACACATTGTGTTGATTCAACTAACTCATCAATTTGTTGAAAGGTCTTACTTGAGATAAGAAACATGAATCATTCTTTAATGAAATTGCATTTATTGTTTTCTATATTAACAATCATTTCTTGAAAAAACTTTTGCTGAGGGTTTTCGTGTCGAAACTAAGATCAATAATCGTGACTAAACTAACTACACTACAATTGTTTATACACGCTTTCAAATTTGTCTATTATACACAAAAAGTAACATTTTATGAACAAGTGATCATACAATATAATGTGAAAACAATATAGGCGGTGATCACACAAAAAATATGGGAAACTTAGGTAGAGTTAAAATATATTATTTAAGACAAGTTATTAATTCTACAACATAATAACAATCTTGCAAAACAGTTTCTAAGATAAATTTAATAAAGGCGTTGGTGATGCCGTTCAATTGTAACTTAATTAATGCTATGGGCAGTGAGTGTATGGCGATCTTGCATCTTCCAGACGTGTTGTCGCGTAGTGAACAAGGCCAATTATTACTAACCGCAACAGATAAATTTATGTAAAATGACTTTAAGCTTGCTCCACATTTCAAAACGTTTTTCAACTATTTTGAATTCTATATAAAGTCTAAAATTTTTTGCATAATAATGACATGTTATAAATTATTTTGAAAACAACAACAAAATCAGAAAGATGCAAAAAATCAACGGAAAATAATTATTACCTTTTGATGCAATGATCGATTTTCTGGAAAATAACACAAATATCGTGATTCTAACCAATTGACGTCAGTAAGTTGTTTCAAAATATGTAATGTACAATAACTATTGACGATTTCTATAATTTCCTTTTCTTTTTAAAAATTAATAAAAATAATCTCATATTACGTCAATCGAGACGTCAAAACCCCCCGCACACAAGAGTTTAAGCAAATAAATCCACTGGCAAATGAATACGACACGATAATGTCAAGAAAAACAAGTAAAATATGAATTACGAACGATCATTTCGCAGTTTTAAAGTAGGTAAAGTGTCGAATGTAGATAGCAAAATACCATACTTAATGGGAGTTACTTTTTGCAGATTCAGATATATATTTTCAGCTTGAAAGAATCAATTTATGATAAAAAGCAATAAAGTAGACGAAAAACATTTTAAAGCTAGAATGCCTGGCTCGCTAAATATGAGAATTACAATACAATAAAAAAGCAGATTTGTCTAATAAATAATAAAGAAAATTCTGTCTTAAATTTTTGTCTAATGCCTCAAAGGGTCTCGAAATAACGCCTGTCACAATCACGTTCATTTTAACGGATAACTCCATTCCCTGGACCACGTTGTTTTACAACAGTCAGTGCGCTATAAACTAATTTGAACTTGAATTGCAAGATACATATTTTTCATGATATCTAAAGCATGGTTTGACATTGAATTCTAGCATAGCTGATCCCAGCTATGATAGCACACCAATGTTTTCATATACCTAAATAGTTCACATTTTACGAGCACAATTTTCTAAGAATATTATAATATGGTATCATAGTATATTCATAATGATACAAAAAGCCCGAAATTCAATTAGTTCGTGTTTATAAGGCAAATGCTAATATCGAAAACGAGATTTGATTGAAAAACATGCATAATTAATAGATAACGATCATACTTAGCCCGAAAGTGAACTACACATGGACATATGCACTTGTATCCAACGCCCACGAATAATCGACCGCGAAAAATTTGTGCATTGATAAGTTCGTCCGAGTTCTTCAGAAGGCAGTTAATATCTTTGCTACGTTTGCCAATTATTCTGAAAATTTACATTTTACACGGTAGATATCCCCGCACCATATTTTACTCTTACCAACTACAAACACCGAAAGTATGTGTGAAGTATGCATGTAATGTCGCCCACTGTTTCATTTGGCTATAATTCAATTAAACAAAGCTGAAACATTGATTATCTATTTTCAATGACGTATAATTACACTATTCTTAATTGGATTCAAGACAAATTATTGTAATTATCACTAATACGTATTTAGAAATTTAGTAAGATTGACTAAAAAATTCGTTGTCAGGTAATCTACGACGCTTTACGCAGAAGTTATTTTCTCTCTGAAATATTAACCGAATGCACTTGATGTGTTTTGAGAGGCAATCCTGCACGAACGCATATTTTGACCACAGAACTCTCAATTTATGATACATACAAATGGATGATCAGTATACTAAATAAAAGTATACTAAACCAAAGCACGCGAATCAAATATAAATAAATCTGTTGGTTTCAACACCACGAATACAATTTAGTTTATATTAAGTCACGCCTGAGTTATTGTCATTGAGGAGTCTCGTATTCCATGATTCTTTCATCGAATGTACCATTTTATCAAAATATATATTTTCATTTCCGCCCGTTTTACGAGGGCGAGAAGAACTTGTTGAACAATGATTCTTGTTGTCTATTGTCAAATCTTAGCAGAGTAATGATAAATAAGTTTGATATGGTTTATATCCAACAAGGATTTGATATAGACATGACCGGCTAGTGATGAATTCTAGTTATGGAAATCTTGAATAATAATAAACGTTGCCTCTCTGAAAACCGGAAAAATTATTCACGGCTTGTGAAATTTATTGACCCATAACCAAAATGAATTTCCATGCATTTTCTGAAGCAACAAAGCTTTTGTATATAAATCGAGTAAATAATGAACACGTAAGTATAGGTTTAAACAAAGAAAAATTAAGCCCGAACATGCAATCAATCACACCCATGTATTTATCTGACAAACCGTTTAGAATTGACTTCGGATATTTTGTTTAAAATTCAATAAATTATTACGTAACAATAAATCACTAGGGTATATTAAAAAAGAATATTAAAAGAGGATTCGAAAGGCAAAATAATGAGCGAATTCCATACAATTTTGAAAGGAGTTGAAAGAAAAATAAAACAATATTTTAGGTTCAAATTTAATTAAATTAAAACTCACACGGTTCACAAATTGTTGAAGCACAGTCACGTCCGGATTTCTATTGTCTCGAATAAAAAACTCCCTCGCCATATCCATGACACATAATTCTTGTACTTGTACTTGGCAGATGGTGGAACTTGTTTTTCGTATGCGATTACTCACAGTATAAGTTTTCATACACGTCTAATCATAAGACCTATCAAAACCCAAGTCTACAACCTGCCAGTTTAGAATACCTATACAACGTAAGAGTATCTACGCGACAGGTATATCAGTACAAATATGTCATAATTGTACCTGTCGAAGCTAATTTAAATCTAGTTAGACATGTGAATCCGAAACTTGAAAACGTTCAACATCTTAACAGCCTAAAATAGGCGTAAATCTATAAATTGTTTATGTCTGAATATACGAAATATTCACAATCCCCAATATCACCATCAAATAAGTACTATACAAATATTTCATTATTTAGAAATATAATGCCAAACTCTGCTTTTGTACTTTTCTTTAACTACCAGATTATAAAACGCCCAAGCCCTCCCACTTTGCGAAGGACACAAGGGTATTGTCAGTCTTATTCCAGTCGTTCTCAACCTACAATGAAAAATGACATTTGAGTTTTTCCAAAGACTGGTTTCTCAAGTGAACTTTAAAATACAATCATCTACCTAGCACGTATAACAGATTTACTGTGTCTTGTTAGAGCGGGCCATCTGATGCCATGTTTGACAAGTGCCATTTTGAGTTTTATAAAACGCTATCAACCAGAAACTTGGAGTTGTTATCTTAAATATATGGTGTACCGGATATAAGGTCCTTCAAAGGTTTAAGCGAATTTAAGCAATATTAATAAAAGCACGTGTTGTACGACGGCTATGACGTAATTTCTTATCTTATCAAGATGATATCTTTTTTATGTACAAAACAAAAATATAGAAATATATTTAGTGACTCCTATATTATTTTATGGTACACATTATCGTCATATATTAATTTAATGAAAAACTATTACGTCTCCATCGATAAATACTGATTATGACGATACAAAAGCTTCGCAAAGTGATTTTTTTTAGTCCTTGCTGTGTGACGTGTGTGAGATTAAGAAATATTCATTTGTCTCACTATGTACTCCGCAAACGAAACACTTTAATAATGGAAATTCAGTTAGATCAAGGCCACACGCATCGCTTCGAATGTATAGATTGCGTATGACTGTTACACAGCAACAGGGATGCTCCCATTAAATAAAAACTCAGTGTCCTAACCAAGACTAATTTCATTTTATGGAACCCAAACCTTCGTTTAAAACAGACATGGGCAAACTACGGCTCGTGGGCTAAATCCGGCCCGTTGGGTAATTCAATCTGGCCCGCCTGATGCTGTCACAACCAAACTAAAACCAAATTTTGCTGTTTTAGCAAAAAATAGCTCAAGGAATTTTGTGGGGATTGCGATCAAATTGAGCTTTGGCAAGAGGCTTGTCGTTTTCCACTTGCTTTTGTAACACTGTAAATATTGTCCATAAATGTAACTTTTACTTCATACTTATATGGCCCGCCAGTCTAGATGGGCAAAACTTTTAGCCGCCGGTCCGAAAACCTTGCCCGCCCTGGTTTAAAACAACATTGCTAGGTACAGGTAGTCAATTAGGCGTTACAAGCTGATCGGCCTTTTTATTTCGATCTAACATGTCGAATTTAATACATTCGTAGGCGAACAATGCACAGTTCGGGACTTGGATAGACAAGTACATGAACTTCAAATATAATGCACAAACAAACTACGGCATTTGCTTGGCTATACTCCATAGGCTTCCAATAAAAAATCGCTCAAAAAATTAATTCTGACAGACGAAACTAAGTCTTACAAACAACATCCATCAAGTATCGCCAACCGCCAACCTCAATGTTTCTATAACATATAACATAGAATAAATAAAAGTACCCTGCGCTGGGTAATTCATACACTTAAGACATCATTTTATATCCATTTTGACGCCTTCATTTCACACTCTGACGCACCCTGAACAATCACATCCTTTAAGCTTTTCATGCTTTATGTACTTATGCCATTTCTGAAAATTCCGCGGTCGTTTGTGTAAACAATATCACTTTAATGTAATTCGAAAAAGATTGTAAAAAATGAGTATGATAGTATTTTTTAA
The DNA here is from genome assembly GCF_964204865.1 of Styela clava. NCBI lineage: Eukaryota > Metazoa > Chordata > Ascidiacea > Stolidobranchia > Styelidae > Styela > Styela clava. The sequence goes on along the minus strand of NC_135258.1, from coordinate 16,382,166 downwards.
ACCGTGAACTTTAACCTTTATTAAATAAACGAAATACTATAAAGGAATTTTGGCCAAGCGTTAAGGAGAAATGGACATGGGAAGGGAATCAGACAAGCGTGCAAATAACGACATATTACAAAAATTGAAGTATCAGCATCACCGCACACCTTACAGCACTAGAACTAACATGGGCACGAATAAACTTTCTGCTGAATGTGTGATTCAACGTTAGCCTTGGCTGATACTTGGTGATCGATTCTGAGTGTTTGTCTAGATTCTTTGATGAATAATCTTAGTCTGCTTTCACACTGTTTGAGTATATTGTCATACCTAGTGGGGCGTCTTGGGGATATGAGTGTTGATTTTATTGCCTTAGTTTAGGCAAGTCTATCATAAATGTAATTGTGAGTCAGTCAGATTACGGTGTCAAGAATTACAAAGACGATATGCCGATGACCAACGCCCCATTCCAATGACATTTTGAGCAATATTGGCAAAGGCGTCGCTGTAAAGATGAATAACACTGTTTATTCAAACCATGAAACGTGAAACTAAACTAGGTTCGAAATCGTTTTAAATGTCGCACATTTTACTGTTTTCGTGGCAGCATTTACTAGAAGATTTCGCACGATCTTCTAGCCTAAAAACTTCAAAAAGACTTCAGAATTAAAAATGCTTATATTACGTTACTAGGGGGGATTTTAAGTTTCGTGATTTTTTTTATCTATTGTCAGCATAACCCATAGTCAGATCATTTACGAGCTAATTTTGCGATGTTGTAACGCAAACATGGGCAAAGTACGGTCCGCGGGCCTAATCCGGCCCGCTGGGTAATTCAATCTGGCCCGCCTGTTGTTGCCACAACCAAACTGAAATCAATTTAGCTCAAGAAATTTGTTGAGATTGCGATTAAATTTAGTTTTGACACGAGGCTTATTGTTTTCCATCTTTGCTTTATAACACTGTAAATATTGTTGACAAAATGTAACTTTTTACGTCACACTTACATGGCCCGCCAGTCTGAGTGGCCAGAAATTTTGGACCCTGGTTCAAAAACCTTGCCCACCCCTGTTGTAACGTGTATAATGCAACATACATATCACAAGAACTTCAAATGAGTGAATAGTGAAGAGGAAAGTTATTCCCCTCCATTTGTCTTTTCCAAACTAACTCTCAAACTAAATTGTAAATCTATACTTAAAATGTAGACATGATACATCCAATTATCGTTACCTAATACTTTCCTGACCTCAAGTTGCTTTCGTACTTTACTATACTTGAATAATTCAAGGGTCGTCAATCGATAAACGAACAAAATGACCTCTTGCATCACAATTTATTATGTACGTCTACCCTGCCTGTCAATCAATCAACTAAAAGCTGTAAACAAAGCGCGTACCTGAGACACTGCAGTATAAACCCGTAATTAGTGTCGATTACATTCAATGCATGTTGCCATTAAATCATTATGCAGCTATCTGATAGCTCAAATTACCACAATATATCATAACATAATATAACAATTTCGAATCTCTTCAGCCCCTCAAGCTCTTTACTCGCGTCTCAAGTTTCTTAAGTAGCATTTTTCGACCTGCGATCGAAATTTATTTCATCATTAGGTACAATGGTTAAACTATTTTGTTTCACAATTTGTCACCATGTCTGACACACACCTGAAAATTGAAAATGGCACTAAAACGACGCAAAAAATGGTTTTGCATTCTAGTCACCTCAACCGTGAAACGAAGATGTATGACACGTGTGTTGTGCCATCGATCGAAGAAATATATGACCATTATTTCAAATCATTTGTTGAAATAAACTATTGATCATATCAAATATTGACCAGGATAATATTGACTTAAAACTTAGATTTGATTTACTTTAAATTAACAGTAAATTTAGGATTTTTTTTAGTCGCGCTCAACGTCGCAAAAAATTGAATGTTGCGTCCGGGGACAATGTTTGCTTTGATAAAAGCCTATTAAAAATTCAATCCATCTTAGTACTCGACAGCATGCATAAAGGATTCCTAATCCCCGCTGAAAGCATTATAAGTTACCAGTATTCTCTGTTGCTTCATGGCTTATAAATGATGTATTGAATGTGGTATTTCATCTAAGGCTACATATACGCAAATCGTGGTTTTCCAATGGAAAGAAATTTAAAAAAATGATTATACGGCCGTTCGTCAAATTTTAACCGGGAGCGATCCATTTTATCTCTTCCAGGCGTAATTGAATTGCAAAGTCATTTGCATCGGATACCCGCATTTTTCTCAAACAAATTTATGTCACATACACTATTGTGTTACAAGTTGAATGAGCTATGACCAACGTCCCCAACTAATACAGTAAGCTATGCTAGCAATGTCACTTGTGTAAACAATAACATCTGTTTTCACAACCCTTCTTCGACTTGAGTTCGCAACGTCGTAAATGACAGTAGTACCACTTGCACTGCACCATACAAGTCAATCTTCCATTGCTTTATTATATTGATAGATTTGGGCTTATACTAGCAACAGTGCTCAAATACCTACGTGGCTGTATTCTACTTCGGTCATATACTAACTAAATCTTTATATTGAATGTCGTCTTGAGATATTTTTCAATAGCAAACTTCAGAAGATTAAAGAATATATTTTAGTATCTCACTCAAAAGATAAGGCAAAACTATAATTTTATTTTTCTACTTCTTATAGGAAGCAATTGTCACCTTGTACTTCCACTGTCTAGCTTCATTGTCAGACAAACTCATTTGGTGGAAAACCCAAACTAGTCTGGTGTAAGCAAAGTGAGCGGTTACGTAAAAGCATTGCTATCCATCTTACTGTCAACAGACCACATGCTGAAGTATACAGTTCCACCTTTCTAATGGCCAATTTCAAGCGTATCTAGTATTATGTTTCAGATATTACATTGCCAATAATGGGCAGTTAAAAGATGATGGCTTTGCAATGAAATTATATCGTCCGTATTCTATCAAATTTGTGTAAAAAAATAAACACAAACGCTTATTTTTATTGCAATATTTAAATTAATATTATAAACAGATAATATGCTGACGCTAAATATTATTGCGAGGATCTGATCAGACTATGGTACTAATATGAAATTCCATGACGCATTATTGATTGTTACATCGCCACTATAATCCTATTTATCTATATTTCCAACTATCTATCAACAATTGATGGCTGTAATTTCTCGATACATTATAATTGGCTTTATTATATATATATATAAAAGATAAGAAGCTTTCGAATTTGTGAGATCATAATCCTCTTAAATTGACTTGCCAGATTATACACACGTACTTTGTTTAGAGAATACGGGGGCGTTTACTGGGCCAAGTCTACAATGTTAATATCGCGGCGGTGACGGCCGAAAGTCACAGAAATAGGGGTCACATGCACGGGTAACAATATTGATTATAAAAAGGGACAAGGGTGCGTTTCGACAAAAGCACTTATCAGTTTTGACACTCACTTATCCGATTCTGAGATAAATCGCTTCTTTTTTCAAAACCATGGAATTCTATATTAGAGATAAGACACATTTTCACAGACAATAAAAATCGATGCTCACATAGAAATACTTGCATGAAAATTAGTATGTTGAGAAAGGAATAGTTTATATTCTCAAATAACAAACAATCAATATAGTCAAAATTCTTCAAGGCTTGCAAAGCGTATCAGGCGCCATTAATACTGTACTTGCTTATCTAAAATATTCTCGACACACCAGTACCTATTACCTCAGTACCACAGTCTGTGCAAAATATGGAATAATCTGTTACATTTTGGTCTGTGATACCATATTTATATATTTTTACAAAATACCAAAATCTAAGCAATTCTTGGTATCTTGTAGGCATAACTTTTCCAGACGCAAAAACAACGACATATGTCGATTGGATGATCCTTTTAAACGCCCAAGCTGTCACGTCGTAAACCACAAACTGATATTGCCCTTACTAACTAAATCCCAGTCAAAAGAATTTGTTGATAAATACGCAATTTTGTGTTGGTTCCAAATGGAGTGAAACCTTCAAGCACTCTTCTGTCACGATTCTACTCAAAACCAAGGACATTTCGCGCTTCTCTCACTTGATAACACAATTTTGATCGATTGATTAAACACTGTTTAAAAGCAAGAAAGATTTTTGATAACTGCGAAATGATTTTTTAATTTGTTTGTGCACAAGGTGCCAATAAACCAGCAACATGTTAAACTGTAAAATACGTCCCACAAAAGTAATATTATACACCTTGGAAAAATGTTCCATAGACAGTACATATTTCAACTAAAAATAAATCACGAATATGCAAACGAAATATTAGTTAAATCTACTGTTTTCTGGCAGTTCATATAGGCATTGTCATTCGCAATTGCCAGGTGTGGTGTACAATGGCAAACAATAGACATGTACAGGGTAAGACTTGAACGAAACGTATGGTTAATGCCACCTAAAGAGTGAAATTAGCATAACCTTAGCGGAGGCAAATATCAATATATATAACACCCACGTGAAGTTATCCTATTCGGTAAATATATTCAATGAGCAATATACCGAAATTACCCTTATAGGTGGGCATGATGGAAGTGCTAAGTCCGTATTAACGGTCAAGCTTTGGTTACTGCAAAAAATGAACAAAGACAAGCAAGATTCAATATTGATGCTTCATAATTTTTTGTTCTTGTCAAGTCAAGAATCAAATGAATTGTATACCAATGGTCTATTTGTGATAAAACTGTCTACGAAAATACCATACAAGCAAAGCCTACAAAACCTATCCATTCGTACGACAGAAGTTATTTTTACTCATTTAATGAACTTTTGTAATTAACGTCAGAAAGATCACCAGCCTTGTCTCCCGGCCTGCTGATTATTTTACGGTTACTTTATTTTTATTCGTTGAGGATTATTTTGACAACAAAATATCCTTTGAGAAAGTCAATGGAAGGTCACTCGTCATGACTTCGTGTGGGGTCCGGATATAAGAACTATAATTAGTTCTTTCTAATATAAATTAGATGGCGTTGAAGATGTAAAAGAATAGAATCATATATGATGTATATATATATATAAATCATGAAAGTATACTTTTAGTGGTTCGTAAGACCAAGTACATACTCATAAAACGAGTACATTTTCAATTTAACAAACTTAGTTTCCGTTCTGTCATCTCGACAGACATCCGTTTTCGGTTACGTTATCAATGTATCACAAAATTATGTTACTCTATCTGTTACATTTGTTTTTGAGAGATACCAAAATAATGGGTCAGGAATGACTGTGAGTTTGGATTTTTGCTATCGAGTATGTAAACTTTTGCCACAATACTTAAGTTTGCTTGCCTTGTAAATAACTCGATTCAGCTTCGACACTATCGCGAAATCGTAATTTTTTAAATATACTTTAAATCAATATCTGATAAATAAATAAAAGCTGCCCAACTAAAGATACTCAGAAACTTCGGTTCAAAAAGCAAATATTTGTTCGCTTTCCAGTATTACAAACAATATCACTGGACATTTGCCTTCCGATTTCTATTTATTCACATGAACAACTGACCAACAATTGCAAGACCCTCCAAAACAAACACACAAGAATGTGCGTTAAGATGAAAAACTAGTAAGTTTACATTAAATTTCTACGTTATTTGCCTTTACCTGAATAACATCTCACTAAATGGAATTTCAAGTCAAACTTTCGTTTGTTCAAAACCTCAAAAAGAGTTTATTTGGTGCGTAATAATGAATGGTATACCGGGTTAGGTGAGGACCATGGATGGTCGTGCTTGAAAAATACTCGATATATATCGCCCATGATAAATAAAATACAAAATATAATTTAGTATTTCTTTGCACGGTAACAGCAAACGAAATAGATATTAAAAAATTTTCAAAGATCTATTCATACACTGGGGCAGATAGGACAAAATACTCTCCTAAACGGAATGGTCATTGCTGACCAGCCGTAGCACTTTTCACAAATCGACGCCAGTGATACTACTGTACAGAAATAAACGCGTTTATATTTATATGGCCAATTCGTGAACGACGACGTGCCTAAGCAAAATTGATAACATAAATTTATTCCATGTTAACGTGTAATGTCAATTTCATGTTCAGTGGGTATCGATAAATTGTAAAATTGTCTCGCCTTCTTTAGATAAGCTATTGCTGAACAACATTCTCTGTCTGAAAGCAATGCCGCAGATATTAGTCATGTACCTAGTTCAACTGTACAATTATAGGGAGTTGTTTTATATCGGTGGATTGATATTGCGCTTCGTTTCCCACACTTTCAGATCTTCTGATTTGCTAATCTTATCTTAAAATCAATTAGTAGCAGTGTTTGCAAAATCTAATTTGACCTTAAATATTCAAAATGTTCAAGTTACATTAGTAAGAAACCAAAAATAGGGCGATTTTTCAATTTTTTTTTTCAATATTACCCCCTCGATTCCATGGGATATCAATAATTCTGTAACTTCGTGGCATGGTCAACTTTTTCATTCTGCTGCTTCCACAAAACCATCAACAATATGAAATTCGCAAAACAAATAATGAACACAAAAAGCTTTAGACGAACATAATAAATAAGTAAAACAGGTCCCAAATACTTATTCGTAGTATTTATATTTCTTTATTTCATTTCTGTAGTTGAAGTACATTTGTACCAACGAAAAATATTCCTTTCCAACCGAATCTTGCAACAAATGCAAAATAATGAAGTCTCAAATCGGACTACGTGCTTTGTTTGTCTGAAATCCTATTTTTATAATAGTAGCCAGATGTCAAATCTACTTAAGTTGGCTTTCTGTGATCAAATATATAAATCCTACAAACCAAGATATTTGTAAAATTTTACAGTTAACTGAAATGTCATATTGAACTCAAAGCTGAGTTAACGCGCAATTCTCCATGGTTAGAGAATATGCAATTCTTACTCTAACTAAACCATGCCACTTCCTTGAACAAATCCTTCACGTCGCAAAATGTAGTCTCCTCCATGTTTTGGTTGTAAACTGAGAACTAATGCTTGCTGTTGAGCCGTGTAATTTCTCATTAACTGTGAGGAATGCGGATATCGCAAATTTATCGGACGAATTTTAATTAAAATGTTACGTTTTATTTTTAGTTAGTAACAAAAATACTAATATATATGTAATCAACCGGTCAGTTGATATTTCCTGTTATCGAAATTTTTTGCTCCCGAAGTTAAAAAAATGTTGTCGATATGTAGTTGAATATTGCTATAATTGAGTTTGTAACTGTATTTTTTGTTGTTCTGGGTTAAAAGAGTATCACAATCTAAAATCTTTAACTCAAAGATCTTTTTGACACGCATAGTTTTCCTTTAAGTATTTGCGCGAACAGGAAATAAATGTCAGGCATTATCGTGGCCTCTCACGCTGTAAATTTGCAAAACTATTTAAATGAAGGGAAACTCAAAGTTAACAAAGTTTCGTCATCCGAAAAAGTCATTCCAAAAAACCTAATTGATTGTAGCAAAAAGTACAACACATTATTCTACAGAATTGATATGTAGGTGTAGGATCGATCTATTGTTATAAAAAATGCCTTTCTTTAAACTTTGGTATAAAATTTTACTGCGGAGTTGTGTCACTGTGTGTCACTCCATCTATGTAAATTTATGCATCGTCTACCTCGTACAATGCCAGTATTTACGCAATTTGCCGCAGTTTGTTGCTAATGACTTCAGTCGTTTACCTAAACACCGTGTTGAAGAATGCATGTGAGTTAACACATTTGTTGCCAAAATTGACATACAATATGTCTGTATGAGTCATTTTGTTTAGCGTTGCAAATAGTGAATTCCTACAATTACAAAGGTGCTCACTCAGGTAAATATTTATTATAATTACACTAACTAACCACACAATATCAGGAAATTACAATAAATACAAAGTAATATTTCAGTATTTCCTACCCTGAAAGAGCAAAATTTTTATCTGCGGGGAAAATTTTCCCTACGACTCAGCGGCCTCGGCCCAGAGACTCATTTGGAGAAAATATATTCATAGAAAACTGCAATTCATTAACGATTAAATAATATATTCACTGAAAATGTCTGGAACTCGTTTAAAAGACTATGAGACGAAAAACGCTCTGTATATATTGCATGGGCGTAAATGCTGGTACATTTTAGAAATTTGTAGAAAAGAAAAATTTGCAAAGTATCACGTTATATTAACACATCTTTATGCAAAACAAATAAACACACACAACTGGACTGTTCGTGTTTTATCTTACAGGCTCAGTTCTGGAAACCGTGACTTTTTTTCTTCATTTCCAATAAACGAAAAGGCGGAGCAAACGTGACACGTGTCAGTTAGACCGGACGTTGCCAGGAAACTAATCTTGCATTTTAAAATGCAATAAGATCATTCGTGCTTTAGTTATGGAACTGATTCAAATTTCCTAAAGGTCTGCTATGGGAACCTAGTTTTCCAAAATGCTGCTAGTTGTGAGATACCCCAAATAACACACAAAATTATGACTGAAAAGACCCCGAATACCAAGATGTTATATTCCAACAACGGTTACTGTGTTTTAGTCGCACCAACTGTTTGAACACTGAATGGAGTTAGAAAGTTTGATTTAAATGAAATTTGGTGTTTTTATAAAAACTACTGAACTCGTACAATGCTATTAGTCATTAAGCTAAAATGCGAAAAGTCCCGAAATGATGTTTTTCTAGACAAAGAAATTGAAACTAAGTAGGCCAATTATCGTGATTTCAGTAATTATAATGATCAAAATAAAATAAAAACAAAAATGTAATTTTCATATTCCCATATTGCGAGGTCGGAACAATATGAAATGAATAAATATATAAAATATAATATAGTCAATTCGAGCTATCAAAATTATCTGTGTTGAAATATAAAATTGATATTAATAATCAGGGATTATTATTAGAGACTAATGCTGAACAATCAAAATTAAGAAGAACAGAGTTTAATTATTGCAAAGCTGTGCAGCCCTTAAATTCATTTAGTTTCAAATTACTAACTCACATAACGCAAGGTCTGATAAAATGATATTAGTCACCGAAATGATTACTTTTTGCTGCGCAGATTCAATACAATTGTATGTTCTCTTATTTATTTCTAGTTCTTGGTGTAAATATGAATGGAGAGTCACAGCAACGTTTTTAAGTTTACCCAGAATGGGCTTCAAATTTGAAAATAATTAATCAGAAAGCGAGAATCACCTTCAGGTATGAATTTAAAACGTTTTGCAATACACGGTTTGGCTTATCAATAGGAGCTGGTAGCGGCAAGGGTTTCTCCTATGTCGCGTGTAAAACAAAAATGATATTTTTGTTGATATTTTCGATATTTGCACCACCCACATAAAACAAAAATTCATTTTTTAAGTTATGATACACCAAAATCGTAATGTGCTGTTCGTTAAAAATTGGCAACAACAAATATTCGTGATGTCAATATCTTCACGATGTTTTGCTAGATAAAATATCGTTTAATGGTAGCAACAACAAACTTTCCCGCGCTAAGTTTGACAAAACACGCTGCCAAATGTCAAATTCTGATTTTATATTTTTGTTAATGCTTTTGAACAGAAGTATGCATTGCATAAAAATACTATTGCTTCAAATTTATATCGTAATCACATGGAAAAAATGAGGTTTACAAGCGTTAAATTCAGGGTCATATTTTTGTCACATACGTTATGGCTTTTTAAAATTATTTTTTGGACTGTAACATCTGATGGGTTTAAATCGGCTGTTCAGTAATTCCTAATCATTCACCACTCTGTAGTTTTTATTTGGCATATCGTCACGCTAATAACCGAATTGCGTAAGTCATTTTTGGCGATTTTGAGTTTTTTATAAAATAGGTATTTATGTAATGCTGCGCACCTGTCTGTTAACTCAGATTTTATTTTAAGAATTCCGAAACCCATAAAAATGGAGATTTAGTATGACATGCACATTTGTGCAATTGTTTCGTCATAATGAATTATCATTGGTACCGCAGGACTATTGTGACGTCACAAAGGCAAAATAACCTCGGCTAAGGATTTTCGAGTTTTTGCATCTCAGATTCTAGCTTAGCGCGTATTAATTTGAATTTATACTACAGTATAGGAAGACGTGCACTTGTGATATTCACTGTCCGAGTCCAATTCACATTGGTTGGCTTTTATATTGGGTGCATTGCTGTTTTATTCTTTATATTAAATCTTAGTCTTAATTCGGTGGGTGTACAGAACGTGTTATATTGATGAAATATATATTTTTAAACATAAAAAATAATGTAATTGAAACTGATTAGCTATTTTGGGGATTAGACATTGTAGATACTAAGAATTACATTCGTTTTTGGAATGTTCAGTTTTCAGGACTGGTGCATATAGTATAGTTGCAAAATTGCGTATGTCCCCAAGTCATAGACACATTTCTGCGTAAGTCACAGTGCGCCATTATGACGTCACTTAACTGCGTCATACAAATTAACTTAAATCCGGCTACGATCAAAAAATTAAACCATGATAAATTATTGACTCTCAATGGCATAACAATATCATTAGGAAGTTTTTTACGTTTTTCTCAAAACTGCTAAAAATGATTTACGCAATTCGGTTATTAGCGTGACGATATATATCTATTTCACAATCGTTATCTCTCATCTTCAAACAAAATTAGGAAAAAGCAAATGGGTCGCTTTCAGCTAAGAATTAACCACTTGAAAAGAAGTTGATGACAGTACAGAAATACATCATATAGCAAAAGATCCTGACAAAATAAACATGATATTTTCAAATACTCATTAATGAAATCATGTATTGCGCATTTTGCGCTGAGTCGTCAAACTTCCTTATGATAAAGAATACCAAATATTTCAAATATCCGTTATCTGTAAATACAACATTGACGTAAAAAATCGTATCACATAATAAGTGATCTTTCCTCCGCCTTGGCAACGCCTTTCGTTTTTATCCAATATAAGTCTATAAAAAATTAATGTATTAAAACTATCATTGATCACATAGTATTGTATTTAGTTTTTATAGAGAAAAAACCCTAGAGACTATATTCAACAAGGAATTTAAATTAAAAGGTACCCATGTATATATGAATTTTATTAACAAAATTGATTGAATAGAAAAGATTTTAGATCTCAGATCTGCGCTAAAGCCCGCACCTAACCTGAAGGCAGATACAGGGCTCTGTGCTTGTTATCAATCAGACCTTTGTTCCATAGTTTAGGCCGGGCTACTCAACTGGCGGACCGCGGTCCGGACCTTTTGAGTATTCCCTTCGGACCGCACCTGTTTCTTTCTATTGGACCATTGGCGCCATTGAATTAAGATATGTTAAAGTTTCCTTTTATTAAATAACTTTTATTTATAGTTTTAAAGTTAGGTTTCATTATTTTCTCGTATTCGCACCAAACTCTATACGAAAAGAACTGTGATGCCATAATAAACTGAACTACAATAGTCTTCAAGCATGTCGGCCTCTTACATCTTGCGGTTACTCAATTCAACATGAATTGCTTTTCCGTTAATCTTCTGACTTAACAGTTAGAGGCACTATTTCGGCTTCCTGTGAAATATATTTTCTGAAAAGACTGGACCCCGCAAATTTGGAAGTTTTGTATACGAACTTTCAGTAAAAATAGTTGAGTTGACCCGGTTTAGACGATGCTGCAATTTACGCTGATAGTTAAGCCCTTCATGGAAAGTTATCCATATGCATATATATATCGGGTTGTTGACTTTGCAACAAAAACCTTTCGCTGTGAATATAATTCTAGCAATAACGTATTTTGAAAGAATCACTGCCACTGTGATCACCTGTGATTTTGTTCAAAGCTGATTCTTCTTTGTTTTTGAATGAGTTTGTGTGATATTGCAGTGAAAAAATGTTACAAACTGCGTAATCAAAAAATCTCTTGGCTTTTTGCGAAATTTCGTTTTTGAAAAAGTTCGTTCTTGCGATATGAATTTTCTTATATCCTCTTCCGCAAAAATAATTCGGATTGGCTTGTTCACCTTTTTAGTTCACTTTTCTGCTAAATTGTTTTGAAGATATTTTGTTTTACCAGTTTAAAAGTAAAGTTTTTGACAAATGTTACGTCATCCCAAACAACAATGCTTGTTGACTTTCATTGGTATATATGTAGCATATATATGCCCGCGCCCGCCCCATGTATTTTCAGTTATCCGCCAAGTCACGAATAAATGCAAAAATACTAACATTTCAGTGATACAAATTTATATTAAAGGCGACTTTAATGGATGTTTCCCCGATCCCAGATTTCCCTAAACCCAGAAAAATTCTCCCTATACTTACTCCACTATTGCAAAATTTTAACATCTTATTTGGCGAGTGTTTTTTAAGAATTGGCACTTACAAACTGATTTGCATGCTCAAAATCATCATTTTTATTGAAATATACAAGCAAGTGTCGCCTATAGATTATGGCAGCTAATTTTGGCCGAGTCAATCGTGCAAAACCGCGAAAACGAGGCAATGTTTACAATCATGCTTGAATATCTGTCATAGCTAACGAAGTGTCTGAGCGCCTGCAAAATTTGCAATTGTTAAGTCATGGTTGACCTTTGCTGATTGGTCATTGTTATGGAACTAAACAAGGAAATCGATGCCCGGGCACCATCCATTAAATCTAACAATTTGTGGACTACTGTAATATAGCGGTACTTATATATAGCGAGTATAGATTTTTTTTTTGTCAATTTAACGACCACTGAAATCTAGAATAACGACGAAGCAGGATGGTAATGACTTTAAAAGCCGATCGAAAAATGTAATCCTTTAAGAGTCGAGTTTCTGATCTTCTAGATTGGAGTCGAATCTATGATTTTTAGAGATCTTGATTGCTGGTAGATATTCATGCGCATAGTCTTGTATCTGTATATAGCATATTGTGACGTCAGGGGATTTCCCTGTCTATTACTCATTCTAGTGTTTTCTGTTAAGCTTGCTGGCTGCTTGTTATTTGATCTTATACTGTTCGCCGTTTCCTTTGTTTATATTGTGTAATATACTTCGTTACTTCAAACAGTAGTCTCCCTGCCTTGTCAGGACATAACAATTGCGATATCGAATATATGTTTATTTAAACCCTTTTTCGATATTTTTACTAAATGGCGCCGCCTGTGTTATGCGTCTTTGCCAGTGAAGTGCGGTACAAAACAATAACTGGTCAAAATTATGTATTACTTTAGCTTTTTAAAAACAAAACGAACTTTCATACCGAAGTAAGCTTTCTAGATTTCAGTAATTCAACGTTATATTTAAATGTACTCTTCCGATATGGGAGTAAAATTTGTGCCTTCCAGCAAATGAACTAACAGAATATATGTTTGCGCAATATATTTATGTTTTTGCTTAGTGTAGAAAAGAGTATTTATCCTCATATTGTTATAAGAGAAATTAGCAAATAAAACAGGGGGACAATTTTACTCAGAGCAAGAGTAATCCGCGTAGATCAAAGGCAGATTAACTCAGCAATGGGTAAATATAGAATCAAAACACAAACTATTAATCGCTAGTAGCTACACGAGATTGTGTGGACAAGCAACTGATACGTGACAGTGAAATCAATGGAAAAACATTTATGCAAATTTACTCAAAACCCCAGACAATTTTAAGAATGGTGGTTCTGCATCATTTTTTAGGAATTGCAATCTGCATACCACTGAATTCAAAGAAAACCTTGTACAGTCTTGTCCACAATGAAGTATAATTTTGGATCCATCGATGGAAAAAATTTCGCCATCCCTGGTATATAGTATAGATCAGGGGTTCTCAACCTTTTCTCTGTTAAGTACCCCCCGAGTCACGAAACAATCAACGCGAACCCCCATAGATGTTATGTATAGATGTTGATGAAAAACTAACTTCGATAACTGACAGTAAATTTGTTTTGTTTATCCAAGCAGTGAGATAATAAATTTCTTCGAGTATTGAAATGTTGCATTGCGTGATAAAGTGAAGCTAAGCTTAAGAATTTCAAATGCCTTATGAAATCTGGCCAATATATACCCCAATTCTTTCCATAACAAATATCACAAGAGACCAATGCCCAAATATTGGGACACAGAGACTAAAACGAATTATCTTACCCAGAAGCCTAGCCTAGTATATACCTATTATAGAGTGCGTCAACGGTACTGAAAAACTCCGACTTTCGCGTAGCACGAGTTCGCAAAATCAAAACTGGAGACAGTCGTCACGATTGGCGGTTTAAAAAGCGTGTTTCCTTGAATAAAAATAATAATACAGCAAATTTTGGATGAAATATCAGTTCTCATGGGATTCATAGAAAACTTGGGAATAAATAAAAGTATTAGCCTTGTAGAGACAAAAACAATCTTTACTCACTGTAAATTTCAAATCAATTGATCTAGTAGTTAAAAAGAAAGGTAATATTTCCATAACTCAAAACAACAAAAACAAAAAAAAGAATTCTAAAATTAATACAAGAGAGCGATGATAACATATGTTGACACGAAAGCCAAAACGGAGTAGTACGGGTATGCAATCTGTCACGGTAGACTACCGGTACAGCAGTTTTAACAATTTCGCACGACTACTAACACGAACGCTGATCCGCCACAGGGGGCAAAATTTTTTAATTTGGATGACATCATTGTTAACAAAAAAAACTAATTCCACAAAATTTTTTGAAATACGTAATAGTAACATACTTCTAGTGAATAATACAATCTTTACCCACTGAAAATTGCAAAGCAATTAGTTACGTAATTATTGAGAAAAGTGATTTTTTCATGCGGTAATAACAAGAATAAGAATACAAAATGACAAAACGATCCATAGGTTCATTTCGCGTCCCATAAAGAGCATGTATGATCGTACTATTTTTAGAATTTACCATATTGTATCATCCAATAAGTCTGAGTATATATACATATTATCGCTTGAATGAAAAGTTTTGTTAATTCCAGATTACCAAGAACAACCGTATGGATGCTGGTACACAAATTCGTATTGCTGAAATATATTTTTTAACTATCTGTTGTTCATTTCAAAAAACAATTATCTTAAGATAGTAAAATAACTTGCACTTGATTTCTGTATTTTATAAAAAGCATGATTCGGTATTAAATCTTATCGCAACCGCAAGATATATTAACACACCTGTCTTATTGTGCCAAAATAAATAAATATTTCTTTTCGACGATTGTTATCTGCGAGATGGAGAGGCTTATTGACTGCGAATGGAGATGCTGCCGAGGGTTATCACGCTGATTTAATCGTAGTGAGCATTCCAGTAGGTGACATTGGGTTGAATTCTTATGCTCAGTTCCTTAAACCGTAGATGCTTTTCCAATGCCCCATTTGACGTCATAATACGACAGACATCCGCTACATTTATTTTTAGTTAGCCTGTTGTGTTCTTAAGTCCCTTTTATTTGTCAGAAATACACGAGTATAGACGTTGTAGCAACACCCTTTATTGACCAACTCAAACCATCGACTGGCCGGGAACTCCGGCCAAGGACATAACGTGTTAAGTAAATCGCATGAGCAGTCATGCGATTTATGACGTAATAAATACACCACATCACCTCCCTCCTAAAACTAAGAATTGTTAGTAACATGATTTAAAGCTGACAATGATATAAAATGACGTAGTAACCAGAGTTTTACATTAAAACAATTTAAAATTGAAATCTATCTGGTCTCCTTCTCTGCCGAAGTGGATAACGTCGTTCCATGTCAGTTGTCGACTTTGGAGTTGGTGTCGGATTCTGCGATTCGTCTGTTTCCGGTGTCTGATCGATGGGAGAGTTCGGTGGTGATAACTCTATGTTTGGAGACGGCACTGGACTTTTAGATACTGCACTGTCTGTTGCATCTAGATCCTTACTTGCAGGCTCGTCATGTTCAAAATGATCATCTTCAGATTCAAGCAGTTGCTCTTCATATCTATGTTCTTGCTCGATCTTCAAGTCAGATTTAATAATCTGGTCTATATGCCTCTTCCAACTAACATTAGGAGCAACACTGACCATATAAGTCAGTGGACCTATTATTTTTGTTATTTCACCACGTTTCCATTTCGAATTCCCACGGTAATCTCTAACGAGGACTGTTTCACCAACGCTAAATGATCGCAGAGTTTGGTTACTCTTCGTCCGCACTGTATATTCATATATTGTATATTGTTTTTCCATGAGCAGTCATGCGATTTATGACGTAATAAATACACCACATAGCCAAATATTATTTTTGGAAACGAAATGTGCATATGGATCGTTTTGTTATCACGTCGTTGTTCTTATTCTTGTTGGTATTTTTCTTCTTATTGTTAAAGTCGCTTTCTTCATTAATTACTGGACTAATTGCTTAGAAGTTGCTTCAAGTGGTTAATGATTGTAATATTCTATATAAGTCTATTGGTTTTTTTTTCATTTCAAAAAGTTCTGTGGGCTCTATGAGATTTGTTTTCTGTGCAATAACGTAATAAAAAATTCCGCACCTTGTGGCAGTTTTGCGTTCGCGGTCAGGCGAAGAGACCCGGAGGATGCCATACCGCCAGTCTGCTATGACAGATTGCATCCCCGTACTACTTCGTTTTGGTCTTCGTGTCCATTTTGTTTATGCATCACTCTCTTGTTTATTTAGAATTCTACTTCTGTGGAGTAATATCCAATATAAAACTTGTAGAAATGGGGGGCCTGGTGTGATTTATTTTTATACCGGTGGTCATAATAATTTGATCAACGTTTCACTTTGGTCAGAAAACATCCTTATCATACTTTACACATACTATTACAGCTATATATTTGTTATTGAAATAGTAGAAGCCGGGAACAAATTACTAGGCATGGGACGAGTCCGGTATTATAGGGATTCGACGAATTTGAGTAATAGGTCATGGACATGAATCGAATCCTCCGAATCCGTGACGTCACAATGGAAACGACGAAAAACACGTTTTCGACTGTGTTAACCTCGTATTTTCTTGCCTAATGACGCCGTAAGTACCTAATGAACTATTTTAGAAGTATATTTTTCTTTTTCAACCGCAATACCAAGGCCGAATGTAGGACAATGTTTGTCTTGGCTGTAAACTTGCCTCCTGGGGCCCCATTCACAAAGCTTCGTTACTGCTTAACGTGTTAGTTAAGCACCGACTTTCTCGTAAAAAGCAAAAATGGTATTCACAGAGCTTCGTAAATATTTGAGAGAAATTATTCGAGAGAGTTTTTTGGCGCCAAATGAGACGTCTCGTAAAGTGCCTTCTTCTCACATTTTACCGAGAATTGGTATTCACGAAAGTTCTTTAACGCGCTGAAGTGCTCGCTAGCTAACGAGGACAATCTTCGCCTCGTTGACAGTTCGGATTGCTCTCAGCATTGATTCAAATTAAAATAGGCTCGTTGAGACGTTAGCATACTTTGTAAAAATTGGCATAGTATCAAAAGGTCTTACTCGGGTAAGCGTGTATGTAGTTTAGTGCCGTTGACTTAGCTGTGGAATATCTGCCGCATTTACAGATTAAACTAGGGTTGAGATTCACAGATTTTTCAGTTGTTGAAGTCATTGTTTTTTGTTTATTCTAGCGTTGGCCTACAGTAATATAAACACAGATTCACAAATGGCTACCTATATTGAAGCTTGCAGAAGAAAAGCCCAACAATCTCTCCATGTTGTATTTGAAAGAAAAAAAATCCGCTGGATGCAAGTGAAAGGACCTTAATAGAGAACTATAGACTCAATGAAAAATATGGAATCTTAACAAGCTTGGCAACTCACTGATTTTATTGTCTGTTACACAAATAGTTCACAATATGTAATTTGTTTTGTGGCAATAAATCTCTCTCGCTCTGTAACTTCAGCATTCATTCCATGTAGCCTATCCGTCAGTCTATAGATTACGCCACTGCTATATGAACAAAATTTCAAAACGCAGGCTGCAAAGGTGAAGCAGAGAAAGCCGATAGGTTACCGCGAAGGCGAAACACGCTCGACCGTGAGCGGCGACAACTGATACGGCTGAGTGATCAGCCAGTGCATTTTGTTCAACTGCGACCGTGCGTAAGATTTCGAGAGAATGCTAGTGACCGTGCGTCAAGTGCTTAGGAGGTCTTTGGTGAATCGCATTTAACGAGATATCGCTATCACGATTCTGAGAGACACAGTTACGAGATCGTAAACCCGGCTTTTTACGAAGTTTAGCGAATGGCGCCCCAGGTCTACCGGCTTTCGTTAATCCTTAGCGGCGATTCAACACAGATGATGTTTTTTTTTTTTTTTTTTTTTTTTTTTAAAGTGAAATAAAAAGCACTTCGCAAAATAGCATTTCGTGCTGAACAATGGAAAATCTGTCACTAAAATGTTGTGAAAAAAAAAAAAAAAACACTTCACACTATTCAATGAATATATATATATATGTTCTTTGCACTATTCTATTGCAGTAAAATTGCACACACTTTACCAATTCGCTACAGCCATTTTTTGTCGTCATGGCGTGAACCTGCTTGTCAACAACTCGGTTGTGCTTTCAGTTTTGTTTTAATTCTCAGATTGGTAAGTATAGTATTTTGTAATGTGTTCAAAGTTTTCCTCCAGTTTGAATGATGAACCAATTTATGGCAATTCTAAATTTCACCTCATATAGTATGTTTTCACATGTAAATGGTACATTTTTTCTTCTGCAAAGATTTCGAATGTTTGTTCGATATTGTTCATATTTTGGACAGTGTATTAAAAAATGTTCAGTGTCTTCAACTTCCCTGTTGCATTGGTCGCATATTTCATCTACATTTTTATTGAATTTCGAAAGATGTTTATTTAGCATACCATGACCTGTTTGAAGTCGAAAAATATTTCTTGTTTGTATTCTTGATTCTTTTATTTTTTTCGAGTAATTTGGTAATATTTCCGGAAATATTCTTTTATAGTATAGTCCTGATATGTTTTGTTTATATTGTATATTCCATCTTTCTTGTATATAATGTTTTATTTGGTCTTTATTTTCAGGTTTTGACAAGTCATTTTCTTCAAGCTCTGTTATAGTTTTGAATGATACAAATTTATCTCCCACATATTCATGTTGCCAGGATTCTTCGAGTACTTTTGCTGAGGTAAGTTGAACCGAGTTTTGTAATTTTAATCGGTAATTCAAGCATAATTGTTTTCTTCTTAATGCCAGTGGTGTTTCTGAGCATGTATTCAATACTGCATCCATTGGTGTGCTTCTCATAGCTCCAATGCAAATGCGAAGGGCTTGATTTTGTATTGTTTCCAATTTTGTTAGCAATGTTTTTGATGCTGTGCTATAAATTTGGGTTCCATAATCGAACAACGAGCGAATTAAGGAGCGGTATAATAGTAGCATTGTGTGTAATTGTGATCCCCATTTGGAACCACTAACATATTTCAAAATATTTAATCTCTGCGCTGCTTTTGTTACGATATTTTCTATATGTTCTTTCCATGTCATTTTCTTATCAAATATCATGCCCAAATATTTTACTTTGTCAAGTATTGGTATATTTACTCCTCCAATTTGTAACTTAATTTCTGGATTTCTTCTTTTGTTGCTAAATAACACAGCTGAACATTTACTAGGAGATATTTTCATACCCCATGTGATACACCATTCCTCTATTTTTTTCAGATTTGATTGAACGCTTCGTTCCAAAAATTCAATATTTTTTCCTGTTTTGTATATCCCAAAATCATCAGCAAACTGTCCACAATCTGTATCTTGTAAAGTTGATGGAAGATCATTTACAAAAATGAGATAGAAATAAGGAGACAGAATTGAACCTTGACTAAGTCCTCGTATCGGATGGTATGTATCAGATAACTTGTCTTCAACTCTAACACAGAATGATCGGTTTTCTAAAATATTATCAAAAAAGTTGAACATTTTTCCATTTATTCCCATGTCTGCTATTTTTCCTATTAGTCCATGGTGGCATACAGTGTCATAAGCTTTATTAAAGTCAAGAAATACAGCTAAAGTTGCTTGTCTTGTTTGAAGAGATTTTGTGATTGTATCTTGAAGGGTAATAAGTGTATCAAGGGTGGATCTTTGTTTGCGAAAAGCACTTTGAATATTGTTGAGTTTTCCATTCAATTCTAAATATATCATCAGTCTGTTGCCAACAATTTTTTCCATAATTTTACATAAGCAAGAGGTTAGAGAAATAGGCCTGTATGAGTCTGGGTCTGATTTCGGTTTACCTGTTTTATGGATTGGTATCATGGTTGAGTGCTTCCATGCTACTGGTATTTGTCCGGTATCCCAGATGTTGTTAAATAAGTTAAGGACTATTCCTTTGCATGGTCCTGGAAGTTTTTTGATCATCTTGTATGTAACCTGATCTTCCCCTGGGGTATTATTCTCTTTACAATCTTTCAATGCCCTCTCTAGATCATGTATTGTTATTCGTCTATTATATGATGACATAATTGGGTTTGTGCTTTGTTGAATTTCCATTTTAACTTGGTTGTAATACTGTTGACGAATATTTTTATTTGTGTTATATACATCATCTTGACTGTCTGAACACATGGTTTGGGCAAACACTCCGGCAAGTACATCAGCTTTTTCCTTGTTGTTTGTTATCTCCCTATTTCCGGATTTTAGTTTATAGTCATTGTTTTGTATATTCCCCTTCATTTTCTTTATAGTATTCCAAACAATTTTTGGATTTGTTTTGGTATCCCACTTTATTTGAGTTTGTTCCCAGTATTCCCTCTTTTGCTGTAGTATTACTTTTTTTGATGTTGCTACCGCCTTGTTAAATGCCACTAGATCTTGGGGTAGAGAACTTCTTTTTAGTTTCCTATATGCTTTCTTTTTTTCTTTTACAGCCTTGCTGCAAATTTTATTCCACCATGGTATTGCATTTTTCAATAAAGCAATCACATTTTGTGGAGTACACGATGTGACGCTGAGAATTATGCCCTGACACAGGTTTGTATTAAAAAGTTCAACGTCATCGTTTATTGTTGAACCATTTATGTGATTGAAGCTTTCAATTTTATATTTTTCCCAGTCTGTTCTTTTAGTCGAGATGTATGGTTGCCTTGTTGCCTTTGAAGTGTTTTTATATGAGTTCAATGACATCCAGATTAAATTATGGTCACTTGCTAAATTTTCATGTAATATCTCCATCATGCATAAGTGGGCAATGTCTTTCGTTGTTATGCATAAATCAATGACAGAGCTTTCATTCCCATTTCCCACTCTTGTAGGCATTTCATCATTTAAAATAACTAATTCATGGCTTTCAATGAATGACTGTAGAACCTGTCCTCTTGAATTTGTCTGTGAACAATGCCAAATAGTGTTTTGGGCATTGAAATCTCCACATATGATTACTTTTTGTCTGTGTATATTAAGAATTTCATTCAAAACCTCCTGTGTGATATTTACTCCAGGGTTGTATACATTGAACAAATAAAATCCATTAATTTTTATTGCCTGAATTTCAATTTGCGTTGTCGTAACCTGTATTCTTTGGAATGATAAAGAAGTTTTCACTGCTATTAAGCATCCTCCTCCCCTTCTTCTGAGCCTGTCTTTCCTATAAATTTGGTATCCTGGTATGTCTATTTCGTCTTTTGGATTCAACCATGTCTCTTGTAAGCAAATTATATCTGGTATTTGATGTGTATGGTATATAAATGTTCAAATGCCGTCGTTACGTGACCGTCTGAACCCAGAATACGTCGGAATGCTCTTGTGTCAATAAAAAAAAACACAAGATTTCGACTACGACTCGTCCCCGTAATTGCAATAAGTTTTAGCTGTAGTCTTACCATATCGGATCCGCAATTGGTAGAGTGATGTCACTCGTTACTTACTTACTAATGTTTCATTTTTACGTGGACCGAAAACTCAAACACACTGCACCAACTCATACGGTACTTCTCCATATATACGTACACTAATGAGGATAGACTATATATATGATTACGTCAACATTCCTAAAAATAGCTTTTACCTTGCGTCATTTTTTCGGGATATCTGTCGTCGTTTTTAATATATTTCAACAAAGATTTATAGAGCTAAAAATACATAACGAAGGCGTCAATTGATACAAAATTGACTGAGGACTCGGTAAAAATGACGTGGATCCGAATCTCGGCCCATCTCTACAAATTAGAAATTACACACTTATTTTTTTTTAATTATTAATATTATTGTGGTATATATGTTTTTTATCTAACTTGTTTTAATTATCTTTTTTAAATCAACTTTTCCTATTTATTTTTCACAATCGTCTTTGTGACCTAGGGAAACAAAAGCTTATATCAAATAAAATACTGACTGAACTGGATTTATTTTCCAAATAAAAATTCCAGAAAGCAAATATATTGTCCAGTTTTGAAATTTGAACTTAAAACTTGCAATTTAACCGGGTACTTTTTAACCCACCTAGAAGATATCAATTGGAGCAGATGTCAGCTCAACTACACATGGACTAGATTCTTACACTGACTATACAACTAAACATCGACGCTCATTCGACTCGAAGTGGACCTATGGATCGTTTTGTTTAATAGATGTTATTAGTCATCTCCTATACTTCATGGTATTCTCTATCTTGATGTTGTTATTGTTGTTGTGAAAAATCGCCTTTGACTTTAACTACTGGATTAATTAATTTCAGATATTCTGTGGGCTTTATGGAATTCGTCTCATCACTTTGAAGTTCTGTGTGATGACGTCATCAAAATTAAAAATTGCGCGCCTAGAGGCGATTCCGCGATCCCATTCCAGTGCTCCACGAAGAGAATATTTTGAGAAGCTGAAGGTAGACTACTGTAAAAGGTCCGATCCCACAGTTGTAGAGGAATACTTCATATAGCAATTAATCCTGGAAAAATAAACATGGCATTTCCAAACATGCATGAAAACTATCATTGTAACATAGTATTGTATTTTGAGTGAAACAAATTCTGACTATTCAGCTAGAATTAAAAGATAGCGAATGGTACCCATATATATATATGAATTTTATTAACGAAATCTATTAAATAGAAGAGATTTCAGATCTGAGCTAAAGCCCGCGGTCTAACCTAAAGGCAGAAATAGAACTCTATGCTTTTTATCAATCAGATCTTGGTCGAATAGTTTAGTTTAGTCGATACTGCAAATAACGATGATAGTTAAGCCACTCATGGATTATCTAGATGCATATATACCTCGGGTTGTTGACTTTGGCACGGAAACATTTTTGCTGGGAAAATATTTCTAGCGATAGCGTATTTCGTAACAAATTTTATATAAACCCAAACAGCAAAGCTTGTTAACTCACCATCTGTATATAGCATGTGTGGCGAATGAGCCGCAGGTCACAAAGTGAGCCGACATGTATTTTCGGTAACCCGATGACGATTTGTTGCAAAAATACTAACATTTCAGTAATACAAATTTATAATAAAACCGGATTTAAAATATGTTTCTACAATTTTTGTCCCCAGAAAAATTCTTCCTATTCTTTACTATTGCAAAATTTCGGATGTTTTTTTTTTGAGTGTTTTAGAGAGTTGTCACTTACAAACAGATTTACATGCTCATTTTTATTAAAATATACAGATGCCGATTACATTTACTGATAGCAAATGTTAGCCCAGTTTAAAGCTTTTCAGAAACCAATTTTTGATTATTCCAGCTCAACTAAAGTTGACCGGAAGACATAATGCTAATTAAACTACTTCATTTAACTAATTTTTTGAAACACAACCGAAAACTGACGAATAACACTCAAAACCGTGAAAACGAGGCAATGTTTGCAACCATACTTGGATATCTCTCCGAGTGAACAAGTGTCTGAGCACATGCATAAATTGCAATTGTTACGTCGTTGACTTTTTGCTGAAACTTCCATTCAATCTGACAAGAGAGCTATGCTCCAATATATGGACACATAGCGTCACATAAATTCGATGACGTCATAGCAAAAAAAAGTAATAGCATTCTGGGGAAAAATTCCATCGTTAACCACTGAAAATTTTAAAGCAATTGTTCCAGTAATCAAAGAGAAAACGACTTCTTTGAAACGTGTCAAAGAACAACAAAACGATCGTTATGTCCACTACATGTGCAACAATATCCTATGTGAACTACTAAATAACTATAACACAGCGGTAGGTATACGAACAAATGCAGTTCCAATGTTTATGACATAACAATACAATCGAACCATTCGCTTCTCCCAACTGGTTTGGTAACAGGGATTCTCCATTGTAGGTTCATTAATAAAAGAAAATGTTTGGGGGGTATAAGAGCTTGGAAAACAAAATTTTATTAACTTAGCGACCACTGAAATCCAAAATAACAACGGAGCAGGATGGTAATGACTTATATAGCCGATCGAGAAAATGTAATTCTCCAAGGGCCGAGTTTCCGATTTTCTTTATTGAAGTCCAATCCATGATTTTGGGGACTTGGTTGTGATTTCGAATTTATGTCCCAAAACCAACCCTTATTCAATTCTATTTCTACTAACTGACGCCTCCTATGATATGCACGTTTCCCAGTAAAGCACAGTACCAAAATATTTGGTCAAAATTATGTATTACATTAGCTTTTAAAACAAAATCAGTTCCTTCGTCGCCAATGACCCTCATATCGAAAAAAGGTCGCTAGATTTCAGTAATTAAACGTTATATTTACATATCAAATATGGGAGTAAAAATTGCGCCTTTCAGCAAATGAACTCTCAAAATATATGTTAGCGCAATGTATTTGTGTTTTTGCTTAGTGTAGAATCGAGTAATTATTCCCATATTGTTATAACAGAAATTGATAAGGGATCGACCCAAGGGTATATTTTTACTCAGGGCAAAGAGAATCCGTATAGCCCAAAGGCAGGATAACTTTAGAATCAATACACAAACTATTAAATCGCTAGTAACTACACGAGATTGTGGGAACAAAACTATCTGCCACAGTGTTCTTCAACCTTATTGATGCCGCATACCACATTGACTATTTGTGGTATAGACACGTGTCGCTGAACTCAATGAAAAAACATTTATGCAAATTTACTCAAAACTGCAAAACCACAGAAAATTTTAAGAATGGTGGTTTTGAAGCATTTTTTTAGGAATTGTAATTCAACAGAAAATATTTAATGCAAATTCTCTTGAAACCACAAACAACAATATTGAGTGTAATACAAAAATATCGTAACTGATGGGTTCGCCATCCCTGGTATAAATGTTGATGAAAAACTAGCTTCGGTAATTAGAAATGAATTTGTTTTGATTATATTTGAAGTGAGTATTTTAAGAAAAATGTCTTCGAGTATTGAAATGTTTCATTATATGTTAAATATATAATAAATATAAAATATCATTTTATTGGGAAGTTCTGGTGACTTTTTGCTGACCATCAATGCAATTTCCGTAGTTTCAATTGTCACAGTAGATGAATGTTGCTACTGTGGTTGTGAATGAATCCGAAAACTCAAGGGTTCCGGATTGGTTGTTTATTGTACGGCAACTCCAATATACCAGTCAAACAAAATATCACTGAGGAACTGAGAACACAGAAAAACACGACCGACCGCCACCACAGCGACCGGAGAAAGAGAGCGAGAGATATAGTTTTTCTCTCACCAGTAGTGAGTGGTCGGAGTCCAGATCCGACAAAACAGCATTGAATAAGGGTCATCATACCAGTTTATGAACATAAAAATATATATAGGCCTACACACACAATATAAACGCGGACGCTATGGTCTGCGACAGAGCCCCTTCCTTGTTCAGAATAAAACACAAGTTTCATTCTAAAAAAAACTTCTCTGCACTAAATGTGAAACAAATATGGAAACCGCTCTAATTAAGATTCAAAAAACACCAAATATCAAAATTTCGTGTACCTCCCTTAAACTAGAGGAATATTTACCCGAGAAGTTCTAACATGGCAGCATGAGTGAAAGAAAATCAAAGTTGGCACAAATGAAAGGAAACACACTATACCACAAAAAATTCAATCAGAGTCGCAATCCCGTTAGTTTAAGTCGCTTCCAAATGTAGCCAGCAAAAACTACACCCAGATAGTTTTCTTTCTATATCCCATGTTCTTCATCTCGGCAATGTTCCGTCTACGATTTACTCCACCCCACATGGCTCCCGCTCCGATATGCAACGGTTACTGGCTCATATTGACCACACGCAATAGGATTCTAACACTTCAGGGCTCCACCACTGAAGTCAATACACCTACCTAATCCACCTTCCGAAAATCGGTCACCGAAGTCCAGACAGCCTCAACCGCCGTATACATATCGAGCCACCACCATTACTCGAAATCTCACTCATGTCCTCAAAACAGCATTTTTCTACATCAAGGGGGGACAATTTCATTTCCCAAACTCTGCTGCAACTTGGAACACACGGTCTTTCCGGTGACCGTACATTTGAACCCATGTACATTTGAACCCATGCGTATATCCACGGGTTCAATCTATATGCGGGTGCTAAAACCCATGGGTTAGGGTTAGTATGGGTTTAACTATCCGTGAAACAAAAAAAAAATTCCACAGGTGCAATAGCATACAGGTGCAATTGTCATGGGTTCAAATGTACGTGGGTTCAAATGTAATGGAACCGGTCTTTCCACCACTAGACATCTTCGTCCGCTCACTTGTACGGAACATGGATGTACGGTCGCGTTCAACAAAACAGTCCAGGCCCAAAACGGCCTATGAAATATTCTCGTCAGCCATTACCACACGGTTTCTCATCACCGCAATCAATCAGTGCAAAACAAATAAAAACACAATACACAAGGTATCCAACCCGAAAGTCTTAACTTTAAAGAAATTTGTTTTTGACATCATATTGGTCCATAGTGTACTATACTGGTCATGGACTATACCGTGCATTCACTATTACCACCAGATGAAAACACAAGCCATGGTCCTCTTGAACACTGTTCCAGAAGTTGACGCTTCCAACCAAACCTTCCGTCAATAATTCTGTCCAAATTTGTTGCCGTGCTCGCCGTTGTCACAGAGGAAAGATGTAGGCCTAATCCTGGTGTGCTCGCCATCGTTACGGTAGAAAGATGTTGCTACTGTGTGTAGATAAGTCATGAGTCTCAAAGGTTCCGGATTGGTTGTTTACTGTACAGCAACCTCACAATTAAAAGCATTTAACAGTCAAACAAAACATCACTGAAGGACTGAGAACACGAACGACCGCCAGCGCGGTAGCCGGAGAAAAGAAAGCGAAATATGTAGTTTTTCTCACACGTGTAGTGAGTGGGTGGTCGGAGTCCAGTTCCGACAAAACAGCAATAAGGGTCAACATAACAGTTTATAAACATAAATATATATACAGACACAATATAAACGCGGACGCTGTGGGCGCGACAAAATGGCTCAGGAAATATACTTTAATTCTTTCCAAAACAAATAACATAAAAAGCAATATTGATAGTATTTTCTTTTGAAAATCATAATATATCATACATTGCTAGCATGCATGACACGCACTGACACGTGGGCGCTTGAAAAGGGTTCTAGTTATTGTTGGTATGCCGTTACACCACAGCTTTGCATTCAATTTCAGTATAACATAAGGAGTATGGTTTGAAAATAAGCCTTATCATATCCGCAATATATATTACCACACCTGTCTTATTGTGCCAAAATAAATGAAAGTTTTCTTTTCGATCGTTATCTGCAAAACAGAGAGGCTTATTGTCTAACTCTTAAATACTTCGCGTGTCGTCGCAATGGGATCCTATGGACATAGTATGGAGGGTTGTGTGACTATGGAAGACGCCGATTCAACGGTGTAAGTATTTCAGTTGGTGACATTGTGTTGAACCCCTAGCTCACGGGCCGACAACGTTTAGCATTGATTGAGTCATTTGGCAACATTTTCATCAAACTCAAATCTACTGGGAGCGCAACATGTACTCTGATCAGGGTTGCCAAATGTTCGAAAATAAAATATTCTAGAATCTCAACGAAAAAATGTCTAAAATAATCTAAATTTAAAAAAATAATAATCCAAACATACCAAAGTTAATTTTTAATAAAAAAATGAAAATTGTAATATAAAAAAAAAATATTTACTTACAGTATATCAATACGTCGTTTGGAACATAGTTAGGGTAACTTAAGTATTCATCATGAGAAAAATTGAAAGCTTTTTGCCTCCTGACCGGTGTGTATGTATTTTTCAATTCAATTATTGCCAACTTATAGCTGCTGTTCATAAGTGGAATGAATTTTCATATTTTACTTCTACATTTGAAAGATCTATGGGATGAGATGCTGAAGTTGACTGGCTCTGGTATTCGTAGACAGCCATTGTTTCTATCTCCGTAATGACTTTCGGTGGATACTTGTAAGTGAAGCAGCACTCTTCTTTTCCTATCAATCTAAATTTTACAGCTAAGATGGCATTCAGCAGCTGCAGTGACATTATGTTTCTTGGTTTTGACTTGACATAATTCATTGCACTAAATACTTTCTCAATTTTAGCATTTGAATGAGGTAGAATTAGGGCTAAAATTGTACACTGGAAAAGTTCTAAAAACGGATTGAATCCTGAAGCATCCCTATATTCAGATATCCACCCACTTCACTTCAAAAAGCTTTTGTATGGCAATGCTTGCCAATATTTTGGCAAACCTCCCTCATTGTTTTGAGCACTATTTAACCTCGATTGGAAAACTTTTCTGTATTTTATCTTATCTTAGTATCTTTTCAAATGTACTGTTAGGTACCTAGCCACGAGAGAAAAATGCAAAATAACATTTGTCAGAAGAATCTAAATGAATGCTAAAATAATCCAACATCTAAATGGGTCTAAATCTAGAAAAAAATAACCCAAGTGGGACTCTAATGTCAGTGGCAATCAAAACTCTTGACAAATCTCTTATGATGCAATAATCTAGTTCTTACTAAGAAGAAATCAAATGGAATGCGAATGATGCAATAATACTGTCTATGATGAAATGAAAAAGTTTGTTTTGACAAACTTGAATCGCCTTATTGCCACTCTTTTATTGCCCGCGACTTATACCTTGGGAACCGCTGTAATGCGTAATTAGTCAAAAGTTCAGAAGTATTTAGCTTTATGCCCTCCCTTTCATTTAATCACCTCCGTATTTAACAAAAAACTGCTGTGACCACTTTGATTCAAGGCAACCAGATCGCCGGAGCCGCAGGTTGCCGATCGCTGCGACTTAGTATATCTGATGGGTCACTAGAATAGAAAATTGTTGTATACACTTTACAGCTTACGAATGGAAATGTTTGACCTATTATTTCTTTTGTAAATAAAAAGCATCCTCAATAATGACGAACGCATTTCTGATATTAATTGGATATGAATTTATTCGAAGTTTTGTGAGATGACGTCATCAAAATTAAAAATTGCGCACCTTGTGGCAGTTTCGTGATCGCATTCCACGATGTGGTGATCAGCGAAGGGAATTTTTCAAGACTGAATGTAGACTACCGGTACGGTAAAATGTTTGATACGACAGTTATGACTCGAATACTTTGGTATTTCGATTCACGGTTAGACTGGACGCATGTATCATCATCCTCACAAGACCGGGGAAAGCTAGGACAGTCCGGTTACCGATACTCTGGTTCCGGTACTGGTAAGTTACAGTAGCTGTTCCACAGTTCCAGCTTCGTTAATTAAGGATATGATGCCTAAGGATTCATGTTCCAACATATCCACAAAGAGATCGTGTATTATGTATATATTGCAATAATAGATAGATATAGTCCGGCAGATAAGGGGCCTTTTTGGGCTCAACCTCGTTTTCAGACATAAAGTTTTTTTTATTTGTGATTATTCATCTTGGGGTTATTGCCCATCATTTCTACATGGGTGTGGAGTTTGCAGCCTTGAGCAATTTTTTTTACGGCTCGATATTTGTATTAGTGTTTTTCATTAAATCTGTGCACCATAATGACGCACAACCTGAAACCCAACCTGTTACAATACTATGTTCAGGTTGTGCGCCATCTTGGTGCACAAACAACGGAAGCACCAAATTTACTATGAAATAAAAATCAATAACTTTTAGGTATTTTTTGAACCCAGCTTTGGGTCGCGACCCATATATATATATGGAAATACTGTTGTAACATACGCGTAAAATAAAGAGTACTATTTAAAAATACCCGCTCTTGTTGCAATTAACAATACAAGCCTGCTAATGCAGCAGGCAGTGGTTCAAGTGGATATATACCCGGTGGAGAACAGTCAATTATTTGTTAGCGAGAATTGTTATGCAGCGGGATGATCACGACGATGCAATGAAAGATAATACTATCACGAGAACAAGAATGAGATAATTGCTACATTTTATAGTATATCCCTGGGAAAGAATGTAGTTCATTCTTATGTTCCATGCCAATGCTTTTCAAACTACCAAAGACTTTCAACACTTTTGCTTCTTCTCTTCTATAAAAATACATTGTTATTATATATTCGCATTTCCATCTGTTTGTTCGTGCTCCCAGATAACCGATCAGTGGCCTCCAAGAGGGTCGGGGTCCCCTCTTAGGAAACCCTGTCGTAAACTATAAGAGGCTACCGTGCTTCTCTTGCCTGTTGTCATGCTGTCCCTCGAATTCAGCTACAACAAAAAAATCACGAAAAGAAATATTAGCGATTCTCAGATATATTCGCGCATTCCCATCTGAACAGCGCGGAAAAGATTATACCTTTCTACACACTTGAAAAACTATGTCAGATGAGCGTCATATTATTGAATATCAGTAAAGGAATAGTGAGTGCAATGGGAAAAGACATAAAAAGCGTAACTTTCAGTAATATGCATCAAATAATCTTATTGTGGAATATATATTTAAAAACAATTCGTCACGCCAACCGCAATCCGAAACTTTTTGTCTCTGGCTGAGCTTAGATACCAATTGGCACTCATGTAAACTGGTGAGCGGCACGCGATGGAGCAGATAATATGAGTATCCACCCCCCAGCTGTCATTTGAGTAGGTACTGCTGTTTTTATTGCAGATGATACTGATTTTTTTGTATTAAAGATTTACTGGCATCACCGATTTAAGGATGTCAAGTAATGGATATAAATAAACCATTTGAAAACCAACACGCGGTATTACAAAACTTACTTCCAACACGCGGTTTGAATGAATAAAAAAGCTGAAACTAGTATTCTTTAAAACAGCATACAAATTCTATGGAATGAAATCATACACAAAAGCTCGTCCAAAACCTATAGCTCAATAAACAAGTGGAATTTGATGCATGTTCGCAAAAATGTGCGCGTTATTATGTACCACCGAAGCACGCAGGAAAATGTGTGTGATGTACTAGTGATCAAAATGTTTGACTTATCTATGTTGGCATAACAGGTGCACATCTCGGTTTCGCATACGCATACCTTCTATCTCCACAAGGATATATTAATTTGGCCAAAGTCAATGCTGCACCTGAAAGGTTCCGGTTCTTCCAAACGAAAACACGTTACACATCGTTAGATACCAGTGGATGGTTTTGCATGGCCTTGTTCGGAGTGAGAGACGAGGTCGAATATTCCAATCCATTTCAACTAATCAAATATTTCCTAAGTCCCGAAGCTTTAATCAGGAAAACGAAATGCCCGCAGCAACACAAATGTAGTTTGACGAGCGCAAAAGAAAGTGGCTAGATGCTGTCGATAGATCTTGGCTTATGTTGGTGAAATAAACTACCATTAATCTACTAAGAATGAATTTCTGACTTTGTAAGGAGATGCAATGTTACTATGTATTCAAAACTAACCCGTGTAGTTATGAAATAATTGTTTTTAACGAAAAGGTGCTCCCGAAGTATTCGTCCAAGATGGCGCACAACCTGAACATTGCATGTGTATCAGGTTAGGGTTCAGGTTGTGCGTCATCTTGGTGGGAATACTTAAAATCCATTTAAAAAAAATTGCTCAACGTTATATACTCCACACCCATCTGGGTATCATTATTTATGTCATCGACATTATATCTAAACAATAAAAAAAACTTTATGTCCCAAAACAATGTTAATGCCCGATTCTGCCGGACTAATAGCCACAGTGAAGATTCTACGATTTTCAATTCGTTTCATTTGTTCTATCGTTGAAAACTAAAACAATTTACTGTTAAAAAGTGAGTGAAAGAACTCTGATATCGCGGAAGTTGCAAAACAATCATGTTCAAGTTTATCCAAATTGAATAAATATGGGGGCATGAGGTCTTATATACAAACATAAATTGTTATAGAATTGCTTCGGTCTTGATAAATGATATACAAAGGGTTGTGCTTTTAAAATAATTTTTGTTTATTTCTACTTGAAAAATCATCAACTCATAAATGTGTATTTTATCTTCTGTATCGTCTGGCAACTCTTCCGACTATCACATCAGTCACGGAAAGATTTTCAGTTATATTTTCCCAATTCAAGATGAACAAATCTTTCAATACGACAGCAAGTAACAATGAAATAGTTTCGGCACTGATTCCGGGAAGACTCAGCCATGATAGATGGCGAATGTGTGCGGTGAAACTTGTTCTCGGATAGTCCGTGATGTAAGCAAATAAATTTCTGTAAAAGCAGTGTATTATAATACAGCAATAATGATCATTTTATAAAATCATATTTCCTCATGTGGCGATCTTCGACTTGGATTCGGCAATGTTCACTATCTGTAGGATGATGTGCGAGGATGTGGCACTATAGGCCAATCTATAATATCAAATAGCGGTATATATATATGAGATGGAATTCATAGTTATGTACCGCTTCACAGAAACTGTCTAACAGAAAATTTAATCCTGATCCAAAAATTTGTTTACCTAAAAACAGAATGGAAAATTAACATACACAATAAATATTAAATATGATTTGTGGCAGACACGAATTTGAATGAATCATATTTTATTTCTACTCAATATCGACATAAGTCCACACACCTCTTTCAAACAACAATTCATACTTTATTATGTTAAGTTCATTTAATAAATATCTATTAGTTAGGTTTAATCCGATTGCACAGGTAAGATACTCAAGAATAAACGACTCCTTGCTATTATTCTCAACATTTTGCTCCTTATTGTTATATTATGCATTCAAAGCTCACTGAACACCAAAATGTGCGACCTAACAGGAGTATGTGAGTGTTACAAGGCTTTGGCGGAAGTTGTGCGTTTTGCTCGCTGCATTCCCCCGTTGCATATTGTTCTATCCCTGCGTATTTTGATTGAGATACTTAGAGATTTATAGCTATGAATGAGATATTTTTCAGGAATATCCTACATTCATGATTCCAATGATCACCTATTCCTATGGAAATGCAGATTGAAAATTGTTCAGTATACTTACATTATTTCTGCATCAGTATCTTTGAAATACGTCCATACACAGTTGACCAGTGGGAAGATAATAAGGTAGACGAATAATGTGCAGATGATATGAAATACCAACAAACGCTGCTGATCTTTTGGAAAATGTGAATACAGTGAGCGAAAATTAGTGACTGGTCGCCCGTGGAATTGGTCTGGATGCCTGAATGAATGAGTTAATACACGGTTATCACTGTTATTAAGTAAGTTGAGGTAAAATATATATAAATAATATTTCAATTCACCGTGGATGTGAATAGCATAACAATAGGCATCGCACGTTCAGATACACTGTGCTATCGAAATTTGAAATTCATCAAAAACGGAATAAAATAACAAATTTCTTGAGAAATTCAAATTTTTATTGTTTTTGGTTATATTCAATATTAAATATGATAAAAATTAATGCAAAATTGAGTTGAACGGAGGGAAAAAACGTGCCAACTTAGTTTTCAGAAGACAAAGTATAAATTACATGATCATTAACACGATATAAAAATGTTATTTTAAACACGCAAAACCAAATGGCCCGGAATTGAGAGCGCCACTCACCATTTCGATCTCCAGCTACCGCTTTTATCACACCCTTGCGAAATGTCTGATCACAATATCAGAAGCGATCACCTCAGCGTGTTCAGAACAAATTTGCATGACATAAATTGGAAAGTTGTAATCGGTCGGGGCCGCTGCGATCAATTATATTCAAGCCTGAAATTACTGAACGTTTTGTTTCCCTTGTTTGATTGTGAAGAAATAATAAATACTAAACTTACCTCCTGCATTTTACACCGCAACTTGTGTCCCACGCGCTATAAGAATCATTTACGTTTTCCTCTTTTGATGTATCTGCTTCTAAATCAGGTATATTGTCCACATCGTCTACAGAAATTGTTTCAGATTCATCGGAATCCGAGTAACTTGGGGAATCTCTGCGACGTTTGGTCCGAGGTTGGGGTGTTCGAGATCCAGATCGTCCTTTTTCTTCTCGACTCTCTGATCGATCAGAACGACGATTCTTCCCCTTTCCTCCTCCTCTGCCTTTGCGGCCTTTCATGCTACTACAATTAACAGTGTCGCATTCCTAGCCGGTTTAACACAAATAAGAATTTAGAAATCAAAAGCTATTTGATTGTACTATTACGTCATAATAACCTGTAGAAAAATCGCTCACAGTTCTAACCCCTTGGCGAGGGTGATTGCAAATGAGATGTGAGATGAAAAATAGCATTTCAAATATTTATTGTCTGTGACCTCACAGTCTATACTCAGATATCTATTTGAGACGTAACAATGGTCAATATTTGCTATTCTGATATCTGAAAAACGTAACTGCGTTATGTGAAAATTTTGCGAATGTCTCTGATATAATTTAATTAAATATGCGAAAAATACTATCAATAATAGCAGAAACATGCAACAACCCGCAATGTTGGCATTGATTGCGCTTCTAACATTGTTGTCGGATGTGGGATTTCAAGTAGCCTTCATTTCTGAGTGAGCGTAGTTTCGTTGTGCGAATTCAAGATGACAATATTTGACCCGGAAGTGAAGGATAAGCCCGAAAATATTGAGTAATTCGTGCGGGTTTTGAGAATCAATAAGATTTGGCTCTTTTATGCCACGATAATTGACATTCTGGTGAATTCGTTCATATGCGGCGTCTCGGTTCGTTTTACCCTATATAATACAAAAGATGAAACGCTATGAAATTAGTTACTGAAAAAGATATAATGATCAAAACCGTATGACATTCTCATTCAATCATTTCTTCTCAGCTGCACTGATGATTGCGAATCCTTGCTATATATTCATATTTGTGTTTAATATATTGATTTTCAGTATTAGCGTTTTAATATTTCTTCCACGAATGAAAGCAAAAAGATGTTTTCCCCAAACAGAAGGTTTGCTAAAACCAGACATAATGCTATTGACAGTAGTTTACCAATATTTTGAGCATATTCGATATAGGATTATTGAACACGTAGTGGACATAGAGATCGTTTCAATATTATTGGACACGTAGTGGACATAACGATCGTTTCAATATTATGTTGTTGTTGTTCTTGTTCTTGTTCTTGTTCTTGTTCTTTGACACGTTTTTAAAAAGTCGCTTTTCTCTTTGATTACTGGACTAATTGCTTTGAAATTTTCAGTGGTTGAAGATGAAATTTTTCTCCAGAAGGCTATTACTTTTATTTATTTCAAATATTTCTGTTAGCTCTGTAAGATTTGTTTTTGTTTGCTATGACGTCATTAAACGTTCTGCGGATATCGGACGCCATTTTGTGTCCAACGGACCATCTTGCAATTTCAATTCACGCTGTCACAAGACAGGACCTTCTAAAGATAGAGAAGTTCTGGTACCGTAACACAGCGCGGTGACACTGAACTAACTCGTAGCTGTCAAAAGCTTGAAAATCCATACAAATATGAGAAATAAAAAGATGAAACTTGGCAGGTGGGTAGAGTTGTGTTTCTTTTAACCATATTTGAAAGTTTCGCGTTTCTACATTTGAAGGAGGGGGAATAGGGGGTGTGCATTTCCGATACGTCGATAATATCTTTGTCAACCAATTTGCGGCCACCGTGTTTTCGTCTGTTTGGTTGCTGTGATGGGGTGCTTTGTTTATAATTTAACGAGTTTTGTTCGAAATAACCGTGTTCTTGAAATATATGACGGTCAGAAATGCAATTAGAAGCCCAATGTTTTCACGCTGTCACAAGACCAACAATTGTCAACCAATTTGCGACCACCGTGTTTTGTCTGTTTGATTGCTGTATGGCTGCGTATGCGATAGTCTCGACGCAGCAGAAGCGATGATCAAGGCTTGAAATCCGTGGTCGCACACTGGTTCGGTCGCAAATACGTCTTTCGAGTGCCGTACTTTGGGGATTTGTATAGCTTTAACCCTTTGTCGTAGAAAGTTAATACGAGGTTTAGCGTGTAGAATAAATGCCGCCAATGCACCCACGGTGAAAAAATTAACGGGTTAGATATATTGGTTTTTGTTTTATAGCGGTTTGAATGAAATTGTCCGCAGACTGGCTACACCACCCTAGGCCTGGTGAGTTGTCCGTGTAGTCGAATTGTCCATCAGCCCTAAACGGCTATGACAGTCACTGTACCAAAAATTGTACCCCGATTCGGCTGGTGTTAAGTTGACGCATGTTATTTAGTAACGTTTTTATGTGAAATGTTTGACTGTGGTTCGGTACCTGATCCGATAATACGGTACATAATTGACTCATATCACGAGATATTTCAACTGATGTTTCAATTGTCACAGGACCTAAAATATCTATGACAGTCCCTGTACCGTCACGGTACCCCGATACAGGTACTGGTAAGTCACCGCCGGTATGTTAGTCGTTGGTCACCGCATATGATTTTGGGGAATTGTTCTGCGTGTCCATATATTTGAGCATTGCTCTCTTGTGTTGTTGTTGTTCTTGTTTTTGACACTTTTTGGACACTTAGTGGAAAATCTTAAAAGTCGCTTTTCCCTTTGATTACTGGACCAATTGCTTTGAAATTTTTAGTGGTTAAAGATAAAATTTTTCTCCAGAAGGCTATTACTTTTATTTATTTCTAATATTTCTGTTGGCTCTGTGAGATTTGTTTCTGTTTGCTATGACGTCACCGAACGTTCTGCGGACGCTTCTGTTCTTCTGATCATGTGCCATCGAACGTCGGTGGTTCGTAATGGAATCCTTACTTTGCCAAGATTTGAGGAATGGTGAATGGCGAATAGTGCCGTACAAGGTGTTATATTACATTAGTGACTCGGATCGTTGGTGTTACTACAGTTGTGAGTCGGACCATCTTGCAATTTCAATTCACGCTGTCACAAGATAGGAACTTCTAAAGATAGGGCAGTTCCGGTACTGTAACACAGCGCGGTGACAACTAACTCGTAGCTGTCTGGTAAAAGCGGGGCTTGTTTTTTTTTTAATTTTGTTCCAATAATAGAGAAGGGAATGAAACGCATTACTTAGTATTTCAATTCATGTTGCAATTGAATGGAGAAGAGTAAGTATATCATTGTCACGGGACATGTGAAATGGGAGACAGACAACTCGACTACACACGGACAACTCGACTACAGATAGACCTGGTGAGTTGTTCGTGTAGTCAAATTATCCATTAGCCCTAAACGGCTATGACAGTCACTGTACCGAAATTTGTAACCCTATTCAGGCGGTGTTAAGTTGACGCATGTTATTTAGTAACGTTTTTATGTAAAATGTTTGACTGTGGTTTGGTACCTGATCCGTTAATACGGTACATAGTTGACTCATATCACGAGATATTTCAATTGATGTTTCAATATAATCAAGAAGAATGGATCATTGTCACATGACCTAAAATATCTATGACAGTCCCTGTACCGTTGCGGTACCCCGGTCCCCGATACAGGTACTGGTAAGTCACCTCATATGATTTTTGGGGAATTGTTCTGCGTGTCCATTCAGCATTGCTCTCTTGTTTGTAAAGGGTGTGCGTTAAACGAAAATTTTATACATTTGTAGGTATTGCTGTTTTGAATACAAGGTGAAAATTTAATTAAGAAACCAATAAACAATATATGTATGAATTTTGTAACATTCTTTCAATTACTTTGAACAAGGAAAACGGAATAGTAAAACGTGCTTTTATATTGTTATAGGAATGCATGTCGATATTTCTCAAAAAATTTAATATTATGTAATATTATAATAATAATATTATTCCTTCATTTTATCATTCTCTTTTGTTTGCAAAATTCACAATATTTTTGATGACCAGTTTAATTAAATCTATTTTCGTTCTATCATCCTCCACTAATTTTCAGTCTGCATTGTAATTGGCATCTCAAGCTTTCCCCGACAACGTTTAATGTGAATTTAGTCATAAAGGCCAACTTATACTTGTATGTGGATGAACAAGAAGCAAAAATAATTGTAGTTGAAGATTGCCCGCTTAGCTAATGGCGCAACTGTTCCTATTTGCGATTCCCGTTTCTCTGCTTTTGGTAATATTACAAAAAACTGCTGATACAATAGTTATAAATAGTCATTTTTCCATATGCTAGTTTTATATCTTTTCACGTGGATTTGACGTATGATCCATATTGGGGATGATGCTGCGTGAACAGGTTTGTGCATAAGTTCAGAGTTTAAATCTGTAGCGAGGCTAATGAGTGAAGCAGATGAATGATTCCCCTTTTTCGAAGTAAGCTAAACATTGCAGATATATAAAAAAAAAGTGAAGCTTTTCTAGATTGACGATGGGCGGAAGAAACCTTCATAGGAAGTGAGAAGTCGTGCAGTCACCTTTGTGATCGTATGTTTGGCATTTAGTTCGAAAATACCAGGTGACGTGATTCTCATTTACGGTGTTAAGTTAAAATTATCGCGGTGTCTTGAAGCAGATGAATTGTTTCCTGTTTTGAAGTATGGGGAACATTGTTCATATATATATTAAAAAAGGCAAAGCGATTCTTGAATGACAATGAAAGGATGAAACCTTCATAGGAAGCAAGAAGTCGTGCAATGATCCTTGTTGTCAATTTCTTTAAAAATATCAGGCGACGTGATTCTCATCTATACGATGTTAAGTTAAAATTATCGCAGGTTTTTCATTTGAGGCAGCTACAATATAGAGGATTCATATCAATGCAGGATGAACCGAATCACAATATACCGTCAATTTAAAAAATTTTAAGCAGTAATAATGAATTAGAAATCCGAGTTTTCCAAATATTTTCCCGATTTGATTTTGCTGGTTTTCCATAAATCACACACATTCAGTACATGTGATATTGGTATAATATTTTAACAGTTGAAGACGTCATGACGATATTAGCAATTTGGGATTGGTGGTAGATATTGTGAGATTTGCTATCTTGTTTTTGTTGGTGAACGTAAACGATTTATAAGTTTTGTATTATACCATGCATTATCAAATAAAAATTATATCAGAATATCATATTATGCATTCTATAGTAGGTTGATCACAAGCAAAAGAGTTACAAGTGTATAATAGTGATTAAGATCACGGGGCCGCAAATGAGTTTTTTTGCAATCTCAATTGTTCTCCTTATCCTGACTTATGACCCACAGTTTGTGAATTTACACTTTTTGATTTCTTCGCGCTTTCATTTTGAATATTATTTCAGTTTGTAAACTCAAAATCATGATAAGTCTTTAAGGGTTCGATTAGTGCTTTTAAATGCGTTACCCTATAATTCCTGTCTAGAATTAAGTATGAGTAAAAATATTCAGATACACCACCGATAATATAAAATATTTTCATAACAAATAACTGATTTTCAGACAATGATACATTTAACCGAGATTACATAATGGTAGATTTAGAGCAAAATTGTAGCACGCATACCGTACCTATTTGAGTTGCACACCGCTGTGAAACTTGTCTATCAGAGCTACTTTTTTCATTTTTTTTGCTATACATTGTTTACCATACTTTGAATACAGGAAGTGCTTCATATACTGCACAGATCAAACGAGCCTATTTGTTCCACGTTTGTCTTGCACATTGTGATCAATAGTTTCCGTGCTGTCAACCATATAAGCCGGAGGCATCGAGCTGTATTTTCACTTTCAACTTTCTTGTTCTTGTGAATCTTGACAGATCCTCCTTCACAACAAAGGTAAGAAATTTGAAACAATATCTGACGGTGTGAATAATATTTCGAGTCTCATTTCAAACTACCCGTCGGATCAGTTCTTCGCAAGCCAATTTGCCCTTGAAAATTTTATCAGATTGTGAACTGATGTATACAGAACCGTTCCGTAAACCAGTCCGTGTATCATGAACAATTGTACTCATTTATCTTATATCATTGTTTCAAATTATTATAGATAACGATTGCGATTTATTTTTACCCAGAATCACCATGCAGATGAAGGCAACCATTTTGATTGTGCTTGTCGCACTCTTCATGATTCAGCAAAGTGAAGCTGGCTGGTTTGGAAAAGCTTTCAGATCAGTAAGCAACTTTTACAAAAAGTGAGTGAAGAATATTTCAAATTCTTTTTAAGTACGCGAGAACAAAAATGTTATCAATAATTACTTAGTGAATTTAATTCTTTTGATCATTGAATTAACGAGAAAGTTCAACAATCAACAACATTATCGTTATGTTTTATTCAGTGCGTGTGTGATATTCTAGATAATTTTCTAAATGAACTGCTTCGATATCAAAATATTCAAACCGGAACTTTCTTTTTTTTAACAACTTTTTAGCTCCTTGATAGGGGTTATATCAATAGGTGAAGTGAAGTCTCTCAAGGAATTTCTCACAAAAACTATGTCTTAACTGAAGCGAAAAATATTATTGCGGTTTAAAATTTTGTCAAATTTTCTTCATTTTCAGACATAAAACATACATCCATGCAGGACTTTCAGCTGCTACAATGCTTGGTGACATGGTAAGTTATATAGGCCGGGAAAAGTTTGAAAACCACCAAGTGTCATTCATTCAACCATAAAAGTGAACTTATTTTGCGGGCAAAATAATATGATGATCCGATGATGTCGTTTACATGTTTCAAACCAATCTATGTATCTTTTCACAAGTTGAGTTTGGTATTAGTCTCTGTATTTATTCCGTTAATAGTATTCCATGACACTTTCTCAGATATCTTGCCTATGTATCTTATATTTCAATAGTTTACAATGCAATAGAAGAAAGATTAACGCAGATCATGTGCGACATTTTTTATTATTATACCCCCAAACACAGTCAAGAGATAAGACAATGGTGATTTTAAAAAATTGCCTACTTTAGTATAACCCAGTATGACAATCGATGTTCAAAACTTTTCAATCCTTCAATATGGGTATATATATACATTTCTAACCACTGTCACGTGTCTACTTGCGAAATATGCGTTGAATATATTGCTAATTCATATATTATATATAATTAACTATCATTTTTATATTGAAATATTAACAGACTGATGAGGAATTTCAAGAATTCATGCAGGACATCGAACAAGCCAGAGAGGAAGAGGTTTGTGTGTTATTATGTAGAACAAGAGGTTGAATATTATTCACGGAGTTCCACAAGAAATTTCTAAAAATAAAGACGCATTGTTATTTACCGATTAATGTTACTGGGTAAATTAAATTTACCTTATTTGATGACTCCGATGTATTTGCTGCTTTGTATTTAATACAAGATAGAAATAAATCTAAATTCCTCACATAAATTGTATTAACGCTGTAAATTTGACACCTGACAAGCATATATATTAATACAGCAGTGTCGAAATGTGGTAACAGTGCGGTAATTAAAATATTTTATTATCTATTGTCATATTTGAATTACCGCTTCCATACTTCGACAATAGAGATGTTTATATTGTGTTATTGCTTTTTTAAACAGTTACAAAATTAGTCAAGTCAGTACAAGATTTTAATAAGTGAACGAATAGCCCATAACGGAGTCCTATGGCATTTACGTATTTTTAGCTTCGCTGTTTATAATCTTAATTTATTTTCATACTACCAACTCTGGTGTAGAGTTTTTCATTATAATGAACTATTCAATTTTTATTTGATATTATTGCAGCTTCTCAGCAGACAGTAAACATTTTCGAAGTTAAATCAAAGAACGATCAAATGGAATGGATATGAAACGACATCGATTAAAGAACATTTTCTTTTTCATTTTAAACGGAAATGCATAAAATAAAAAAGGCGCCAAATATCTTGTTTATTTTTTATGAAATAACATTTAGATTATAATAGCAGATATTTGAGGAAATTGGAAGACAGAATGTTATAGCGGATAACCTGCAACACGCGAGTGTCTAATAATTGTTTCAAAAGTCTAGTCTAACATTAAATTTACTCTGTTTTCACCGCTGTCCTGCCA
Source organism: Styela clava (assembly GCF_964204865.1). Lineage (NCBI taxonomy): Eukaryota > Metazoa > Chordata > Ascidiacea > Stolidobranchia > Styelidae > Styela > Styela clava. Next base: position 16,339,886 of record NC_135258.1, on the reverse strand, counting down.
AACACTCTTGTTCCAAAGAAAAATTGGCACTCCCATAGTATGTATAGCAGGTTAGGGTCAGGCCATAATTTTGTTTCGATTTTTCCTATTTTAGTTCTATTACGACTTCAGGAATGTCTGTGTTAGCCAAGTGAATATAGTCCCTGCCCATAGGCTTCCGACCCTTTACACAACTTGATATAAATTAAGCGAAAAAAAAATAGTTATACCTCCATATTGGTATACACAATTCTGGATCGCCAAAAATGTTCAATATTATATGTGAGACACTTATCTGGTACATGCGTCTAATTTATTCATTGAAACAATAATTAGTTACTAAATATTTTTGAGATGGCTATCGAAATTGAATGATTCAAGGCCCTTTGGAATTTTTGACTTGACATGCTTAAGGTTTGACTTCGAAAAAAGTCGTATGTAATAAAAGTTTAACAAATGCTATTTTTTCGTAAATGAAATGTTGGAGTTATTTTTTGCCTCATCCTGTACTATAATGTTCTTCCAAACGTTCGGAGATAGTTCTTCTAGAAAAACTTGAGCCGTGAAACTGGGTTTGGCCAATCCACTCTCAATATACGTGTCTAAAAAAAATATCCGCCACCACTTCACTCGTGTTTTCTTGATCGTATTGATAAGAACTGCCAAGTCTCGCGTTCATGAGTATTTACTAAAACGCAATTCTACACTATACTGATTCATATTCTGAGTAGCTTCTGGCACTTTAGTTTTAGACTGTAATTTCGCTTAGGAATTGATATCTTATATTTCTGATTGAGATCGAGTGATGTTGCTTTGGGAAAATTTTCTATGAAAAAAATATATTTACAAACAGATTGGTAATGATAATATTTTTAGCTTCGAAAAGACTATTCCATAGTCATGTGTTAAATTCCCTATAATTGGCTGTCTACTGATGAAGATGGCGACCCTGTTTTACATCCAACTGCTCATTTTTTTTATTCAATTAAGGCTTGAAACGTTGAGACGACCCTAAGTTGCGACATCTATACGGCCTCTTATTACTTATCGATCTTAAGATCGGTAAGTATATTGATATGTATTTGTCTGTATGTCTGTCTGTGTGTCTGTTAGATGCACGCGATATCTCACGAAAGCGAGATTGAATCCGCTCCAGATTTTGCATGTGCATTCATCTTATCTCGGACCAGAAGCCTATTGATTTTGGGAGAATTATGTCGTATAATTAGCGAGTTATCAATCAATTATTGATATAGTGATCTAGATTTTTGTAAAGCGAGAGAATTTTGAAACCCGCCGAGTGTGTGTGTGCGATGCGCAGTGCGCAAGTTACAAGAGCGGATGAATCGAAACTGCAGTTTCTGTTTTGGGGGATCCCCTAACTATCGATCGATAAGTCTTCGGTTTCCAACCGATATTCTCGTATATATATCAATATATATATTAGGACATATTGTGCCCTTCGAAGTCTTTTAAAATGTATTATGGCACCAGTATATTTAATGCACCGTGATACCACCACAGTTTTTTTTAATTCAGACAATTTTATTTATTTCACTGTATTAAATTTTTCAATCGTCAAATAGGTAAATATTTGGGACAATAAATATCAACAAACATATATCGGTCATGAAATTTTTAACCGGTTTTATTCTGGAACAAGTTTTAACCCTAAGCCTAAGGCCTGAAGGACCTAGACTTCAGCCTAGCTTGCCTAATGATAAATCGGCACAGACTTCGACAATGATTTCAAAATTAAGATTTCTCTTGTCTATTGACTTTGCTCTATAGTTGTATAAATTCTTTTGGTTGACGAATAGTAAAATGTAATTGGATACGATGTCTCTGACTTCGACAAACCGCGAAAAATACCGAAAAACACGGTGATCTTGCGATTCAAAATGACAAAGATCAAGTACTTCAGATATAAAAAAAAGTTTGCCGTTTGTTATACAATTGTCTATATGTTTTAACAACTTGTCTATATGTTTGCCCATATGGTTCGTTTCGGTAAATTGGTTTTTGTTGTTGTCGTTGTTATTGCTGTTGTTATCAACAGCAAGAATTATTGCTTTTGAAGCGACCTTTCCTAGCATCAAAAATTGTTTTTTTCATCATCTAAATTCTAATTGCGCGTTCAATTTCGAATTTTCAGTATCTAAAGAAAGATGAATTCTCTTAAAATTATGCTGTTTATTTTTATCTATGGGTACTCTTATTTATCCCACAATCCACAATTGGGCGTCGTTTTGCTCCGCGATTTGGATTAATTCCATTTCCGATATTTTAATTATATTCGATATATAATATATATGATTATTTCAAAGTGTGTACGTTAAACGAAAATTTTACACATTCGTAGATATTGTGCGTTTGAATAAAAAGTGAGAATTCATTTACAACCCAAACAACCAATATATGTATGATTTTTGTAAATATCTTCCAATTAATTTGAAGAAGAAAAATGAGAAAGTAAAGCGGGCCTATTGTTATAGGATGGCATGTCGATATTTCTCAAAAAAATTAATATTATGGTATTTACTATCCGACATTTTATCATTCTTTTTCGTTTGCAAAATTTACAAATTACTGATGACCAGTCCAATTAAATCTATTTTCATTCGATTATCTTTCACAGATTTTCAGTCTGCATTGCATTTGACATCTCAAACTTTCCCCGATAACGTTCAATGTGCATTTTGTCATATAGGTCAACCTACATTTTTGTGTGGATGAAAAAGAAGCAATAATAATTGTAGCGTCAGAATTTCCCGGTCAGCTAATGGCGCAACTGACGTTTTCCTATTCGCAATTCCTATTTCTCTGCTTTCGGTATTATCACGAAAACCAGCCGATTCAATAGTTATGAATAGTCCAGATGCTAGTTTTATATCTTTTCACGTGGATTGACGTATGATCTATATTGGAGATAATGCTGCGTGAACGCCCTACAGCCTTTGTAACGAACAGGTTTGTCCATAAGTTCAGAGTTTAAGCCTATAAGGAGGCTAATGAGTGAAGCAGATGAATGATTCCCCCTTTTCGATGTAAGCTGAGCATTGCAGATATAAAAAAAAAAGAGTGAAGCTTTTCTAGATTGACGATGGGCGGAAGAAACCTCTATGGGAAGTGAGAAGTCGTGCACTCATCTTTGTGATCGTATGTTTGGCATTTACTTCAAAAATACCAGGCGACGTGATTCTCATTTACGGTGTTAAGTTAATATTATTGCGGTGACTTGAAGCATATGAATCGTTTCCTGTTTTTGAAGTAAGGTTTACATTGTATGAATAGAAAAAATAATAAGTAAAGAGATTTTTAAATGATAATAGAAAGAAGAAACAAAGCAAAAAGTCGTGCAATGATCTTTGTTGTTTTTTAAAACATCAGGCTACGTGATTTTAATTTAGGATGTTAAGTTGCGTTGTTTCGAACCTATGAAACATTTTCTGTTTTGAAGTAAGGTATAGCCTACATTGTATGAATAAACAAAAAAAAAACGAGTATATCGACTCTTGATTGACACTGAAGGGAAGAACTTCCATATGGAGCGACAAGTCGTGCAATGATCTTTATTGTCCTGTGTTTTGGTAACTTCTTTAAAATAAATAGACGACGTGATTCTCATTTACAATGTTCAGTTGAAATTATCGCGCAGTTCTAATTTAACCAGCTCTAATTTGGAGGATTTATATCAATGCAGTAACATTTCAGGATGCACCGAATCATAACATCCGGTTTGCTTAAAATTTGTAAGCAGTATTTTTAATTTAAAAAATCGAGCTTTGTTTTCCTAGATCACACACACACACACACACATCTTTATATCACATTTACATCACACAGTACTTCTGATATCGGTATAAATGTTTTAACATTTAGCAGGAATTTATTTCCTCGTGCGATGACGATATTAGCAATATGGCATTGGTGGGTAGATATTGTGAGAATTGCCATTTTGTTTTAATTGGTGAATGTAAACAATTTATAAGTATTTATTAGTGCTCTCAAATGCGTCACTCAACATTTTTTGTTTATTTGTTAACATTCATTGTAACGAGAAGTATAGCCTACCAACGAAACGATAGTAATTAATTGCGATGGTGGGCTTACATTGAAATGTTTTCGTAGTTTTGAGTGAAAATATTTCCAGATACATTATCGATAATATGAAAATATACTTTGACATATTTTTGTAATGAAAAATCTGATTAATTTACCAAGCTTACACAAGGGTAGATTCAAAACAACCTTCTTTTCAGACTGGGACAAAAAAATACTTTGAACATCAATTCTGATAAATTTCGAAAATGTATACCTGAGAGCAATCAATTAGATCTATAATAAGGAACTGCTGTCGGTAATATTTACTAAACACTTCAACATCACATCTTTAAAAGAAATCGTCAAAAATATATCAGCAAAGATCATAGCACGATTTCTACCTTTTTATAAAGGTCTATCAAAGCTACTTTCTCCATTTTTCTATACATTGGTACCATGCTATAAAATTCTATAAAACATTGAATGTTGAAAGTTTGCATCTGAATAACCACACGACAAAATCAAGACGTTACTGTCATTTTTAATGAATAATTTGGTTTTGCCGGTATCGAGTCAAAGAAGACACTAATGCAAGTATGGTTTAAAAAAACGATTTTTACTAAGATTTATTTACGAAAAATATATTCCATAATTGCTGTCGTGACAGCACATTTGTACCTATACAGAACAGTTAAACCCATTCATTTTCCACAAATTTTAGCATACAAATAAAACGCATGCAAATATTTTCATAAACGTATACCTCCATGAAACATCTATAGGTTGAAATGACGGCCTCTGCAAATGTATGGGTACAAGACAACCACCATGGTTGTAAATGTTAGTAGGTGCAAATGTATGAATGCGGTCACCATGGTTTCGAATGTCCGTAGTTGCAAGAATATTGGAGGTAGTTGTAAGAATATTGAATTCGGATTTTACAAAATAATAAATTCTTTCTAACTGGACTATATATATGTTATGTCTGAACCGTGCTATCTGTAATACTGAAGATAATTTTCACAAAACATCTTAATTCAGATCACATTGAAACATGGATTCACGAGTTTTTGTTTTCCATTCTTCTTATCATAAACCTTATTCATGAGAAACTTCAAATTTTACAGCAGCTAATCAACCAAATATCTCAGATTTTCCGTCTTCCGCGAAATCTACACACTTATCTATTTCACTGTGTTATCTGCTTAATCATTTCGAATTGTTTTTAGCATATGCAGCTATTAAAATCAAAATTAGAATGTAATTTTCAACAATAAACATATTGACTCAATACGTGATCATATTGGCTTAAGTTTTTGTTGTTGAAATAAAGCATAAACACGCGAGCTTACTTCTTGTAAGTATGAAGATAAAATCAATGTTTCTAATACTTTGGTATATGATTACACAACTGCATTTTATGGTTTATAAACTTTATAGAGCAAAAATAATTTTTCTTTTGTAACTAATCTAACAAAACCGCGTTCGTTATTCAGAAATGGACAGCAGGAATGTTTTCAGAAACTAATCATGCTCTGATTAATTTCCGGCCAATCGTCTTCTTCTGCCATGTGGTATTAAAATTGCAAAGTTTATTATATCAAACGATCCCATCTGTTTTGAGTTTAACATACTGACCACTAGTTTCCGTGCTGTCAAGCATAAAAGACGGAGGCATCGAGCTGTATTTTCAGTTTCAACTCCTCGTAGAATCCGACAGATCCTCCTACATAACAAAGGTAAGAAACTTGAAACAAGATCTGACGGTGTGAATACTATTTCAAGTCTCATTTCGAACTACCCGTCGAATCGGTTCTTCGCAAGCCAAAAATTCTATCAGATTGTGAACTATGTACTGTATACCTAACCGTTCCGTAAACCAGTCCGAGTATCAAGAATAATTGTACTCATTTATCTTATCATTGTTTTAAATTATTATCGATATTGATTTTGATTTATTTTTACCTAGAATCACCATGCAGATGAAGGCAACCATTTTGATTGTGCTTGTCGCACTCTTCATGATTCAGCAAAGTGAAGCTGGTTGGTTCAGTAAAGTTGCCAGTTCTGTAGGAAGATTTTACAAAAAGTGGGTGAAGAATATTTTAAATTATTTTCAAGTACGCAAAAGACAAAAATGTTATCAATAATTACCTAGTGAGTTTAATGAATTTCTCAAAAAAACTATGTTTTTTTGTTTTACTGGAGAGAAAAATATTATTGCGAATTAAAACTTTGTTTTATTTCCAGACATAAAACATACATCCATGCAGGAGTTAGAGCTGGAACGATGCTGCTTGGTGACATGGTAAGTTATATAGCCTCGGAAATCATATCGGTTTGAAATGCATCAAGTGTGTCAACCGTAAAAGTGAACTTATTTGTGGTTTAAAATATGATGATCCGATGATGTCGTTCACATGTTTCAAACAAATCTATGTATCTTTTCCCAAGTTAAGTTTGCTATTAGTCTCTGCGTTCATTCCGTTATTAATAGTATTCCCGTACACTTTCTCAGATATCTTGGCTGTGTATCCTATATGTCAATAGTTTACAATGCAATAGAAAAAAGATTAACGCAGATCTTGTGCGATATTTTTTATTATTATACCCCCAAACACAGTCAAGAGATAAGACAATGGTGATTTGAAAATATTGCTTACTTTAGTATAATCCAGTATCGATTGATCAATCGATGTTCAAATCTCTTCAATCCATCAAATACTATGGGTATATATATATATTTCTAACCACTGTCACGTGTCTAATTGCGAAATATGCGTTGAATATATTGCTAATTCATATATATATCATATATAATTAACTATGGTTTCAATATTGAAATATTAACAGACTGATGAGGAATTTCAAGAATTTATGCAGGACATCGAACAAGCCAGAGAGGAAGAGGTTTGTGTGTTATTATGTAGAACAGGAGGTTGAATATTATTCACGGAGTTCCACAAGAAATTTCTAAAAATAAAAACGCATTGTTATTCACCGATTAATGTTCCTGGGTAAATTAAATTTACCTTATTTGATGACTCCGATGTATTTGCTGCTTTGTATTCAATACAAGATAGAAATAAATCTAAATTCCACACATAAATTCTATTAACGCTGTAAATTTGACACTTGACAAGCATATATATTAATACAGCAGTGTCGAAATGTGGTAACAGTGCGGTAATTAAAATATTTTATTATCTATTGTCATATTTGAATTACCGCTTCCATACTTCGACAATAGAGATGTTTATATTGTGTTATTGCTGTTATTGGTTTTTTGAACAGCTACAAAATTAGTCAAGTCAGTACAAGATTTTAATAAGTGAACGAATAGCCCATAACGGAGTCCTATGGCATATACGTATTTTTAGCTTCTTATTTTATTTTCATGCTACCAATTCTGGTGTAGAGTTTTTTATTATAATGAACTATTCAAATTTTATTTGACATTATTGCAGCTTCTCAGCAGACAGTAAACATTTTCGAAGTTAAATCAAACAACGATCAAATGGAATGGACATGAAACGACATCGATTGAAGAACATTTTTCTTTCTCATTTTAAACGGAAATGCATAAAATAAAAAAGGCGCCAAATATCTTGTTTATTTTTTATGAAATAACATTTAGATTATAAGAGCAGATATTTGAGGAAATTGGAAGACAGAATGTTATAGCGGATAACCTGCAACACGCGAGTGTCTAATAATTGTTTCAAAAGTCTAGTCTTAGATTAAATTTACTCTGTTTTCATTGCTGTCCTGCCAAAAACTCTTGTTCCAAATAAAAATTGGCACTCCCATAGTATGTGTAGCAGGTTAGGGTTAGGCCATGATTTTGTTTTGATTTTTCCTATTTCAGTTCTATTACGACTTCAGGAATGTCTGTGTTAGCCAAGTGAATATAGTCCCTGCCCATAGGCTTCCGACCCTTCACACAACTTGATATAAATTAGGCAAAAAATTTTTAATAATACCCCCATACTGGTATACACAATTCTGGAGATGGACTGTAATTTTGCTTAGATATTAATATGTTATGTTTTTGATTGAGATCGAGTGACGTTGCTTTGGGCAAGTTTTCTATGACGAAAGTATAGTTACAAACAGATAATAGAGATAATAATTTTAGCCTTGGAAAGACTATTCTATATAGTAATTTGGTAAACTCCCTATAAATGGCAGTCTACTGATGAAGATGGCGACCCTGTTTTACATCCAACTGCTCATTTTTGGACACGTAGTGGACATAGCGATCGTTTCAATATTATGTTGTTGTTCTTGTTCTTTGACACGTTTTCAAAAAGTCGCTTTTCTCTTTGATTACTGGACCAATTGCTTTGAGATTTTCAGTAGTTGAAGATGGAATTTTGTTCTAGAAGGCTATTAGTTTTATTTATTTCTAAATATTGTATGATAAATTTGATATTTCGTCCAAAATTTCTTAAGTTTTTAGATTAAGATATCTCCTGTCTATTGACTTTGCTCTATTGCTTTTTTTAAATCTTTTGGTTGATGAATAGTGAAATGTAATTGAATACGATAGATCTGACTTCAACAAACCGTGAAAAATACCGAAAAACACGGTGATCCTGCGAGTCAAAATGGCAAAGATTAAGTTCTTCAGATATAAAAAAAGAAAGTAGCCGTTTGTTATACAATTGCCATATGAAATTTGAAACAACTTGTCTATATGTATGCCCATATGATTCGTTTCGGTAAACTGTTTTTTGTTGTTGTCGTTGTTCTTGCTTTTGTTATCAACAGCAAAAATTATTGCTCTTGAAACGACTTTCTTCGCATCAAAAATCTCTTTTTTCATCATCTTAATTCTCATTTCGCGTTCAATTTTGAATTTTCAGTACCTAAAGATAGATGAAATCTCTCAAAATTTTGCTGTTTATTTTTATCTATGGGTACTCTTATTCATCCAACAATCCACAATTGGGCGTCGTTTTGCAAATCCAATATATATCAATTTGTTCATAGATCTTACTTCCAATAAATTTTTTAGCATGATTATATGATTATTTGTGATTACGCCTTTAGACAGAATCGATATTCATATATATTTTATGATTGTAAGTGTTTCAGGTGCTTGGATGCAAGGATAACCTCTTACATTGTCTGTAACGTTCACATCATCAGGGTACTTCACTGTCATTTTCTGGCATACTTGCCTTTAAACCAGGGTTGTCCAACCTTATGGCCGAAGGGCCACATGTAGTTTACAAATGATTGCGCGGGTCAATTGATAGTCATTTTCTAGTTTTCACTACACCGACAGGTTAATTAATGAAAAAACAAACAAAACCCTCACACCAAAATTATAAGAATCATGAAAATACGAAGATACAGTAAAGTCAAGAGTTTTTATCACTGATAAATATTTCAATGTGAAGTATAACCCTGCATTTATCCAACAAGTTTGTCAATATTCGGTGCGATGGGCGATTTAGCAATGCGAACTTTTTATATGACTGTCAGAAATTAGTTATCTCACGGGGGATTTGACATGGTTCATCCGTGAAAAAACTTGCTCACACATGTAAGCGCCGCCAAGTATTGAGGTCATGAAAACTGCCTCTTTTATCTTCACGAAAAAAAAAGACAGGAAAACAGATTGAAAAGCATAGCAGACGATAAAAATAAATTCAAATACCTCTCTACAGCAATAACACCCGCAAGGAAGCTTAAAAATGAATCCGATAGCTGGGTGGTGCTTCTCGTGCGTTTGAACAACAAGGAATAATGATTTTATTGGAGGTTTCAATAATGGCACAGATTTGTGACCGACACGAAGCATTCTCAAATGTTATATTGAACTATGACATATTAATGAAGTTTATCATTTCTTCATTTCGTAATGTCATTTTATTTTAAACACTTTCATGCAAACGCTAAGTTGCCATATTTCGTAAAGTTAACATAGCTTTTAAAATTGAGATATCTTCACGTGATATGAAAGAGATAGCCAGTATATTTTTCCGAGCCTTACAAAACCGACATTTAATCCCAAATTTAGCTTATTTTTTCTTGACAACTTTTTTTCCATGACAGAGTTATTTCCCCGGTTTGGTTTGGTGGAATAATTGAATTGAATTCGTCTTGGCAAAGTTTTTTGCAAAAACAGAAGAAAATATACGCCCAGATAAGTCCGTTTATTCTAAACGTTGTTAGTGGGGCTGTCTCTAGTGTTCATTTTACAAAATCTATTCATTGTTACACCGGTAAATAAAAACCATGGTTTTTTGAAACAGTGTAACAACGAATGTGGGCCAGAACATTTTGAACCGATGTATAGGGCATAAGCCTGCTTCCTACACTCAACCATAATTATTCATCTGTTTTCTGGGTAACATTTTGCTCCAAGGCTAAATACCAGTAATTACTTTTCCTTCAGGCGCTTCAATAACGAATCTCTCAACGGATTCATGCCTACTTTGCTGTCGAAGTTATCCAATATATATGGGGTCGTGGCCACAGCGCCGGATTAACGATTAAACAATATAAGTACGTGCTTAGGGCATCAAGCAAAGAGGAGCACCACAGTAATTTTGGAGCAGAATTTTATATAGTTTATCGGTGTTTATTAAAATATTACGGGTTCACCAGACGACTCAAAATTCAAAATGTTCGCTTATTTTTCGTCTTCAAGTATCATATTGACCTTCTTTATTAAAAATAAACACTGAAACTTATTTATTGGACACGAAATGGGCCTATGAGTCGTTTTCTTATATTGTTGGTTTTTCTTTCTAGTATTCACCTTGTTGCTGCATTTTTGTTTTTAAAGAATTTCTTTTTTCTTCAACAATTGGACCATTGAACTATTTACACTATGTGGTGGTTCCACGTTCGCATTTTAACGATCTAGTGGTCAGCGGAGTCGGGAGTTTGTTGATAAAGGTGGAACAGGGTGGTCCAAACTCTGTCATGCTTATACATTCCGTGCGGCTCACAGAACAATTTTAGCGTATATTTGTATCTAATGGAAGAACGTTTTTGAGTTTTTTTTTTTTTAGATATTCCAACTGGGGTTGGGATCCTGAGATTCAAACCCCTTTTCTAACGCTTTGTTTGGTATATTTTAGTAAAAACACAAGCGTCGGCCATGTGACAGTAGTGACGAAACGCAGAGCCGACTTAACGCAGCGCAATCCATTTTTTTTAGCTAGGTCCCGAAATACCCACTTAGACGAACTCGGTTGGTATTTGACGATGTCACTAAGCTTGCTCACGCTGCAAGTTTTTAAATTACTCAATATAACAATTCGTAATAAAATGAGTGTCGCAAGAAAGGTGTCATAAGGAAAACACAGCGGAAACGTATTTTCAAACTACAGTTGTGACTTGTATCCTTTGGTATTTTGATTCACATTGAGACTGGAGGCATGAATCTTTATTGTCACACTCCATCAGGATTAGAGCTCAACCGATATATCGGTCCGATATTGCTTGTTTGCATATATATAATATCGGCAGTAAACGGCCGATATTTATATTAGCTATATATAACAGTTAAAAAGGCTAAAAATGTTCGTGAAAGTTGTTTTATTTACTGTTGGTTGTGATTATTTCTAATGGATAATACACTTATGTGGTTTATTGTTTTTATAATTAAATTACACATGAGGGGGAACCAAAGTCTATAGCATAAACAAACCAAATGTACCCCATTTCATGTTGAAATTATCAAAACAAATTTAATTTTTCCCAAAATTCAAACAAAGACTTTCGTAAGAATCAAATTACACCAGTTTTAGGAACATAACAAGTTTCGTCCGGCCATTATCAAATTGAAACTTATTTTATCACGATATTTAAACACTAATTTAAATAATTATATGTAAGTTCCCATCCGTACGATGTTTATAATTAAACATATTTAGATAATAGGAGTTTCTGTTTATAACTGAATCACGAGCTCACGTTTACAGTATTTAATTAGATTTATGATCAACTGATAAATACGACTCGATAGTTTTCAATGTTGAGCTAGTCTGGATAAATGTTTTAAGATTTGTATTGTGTGTTTTGTGGAAATCTGAGAATAAAATTAAACAGCGTTTTCTAACGTATCATTAACGTGGGCGTTGAAGCTGAAGGGTGAACGGGCGTGCAGGTCTGCGACAGTCCACGAATTAGCAATATGCATTATATTCACTACAAGTCTTCAGTGCTTAGGGCACCAAAGGGGGGGGGGGGGCTTAATCCGCCCCTGCGTGGCCACCATAATTGTTACGTTCAATATCAGGGGTCCCCAATCTTTTTGAAGCCGAGGGCTACTTTCTGGGTACCAATTAAGCCGAGGGCTACCACTTCCATGCACACTTCCAAAAAAGTCAATTTGCTCGATTATCCTTCAATTATTGATAATTACTGGTATTTAGTCAATTAAAAACACTGATAAACTTTAGGACTCTTCAGGAAATCAAACGATCAACACAACGTAGCAAATAAATTACTAGCTATGACACTTCCATTTTCAAACTGAGTGTTTTTCAAATTAACTTCAAAGATATCACTACAATAATATCCTTGGAAACCACAAGTCCACAATGTACCTACTTTTTTACAAACACCCTGCATAACACCACTGTCATGCCAGCCAAATACCAGCCAAATATCAAACTCATATTCCCGAATTTCATATTAAAGTGTTTCCTGGTCTAACAAAATGTACTTTCTGACTTTCTACGAAAACTAATACTTTGGGACATCACGCTATCGGAGGATTTATATTCAGATGTTGATTTGAGAATATTACTGCAACTTATTATAATGACATGATATGGAAATATTCAATATTTGAAAAAAAAGTTCAATTATGTGAAAATTGAATTTTTTCATTAAAAATGAAATTATTTCAAATTTTTCCGGTCTCGGAGGAAAAGATTTGAATATACCATTGGGTAGAAGATTAACATAAGAACATATTCCGACAAAAAAATTGGAGTGATTTTCGAACTTTTTGAGGTTCGAAAATCTTTCGAGTATGCAAAAATTGAATATTTTCATAAAAATCGAATTATTTTAAATCTTTCCGGTTTCGAGGGCAATGATTTGAATATACCATTGGATAGGGGACTAACATAGGAACATATTCCAACAAAAAAATTGTGGTGATACCCGACGAGTTCTCGAACTTTTTGAGGTTCGAAACTGTTCAAATACACAATAAAATTGAACTTCATCATAGAAAATCAAATTATTTCGAATCTTTCCGGTCTTGGGGGCAAAAATTTGAATATACCATTGGATAGAGGACTAACATAAAAATATATTCCAACCAAAAAATTGTGGTGACATCCGACGAGTTTTCGAACTTTTTGAGGTTCGAAAATGTTCAAGTATAAAAAAATTTTACTTTTTTACAAAATATCGAATTATTTCGAATCTTTCCGGTTTCGGGGGCAAAAATTTGAATATACCATTGGATAGAAGACTAATATAGGAACATATTCCAACGAAAAAATTGTGGTGACATCTGACGAGTTTTCGAACTTTTTGAGGTTCGAAAATGTTCAAGTATGAAAAAATTGAACTTTTTCACAAAATATCGAATTATTTCGAATCTTTCCGGTCTCGGGGGCAAAGATTTGAATATACCATTGGATAGAAGACTAACATAGGAACATATTCCAACAAAAAAATTGTGGTGACATCCGACGAGTTTTCGAACTTTTTGAGGTTCGAAAATGTACAAGTATGAAAAAATTGAACTTTTTCACAAAATATCGAATTATTTCGAATCTTTCCGGTCTCGGGGGCAAAGATTTGAATATACCATTGGATAGGAAACTAACATAGGAACATATTCCAACAAAAAAATTGCGGTGACATCCGAAGAGTTTTCGAACTTTTTGAGGTTCGAAAATGTACAAGTATGAAAAAATTGAACTTTTTCACAAAATATCGAATTATTTCAAATCTTTCCGGTCTCGGGGGCAAAGATTTGAATATACCATTGGATAGAAGACTAACATTAATATATATTCCAACAAAAAAATTATGGTGACATCTGAAGAGTTTTCGAACTTTTTGAGGTTCGAAAATGTTCAAATACACAAAAATTGAACTTTTTCATGAAAAATCGAATTATTTCGAAGTTTTCCGGTCTTGGGGGCAAAGATTTGAATATACCATTGGATTGAAAACTAATATAGGAACATATTCCAACAAAAAAATTGTGGTGACATCCGAAGAGTTTTCGGACTTTTTGAGGTTCGAAAATGTTCAAATACACAAAAATTGAACTTTTTCATGAAAAATCGAATTATTTCGAATCTTTCCGGTCTTGGGGGCAAAGTTTTGAATATACCATTGGATAGAAGACTAATATAGGATGTCACCACAATTGTTTTGTTGGAATATATTCTTTTGTTAGTCCTCTATCCAATGGTATATTCAAATCTTTGCCCCCAAAACCGGAAAAATTTGAAATATTTCGATATTTAATGAAAAAGTTCAGTTTTTGTGTATTTGAACAGTTTCGAACCTCAAAAAGTTCGAAAACTCGTCGGGTGTCACCACAATTTTTTTGTTGGAATATGTTCCTATGTTAGTCTTATATCCAGTGGTATATTCAAATCTTTGCCCCCGAGACCGGAAAGATTCGAAATAATTCGATTTTTTATGAAAAAGTTCAATTTTTGTGTATTTGAACATTTTCGAACCTCAAAAAGTTCGAAAACTCGTCGGATGTCACCACAATTTTTTTGTTGAAATATATATTAATGTTAGTCTTCTATCCAATGGTATATTCAAATCTTTTCCCCCGAGACCGGAAAGATTTGAAATAATTCGATATTTTGTGAAAAAGTTCAATTTTTTCATACTTGTACATTTTCGAACCTCAAAAAGTTCAAAAACTCGTCGGAGGTTCGAAACTGTTCAAATACACAAAAACTGAACTTTTTCATTGAATATCGAAATATTTCGAATTTTTCCGGTTTTGGGGGCAAAGATTTGAATATACCATTGGATAGAGGACTAACAAAAGAATATATTCCAACAAAACAATTGTGGTGACATCCTATATTAGTCTTCTATCCAATGGTATATTCAAATCTTTGCCCCCAAGGCCGGAAAGATTCGAAATAATTCGATTTTTCATGAAAAAGTTCAATTTTTGTGTATTTGAACATTTTCGAACCTCAAAAAGTCCGAAAACTCTTTGGATGTCACCACAATTTTTTTGTTGGAATATGTTCCTATATTAGTTTTCGATCCAATGGTATATTCAAATCTTTGCCCCCAAGACCGGAAAAATTCGAAATAATTCGATTTTTCATGAAAAAGTTCAATTTTTGTGTATTTGAACATTTTCGAACCTCAAAAAGTTCGAAAACTCTTCAGATGTCACCATAATTTTTTTGTTGGAATATATTCTTATGTTAGTCTCCTATCTAATGGGAAGTTCAAATCTTTGCCCCCAAGACCGGAAAGATTCGAAATAATTCGATATTTTGTGAAAAAGTTCAATTTTTTCATACTTGAACATTTTCGAACCTCAAAAAGTTCAAAAACTCGTTGTATGTCACCACAATTTTTGTTGGAATATGTTCCTATATTAGTTTTCAATCCAATGGTATATTCAAATCTTTGCCCCAAAGACCGGAAAGATTCGAAATAATTCGATTTTTGATGGAAAAGTTCAATTTTTGTGTATTTGAACATTTTCGAACCTCAAAAAGTTCGAAAACTCTTCGGATGTCACCACAATTTTTTTGTTGGAATATGTTCCTATATTAGTCTTCTATCCAATGGTATATTCAAATCTTTGCCCCCGAGACCGGAAAGATTCGAAATAATTCGATTTTTTATGAAAAAGTTCAATTTTTGTGTATTTGAACATTTTCGAACCTCAAAAAGTTCGAAAACTCGTCGGATGTCACCACAATTTTTTTGTTGAAATATATATTAATGTTAGTCTTCTATCCAATGGTATATTCAAATCTTTTCCCCCGAGACCGGAAAGATTTGAAATAATTCGATATTTTGTGAAAAAGTTCAATTTTTTCATACTTGTACATTTTCGAACCTCAAAAAGTTCAAAAACTCGTCGGAGGTTCGAAACTGTTCAAATACACAAAAACTGAACTTTTTCATTGAATATCGAAATATTTCGAATTTTTCCGGTTTTGGGGGCAAAGATTTGAATATACCATTGGATAGAGGACTAACAAAAGAATATATTCCAACAAAACAATTGTGGTGACATCCTATATTAGTCTTCTATCCAATGGTATATTCAAATCTTTGCCCCCAAGACCGGAAAGATTCGAAATAATTCGATTTTTCATGAAAAAGTTCAATTTTTGTGTATTTGAACATTTTCGAACCTCAAAAAGTCCGAAAACTCTTTGGATGTCACCACAATTTTTTTGTTGGAATATGTTCCTATATTAGTTTTCGATCCAATGGTATATTCAAATCTTTGCCCCCAAGACCGGAAAAATTCGAAATAATTCGATTTTTCATGAAAAAGTTCAATTTTTGTGTATTTGAACATTTTCGAACCTCAAAAAGTTCGAAAACTCTTCAGATGTCACCATAATTTTTTTGTTGGAATATATTCTTATGTTAGTCTCCTATCTAATGGGAAGTTCAAATCTTTGCCCCCAAGACCGGAAAGATTCGAAATAATTCGATATTTTGTGAAAAAGTTCAATTTTTTCATACTTGAACATTTTCGAACCTCAAAAAAATCAAAAACTCGTTGTATGTCACCACAATTTTTGTTGGAATATGTTCCTATATTAGTTTTCAATCCAATGGTATATTCAAATCTTTGCCCCAAAGACCGGAAAGATTCGAAATAATTCGATTTTTGATGGAAAAGTTCAATTTTTGTGTATTTGAACATTTTCGAACCTCAAAAAGTTCGAAAACTCTTCGGATGTCACCACAATTTTTTTGTTGGAATATGTTCCTATATTAGTCTTCTATCCAATGGTATATTCAAATCTTTGCCCCCAAGACCGGGAAGATTCGAAATAATTCGATTTCTCATGAAAAAGTTCAATTTTTGTGTATTCGAACATTTTCGAACCTCAAAAAGTCCGAAAACTCTTCGAATGTCACCACAATTTTTTTGTTGGAATATACTCTTATGTTAGTCCTCTATCCAATGGTATATTCAAATCTTTGCCCCCGAGACCGGGAAGATTCGAAATAATTTGATATTTTGTGAAAAAGTTCAATTTTTTCATACTTGTACATTTCCGAACCTCAAAAAGTTCGAAAACTCTTTGGATGTCACCACAATTTTTTGGTTGGAATATACTCTTATGTTAGTCCTCTATCCAATGGTATATCAAATCTTTGCCCCCAAGTCCGGAAAGATTCGAAATAAATCGATATTTTGTGAAAAAGTTAAATTTTTTCATACTTGAACATTTTGTAATCTCAAAAAGTTCGAAAACTCTTGGGATGTCACCACAATTTTTTTTGTTGGAATATGTTTTGATGTTAGTCCTCTATCTAATGGTATATTCAAATCTTTGCCCCCGAGACCGGAAAGATTCGAAATAATTTGATATTTTGTGAGAAAGTTAAATTTTTTCTGTATTTGAACATTTTCGAACCTCAAAAAGTTCGAAAACTCGTCGGATGTCACCACAATTTTTTTGTTGGAATATGTTTTTATGTTAGTCCTCTATCTAATGGTATATTCAAATCTTTGCCCCCGAGACCGGAAAGATTCGAAATAATTTGATATTTTGTGAAAAAGTTAAATTTTTTCTGTATTTGAACATTTTCGAACCTCAAAAAGTTCGAAAACTCTGTGGATGTCACCACAATTTTTTTGTTAGGATATGTTTCTATATTAGTCTTCTATCCAATGGTATATTCAAATCTTTGCCCCCAGGACCGGAAAGAATCGGAATAATTCGATTTTTAATGAAAAAGTTCAATTTTTGTGTATTTGAACATTTTCGAACCTCAAAAAGTTTGAAAACTCGTCAGATGTCACCACAATTTTTTTGTTGGAATATGTTCCTATATTAGTCTTCTATCCAATGGTATATTCAAATCTTTGCCCCCAAGACCGGAAAGATTCGAAATAATTCGATTTTTTGTGGAAAAGTTCAATTTTCGCATACTTGAACATTTTCGAACCTCAAAAAGTTCGGAAACTCTTAGGATGTCAGAAATATTTTTTTGTTGGAATAGGTTCCTATATTAGTCTTCTATTCAATGGTATATTCAAATTTTTACCCCCAAGACCGGAAAGATTCGGAATAATTCGATATTTCATGAAAAAGTTCAATTTTTGTGTAATTGAACATTTTCGAATCTCAAAAAGTTCGAAAACTCGTCGGATGTCACCACAATTTTTTTGTTGGAATATGTTCCTATATTAGTCTCCTATCCAATGGTATATTCAAATCTTTGCCCCCAAGACCGGAAAGATTCGAAATATTTCGATTTTTTGTGGAAAAGTTCAATTTTTGTGTACTTGAACATTATCGAACCTCAAAAAGTTCGGAAACTCGTCGGATGTCACCACAATTTTTTTGTTCGAATGTGTTCCTATATTAGTCATCTATCCAATGGTATATTCAAATCTTTGCCCCCAGGACCGGAAAGATTCGGAATAATTCGATTTTTCATGAAAAAGTTCAATTTTTGTGTATTTGAACATTTTCGAACCTCAAAAAGTTCGAAAACTCGTGGGATGTCACTTCAATTTTTTTGTTGGAATAAGTTCTATTAGTAGTCTTCTATCCAATGGTGTTTTCGAATTTTTTCCCCTGTGACCGAAAAGATTCGAAATAGTCAATTACTTCGTATAAAATCACGGCCACACTTTGATATGACATTCGGTACAACTTTTTCAAGATTTGGCTGGAATTTTGCTGGCATTGCGGTGGCCTGCATAACCCTAGGATGAAATGAACTTAACAGTTGTACTGCCGATTGTGCCGACATTTACAAACACATTTAACTACCGTAATTATGAATATATTGTTTTCAACAAGGAGAAAACCAAAATTGAACAAATCTGGTCTAAGGCTCTCCACCAGTGTGTTGTGTACTCCGGCATGTAACTTGACACTGTATCTCCGAGCGGGTCTTGCAGATTTTTATCAGTAAGGCGTATTCCGTGCTTAGCTCCTTTGTTGATTCACAAAGATTGCTTGAACCGAACACTGATATCGTAACATGGGATTGCTGTTTGATTTGAAAGGCGAGCTATTTCTGTCCGTACTGCGCTGGCCAATGGATAGTGACAAATGTGAAATGTCTCTTCGCTTTGTCGTCCCTATGATCGCCCCGCAAATGAGACATGCGCAAGCTGTTTTCACGGTGGTAAAAGGAAATCCACCTCCCAATCATCGTGAAAATGGTAAGTTTTCTTTCGTTTTTATGCCATTTTTCTTTGAAATCAATACCTGTACTATTGGCATTGCTGCTCCACAAATCAACGGACACGAAAAAATGCGGGTTTGAGGAAGGTGACATCTGTGTGATGTCATAATCGGGAGAGTATTAAATGACGTGTCACATTACTGAGGTGAAATAAAAGTTAGGATGATCGTTACCATAATAATAAACATAGTGTTATTCCCAGTTCCCAAATAAGACATAATTGTGATTTATACAAGAATAACAGGACAAAAATTAATTGATGTAGCTTACTTATGAGCGCCGTTATTAAGCTTATTTTGGAACAGACCTGCGGCCGACTCATGTGGTCTTCACGGGCGACTTGGTATCCGCGGCAGTGGCGTAGCATCCACCCCGTGGAGGGACCACAGCAAAAAGGGGTCCAAGCGGTTAGAATTTAGAAATTAAAGCAGCAAAACCAAAAGCTGCATTGCAAAACCAGTAAAGCACATCTTATTACGTCGATGTTAGTTCTGCTCAAATCGTTTTGTTACCTAACAATGCCAGGGAGTCGTCGATTTTCGGCGTTTTGTGGTTTGATCGCACCGGCAAAATTACGGAGGCTGTCAGAATGATGTCGAAAGCAAAACCTCTCAGTGGCGAACAGAAACACAGAAAAAGGGCAGAAGAGGAAGCACGTATGAAAAAAATTAAAGTAACCAAGATAAACGGCAAATTTTAGGTTACCATTGCCTTTTAATAGCGACATGTTAAGCTTTTTGACGAAATAAAAAAAAACGTTGTTTAGCTTATGTCCAAGAGTTTTCAGGGTCATTTCCACGAAATATTTTTTGCGGGGGGGGGGGGGGGGGGCATGAGAGTCTTGCTACGCCACTGACCCGCGGGCAACGGGTTGGTGTTTTATATAAAGAGCAAAATGCTTCACCGAAGTCAACTCGCGTTTGTCTACAAGAATATCGCCGCTCCGTCGTTTTACTGCCGCCCATCTGTCACGTTCAGTGATAAGCTGGGAAAATGGTAACAACCATGAACGCAACTAATTTGGGAAAATGTTTTGTATTTACAGCACGTTCGCATACGCTTTCTCAGAGTTGTATTTTTCACTAAAAATGGCATATGTTATTTATAGGCGACGCTGCACGATAACCATCTCTGGTTTATCTCGCGTCTTCTTTTACACTGAAATGCATTTTTTTTTAATCTTTTTTTTCCAATGCTTTCGGTTTGTGATAAAATAAACTACTGACTGACTAGGTTAAATAAGCTTGTCTTCAAGTAACTATTGAAATTTATCCATATTTTTACTCAGACAGGTTTTCAAGCGCGATTGTAAACCTCGATCCGCTTCCCTATCTTCTCAATTTTTATATTTTTGACGTTCTTCAATCGAATAACGATTGCCTGACCACATTGTAGAGATGATGGAATCAGATTCAAGACGTTCCTCCCACGCAAACTATCCACACCACACCAACATGTGGAAGATGTTTACAAAAAGGACATACATACACTGAATGTGGAAATGATACAGTCTGTGGATATTGTAAATCACCGGGACACTTCCTAAAATACTGCCATCAACAGGAAAAGGACTTCCAATCGATCGCGAACCCTGCAAACGCATGCTCCATTCGAATTCGGAGAAAGCAGGCACAGATAGAAGATCGACCTCAGCCATCTCTGCAATCAACTTCATGCGAGCAAAGCCCAAACAACGCTCAACCAGCTGACAAGATTGCAGATGTATCGGGGTTTCCAACTTCCGGTTCTGTTGGGCTATAAGACAGGGTTGTCCAACCCGTGACCCGCGGATTACATGTAGCCTGCAGAAGAGCACCGAGTGGCGCGCGCAGTATTTTCGAAATTGAATAAACTAAACCCCATGTCTTCCACAAATTCGAGCCACAATTGACCCCTCCGATCAAAAAAATATTATTATATTATGGAGTAAATTGATATTCCCCATTTTATACCTCGCCGTTCCAACGCGCCAGTGACACGACTGAATGAGAATTTTCGGGACATCGCTTTCGATTTACTTGTGATGGTGTGAGCGCTGGTTTGGACGATTTGTTTATTTCAGCCTGTTGTATTCTACCTTCCTTTACAGTGTCTTGAATTTTATATAGGAAAAGGTGTGTTTCGTGATTCCGGCTTGTTTGTTCATGCCATCTACAAACCAATATCGGTTATCAGTTATCACATGTACCACCATTCTTGCGCTTCGCTCGACATCCATGTTTTTTTATTGTCGGAGGACCGCGACCCAAATTTCCAAATTTGAGCCATTATGATTATTATCTTTCGTTTAGGATTTGATTATCCGTATCGCCATCGTAAAATAAGAAGTGTACTGTGCAATATCTTTGCTACAGGCTTTTTGCGCTAAATAAAACTTCTAGAAATTTATTCACTGCGTTAAAAATGCGTGCCAAATGTGTTCAGAATTCAGATATTCGCAATAGCTTTGTGCAATTCACGCGTTTGATTCAGCGTCACGCAAATTCTAACGTAAATCAGAACTGGTATATATATATATATATATATATTTATTTAAGTTTTTGGCCCGAAATGAGTTTTCTCATGTGAATGCCCACCACTGAAGGTCGACAGTCATATTCGCTTGATATTACTGTAAGACCCTGGGGATTGTAATTAACAGGCAATTTATTTTACATTGTTTGTTACATTATAACTGTTAATATTTTTACCAGTATTAAGCATTCCATTTTCCCGCACATTCTCCCTATTTCATGATAATTACTAATTCTTGCGCCGTAGCGGAAGTATGTTTTGTGACGGAGAGACGTGGTTAATTTTTTTGTTTCTCAACCGGGACCGTGCTTTCGGTTATTTTGCAATCACTGGCAACGAGACGCTAAATTCAATGAGAAGGGTGAATCTGCAAATAAAAGTTTCCGATTGAAAATAAGGTAGTGAATATTGAGACTGAAAAAATGATGTCATAAAATATTAACAACAAGAATGAAAAACACCGCTACTTTTGCTCTAGAATTCCGCGACAGATAAAAACGCTATCATAATACCATTGTAACTTGCCAAAATTTGGCCATTATTTTAAATTGTGAACCATATAAAAGTACCGAAGTCTGAACAATCATTCGTACCCGCGATATAGCTTCTCGCCCATTCTTAAATTACCGTCGGGGTTGCACTCGACTTTTTCTTAGATTATGATGGTATTTAAAAGCTAATCAATGTAAAGTATGTTCAATCAAATTTTTAATGTTATAAAATGGAATGTACGCTTTGGGATTTTATTTCACATCTGGGAATTTTTGTAGTAGCGATAATGAATTTGCAAGATCGCAGACATACGTACCAAAACTAAATAAATATTATCAAACACCTATTCTAATGGTCGCAGATTATCATGATATTTTACAGTAGAAATAATGCTTTAATTTTGTCATATGTTGAAGAAAATCCCTCGTTTCGCCGAACACAATTGAATTTATACATTATATTATAGTGTGAAATTATATAGTGTGATATTTTGAACTCTTGTATAGTCCGTGGATTGAATATTTTGCGTATATATTTTGAATATATATATATATATAATTATCCAGCAAGAAAGCTGGCTCTTCCAACGAGTAGCGTCGTCGCTATCAGATTTCAAAAAGTGTTGAATGGAAATCTCTGATTTCGATTCTGGCGGGCCAATATAAAACATGAACATAACTTACGCACATTATGCCTTCGACGGCCGTTGTGCACCCCTGGCGAAAAACCTCAACCCTTTGTTGCGATAATACTATCTAACACGTAGCGGAAGTGACGAGAGGAAGTCTACAACAAACTGTGTATAAGTGATCTTCTTTCGAATTTCGAATAAAAAATGGGAACTTCCGTCGACATAATATGGTTATGAAGTCATTGGGCTGGAATTCAAGAAATGTCGTTCTGGTTCGTAATGGAATAAGAAAAAAGCGAAATGAAAAAAGGGACCCCTCAAGTTCTGAAGCCATATACCATAACGGCTCGGGCATGACGTCTTAATTAATTTGATACTGATCTCTAAAAACGCACGTTGGCTGTGTTTAGAACTTTAGATCGTGCTATAAATTTCTTGAAATAATGAAGAGGTAGTTTACGTTAAATAACTTTATATCAAAACTAATTAAGACACTTTGAGTAAAAAAGCAAGGAATTTATGGAGCATATCTCACGTGCCTGCTACAATTCAAAAGCTGCTGGATCAGCTGCCCGCTTGTCGCATAAATTCCATAAATATTATAGACTTAGGCCCCTACCTACTACAGCGGTAGAGTCCTTTACTCTATTGTTTGGAAAAATCGCTTATTTAGATCATAACTGTCATGTGTGTCATATTGTATTAAACTTGCTATTTTTTCAGGTTTGCTCACTATCAAGTTCATTGTTGTAGATATTCTTGAAAATCTGTTTGCACGAAAGAAAGAGTGAGATGTTGCGGCATTATCGATGACAAGATAGTAGAAGCTGGCAATGACACTTATTGAATCAAATAAACGATACATTTCTCAAGTCCAACAATGAAAACTTTCCAGAAGCCAAGATGCGTACAGACATTCATCTCGAATGCGAAACAACAAAGGTCATGTTTTTTTAGAAAACACCAAAGCAACCACAATCACGACTTGCAAAACAACTTTTCAGACTCAAGGAATCGTCAATGATTGGATATAGCCTACTGCATTTTACCCGCCTTCAAATATAGTGAAGCATTAGTGAATGTCGAGATACACAATATCGAGTCTTCTGACACCTCATCAGTTTTCGATACCCCTTCAGTGGAAAAATTACCTGCGCCAGCAAACCTTGAATGTAACATACCACCACCAATATTATCGCGAATGGATTCACATGATCAAAACTGAATAAATTGGAAAGAAACGCAGCAGGGAACAGCTAACATCTTCCGAATCATCGTCCTGGTGGTAATAAGTGATCTTCTTTCGACTTTCATTAAAAACGATTCAGTCTGCTAGGTATGAGATCATTCGGCCGGATTTTAGACATGTCGTCCTGGTTCGTAAAGGAATAAGAAAAGCGAAATGAAAAGAAAAAAAGACCACTCAAAGGATACGCGTATGAAGCACAATACCATAATGACTCGAGCATGACGTCTTGATTTGATACTGATCCTAAAAAGCACGTTTTTGCAGCTAGCTGTGGCTAGAACTTTAGATCGCGCTTTATTTTTCTTGAATTAATGAAGAGGTTGTTAACGTTTAAATAATTCATGTCGAATCTAATTTCGTTTTAGATGTTTTGCATCTCAGTAAATATGACGCTATAAATAAAAGACAATTTGCCTCAGAATTGATTAACTTTTATCTGCTGTATGGAGACAAATAAAATATTTACTTGAAATTTTCGAATGAAGGAAAATGCTCATTATTACAAAAGTACCATATATACTTGTCTGTGTTAGCGAAGTGTATATAGCATACCCTCCGTCCATAGGTTTCAGCACCTTAACACAACTTGATGTAAAGCAGGCGAACAAAATTAGTTACCTCCATATTGGTACACATAATTCTGAAGCTCATTCTTTCTAAAAAAGAGTCCAGCTGCAAACTAACACAACTGTATTTCTGTAACGTTTTGTCCGACCAAAGTCAGACTTCGTCAGAAGAACAGTTTACAACAACCTTCATCGTGTCAGTAGCCTACTTACACCAAAGCATGAGATTTTGACAGGATTGTTTATCTTAGATGCGTTCTGGTTATGACTGGAAATGGTTAACCGATTTCAGAAAGAAAGCAAAATTTCAGAAGGTGTTACAGAAGAGAAATTTTATGAAATTGCAATATCTGTGACATTGTTTAGATTTTAAAAGATTTGTTTCGGTGATTTGTCAATTTATAATGCTGACTCAGAATTGAAGGGAAATGATTGGTTCAGCAAATTTGCAAGTTTTTTAAACTCGTCATTTTGTCTTTAGGAAATAACACTAATTATAAATGGCCCAAAACTGTTCAGGGTGACCCAAGATTTGTTAATATTGACGAAATTAATTTCCCGCTTCTGATAACTGTTACATCAATCTATTTGTAGTACTACTTCATATTAAGATTACAAAATTTATCTCTAATCATATATATAGAAATGTTCTAACTTTTTGTTTGTTTTTGAAGTATTTCAACAGAAAACAAGATATCAAGAGAACGACAAAAGAAGAAAGATAATTATAAGAACCTGCCATGGCTTTTTACACTTTTTTTTATTTTGTTATTTATTATAGATAGTTAGTTAGTCCCAGGGATTTGCATTTGCTCGGTTTAAGCTGTTTGTGGTTCTGTCAGCGTGTTGATGTGAATAGCATTGATAAAAAATTTAATGTATAGGCGTAAAGTTTTGGAGTTTTTCGTTAATCATTCTATATTCCCATTTACTTTGATATCTGCTCTTCTACCCTTAATATTATTCCATAAAAAATGAGAATAAATATATGGCGCCTCTTTTTATTTTATGCATTTCCGTTTACAATGAAAAAAGATATTCTTAAATCGATGTCGTTTCCTTTTCCGTCCATTTGATCTTTGTTTGGTCTAACTTCGAAAATGTTCACTGTCTGCTTTGAAGCTGCAATAATACCAGAAAAATTGGAATGGTTTATAATAAAAATAATACCTGAATTAAAAACATGAAAATTTAAAAATAAATATTAGCAAAGCCAACAAAGACCAAATTTGAATAAATTTTTCGAAAAATATTTCCGTATTTTCGGATCACAAAAACTTTATTCTTCTATAATTCAAGATTTTAGTTTAATCTTTTTGTTTGTTTTATATATTAACAACAAACCTCTTCCTCTCTGGCTTGTTCAACTTCCTTCATAAAGTCTTGGAATTCCTCGTCAGTCTGTGAATATTTAGAAATATCAGCATTTTATGATGAGTTAATGAATTCATTACACATTGGAGGCAGAAACATGGTTGGCGCAAAAAGTTAATCATAGTAATCTTATGTCTTACGTTGGTATCGCACTTATTTTAAATGTGTGATACTGAAGTAATCACTTTTTGTATCGTAATTGCCATATCTTGTACCGTGTTTGCCGGCCTCAAGTAGGACAAAAAACATAACATAAACAATAATAACAACTTTCAATCTATTGATTTGTTGATGTCAAAGGGAAAATATAATTTAACAACAAAATCGGTTTATACTTATAAAATATCTGTAAAATTCCCAAATCAAACTTTTTTGATATTTACTGAAAGTATATTCTTAAATTTTATAGAACACCATGTATCCATTTAAAAGTAATAAAATACCGGGTTTATATAACTTACCATATCACCTAAGGCATGCCTTCCAATTTTCCAGGCTGCTTTGATGTAATATTTGTGTCTTAAAATATAAAAGATTCAGTTTAGAACAATATTTTTTTAGTTTGGTGATAATAATTGTCTAAAACTGTAATATAAATGTTTATCTTAATAAATTCGTATTCATTATATTTTATAGAAAAGTGATCAGGAGAACGTTGTTAATTCAAGTTTAAATATTTTATATCGAACATTGATTTTGATATTGTTTAGGAATAGAAAATTTCTAAGTAGTTTATCACATAATAAATATTAAATACAACACAACGTCATTTTTGTTGATTGCTTGTTTCTCTGATAATAAGATATAAACATCCATCAACTAACAAATGTTTAACGATATTTTACGTTTTTTTGCGTATTCAAGTCTCAAGCGTATTCTATGAGATTCAAGGTTCTTGCTGCACACCAACACAAATTTATTTCTATAACGTTTTACCTGACCCAGGTCATAGTTCGTTAATGCATATTTCCATTATGATAATAAAGCAATGGCATGTACATAAATAATGGTTATTACATCGATGTATTCGTTTTCAATATTGAATAATTTTATAAATATGAAACTACATCATTGCATTAAACGTATGTGTATATCGTTCACTTACTTGTAGTAAAATTTTCCTACAGATTTGGCAGCTTTTCTCAACCAACCAGCTTCGCTTTGCTGGATCATGAAGAGTGCGACGAGCACAATTAGGATGGTTGCCTTCATCTGCATGGTGATACTGCAAGATATAAATTTTAATTTTGTTGATAATAAACGGAAAATTTAAAATTATTTTTGGACCTTTCAAATGTCCGTAATAATATCCATATAGTGCTGTTTTGATTTGTACTTCGATATATAATTTTTCGGAAACAAAATGGATTTTAACTCCTCGTTTTCAAAATGATTTGCTCGATATAAAGCCAGACCAAGCGATGTAAAACTGGGACAGTGGTGAGGCAAACAGCTGAGGTGCGCTCCCTCGCTAGCGTAAAATTAAAACTGGTGATGATAAGATCAGGAATTTTACTCAAAAGTGAACCTAGAACATAAACTAAATAGCCAGGAGCGTCAGAGACAAGAAAAAACAAACCTCGGTGTAATACTACTTGTATAGTCGTTCACAGTTATCAGAATATTATGTTTTATTGATCGCTGATGAATTTAATCTGAGTGGACATTTTAATACAAATGAGCAATAAAATATGACTCGACTTTTAGCAAACGTCCCGTCAATAACAAAAACAGAACTTTAATAAATTTTCTATATTGTCCCATAGCGTCAAAAGTTGTTTCAAAGTTCTTACCTTCGTTATAGAGGATCTGTCAATATTCTACAGAAAGTAGCAAGTTGAAAGTGAAAATATAACTGGAAGCTTCCAACTTTTATGCTCGGTGGCACGGAAACCATTTTTTTTTTATATAAAAGTAAATTTAATAAATCTGTTGGAGAATTACAACGATCGACTCTAGTCTTAGGATATATCTTTGATGACTAATTTCCTGTTTTCAATGTATGCGTGACTAGAACTTGCGTCTGACAATAGAGGGAAGAAACCTTCATAAAAAAATCGTGAATTGGCTTCTGTTGTCTGCATGATAGGGCAACTTTGGGTTTTGATGCAATTGAAACAGTTTACTTGGACCATCAATTTTCAGAGTCAAAAATAAAGTACTCTGTTTTGATTTACCTTAAGATAGTATCTGCAAACAATTACGTTTTTGAAGTTTATGGTTTTGTTGAAATTCACAATGATTCACCTGGCAACTGATATTTAACTTCGTGTTTCCTTCTGTGTCTGATTGTAATATTACATCATCATTTGTTTTTTTCGTAATTTCATAAACAAAATTAGGACTCATATTCATTTCACTTGAGATGGTGCCATGATTTCCTAGCTAATTTGAAATAGAATTTCATTCAGGCTAATGATACTTTGTTTATCAGATTCCATTGCGTTTAACACACAAGGTTTCTTATCTGTTCACTGATATTTAAGTTATCTTCTACCCCCAATGACTGGACAATATATACAACAATCAAAATCAAATACTTCACAAACTACTGTTCGTGTGACAGTCGAATCAAGTCAATGCAAATAAAGGTATTGTGTATTATAGATGACGACAGTAGAAACGAGAGATATAACATGTTGAATTTCGCACTTTCTCTCCAAAGTCAGTAGGGTATACTTCACATATCTTTTGGTTCGCTCTACTTGCAAAAATATACTTGTGTACATGCTCCTAGTGTTCCAGCAGAGTGTATATTAAGTACGATAGGGAATACTGTTAATTCAAAGCGTTCGTCACTACTTTTCAAAAATGTCGATATGCTAATATTTCTGGTACATATTTAACAGTTTTTGAACAACATTGAATAGAAGCAATATTCTCCTACAAAATGTCGAGTACGTAAGATGTCAGTTAACGGTCAAAATAAAACGTAACCTTTAACCATTTTAACCGTTCCCAGGCCTACTCGCTTTTGAACAAGTCGGCCAGTATAGGTGCAAGGAGTCAAATTCTTCAATATCTGCCACATTAATATTTGCAACTCTAATTCAAATATCCTTCGGAGTAGGATGCAATAATTTATTGAGTTAATCTGTCTTTACTGTTTTTTTTTTACAAATTTAACGATCGTTTCTCCCAGTCGAATTTTATTTTCTTTACTGCGGACAATATATATATATATATTAAGCACATTGCTATTGTTTGCAATACGCTAATCTTCGCTGTGATCTTATTAGAGTCTGTTAATTTCTCGTCGTATTTGGCATATGCCTTTTTTAATTTTATGTGTTATTTTGTTTTCCTTGTTTTGGGTTTTACATTATGCCAAATTTGCCCCGTCGATACTTTTCCATTTGTCCCTCTCCTTTTCATGTTTTTCAATCAATTTCTCCAATATTGATTCCATATTTTTAGTTAATCTACGTCTCAACAGTCTCAAATATGTTTACCGTCACAACTACTGGTACTCAGTAGATGTGGAGTATGTATGGATAAATATGATAAATATGTTAGAATAACTTCAATTAACTAATTTTAATTTACCCTCTACTGCCTGGATTACAAAAATATGTGACAATGATATTATTGCATTATAATACGATAATTGTTTCTGTGTAATGTCTCACCAGCAGCAATATTTTCCCAGTTATGACCCCAAGCATTAGAAAATATAATTATTAATAGTAAAAGAAATTTATTTAAAAATGTTAAAAAAATTTCAAAATAAACTCCCGCTATTTTCTTTTATGGCCCCTAAATGCTACCAGCCAACCGAAAATATTTGTTTGGCTGCAGAACAAATGTTTTTATGGATGTTGATCTTGATGTAGATCGCATCATCTACATAGTTTAGTTATTCAGCTGCAAATTTTCAACATTCCGATATCTTCTGGAATAAGGTTGATATGTGCAGCAGATGAATCACTTCATGTTCTTAAAGTATGGTAAACATTGCATAAAAAAAGGGTACAGCGGCTTTGCGTTGACAATAGAAGGAAGAAACCATCATAGGAAGCTATAAGTCGCATCAGCTACATATTTTAGTTATTCAGCTGCAAATTTTCAACATTCCGACATCTTCTGGAATAAGGTTGATATGTGCAGCAGATGAATCACTTCATGTTCTTAAAGTATGGTAAACATTGCATAAAAAAAGGGTACAGCGGCTTTGCGTTGACAATAGAAGGAAGAAACCATCATAGGAAGCTATAAGTCATGCAGTGATCTTTAGTATCATATGCTTGGCAATTTCTTTATATCAGGCGTCGTGATTCCCATTTGTGATGTTCACAGTTGCTAGCTCATTACAGACTTAATCTAACCCGGTTAAATTGGGGTGAAATCATGAACATTTCGTACAACAGCATCCTTGGTATGCGCCACTTTTATGGAATTATTTAGCCTATATAATTTTCCACAATATACATGAGAATCGATGATCGGAGCAGATTTTTTTGTTTTAACCTGATTAGCCTTTGAATTGTTACAACAGAATAGGGTTGCTCAAAGATATATGCGTGCTAAAATTTTATTATGTGTCACATACAATAAAAAATATCTATTACATTTTCAGAAATATACCTACAAATATTTTCACTCAAACATTCGAAAATCCAGAAGTTTCAAAATTATAAATAAATATTCTTGCAGGTCAACTCATTTTAGAGACTAATCTTTGGCGCCAAAAAAACCTTCGTGGATGTTTTCCCAATTTTGGACCTTTCTTTCAGTGGTTGGCTCGTGGTGAACATCATCAAAATTTCCATTTTGTAGCAAATTGTGCATGCGACTGTTCTTAAAAATAACTGGTAGCTAATTAGGAATGCTTGCTTTGTATTTGAGGCATCATTACTAATATTCTTCATATTTTTATTAATATTCCATTACTTATTTACCCGCACATTCTAAATTATTTCAAACTTTTCAAAATCGGGGTGGGATTTGAGCATAACACTGTTATAGTGAGGGAGGAAAAAAGCAGTTCTAAAATATATGAAGAGATGAATCTAATGAAAAAGGTTGGAAACCAGTGGCATACAATTGATTCTATCCTGTTTTTTGGAAAGGTTCTTATTTCTGCAGCTAAAATAATTGAAAGTACAAAAAGATGGCGGAGTAATTTAACTATTCTTAAATTTTTTGGTAATATCTAAAAATTATCGAATAGCTTTCAATGTTAACAAGCATGCCTAAAAAGTGTATGAATGAAAAAATGCCTGATTGGCTCCAGAGATTACAATTGTTACGTCGCGGTGAACTTCTTGATGATTAACCAATGAAATAAGGTATTGGATGCCCGGAGAAATATCCTTGTGGTGGCATCTCAGATTTTCTGTTCAAATTTCTTATGAACGGTGTCAATAAAATGATTGTAAATTACATCCTATTATTGGATCCAAGAAATATTCACCGATTATATTAATACATTTTGAAATTTTTGAGCCAGAGGCTTTCGTAACTACAATTATTACTCGTGGAGAGTTTTATATTATTAACTTTTGTGGATGCTGGCTGCTACCAATAGACGCAAAAAAATTGAGGAAAATAAGAATGAGGATGTTGAGTTTAATGCAGGGCTGGGGAGCTGGAGTCGGAGCCTGGAGCCATGGAGCCGTTACATTTTGATGGAGCCGGAGTCGGAGTTGGAGCCAAGCTTTTCATAACAGATGGAGCTGGAGCCGGAGCTGGAGCTACCAAAAATTTATTGGCTCCAGGCTCCAGCTCCTGAATATCTCATTTTTTGTTTTTCAAATTTATAATTTTTTTCTGATAGCGTTACAAATGATAAAATCTTTTCTTTTCAGCTTATAATTCATTTTAAAAATTTTAGTTCCTAATATTTTTTTAAAAGTTTCCAGTTATTCTGTATGTTTGAAAGTTTAGTATCAAAATTTGAAGCGATTCGCTTTTATCAAAATTTTGATTCTCATTTCCACTAAGCTGCAATTTTTCATGATTGCGGTCAAGCTCAAAAACCCTAATGGCCAGGGATTTTCGAAGAAGTGATTTTGGAATTTCCATGTAATATATTATGATTTTTTGGTGGCGTTGAATATCCAATCCATTTCAAATGTCTTCAATTCTGTTCAACGTATCTCGAGATTGAGTCGTTTTACGACAAAAGAAAGGTTTAACTACTCCAAAATGCACCGCAGCAGTCACCTATCATAAAAATGTATGGCAAAGTGCCCCATTACGGTATATCTTGTTTTGATCCATAACATAGCATGTTCTGGAGAAAAGTCTCATCAATTTCCATTGTTATGTTTTGAATATATAAAAAGTATATCGCGAGTAAGATTGATTGCGTTTAGATTTATTTTAGTGACTGTATAATTTTCAAAGTCAACCAGTAAATAATATGTCGTAGGCAGAAAAAATAATGAGATTAACATGGCATTTTTTTTAGCTGTTGGGAGTCTCCTAGAACAAAGTTTATAGTGTTTTCCGTTTCATTTTAGTATCTTATAATAACTCTCCAATGTGGAAATTCGGCTTGCGAATTGACTTCTCTATTTATCTTTATCATCTCATCGCTGATAAATATGAAAACGCCTCAATTCTAGAACCAACTTTTGGCCTGATTTGGGAGAGGGGGACTGCATCTAATTGGGTGACGATGGAATGTCCATTATTTTGGGTCTGCTTATTCAATTTGTACCATAAAATACTGCCTCCCCAGGCCAGTTTAAATTATCATGAGTTGAAGGGCTATTGCCGTTACTATCACATGTGCGTTGCATTTCGTGAAAAGCTTCAATTGTTTTCGTCGCCATAAACATTAGGCCATAACATCTTTTATTTCAGTGTCTATTTTTCCCTTAATCACAATTTCTCAAGACATATGTTTTGTGTCACGCACCATATTTGTGAGAAAACGAGTTATTACATAATCATCGGTGATGAAATTCTAAGATAAATAAAGAAGTCAATACGCAAACCAAATTTTCCTGAATAAAAAGCGACATTATAAAATACTAAAACAGAAAACACCATAAGTTTTGCTTTAGAATGGCCCACGACAGATTTTATTTGGCCGGCATGATCGCCAGTTATGTTGAACACAATTAAATTAAAATAAAAAGACAGTTATTATGGGTTAAATATTATGTGGTAGAAAAAGTCATTATGAGCTATTTTACCGAATGCGCAAACGCTGCGACCATTCCATAAGCCGATTTTCCTTCCCGTCTTATTGTGGGGTGAGTTATATGTAAAACCCTTCTATGCTGGGTAGACCGATTCGCCCGGAAATACAGCATATAATAACTCTCAGTGGATTCACAAGTTACATGCAGGAACAAAAAGGAATTATCATGACACCGACTTGAAGGGTGTTTACAGCCTAAATAACATGCCACACTTAGAAAACAATTAGCAAAATGCGTTATTGGGCTGCACTACTGATAATGGCTACGGAGCCGGAGCTGGAGCCAGCTCCGGCATAAAAAAATGAAGCTCCGGAGCCGGAGTCGGAGCTAAAGTTTGAATAGACTGCGACTCCGGAGCCGGAGCCATCATGATTTCGAACCAGCTCCCCAGCCCTGGAATGTTAGTCGCATTATCGTGAAATTTAAGTCACTCAGCTGCAAACTTTCAACATTCCAATATCTTCTGGAATGAGGTTGATATTTGCAGCATCAGATGAATCACATCCTGTTTTTCAAGTATGGTAAACATCATATAGCAAAAAAAAGTAAAAAGCAGTTATGAGTTAACAATAGGAGGAAGAAACCTTAATAGGAAGCAAAAGTCGTGTAGTGATTTTTATTGTCATATGCTTGGCAGTTTCTTTTAAAATAGCCTTAGACGTGATTCTCATTTGCAATGTTCCCAGTTGATATAGTCCGACCAAACTAATTTAATACTCAAAAATGGAGTGTTATTC
This sequence comes from Styela clava, assembly GCF_964204865.1. Lineage (NCBI taxonomy): Eukaryota > Metazoa > Chordata > Ascidiacea > Stolidobranchia > Styelidae > Styela > Styela clava. The sequence continues at coordinate 16,305,759 of NC_135258.1, read as the reverse complement.
GCGTTTATAGAATTACTGCCGTAATATCGTATTAGCAGTAGGATACATCTCCCCGAATCCGAAAACTCTCCTGAACGTATTTTTACATCGTATTTTTTACATCTATCGTCCGCCTAAAACGGCAACAACTGGCTGCCATACAGACACAAACAAATAAGATTTCTTGAAGCTTTTATAATTTATCATTTTCGTGTTCAATTATGATGTGAACCACATAAAAAAACTAATCACTTGGTCCGCACTCATGAACCAATGCTAATTAAGATATTAAGGTAGAGTTGCAAAACATGAATCATTAAATTCACGCCGTATGTTAATCTGAACCTGCTAAGCTAATGAAGGAAATTGCCAAGCAAGTGACAACAAAGATTATTCCACGATTTTTTTTTATCTTATGGAGGTTTCTTCCTTTCATTGTCAACTCGGAGAATTTCTTATATTTTTCTTTATACCTAGTTAAGCATAGATAAAAACAATATGCTGCCTACATCAGCCATTTCTAAAATAACTTCCACGGGTAAACGTTTTCACCTGAATAGCCATTATCTGTCAATAAGGCAATACACAACGAAATAAATTGATAATATATTTACTATATATATTTAAAAATTGTGTTAAATATTTCGTAGCATTAGCTGCCACGAATATCAGCGAAACAAGTCGTTTTTAATTATTTCAAATTGATTTGTAATATTATCATCAGAGACAATGTATTTGTCAAGCACAGATGAAGATTTCTTTCTATGAAACTCATATTTGTCACATATAAGAAAATGAATTAAATCAAGAGTGCTTCAACATATTCATCCCTAGCCGTAGGCATAAAAATTAAGGTTACGTGAACGCAAAACTGAATAACAGATAGTTAAAATCTGATCTTATATGCTTATATGTGACTGAGTGAATACATATTAGTTTTCATCATTTCACTATTTTGCACACATCGACCTCATTCCATAAAACATCGGAATATTGAAAGTTTGCTGCTGAATAACTAAAATAACAATCTGAAAATGTCTGTTAATTTGGCTTAACTTTCTACAACAGTGGTTTCAACCTTTTGCTGAAGCGGAACCCCAATGAAACATTGCACAGGCTTTGGGAACATCAGTGCAATAGTTTAATTTTCTTGTGTTGTCTGAAACGTAAAAACTATAACTTTATATATATAAAAGCAAACATAATGACAAAACAAATTGATGTTTCGAAGCAGGGGTGGGCAATTACGTTTCTGAGTCGGCCAGGTAAAGATAATTACAGACTTGGTTACCGGGCCGGATGCTCAAAACTCAATACAAATTGAATAATAGTAACAACCTTAATAGGTATTCGATTATATTCCAACAATATACAAATTATTACAGAGTGTCGGATTTGAATGGAAATTTGTGGACTGTACTGGCGAAACTCTAGGATAGGGTGTCGAGGAACCAGGATCGAAAACCACTGTTCTGTAGAAATGCTAATTAAAAAATTACTAAGGTCTTTGATGGCTGGTGATATATTCCACAAAAACATGCACAAGTATAATATTTATTAAGCATTGTTATAATATTTTTTTATCCTAACCATTGATAGTATGTAACAATTGATTCGAAATCTTGCTGTACACCAACATAAATGTATTTATGTAACGTTTTGTCTGACCAAAGTCAGAATTCCTCAGACAAGCATACTTCGAGTATTACAAGTGAAGCGATGGATGTTTCCCCGAGCATCGATTTCCTTGTTTACTTCCGTAACAATGACCATTCAGCAAAAGTCCACGATGACGTAACAATTGAAATTTTTGAAGCGGCTCAGACTACACTTAGTTCGCTCAGACAGATATTCAAACATGGTTGTAAACATTGACTCGTTTTTGCAGTTTTGTTTGGTATTTGTCAGTTTTTAGTTGTGTTTTCGAAAATTGGTCGTATATGAAGTATTTTATTTGTCATTATTTCGTCCGATGAGTTTTAGTTTAGTTACAATCAATAAAAATTAGTCCCGGGAAAGCTGCGATAATCTAGGCTAAAACGAGCTGTTAGTACGTGTAAAAGGCGCGTATTTGTATATTTAAAAAAAATAATGGAGTTGAGCATGTAAATCAGTTTGTAAAATCGACTCTTCAAAACACTCGCAAAATAAGCATCCAAATTTTTGTAATAGTAAAGTATAGGAAGAATATTACTAGGGTCAAGGGTCGGGGAAACGTCCAAAGCATGCACATACAATTATCAATTGTTGAGTTGTTTCCAATCGAGAGAAATATATTTGTGGACATTCTGAATATCAACAGGGAAGTTAAAATGTTAATCACAAGGTTAATAAATAGTTGTTGGACATCATTCGACATAAGATTTGATCAGGAGTCTTTGAATCTCTCTCCCCTTTCTAGTTTATAAATCCGTAAGCCGAGACTTATTTTTAATGAATTTTTGTTACTATTCAATCTGATATATATCACAAGTTTTTGTCTATTCATAACAATTCTCATGGTACGTAAATATATCCAAAGCTGTGCACGAAAGACTCGCGAAAATATGTATTCTCAATTTTCGATGCATTTAAATTTTAATGTACGTTTTAAAACCTGTATTTAAATCAATCCTTCAAAGTTTAAACTAAGATGTCAATACTGAGGGTCATGCACTGGCGGTAATTTCAACTCAACGCCGTTAATAGGAATATCAGGAATAACTCCTGATATTTTTCAAGGAAATTGCTAAGCAGATTGGTGACAATAAAGATCATATAACGACTTCATGCTTCCTATGAAGGTTTCTTCCTTCCATTGTGAACTCAGATCAGAACTACTTCACCTTTGCTGCAACTTTAGGCATCATTGCATAAAACGTTTGAATATTGAAAGTTTTCAACTGAATAACTAAAATATCCTGATGATGCATCCTACAGTCAACAGCGCAACAACCCTATTGTCAGTTTGGGTTTGGGACAAGTATGACATTCATAATACAATACCACTATTGTCAGATTATTTTTAAATCCTAATAATAGGAAGTAAATTCCAATAAATTATTTCAAAATGATTTGAGCAAAAATCCTGAGATGCCATATTATTGCTACGAAATAAATGAAGTGTCACTAACACAAAATGGTGAATTCTCTGAAGACTGTATAAGTAATTATTTTTTTTATGAGCATGCCCAAAAGTAGTACGTACGTAAAGAATTTTATATTATTAACTTCTGCGGAGGCTGGATGCTACCAACAGACACAAAAAAATGAGGAAAATAAGAATGAGGATGTTGATTTTGTTGTTAATCGCATTATCGTGAAATTTTAGTTATTCAGCAACTTTCAACTTTCCGATAAACTTTCAACATTCCGACATAATATTCCGATAAACTTTCAACATTCCGATATCTTCTGGAATGAATTTGATACGTGCAGCGGATGAATCACTTCCTGTTCTTAAAGTATGGTCAACATTATATAGAAAAGAATGAGTAAAGCAGTTCTGAGTTAACAATAGGAGGAAGAAAGCTTCATAGGAAGCAAAAGTCGTGTAGTGATTTTTATTGTATATGCCAATCAATTTCTTTAAAAATACAGTAGACCTGATTCTCATTTGCAATGTTCCCAGTTGATATAGCCCGACCAAACTAATTCAATACTCAAAAATGGAGTAATATTCGCGTTTATAGTATTACTGCCGTAATGTCACATTAGCAGTAGGACACGAATTCGAAAACTCTCCTGAACATATTTTTTACGTCGTATTTTTTACATTTATCGTCCGCTTGAAACGCCAACAACTGGCTGCCATACAGACACAAACAAATATGCATTTCTTGAATCTTTTATAATTTTTCAGTTTCGTGTTCACGTAGTTTTCTTGTAATTTTTATGTTGCTGGTTTGTGAGTATCGTGTTGATGCAACCTTGCTATAAACTTTACATTAAGTCTACTAAGTTAACTTTCTAAGGATGTGAATGAACATAATGGTAATTAGAAATTGCTATAAAGTGTTCCGAATAAAAAAAATTCCAAATTAGAATAGTCATAATTGAACAGTTTGACTTCACGTATCATGTATATGGTACAAAATTATGATGTGAACCACATAAAAAACTAGTCACGTGGTCCGCACTAATGTACCAAGGCTTTAATTAAGATATTAAGGTAGAGTTGCAAAACATGAATCATTAAATTCACGCCGTATGTTAACCTAAACCTGCTAAGCTAATGAAGGAAATTGCCAAGCAAGTGACAACAAAGATCATTCAACGATTTTGCATCTTATGGAGGTTTCTTCCCTTCATTGTCAACTCGGAGAATTTCTTAAATTTTTCTTTATACCTAGTTAAGCATAGTTAAAAGAACAATCTGCTGCCTACATCAGCCTATTTCTAAAATAACGTCCACGGGTAAAAGTTTTCAACTGAATAGCCATTATCTGCCGATAATGCGATGTACAACAAAATAAATTGTCAATATAATTACTATATAACATATATTTAATAATTGTGTTACAGATTTCGAGTTTGTAAATAGCATTAGCCGCCATGAATCTCACTGAAACAAGTCGTTTTTAATCATTTCAAATTGATTTGTAATATTATCACCAGAGCCAATGTATTTGTCAAGCACAGGTGAAGATTTTTTTCTATGAAGCTTATATTTGTTAGATATATACAAGAAAATGATTTAAATCAGTGGTGCATCAACATTTTCATCACTAGCCGTAAGCATAAAAATTAAGGTTACATGAACACAAGCTGAATAATGGATAGTTAAAATCTGATCTTTTATGCATATATGTGACTAAGTGATAATATATTAGTTTTCATTATTTCACTATTTTGCACACATCGACCTCATTCCATAAAACATCGGAATATTGAAAGTTTGCAGCTTTCGTTTGCAAACTTGCATTTAAGTTTGCAATAAATATATTTGGGGACACTCCGAGTCAAAAGTTCAAATGGTAATCACTAGGTTAATAAATAGTCGAGGAAATCATTCGACATAGATTTGAAGAAAAGTCTCAGAATCTCCTCCCCTTCCTAGTGTTTAAATCCACAAGAGCCTTTTATTTTTTTTTAAATGATTGTTACTACTCAATGAGATATATTTACAAGTTTTCGTCTATTCATAAAAATTCTCGTGGCACGAAAATATATCCAAAGCTGTGCACGAAAGACGAAAGATTTTTACTCAATTTTCGGTGCATTTGAATCTTATATTTATATCATATCAATCGTTTAAATAGTATCAAGACAAGACTGAGGGCCATGCACTGGCGGTAATTTTAACTGAACGTTGTTAATGGGACTTCTGATATTTTTCAAGAATATTGCTAAGCAGATGAAGGACAAAATTATCATATAACGACTTCATACTTCTTATGAAGGTTTCTTCCTTCCATTGTCAACTCAGAACTACTTCATCTTTTTATTTTTATATGAATAATTGTTTTCCATACTTTGAAATCAGGAAGTGATTCATCTGCTGCAATCCTTAGGCTCATTACATAAAACGTTAGAATATTGAAACTTTTCAGCTGAATAACTAAAATATTCTGATGATGCATTCTACAGTCAACAGCACAACTTCCCCGTTGTCAGTTTGGGTCATATCTCCCAGAAACAAATACAAGTATGACATTCATAATACAATACCACCATTGTCAGATATTTTTAGAACCCAATATTATAAATTAAATTCCAATAAATTAACATTATTTTTAATAAAAATTGAGCAAAAGTCCTAAGAAGTCCACAAAATGGTGAATTTTCTGAAGACTGTAAAAATAATTATTTTTCCTATGAGCATTCACAAAACAAGATGAAACATGAGAAGGTAAGCTTTTCCAATGTGTGTTAATAAATGAATAGAAACATGATAGTACCACATTCAATTGTAACATTCATTTCATTAAATATAAGAACGGAATGATTTCTGATTTTCGATACATTCCAGTCATTTGAATCTAATCCCACACTAATGAAATAATTGCAATGTCTTAGGAAGAATATGAATAAAAAATTCAAATTAGTAAATATTTTGCCTATAAAAGTCCTAATTATACTGTACAGAATGGCCCAAAGTGGGGTTCCAGTTAACACAGACAAATAATACCGTGATTGTAACTAAATTATGTAAAAAGAGTCTGCGAACCATTCTTTTACTCTACTCGTGTTATTTACAAATCTCGAGCCCCAACTCGCGGAATGTCGGATTATTTGTGAGCGAGTTTTTTTTTTTATAAATAAGCTCTGTCATAACCAGTACACCACACAAAGAAATGCGGTATGTTTTCGGTACATGCACAGTCAAAGAATTTCATAAGCAAGTATTCTTGAACTTAATGCGGTATGTATAAATGCGGTTGCCTCATGTTAATTGCGCTGATGATAGAAATTATGCCGCTTGTGGTGGCGTTATATATTATGATGTCATAATGCCATGCAAAGGCTGACGCTCACAAACTGAGAACTGTGCTAATGCGTAAATATAGAATCTATCTTAAAAAAAAACTATTGTTTTGAAATTGGCAGTAAACTGTCGATAAATTGATCATATTAAGGTGAAATTGCAGCTAATGATAGTTTTCTTCACTACATTGATTAGTCTGTCTTCAGTTTACCACCAATGGCCAAACAATAGTTTATTACAGCGTTTCCCAAACTGTGTTCCGTGAGCATCTTCCGTGTGTTCCGTGGAAAAGGAATCAAAATTTTGACTAAATTGAGCGCCATGCTATCTCGGGATCGTGAAGTTGTCGCCCAACTGGTGACCGTTCAATATCGCGTCACAGTCGGCCTAAATAGGACTAACTTTTTGAGGGTAGAGGCATTTTCGTCACTCGTCGGCCTAGTTTTTTGACTATCAAGTTTACAGCAATCTTTTTGGTTTTACTAGATACATACTTACAGCAGATAAATAAACTGCGGCTTGCAAAATTGTAGCAACTACTTCTATCTCCATTGTTACGTAACATTAGAGGCAAACACTCCATAATAGAAAGTAAACCACATAGAAAGGTAAAATGAATTTATTGGACACGTAGTGGACATAACGATCGTTTCAATATTATGTTGTTCTTGTTGTTATTTGACACACCTAGTGGAAATATTAAAAAAACGCTTTTCTCTTCGAATACTGGACCAATTGCTTTGAAATTTTCCGTGGTTGAAGATAAAATTTTTCCCCAGAAGGCTATTACTTTTATCATTTTAAATATACCTGTTAGCTCTGTGAGATTTGTTTTTGTTTGCTATGACGTCATTAAACGTTCTGCGGACATCGGACGCCATTTTGTGTCCTACTGTACTGCTTCGCTTGGTGTGAATATATTTGTAGACTGTGATCTGACGGTACGGTAACCCGTACTGTACTGCGAACAGACGTGTCCATGTATTTGGGCGTAGCTCTCTTGTTGATTCATATACACAACATTTAAAATAAAAAAGCATAGAAAATTTATATTAAATGCAGTATGTAAAATATTCAATCATATTTTAGTTACATTGAACATAATTCTGTTAGTTTTCGTGGCACTTTTGGCAACTTGTTACGGTGCACTAGCGGTAGTGGCGCATCCTTTGGGAACCGCTGCATTGCACCATTTTTTTATCAATTTTATTTTTTGGTAATTCGCGACGCGAGATAATAAGCGTAAGTGTTCCGTGGCCAAAAAAAAATTGGGAAACGCTGGTTTATTGAGATAGTTTCAATTTCGTTGTTGTCACCAGCACATTGCTCATGTTATAAACGCTAAGCTGGTGTGGGACATTATAACACTATAGATTGCAATTGCAACCTACTGTATAAATTCATAAGTCGGTAAATTTGTATATATCACTATGCGCAAATAATATATAGTGGCTCACCGCAGCTTGTAGGCTACTTAGATTATAACAATTTATTACATCTGTAATTTTTCAACAAGATCCGTGTTTAGCATCGCCCTACAGTGAAAAAACAATTGTTTATTTAAAAAAAATTCTATAATGATTGCTGTTTTCAACGCCCTCCCCGTTGTGAAAGATATATGACCTCTTAGTGTAGCGCCATGATTCCAAACAGTGACCGCCCTCATTGTCTTGAATATATAACTAAACTGGCAACGGTAACTTTGGGCAATGAACCTTTACCATTTTGCGTTGGCGCGATCTCTTTCGGCGTGAGTCGCTTGGAGGTAGGACGTGTAAATTTGTATCTTAACCAATCGAGGGTTAGTATTATTAATTAGGCATAGTTTGAATTCAATCCGATAACTATGTTTTCCTTGTTTCGTATATATATTTCGGTCCCGTAATAACACTGTATTTTACCGGGTTCCTATTTAAAAACTGTTTCACCAACTTTTGACTAAATTATTCGACAATAAATATCTTTGGGCAATCGTTTCGATCTTTGAAAGAACCGAATCGGATAGAACCGCGTCACAAGAATAAGATGCTTCTGCTATCATCCAATCGATCACAACGCGCACATCACCATTGTATGGTGCTGTAGCCGTTATACTTAGAATGCTCATGAATTTGAGAAATATTTATTCCACTATACACATGATATATATATATTAAAAGAATCTTGCCAAAGAAAAGTATACATGTCTGGGCGGGGAGTAAATTTTTTCATTCTCATTATTTTATGAGAATTTAGTATGAGTAGTTTTGAATGGTTGTTAAAAGAAATGCATTAAAATCAAAATAACATAATTCAATATAAGTTTGAAAATTCTTGTTCTATTCTTTAGTTATAAATTATAATCACTGGTCACTAACTATGATTTTACTAGAAATTAAGGAGTTCAATTCAGAAATGCCATGCTCTCTCCAAGTTCAAATATAAAAAGGTTTTCTACAATATTGTACCATATGGACTGATTAACTCGATGTACAAAATGAATTACCTTTTAACAAGGATGTGACTTCTATAAATTATCATTTTCATTAGGCTTCCACTTGCTTGCAAACTTTAATTTAATGTCATCTAATAAAAAACCCGAACACTTTTTTCTGTTTCATAGTAAAACTATGAACATCAATCATGTCAGTCACACATCGAACATTTTGAACTAAATAATATATATTTACTTTTTCACATTATCATTTCCATGATAAACTCGTTTGTGATCAAACATTGTTCGTAATTTTGTTCTACTCCGATATTTTCCAAAAGTTTGTACATTTGGCGACATATTGCATAACCTTACTACTTCGTCTTGGCTTTCGTGTCCATATGTTTGAACATCGCTCTCTTGTCATCACACACGAAGTTCAGCCTACTAGCCCACGTGCGGTAACAATCCACGTTTCTGTAATTATGGGTTCTTGAATAATATGTTTTTGGATGCTAAGTGGACCTATGAATCGTTTTGTAATTATGTTGTTGTTGTATGTTTCAATCTTAATTTCCTTGTTAGTATATTCTTCTACGAAATAAATGAGCTTTCTCTTTTACTACCTTTACCAATCGCTTGGAAACTTTCAACCAACTGATTGAAAATTATTATTCTCACTGCAAGGCTATAACTTTTATTTGTCTCTAAATTTTCTATTATCCCTATATCGATTGGGTTTCTACGAGACTAACTACTTCTCCGTCTCTCATGCACTTCTCCCTTTACGCCGGCGGATCCGTATGTATATATATAATACAATGATGTCGTAGCAAGAGTAATATTAACTACCTTAAGTGATTCAAGAGTCTTGCTGCATATTGACACAAATATGTTAAACTGGTCAGACGAAACGTTACAGAAGTACAATCGTGTTGGTGTGCAGCAAGACTCTCGAATCACGTAGGATTTCAACGAGATTTGATATTTCAACCAAAAAATTTGCTGTTCAATTTTATTTGGTAACACGGAACACGGTTTTTATTCCGACAAGCGTGACTGCTGCTTTCCATTTTGATTTTGCGAACTCGTGCTGCGCGTTGTATTCGTAGATTTTTCGGTAACGCACTGTGGACTTCGGTACGTTACTCCGTGTCCATACATTTGATCATTGCTCTCTTGTTTTTATTTTTATAATTAGAGTAATTTTATTTCAAATAATTTATTATTAAAAATGGGCCGAATTTTAAAGCTGCATTAGCGGTCAACAAAATATATATTTTTTCTCAAACTGTTTTACTAGACAAGCATGAACCTAAATGGATATCAATTGTATCATGCTTATTTCCGTAGGCCCAATTGAAGATTTTTTGAAGGTGTTTGGATTCACAACATTGCGGAGATTTGTCACCGGGCGCAGTTTTCTCAGAACTGAACTATTCAATTTTTTTACTACAATGGTCCGTTGAACGTCGAAATAACAAAGAAACAAACAGAAAAAGCTGTGCCTAAAAAATATTTTAACAAATTTTAATCCCAAAACGTTCCAATACACTACTACAATGTAAATGGACCTATTCCCTAAAAAACGATTCTTCCAAAATTGATAATACCAATGTCATTGGAATTTATAAACATATTAAACAATGTAATGTCTTTGCGTTTTCAAGATTTGTATTTATATTTGGCAAACAACTCCGCTTTGGTAACCCGTTGGTGCATCGTTTACCATTCCATAAAATCTGGGCGACGAAAACAGATACACTTGAGTTTTGTCCTCGCCCTTGGATGGTGCGTTATATCCCCACGATTTGAACACATCAGGATCGGGATAGATGATTTGTCCGCTCTAAAACATTTTGAATATTAAAATATATTGTGGTGTCACATGGTATAGATCAAAGGTTTGAGAATGTTAATATTTCTACATGAAATCGTAGTCCAGAAAAATATATGGTTATTCAAAACATTTGGCTTTATAGGAAAAAAATGGATTTATGTCAGATTTTACAAATGCCGGCTTACTCTCATGCCCTCAGTTCAAATTTTTTTCGACAGGCATCTTTTTTGTCGAAGGCGGTAAAAGTCTTTATGAAAAAGAATCGTGATTCTCACTCTGGGATCAACCCTAATTCCAAGCCATGCATCCACATATCCTGCCTGTACGTTCGGTAACCTTTTGTTCAGACTGTCACGAACGGCATTGTAAACAGATCGGTCAGGTATGATAGCTACAGTTGAGTTCTTGCTTTTACATAATTTCTCTGCTGCGGAGTATGTTAGGGTGTTTGAATAGGTATCATATGTCCAGTAGCATGCATCATCCCGACGTACTTCACACAGTTCTAAAAAAAAACATTCAGTGTATTTTCGACTTGGAATCCTTTGAAACTTATTTTGACTGAATCAACAAAAATATACTGATTATTATAAAGACACTTCAGACTTGTCGAGATAGGCTATGTCATAGTGTCGAAGGAAAATTCATGAAAACGGTGATTTTCCTAATTCTCCTAAAATACTGAAATAGCATTTACAGCCGAAAAGATAATTTTGGTATTTATGGTGGATATTTTGTTATCCATGATGCAGCAAAAGACAATATCTTTGGTTAAGAAAGAAACCATTTCAATAGCTCAAATTGAAATAAGACATACAATCAATAGGTCAGCACTTTTCATAAAAAAAACTATGATTCATCATTGATTAACACTTTTCACTAAGAAAATGAACGGTCAAAATAATGTTGTATCTAAACGCTACCATCAGGAAATTTATCTGTTCGGACTGGACAATCTTGTGTTTTGTTGAAAAGGATAACTTCTCCCAATTTCTCTTTCATCGCTGTTGTCGAATTTTTAAACTGGTGTTTCAATATCTGTCCTTGATCCTCAAATCGCTGTCGCATTTCAACGTGCCATTCCTTCATAACTGAACAAAGTATCGTAATGTATTTCAAGGGAAAACGATCTAAACTATTTCACGCCGGAATAACATACGTTTGCAGCTCAAACAAATTTCTATTACTTGATTCCAGAGTTTATTTTACTACTATTCGTTTTACTCAGTCCAGTGGTGACCGTCAAAGTCCAAAATTTGACTATACACGAAAATACATAAAATTTTTATCACACATGTAATAGGGTTTAAACATATACAGCAGAACATTTATTGGTAACGTTTATAAGCAAACCAATGAAATACCTTGATTAATATGTCTGCTAACAATTTCATCAATTCTGTCGTAGTTGAGAGAAACTTGAACTTCGTCGCTCAATGTTGAGTCCGGCACTTCGAAGCAAATACGCTGTTTACAGTCACCGCTTCGTAATATCAGTAATATAATCATAGGTAGGAGTAGGACAACGTAAGATTTCACGGGTGAATGCATATTTTAATTTAGTTCAAGATTATTGAAAAGGTATAGCAAGCTCTAATCTAAATGTGCAACAATAATCTGAAACTTTGAGATGCATTATTTTATTGCTCAATTGTTGCCTAATTTTATCTTATTGTTGGATTAGCCATTAGCGGAAGAAGCCTCTTTCTGTTCCTCTGCTGAATGTTTCTCATTTTTCCAACCATCGTAGTACCGTAGAAATATTCGATATGACGGCGGCATATCTTGATAAGAATTACTGAATTAACTGTGAATACAGTCCCCAATATCTAGTCCTGCAATGAGGTTATTAGCAGTTTAGCAACTTATCAAGCATACAATCAAGAAATTGTCAAATGTGATGTATCTTCAATGTCACAAACGCTTATAAATGCTACTCGTTATTCACGCATTGAAAAGCGCTAAGTCTGCTCTACAGCTTTGCGAATGAACTGCCCAAAAATAGGGTCATGAAGCAATTGCTATGGTTTCCGATTTCAAATATTTGGCCGATAATATCGTCATTTATTGTAATCTGATATTCGGAAAAATTTACAGAAAGGGTTTGATCTCTAGTGGAAATACCCCTTGAGCACTTTAATATATTTTACAAAATCACTTACTTTATTCCATGTGACTTTAAACCTCTCCATTTCAATATCATTCGGTATCTAATTACATCAAATTCTGCCAATATAAACAAATCATTTGAAATCGGAAACTATTACGCGGTCTCCGCGACCCTTGGGTGAGGTAATTTTTGAGACAAACTTGTTAGCAAGCCGCAAGCGTTTCAATATGGAAACAAAAATTATTATTACTGTGATTATAAGGTATCTATTTAATATATCCAATGTACAACACATTACGATACATTTACATTTGATCACATTAAGCCGTCAGCTATAGCTTGATTGTTCGATCTTCAAACCTATATGATAAGTGAAGACATTGAATCGTGGCTGAAGTGGTAAATGCTCCATCAATCTTGTGGTCTAATGGCTCTTTAATATAATTTCAAATAATTACCTCTACCGATATTTTCTGAATAATTTGCCTATACGACAACTGGCCATAAATAACAGTAGTTCCGAAGCTAAATTCCCGATCTTTTTCATTAGATATTAGAACCTTGGCTGTCGCTGCTCGATAACCATCTTTGGTTTTTCGCGGATTTCCTTACTTACGCATTAAAATTGTGTGATCATCTTTTATCTTCGTATTTTGTGTGAGCTCGATTTTTTTACCGGTTGGAAAAAATAAACTGGATGTGACTTGACTTAGAGGAGGAAAAATGCTACGCTTCAGTTATTGTCCCACTATTAATTTTCTGATAAGTTCACTTTGGTGTTGTCCGCTCTGACTCCCGAGTAAGAGTTGCAAAAAAACGACTTCGACCCTGGCCTCACGAGAAATTTAAATTTTTGTAACAAATAATTTGGCATATGAAAGCCTTTGATTATAGTTAGGCTTTTTTGATAGACTTTGATTATAATTAACTTTTAAATTTTGACTCCAATTTATCATCATGAAAATCTGTCAAACATCGACTCGCGACTCAGACTCCGCAGCCTCGGGTCTTCCATAAAACATTTTACCAGTGAACGTTATCATGCGTCCTAGACGATCACGGCCAACGTATCGACTAGCCAGAAATATTTTTATGTCGAAGGCTTTTTACACGATATTTCAGTTTTGTATTCCGGAAGTCTTGCAAACTAACATTTTAGGTCTCAACTGGGAATGCTTCAGTTTTAACGTTAAGCTTGCACGTTAACATTATACCTTTACAGCAGGGGCGTGCAACTGTTTACCACAATTTAGGCCCGAACCGTCAAACAACTTATTAATTTTTAGCAATTCGAAGTTGAGCTTGTAAGATAGTAGTAATAGTTTAATATTTGCTTCATTGAACTCTGGATCATTAAACTGCAGTTTGTGAATCTGTCCTGCATTTTGATGGTTTTGTGAAATATTCTTGGTTAGTTTTCTGTATCTCATTGCATCTTACTTGTAGTCTTATTTGGATGAAATACCGTTGGTATTATATTTATTGCCACAATTAATTCTGTGGGGTTAAGTACTGTTGCTGTAGTGCTCTATCTCTATCTCAACACTATTTATCTCTATCTGTATTCGTCATTTGTTTCCGTAATCCATTTGGCTCCATCTGACATCTCGGTTGTATATTTTGTGCTGAGCAAGTGTTTTATAATTTCATGACACTTTACAATTCTCCTGTGTTTAGAGTTGCGTATTGTGGGCTTGTGGACTTCAGCTTGCTTATCTCAGTTATAAGACGGGAATAATTTGGAGAGGATTATCTGGACCGAACATAGACAAATATTGCTGTAGTGGGATCGAGCGTTTAGACTGGAAAATATTGGCGCACGGTTCAGCGCTCTTCGTCTTTGTGTAGCAAGCAGGGTGCATGAGGTCACACCCCGTCAAGCTTCTACACTTATCATGATATTGACTACCTACATTCCTACAATGTCCAAACATGTGAAAATCGATCGGATTATTCTGGCATTTGAACTTTTGTATATTCAACCTCATTAATTCTTTTTAACTTTTTTGTCTACAATTTGCGCTCGATTTATTATTATTTTTTCTCCTCTAATGGGTGAACGCATTTAATACCGTGTTTCCCCGAAAATAAGACTGAGTATTATTTCAATTTTCTTCCGGAAAATAACACTAGGGCTTATTTTCAGGGGTGTCTTATATTTTCATTTATTTAAAACAAAATTACAAAGTAGAGAATTACGAGATTTTTAAATCTACAAAATATAAAATCGATATCCATTTATTTATAAGTAACATGTTTTTATTCAAAATAGATGCAAAACATAGATTATCAATCATCTCATATGTGTAGGAGGGATTTCTTGCTATCGACTAGGTAATAAAAAAAAAAAAAAAAGTTATTGACTAGATCTTATTTTCAAGGTAGGTCTTATTTTCGTGGAAACAAGTACGTATTGAAATTATATTTGGTTTTACTATCCGGGTACGGATACATCCGGGTATTATGTGTTTAATTATCCGGTTAACCAGTTAGTAACTGTTAATTTTAGAAAACCCATTTCACAAGAGTTTTGCTGTGAATTGACCGTAAACCACCACACAGTTCTATAGTAAAGTATTTTGTGTCCTGTATTATTTCGTGATTTCTTGCACGATGAAATAAACTTTGTACATGTATACTGTAATAGTAATAGGGATACATATATATAAATGAAATCATGAACGCACAAAATTCCGCCTTTTGATCATTTTATTTCGGTTAGAAGTACCCAGAAAAAAATATGATACAGGGGGGACAAAGTCCATGAATTTTTAACAACAAAGAAAAATGATGATTTTGAAAGACAAACGAACTAGTCAGAAATTTCTTCTAATTCGAAAAATTCACTTATTCAACATGTCACTGTAAGTATTCTCGCGTTTGTACTAATTAGGCACCAACGTAAAATCTATTTTCATTCGAATACCTTTCAAACTAAATTAACAGAGCCAAAACAAATGCTGCACCAGTTTTTTGAACAACTTTACCCTAGGTGAGTAAATGAAAAACATGACACGATACAAAGTCTGTCAAATTAAACTTTTCTGAAATAATATAGAATAGACTATCCTGCAAACAAAAAACCACAAATGTAATACCAGCCCTTCTTTTTGAGATTTTCGACAAATACACTATAAAGGCGGTCGAATTTTATAGGCTAATTTTGTTAGCATCGCCGATTGTTTTCTTCCGCGTCGCGTTATTATTTGGGGTATTAAAATCGACATTATGCCAGTTTTAATTTGATAAGAAGTTACATTTCGTGAAAAGTTACCCTTGTTGCAAATTTGCAAATTCAGTAAAAACGATTATTATGAAATCCAAGAATATCGTTTTGTTTTATCTATCACTGGCTCATTAATCAAGAGTCGTGGTATTTTTGTTAGCATTTACTGCCTTATTTTCAGTCAAAAATGTGTGTTTCAGATTTACTCTTTTAACGATAGATGGATACGACGATAGATAACATACCACGGCGATTATAGTTCCGGGCGAAATAAAAACAATTATCGGCGTTATATACCGACGATACCGCATCCGACTTTTCTCCCGAATATGTTGAAATATTAATATCTGCATTTATTGTACTAAATAAATTATACTCATCGGAATTGCAATAATAGCTCAAATTCACAAGATCGCAAAAATAAAACTGGATTTATTCGTGCAGCTCACCACGTATTTTCATATCTAGAGTAGAAGTGCTTTTATTCTAACGTAAGTCGATACAATCGCGAGATCCGTTGAACACAGTTATTATGGAACGACATTTTCAAATGCTGGAATCGGCCACATACCGAATATTTTGCGCAGTAGAAAAATCAATATATATATATCGACTGAAAAAGTAGGCGGTTTTATCAGCGAGTGTCATGATCGCAGCGACTGCTTCACAAATCGTCGTGAAGTATTTATTATATATATAAGTATATTTTACATATTTATTTAACTACGAGACGCAACAGAAAAAATCGAGCGGCAGCCGTCTCAAGTTTTGGACACTCCAAAAGATCAACCCCTTCGAACAATGCATCAATAGTGGAATCATGTAAACGAGACCGAAGTTTTGTGACAAATAGCCCAGATGCTCTTTCTGTTCCACGGAGGTAGGTTGGATAGTGAGCTGAGCTGCATATAAAGCTTGAAGATCAGCGGGCCGCCGTGCTGACGCTTCAAAGACTTCAAATCCTTTTTGAATTGTTATTCTGTTTAGATCTGCAGTATTGGTAGGTCGATTTGCTGGATTAGATGCTGACTACATAGCTCGCTCTAGTTCTTGCTTGAGAGATACACATGTCGTTTCTTCACGTTATACAGTCGAAACTAATGATACCAAGTTGTTGTCAGACTCTTCTCCAAGCAACTTTTGCATCAGGGTCCCAGCTAGTGGTGGAATTCAAATTTTTTGTCAGCCGATTCCATCATACAAATGTCATATTTTCATGCGGTTCTGTTACAAAAAGTCATGTAATGCTAACCGGTTCGCTGATCTCATAAAATTCCGTGAGACGGTTCTATAGAACCGGTGCGAACCGGCTGAATCCCACTACTGGTACCAGCCACAGCACACATCTTGTTTTTATTTCGAAGTTGGCCAAGTTTATTTTCAGTCATAAAACTCGGATCGTGTAAGTATTCGAGCAGATGGATAAGACATGTGTTCCTCCTTTCTTTGATTCTTACCACAAGAAAGGATTTTAGAGATGCTACGTACGAAGAATTGGAATTAGAGAGAGTTTTGAATACAAATTCGTGAATCCGCCCGGCTGTCAGAAGTGTGGCGTGACTGGCGTCCTTCCTGGAAAGTCCATCTACAGGGTGTTTGACAGGTCCAAGGGCCTCAACCAGATCTTTGAGAATTTTAATTTCTTCGTCTGTAATAGTAATAGAAACCCCAAGTGCAACAAGCGCCATTCTGATGCATTTTTCAACTCTAATAAACGTTTTAATCATCTCCAAAAGACTATTCCATCTGGTCTTCGAATCTAGAATCAACTTCTGCTCTGTCTTAATTTGTTCCTTGATGTGCTTTAGCAAAATTTCATTCCCAATCTTCTCTCTAATTGGTATTCGTTATCATTTCAGCAACAATCTGTTGAAAATCTACACCAACTATTTCAGTTTTCAGTTTCAATCTATCATTCTTTCAAAGCTTTTTATTACGCTAGCTCAGGGTGGTCGAAACTGCGGGCCGTATGCGGCCCGCCTACACATTCTGTGCGGCCGACAGAACAACTTTAGCGTACACTACTAAACCATTGGCAGAACAATTTTAGCGTAGCCTACACTACTTTCTCCAGAAGGCTATTACTTTTATTTATTTCAAATATTTCTGTTAGCTCTGTGAGATTTGTTTTTGTTTGCTATGACGTCACCGAACGTTCTGCGGACGCATGATCACGCGCCATCGAACGTCAGCGTTAAGGCGGATTCTGAAAATCGTTGCTCAAAAATTGTAAGTTTTTTTAGGTTACCGGTGATGCTAAAGGTACGGTAAACCGTACTGCCCTGCTTCGCTTGGTGTGAATATATTTGTAGACTGTGGTATCTGCTGTTATAATACCGTGATAAATCGAATTAGTTGGTTTTGCAAAGAAGGAGCGTCTGACGAATACGGTACTGCGGTAAGTTAAAGTACCATAGTGAAATTGACTTGTTGCTTTCGCGATCTTACTATTGCAGTAATGTAGGGTTTCTTGCAAATTTAGCCTAACGTATTTGTTAATTTTGATAAGAGCAAATTGAATTGAGTTTTTATATGCCAGAGAAGAACCGTTCCACGATCGAACAGTAGACCTACATACAGCAACAGGTACCGCAGTACTGGTAAGGTACCGTACGGTACCGCAGTGAATTACGCTCTCATCTTTTCGTTACAGTTCTGATGTAAACAAAATAAATTTTGTAGCCTACCTTATTTTTTTATTTGATAAGAGGAAATGAATTGAGCTCTTATATGACAAGGAAGAAGCGTTCTGCGAACGAATTTCAGGTACTGGTAAGTTACCGTACCCCATGGGATTATCGGAGAATCGATATTTTTTTTATTTTGCCCTGGTGGCGTAATGGATAAGTGACTTGGATCACTTGGTATTTCAATTCACGTTGATCTAGTCACACTAGAGTGATTTTGGCGTTTAGAGGCCGTTAATCTCCGTCCTCGGAGCGGGAAAGCGTTCGCCCGGGTAATGGGAATTTTTTCAAGTGTCATTGGGGGAGGGGCAGTGCCTCCGCCCCTTCAGTGGTGAGAAAACGTGTGGAAAGCCACGCCCACTTGTTACCTAATCTTTAAAAGTCGCTTTTCTCTTTAATTACTGGACCAATTGCTCTAAAATTTTCAGTGCTCGAAGATAAAAATTTTCTTTAGAAGGCTATTACTTTCATTTACTTCAAACGTGTCCATATATTTAAGCATAGCTCTCTTGTAAGTTCTTTAGTGATGTAATTTGGTATGCTGTTTGAGGTTTTATATTGGATTTGCCGTACGATAAACAACCAATCCGGAATCCTTGAGTCTTCTACAACCGCAGTAGCAACATCCTTTCAGACTGTGACACAAAGTATTTCCTTACCCACAACAACGTTAAACCGCAGTGTCTGGTGTGTTTTCAAGTAATATCTGTCACGAAAGAATATAATTTTAAGCGACATTACAAAACCAAACACGAGGAAAGATACCGAAAATACCACGATATTTTTCTCGGGAAGCAATTTCAAATTAACTAAAGGCTTTGCATAATTTCCTTGAAAAACTCATTAGAATGATAAACTCTCATTCTTAAATATGTTTAAAGTGAGTAAACTCGCGATGTTTTGATCACCTTTGGGTTTCCTCCGACTGCGGCCCGCGAGACCTCCTCAAAAGATTTTGCGGCCCTTTAACCGTGGACCACCCTGCGCTAGCTCCATCTGTCGTACTCGTAGCTGCCACAATATTCTCTATCTACAACACAAATACGCAATAATCACATTTGTTCTACGTGTTTTGTGATGTAATAGTGAAGTTCACTCCAGCATTCCGCGGATGGCTGAAATATAGGCAGAGTAGTGTAAATAAAAGTTGTTATTATATGCTCTGGGAGATGTCAGTCGCCACTCAACAAAAAATATAAAAATCCGGATTTTAATATTTTTCACCACTCATATGTTTTATGCAGTTATATTTCAGCAAATAGATTTAATTTTTCGATAGATTCATTTAGGCATTTCAAATCCAATAATGTCTGTATTGCACTTAATATTGCAAGCTAAAATTTTTGAAATAAATAAATATAAGTGAGGGGATAGAGGACATCCTTGTCCTACTCCACTATGAATAGCAATATTATTTGATAAAAGTTATTAACTTGAATTATATAATATATCTTTATATAATGCCTAAATCCATGAAATGACTTTGGGTCCAAAATTTATATGTTTCAACGTTTCCCATAGAAAATCTCTGTCAACTGAATCACATGCCTTTTCCTGATCTAAAGGCACTTTGATAAAGGTTTATCTTCCATATTGGCACATGCAATAACATCTCTAATTACCATTGTAATTAGAGTACAGTGTATTATGCTGTACAGTGTTTTTCTCGTTTTTTATACAGTAATGTGATTATGGCTTTCCTCGTGGATAGCGATACTTCTTTCACATTGAAAGTTGCCCGAATTACAATTTGTAAAATTTTTCATAGACTACTTCAAAATACTATAAAAAAAATTTTGGGAATTCCATCAGACTCTGGTGATTTGTTATCTTTCATTTCAATGAGCGCATTTTTTATTTCTATTTCCTGAATATCAGATTCTAATCCATTTTTGTGCTTCTCAGTTTATCTACTATTATAATTGTTTAAAAAAAATTCTGTTTATTTTTTTCTACTGTCTTCTTTTGATACAATTTGGAATAAAACACTTCAATTTCTTTTTGAATTTTTTGAATATCATAAACTATATCACCGGTATCTTTTTTTAATTCTGTCCAACTTTTATTTCTTCCCTTATTGGATTTTTCTCCTTCTTCTACTCACTACCCAGTTATTTGAATCTGTAAGAATTTTATCATATTGCCCAAGTTTTCTAATTTCTTAGCTTGTTGCACTTGTTTCAACATTCTACCTCGGTGTACAGCCCACGTTTTTAGTTTCCGTTTACATTCATCCCATCCCAGAGAATTTCATGGTTGTCCAATTTTTCGATTTCACCTGACCATTTAATCAATACTGCATTAACTTCATTTTGAAACATATCGTCTTTTAGAAGAGATGTGTTCAATTTCCAGTAGCTTTTTCCTAATTTTGCATTACTCGTGTTTTTTATTGTTACAGTAGCCGTATTGGAAGATGATCTGATAAAACGCTAACTGATATTTTAGAGTGTACTGCACTTGAAATTAAGTTATTAGATATCAGAAATTTGTCTTTTCTGTAATAGATAATTTGAACTTCTCCAAGTTAATTTTTATATTTCTGGGATTTGATTTCGCCAAATATCTACCAACTTCATACGATACATCATTTCTTTCAGATATCGGACACTACTATCTCTGATGCATCTGGAACATGTGTTTTATCTCGGTTTTCTGTTATGCAATTAAAATTCCCTCCCCATATAATTGCCCATGGTTTGCTATTTGTTTGGTGATTAATAATATCTATGAATATTGAATCAATTTCTTTGAAAAAAATTTCCCGTTCTCTCATATAGTTTGGAGCCTAAGTATCACATATTATGATATTACAATCATTATATTCCATAGTACATAATATATACCGGCCATTTCTGTCAATAATTAAAGAAATAGTTTTTAGATTTACGTGTTTGATAATTAGAATAGAAACACCACATTTTGGGTTTGAAAAGGTGGTCCAAAATCCTTTCCCTACCCAATTCTTTGACCAGGATTTTTTTAATCAATATCCCTTGAGCAGTCGGTTTCTTGTAAAAAAACAATATTACCTTTCTGCATTTCCAAATATTTGAATATTGCAATACGTTTTGTTGGATTACGCATTGTCCTAACATTGAACGAAATTAGCACTAAACTAGAAATCATACAAAGATGAATAATTAACTAAAAAGGAACAAAAAGCTGGATACTAAATCTGAAACCAAATTAAATAAGTTACATAAGTTTTTGCATTTTCTAAAGCATAGTCTTCCATGTCATTATTTGTATGCGTCTTGCTATTTTCAATAGTATTCTCAATTAATTTATGTGAACTCACTTTTGCAGGTCCCACATTTTTACTCCTTTGAACGGAGTCTTCTTCTTCATCAGCTTTTCTTTTTTCACCTTTCTTTTCTATTAGATTTAATTGCCCATGAATTTCCCAACTTTCAATGAGGTCTTGTGTCCCCATTTTGATCATATGAATTTTATCCTTTTTATACATATGTGTAGGAATTTCTCCTTCTTGTAAAGTAAAATTTATTGATGGTTAAATGTACAGCACTCCATTTTTTTCTTCTGTTTCCTTTAATTGCTTGTTAATAGCGATTTGATCTTGTTCATTTCCAAAAAAATCATACTGTGATATAATCCCACTGATAATACCCCTTTTTGTTTTAAGATTTTACCCAACTTATCTGCATCTTTTTCCACAAGTTGGTTTGAGTCGATGTTATTTGATCCTGCGTATAGTATGACAGTGTATGAAATTTTGTTCATTTAATATTTTGAAAGTATGTTTTGAATTTTTCGAATGGTGCACCCAGAAAATTCTGCTACTGATTTGAGACCCTTGCGAATCAGCATATACTTATATTTGAGATACTGTTTGGTCGTTGACTAGTAATCCATCATTTTCATTTGTAGGGGTTCGTTCACTTTTCTTCGTTTTGGAATTCAACAAAGTTCCAGGGGTCCTTTCATTTTCTGACGAATTTATGTGCGCTGTTTGTGTATCTTCTTTATGTTGATTGATTTCGGTATTATTCTTGTTTGATGACTTATTTATATTTGATTCACTCTGTCCCAGCTGTACCATTGTTTGAGCAATCATGAACTCTTCTATGGTTTTATTCTCTTTGTCACTAATGCGCATATGCATTATTTTTACTGCTCTATTATCCGGTTATTCATCACAATAAGATCCGGATATCAGAAATCAAAATAACAGTCGGTTATCCGTATAACCGGATTTTGCCATTGAGATGATATATACACAGTGATAATGCGCATATGCATTATTTTTACTGCTCTATTATCCGATTATTCATCACAATAAGATCCGGATATCAGAAATCAAAATAACTGTCGGTTATCCGTATAACCGGATTTTGCCATTGGGATGATATATACACAGTGATTTCCCTACACCCCCCTACGCGATTCGACACTGTTATTCCCATGTGCAATTCCACAGTCCGCACTGTAATTCCTAACTCAATTATATTTGTATTCAAATATAACGACTATGGAATATTTATCAGTGTAGATGAGGGGTTCCAAACCGCGAGCCAATTACGGCCCGCGTAACGATTTAAAATGGCCCGCCGAACTTGAGTAAAATAGTTTAACACTTCATGTGGTACTTTTGAGTTTTAGATTCCGTCTATCGTTACATCATTATCACAGTTTAAGTACGTTTATTTTGTAACAATTGAATTATACCGGTATCTTATGTATACGTATGGGTATTAGAATTACACACCGCAGTATTTTAGATACCGTATTAGCCATATATTAAGAAAGCTTAAAGATGTCACAAAACGAAAACTAGGCACTGAAAACAGACATTTTTTAGATGAATGGCAAGTTTTTTTTTTCTTTATTGGAAAAAATAAAACTTCAGCGATTTGTCTTCCTTGCCAACAAAATATTTCAGTTCTGAAGGAATACAACATTATGCGCCATTATGATCAGTTGACGCGCGTATTTCAAAATTTAATTCATTGCTTGATTCGTACAAAAGTCAAACAAACATGTTCAAAAAAATGTGGAATGTGTAACAAAGTAGCCATTCATACGATGCCATATGCTAGAGGAGCAAGTAACTTCATTAGTCACTACAAGTTGTAAATTACTTGCTGAAAGCCGTGCTTGTTATTTATTCCTCGGGAATTCTATCAGCTGAATATTATAATTATTAATTTCATTACATAACAAACTGCGATGCTAGGTGTATCTAAAATCAAGCTTAGAGCCTATTTTGGTGCTTATTTCTCAAAATTTACTCAGTGCGCTTAGGCGCGCCCTGAACCTCAGCCGTGTCGTCGCGCACTTTTCCTCGCTCCCCTTTTCTGGCCCTACATTTTTATTCTGCTGTGTATTTTGGCTCGCCGTCAATCAACTTGGGGGACCCCTCATGTACATCGTTTCTTAAATACATACCAATTTTTGAGAATACAAATAGTTTAATCGCTAATAGCAAATTATTTACCACCCCCTAAATTTCGAAACACCCCCCAAAAATTAAAAGCTGGGGAACATACTGTATATACACCCCAATGGATTTCGCTTACTCCCAGAATTCATCGTTAACTCATTGCACTTCATGCTTGTGACGTATTTGGGCTAAAAATGTGACTTTATCGGCCCGTTTGTGGTGTCTTCGCGCTCCGCCTCATGCTGTCACGCTAGTGCAGTACCGTAGTGTTTGTGTTTGCGTGGTACCGGTACGGCACTGCGTAATTCAATCAAATACTGTAGTGATCCAGTTATTCAATGCTCTGATATTGGTACCTTGTTTATGATAGGCCCGCAAGACGCAAATACACCAATACCGACAGCGTGTAACGCTACCGTATCGTACAGTTCAGTCCTAGATCCAGTAGGTCTGGCGATGAACATCATTCTGGTTTAAAGCCAAGAATTGCTGAATTGAATGATTCGTATTTTCAATCTTATCACAGCTTGATCAATTATTGTTTTCATTCGGCCTAGTTTACGGGTACCGGTGTAGAAATATTTTCTTAGATAGATAGGTTTACTTCGACTCCATAATCAGAGCATAAAGGCGATAAAACGTTAACAAAAACAAATAAATAAAAACTGATTATGAAATCAGGAGAGTAAAGAAAACCTTGGATAAGGTTTAAAACGTACAGAATATAGCCTAAGATCAAAGGTACCGGTATTGCCAAAAAGAAGTGGTACCGGTATGTGTTCACTCACCTAAAACTATGAAATTAAATCATACCGGTACACACTCGCACACACACACAAACAACCATAGAACTTTAATATAATTAGAAATAATAGAGAAGCTTTAGATAAATTATATTCGAACATATAAAATAAACACGTAAAAAAAATAATTAGAATAAAAGATAAGAAATGTAATATGAAATAGGATAAATTTATCGGATTGGTTTATAATAGTGTTGATTTTGTGGTAATACACTACTGTACCAGGCTGACGGCTAACTCGCCATGAGGGCTAACTCGCCATGCGACGGCGGTAAACGGGTTAGCCTGCAACTGTACGGAGGCTCTTCTTGTAATGGGAGATGGTAAGGTGGCTGTTTATACTAACAACTTCAATAGTAAGGATAAATATATTAAATTAAATGTGTTTGGTTACAATACCTACTGTGCAAATGGTAACAAAGTGACAAGAAAACGTGCTTATATGTCGGAAGGCATACCGGTACCGTACGGTACTCGACGCGCAAAGGATGTCTCAACTTATCATTTTCATCTAAGCATGCTAAATATATCATCATATTAATTGATTGTATGAGCACTGAATCAACAACAACGCTAAATATATCAGAAGTTCTATTTTGCTACCGGCAGCCTCATTTTATTCTAACAGCCGTTGATTGCGATCAGAGAGGGAGAGAGAAAGCTAACTCGCCATGTCTATTTTCTTTATAATTGACGATCGACATCGCGAGTTCGAGAGAGAGAGAGGGCTAACTCGCCATGTCTTTATTCTTTATAATTGACGATCGACATCGCAAGTTCGAGAGAGGGCTAACTCGCCATGTCTTTATTCTTTATAATTGACGATCGACATCGCGAGAGAGAGAGAGGGCTAACTCGCCATGTCTTTATTCTTTATAATTGACGATCGACATCGCGAGAGAGAGAGAGGGCTAACTCGCCATGTCTTTATTCTTTATAATTAACGATCGACATCGCGAGAGAGAGAGAGGGCTAACTCGCCATGTCTTCATTCTTTATAATTGACGATCGACATCGCGAGTTCGAGAAAGAGAGAGGGCTAACTCGCCATGTCTTTATTCTTTATAATTGACGATCGACATCGCGAGTTCGAGAGAGAGAGAGGGCTAACTCGCCATGTCTTTATTCTTTATAATTGACGATCGACATCGCGAGTTCGAGAGAGAGAGAGGGCTAACTCGCCATGTCTTTATTCTTTGTAACTTTTGCAGAAATTTTGATATATTTAGCGTTGTTGTTGATTCAGTGCTCATACAATCAATTAATATGATGATATATTTAGCATGCTTAGATGAAAATGATAAGTTGAGACATCCTTTGCACGTCGAGCACCGTACGGTACCGGTATGCCTTCCGACATATAAGCACGTTTTCTTGTCACTTTGTTACCATTTGCACAGTAGGTATTGTAACCAAACACATTTAATTTAATATATTTATCCTTACTATTGAAGTTGTTAGTATAAACAGCCACCTTTCCATCTCCCATTACAAGAAGAGCCTCCGCACAGTTGCAGGCTAACCCGTTAACCGCCGTCGCATGGCGAGTGGTCCATGGCGAGTTAGCCTCCACCCCTGTACCACCGGTAATTAGATAGGCTACCGTAGTTTATTTTGAAAACTCCATAACACTGTAACACGCAAATTACTGAACTAAAAATGGATGACATTCTCTATTTTTTGAGTTCAACGAAGCGCACACCGTAACTCCCTAAAATGACGGCAAATAAAATTATGATGTGAAAATTAATGCTGTAACTGCATAAGTAACGCCAATCAAAAATGTGATGTAAAAATAGAACTCAAATTCTTCTTATTCTTTCTTAATAAAAATCTTGACTTTCGACGAACGCTATACCCTATTTGGCACAGACATACCTTACTTGATTGAAAATTGAGTGAATTTGGTTTTAACTAAACGCGTCTTTCAAGAATTTTGTTCTGCGCCAGACAGAATATTTAAAAAATATATATAAAAATTTCACATCACATTTCTTTTTGACATTACTGCATTAATAGAGCAGTTTAAGCAGTAATTTTAAGTCACAATTTTGTTTGGTGTTATTTGATATAACTTAGTTATATAGTATTTTTTTTTAGAAATCTGTTGTCAATATAGTGTTGTCCTTTTGTGTCCATGCATTTTCTTTTTGCTATGATGCGACTAATTCAGTAATTGTTGTACTAAATTCAAAAATTCATTTTTTTGTATTCAAAGGCGGGGTTTTGATAAAAATTGTGTAAAACTAAAACAACATAAGCTAAAGCCATGTCTGAGGCACCGGCTGATGAGAAAAGAGTGACCCCACCTCAGGTAGTTTTCATATATTATCATCTGCTGAATTGTAATTACTGGCTGACAGAAAGGTCAAGGGCTATTAAACTCACATATACAACTCATTTGATATCTGGTGTATTGGTAATAACTCGGAATGAGTAGGGGAAATAGTCTCACAGATGGTCTTTTAGCGGAGGTTGAAGTTTACTTGAATTTACCCTATTTTCTTACCAACCTCAATAATGGTACAAATTGTGACTAAGAGTTAATGGTTGCAAGCGTGTTAGAACCCAAGTACATAAAAGCGCCCACTTCTAAGTTCTAGCAACTTTTTTTGGGGTACTTTCTACCCCTTTATCAGCCATACTTTTTGTATATTTTCTCTTTTCTAGGTAACTAAACAAGAGATGACTCGAGAAGAACAATTCAACACAGCGGCATCTGTTTTAACGTCAAAGCTTGCACAAATCGCTGGACAAACTCTTGGAGCTGAGGCTTCTGAATTGCAAGATTTTGAAAACATCAGTGGCGATGAATGCCTCCCTGTCGATTTAGAAACACAAGCTAGGCTTGAGGCTCTGTTAGAAGCTGCTGGTATGATATTTTAACTGTGTTGCAATGTTCATTGCAATACTATGTTTAATCTTAAAAGTCTCATATTAGCAAATTGTGATGTAACAAATATACATTTAAAAATTTGTGTCTCATTCACTGAAAATTCAATTTGCTTGAAAAGGTATTTATTGTCTATATTAAGGTATCGGAAAGTTATCGACATCAGATGGAAAAGCTTTTGCAGACCCCGATGTTTTGCATAGATTAACATCGACTGTTTCATATGCATTGGATGAAGCGGCTGCTGCTTTGTCGAGACTTAGAATTGAAGCCGCAGGACAAGATATACAGAGGTATACATCAATTTGATGGCATTTTGGGGGGTTGGTTGCCTTCCTATTCAGTTTTTGACCCCCTCTGTTATGCACATTTTATCATCATAATATTGTCAAAAACCTGTTGGCTATGTCTAATATGATACTTTCGAAAGGAAGTACTACTTTATTTTACAATTTGTTTGTATTGATCAAAATGTCAATTTTACGATCAAATTATCCTAAATACTTTTTATATAATATAAAAACAGTTCTTGTTAAGTTTTTAATTTTTGTCAGAGATGCTCTGTTTGTTAAACCATATTTTTTGCATCTCTGATTGTGTATTCATTTTTTGTTACTGACATGTAGCAATAATTTAAAAAAAATGTGACGATCTTGTTCATTTAATTATATATTAGCTTATTTGTAGGTATTTTACACCTAGTGGACATATAGATCATTTCGATAAATTTTTGACGGTGATCTTCAATATTTATGTTGTTGTTATTGGAACTAAAGTCACAATCGCTGTTAAATGTTTAATTATTAAAAAGAAATTACTAAAAGACATTATATTTTTCGAATATTCATCAGCTCATCGGGACCTATTGTTCCGTCTCAAAGTTTCCCAGATTGAAGTAAACTTGAAGCAAGGCCTAGATTCTACATCAATGCCAGACTAGTGATCAGCTGTTTTGGCATTCAAGCACAGCTCTTGTGTTCAACACAAATAGCCATTTTGAATCAACCATATATATCTCCACGTATTGTTTTGCAAAAAATGTGCAATAAACTGTTCTTGTATTTAGAACTTTACCTGAAGCTTGTAGCGATGGCGATGTCGCAACAGTTCGGAGATTATTAGAAGAAGGTAGAAGTGTGCATGAAACTACAGAAGATGGAGAAAGTCTATTATCTCTCGCTTGTTCTGCTGGATATTATGAATTGACGGAGGTATGTGGCTTTTGCTTACTTCAGCAGTTTTTAACCATTTAGCTCAAGATTATTTACTCACCAGAATGCCCAGAACGAGCGGAATAATCTATTTGACTCTAAATTAATTATATATTTATTTGATTTTATGATCAGAATAGAATAGTTTTATATTGGAAAATATTGGTTAGAACAATTAGAATCTTACAATTATATTACTTGGAATGGAATCTGTATTCTTTCAAGACTTTTATTTTAGAAAATAAACCTGAATCGATTCATTAAATGTTTTTACTTTTAACTTTCAAACCTTCTTTCATGAGATATTTTCCATTTTATCAGGTTTTGTTATCAATGCACGCAAATATAGAGGAACGAGGCCCAAAAGGGGGTTGCACGCCATTAATGGAAGCAGCGTCGGGTGGTTATAAGGATATTGTGGAATTATTAATTGCTCATGGAGCGGATCTTGATGCCACATCCAGTACAGGTATTTCATAAATTAGCACTTAGAAATTTTTTGCATTTAACTTCATTGTATCTGCAAATGGAGGCTTTTGAGCAGGGCTGGATAGAAATCATAGTGACTCTAGCTCTCAAAAGCTACCTGTTTTGGGGTCTACAGGCTATTATTGTGGGATGCAACAATGATATCGTAAGTGGTTGTAACAAAATACAGGTCACTGACGCCCAACAAAATTTTGTTACTGCAAAATCTCAGCTTTGTAATTCTTGAACTGTCAAAAAAGGTCAGGTTTTAATAAAGATATCTGTCTTGCTTTGTTCCACTGTATCACATCTGTTCTACTGTATCCTCACCACTGGAATGAATTTTCACTCTTGCGCTGACATATTCACATTTTAACTTTTGGATGTTGTCTATATAATTTATATTATTACTGACTAATTATTTAAAAAATATTGCTTTTAGCAGGTGTTAGGATTATCTATTTTGTAGAGCATAGTATTCCAGAATTTTTGAAAAATTCATTTTAATTTTCGGACCTCCAAAAGTATGCGCACCAAGATGGCGCAAAACCTGAACCTAGTATCAGTGTACAGTTTAGGATTCAGGTTGTGCGACATCTTGGTGTGCATACTTCTGGAGCACCCAATTTTGCATATAAACTAAACGATTATTATGCAGCAAAAATATTTGTTATCCAATCACAATTTTGATTATCCATATTATTAAAAACTAAGGGTTCTCATCATATTTTGTTTTCAATGAGAACTAATACTTTTCAAATGATAATTCTGATCATCAAACTTTTGACTGATGCAGTCGTTTCACCTATTTTTTATAAGGAAAATTTCTTTTTTAAAGATTTGTTATTAGTTAACTTAATTTAAATGATCTTGTTATGCATCATGTTCTGAATTTGAAACTTATATTTGTCCTTATTTTCACCAGGAAATACAGCACTAACATTTGCTTGTTGTGGTGGATATGATGAGATCGTAGAAATTTTGATTTCTGCTGGTGCTGACCTTGAAGTACAAAATGAAAACGGACACACACCTCTAATGGAAGCTGCATCGGGAGGACATGTTAATGTAGCAGCAATTTTGTTACAACATGGAGCTGGCATTAACACTCATTCTAATGAATTTAAAGAGTCAGCGTTGACATTAGCATGTTATAAGGGTGAGATCAATTTAGATTTTTTTATAGATTTTGCTCCAAAATACATTGGGCCAACTAAAATTTTGGCAAAAATTTAGACGAATGAATTGGCGACTTTTCAGTCTTTGATAACTGTCACATTCGGATATAGAAAAATAATTTGGTATTGCACTTTTGCAGAAAAGTAAAAATAGATAAAATGTAGTAAAACTTATTATTGAATTTGAATAAAATGCTGTCAGGAATTCCAGGGTGAAAATTGGTCATATATCCCAGTAATGAATGCAGTTTCATCACTATTATGCTCCGATTGCATAAAAAACAAAAAAACATCAAATTATTTTCATACTTATCCTTATTAATTAAGCAATAAATGTTTCTTTTTATTTCTAAATAGGACATCTTGAAATGGTTAAGTTTTTGCTTCAAGCAGGAGCAGATCAAGAACATAAGACTGATGAGATGCATACTGCACTAATGGAGGCATCAATGGTATGTGTTGTCGTTTTGAAATATCAATATCTGGAAATGGGGATATCTATGGCGTGTAATACTGTTACATCATCAAATGTATGTAAATAGTGATGAACGAAGAGGAAATTTCTGACAACTCAAAATAACATCTAAGGGACCTAGTGTTCTTAACAATTCATGAGGGAAAATTGGGATCCTAGGCCGTTCCTTTAAGAGAGTTTGGGAGTTGAGTGTAAATTTTCACCGAGGAAGTTTTTTGAATCTTCTATCAACTTCGGAATAGAAATATTGTAGTGATCACAATGTTTAGGTCCATACTTGCACTCATTTTTCCACGCTTTCATCAACATTGCTGATTTTCCCATTCATATTGATTATTTGGAAAACAGACTTAAAGTCTGAAACTCTCACATCGGAGAATTCAAATTTTGGACTCCCGGAATACAACTTTGGACTCTGACTACAACATCTGCTCCGACTACATTTATGGACAGCTAATTTAAAATTTAATTTTGTCAAGATTGCCTGTGTGATCTCAATCTGGGTGAATGCATTAGGTACATTAGAAATCAAATCGATGATATTCATCAACCACATACCATACCACTTTAAATAAATGTTATTGTAATTCATGTACAATTAACCATTTCTTTTTTATACATTCCTAATAGGATGGTCATGTCGATGTAGCAAAATTACTTCTCGATTCTGGTGCTCAAGTGAATATGCCAGCTGACAGTTTTGAATCTCCACTAACATTAGCAGCATGTGGAGGGCACGTTGAGCTTGCTTCGTTGCTTTTGTTACGAGGTGCTAATTTAGAAGAAGTTAACGATGAAGGATATACTCCGTTAATGGAAGCGTCGAGAGAAGGACACGAGAAGATGGTTATCGTACTCTTAGCTCATGGTATGTTTTTTTATGATGATTGATCATGCATGATACTGAGAATAGGTTAATCAATTGCCTTCTATGTTAATTTGAGAGTTTCAAGACTTAGAGGACGAATGTTGAAATTTAAAAAAATGGGTGCTTTATAATAAGGGGTTGGATGAAATGATGGGGACCTTTAACTCGAGACTTTAACCTTGATGTGGTTAGGTCATTTTTTTTTATTGACGAGGTTCAATCTAATGTACAATATTGTAATTCCAATACTTTTATTTTGTAATAGTATTCCTTTTTGCGACCTAATAACTGACTCAAATACATTCAGGTGCAAATGTCAACGTTCTAACTGAGGAAACCCAAGAAACAGCGCTGACACTAGCAGCTTGTGGTGGATTTCTGGAATGTTGTAAACTGCTGATTTGTGCTGGAGCTAATCTAGAGGATGGATGTTCAACTCCACTCATGGAAGCTGCACAAGAAGGACATTTAGAACTCGTCAAATATTTGTTGGAGCAAGGTAAAGTTATTTTATCTCGTTTTCCACTTTTTTATTCAATGGATAAGAAAAATTTCTAAATGTATTTTTAAATGAATAAGTTAAGTATTTTGTTCCTTTTTGATATTGTCTATTTTATCATAAATATTCATTTAGTCAAAATGTCATATCAAGGTTCATGGTTATGAATTTGAGTGTTGAACATTTTGATTTGGGGAACAATATAAAGACAGCCATAGAATTCATGAAATAAACATAATGAGATGAATATTGACACGTATATCTTATTGTTATGTTGTAATAACGCATACAGCTTGTAATGTTACTAATTCAAATTTGTAAAAAATAATTTTGGCTCATTTTCTTTATTAGATTTGATTTTATTGGAATATCTTGTTCAAAAATTGCTTACTCTGCGACCACTAAAGTAGTCAATTCTTAATTTTCAGCAGAGTATGGGAGAAGTCATATTATTTACAGAGGTCCAAGGGGGCAGATATTTCCTATAAATTTTGCTTTTTTTTTATCCATGGGAACACTGTTTTGACATTTAACCTCCATGTTTATGTACAAGGGCATTGATATCTTATTTTCATTTTCTATCGATGAAGTTTAACTCACTCTATAAAAAAGAGTTGGTGTACCAATACCAATTAATGATCACATTCACCCTTCTTATCAGGTGCAAATGTAGATTCTCAAACCAGCAGTGGCAATACTGCATTGTCATATGCATGTGAACATGGTAGAACAAACGTCGCTGATGTTTTGTTGCATGCTGGAGCTTGTCTCGAACATGAATCCGAAGGAGGAAGAACTCCCCTCATGAAAGCAGCAAGAGCTGGTCATTTGTGTACAGTACAATATCTTATCTCCCGAGGTTAGTTGGTTATTGTGTCTCTTATAAAAACTGTTCAAAGATGCGATAATACTATTTGATTCGAGAGTCTTCCTGCCCACTAACACAAATGTATTTCTGTAGAAATACATTTGTGTTAGTGTGTAGCAAGACTCCCGAATCAAATAGAATAGTCTTTTACATTCTTGCTACAGCATCCTTGCTTAATATGCATACGAATCCACCTGCACAAAGGCATAGAGCATGGAAAGATAATTAGCCTCACATAATCCCAACTGATAGTTATAGGCCCAATGAATAAGTACTCAATTTGAAGATACGTTTATTTTTTGAGGCGTTCCCACTTCTTTTCGCTTTGTGCAAACACCCACTAATATGTAAGGGACTACTATTTCCGGGACCTCTAACTACTACCCTCAAGCAAAAAAAGTTGTGTGGTAATACTAAGAAACAGAAATCTTGAAGATATTTCCAAATTGCACTTTTTTTTCTTTTTGTATTTGTATCAATACATATTTTATGATTGTTAATAATAATTTCAATCGTTCAATTTTTACTAATTTTTTTTGCAATGTGCTTCAAAATTTAAAAAAAAATTAAAAGTTATCAGTAGTTCATATTATCTATATCAGGGGTGTCAAACTTGCGGCCCCCGAGCACCTCCAATGCGGCTCTCTAACGCAATAACCACCTCGAACAATAATAGTAATATTTCGTAAGTTTTTTTTATCTAAATATAATACATGTTTCAAACCTTTCAAAATGAAATTGATTATTCACACAGAAAACAATAATTTACTGAAAGTAGTTTTGGAAAATTATTTTTTTTGTTTTCATGTTGACCCATTTAAAAATACACCTCAAGCTAGCAAAAATACTTGAAAAAGAAAAAAACCTCCGGGATTAAATGAAACGCAAAGTACATGAAGAAGGTGGCATTTTTGAAGAAAAATAGGAATTGCAATATTTCTACATTTCTCAAAATTCTAGCACATTGTTTAGTTTGTCACATTTCCATCAATACAATGAAAGAATACAATGACAAATTTAAAACTCAACTTCGAACATAAAATTTTTATGTATTTGTATATTATTATAATTATACAACTACCTAGTTACTGAATACTAAAAATCAATATCAATCATAACTCAAGCGGCCCTATGCCACGTAATAGTAGGAAATCTCGCGAAATGTGGCGGGAAATGTCTGGTCCGAAAAGTCAGTCATTTGTGTGTTTACTGATCTATACATGAAATGATAAGCGTAATATTTTTGCTTTACTGACATTCTCAAGGATCCAAATAAACCGACGATCATGTGACCTCGTTAAGAGTTATTACTGTAAACTCATTTTAGCCTGATACTAGTAAGCTGGTGGCACAAGAGATGTCGTCAGGACATTTGTAATAAAAAAAACATTGAATTGTATTCTGTAGTATTTTTGTAAATTTTCGGTCTAATTGGGTTAAGTCATTTTTAGTGTATGTTTTAATCTTTTCTTATCAAAACTTTGTTCAAAAATGTTTTGGATAGTTGATAAAAATTTATGATTTTTTGGAATAAATACAACAATAAGAAATGAAATGCAAAAATTTATATGTAAATGACATTTGAAATTTGAGAAAATAACAAAACTTTATTCGGCTGTTTAATTACATCAGGTGTGGACAATGTGTATGGAAATATGTATCACAAACTGAAAACCTATCTGAAAATTATGTATACATTATCAAAATATATCAAAAACTGTTTGCGGCCCTTTGAACAATCCCAAAATGCAATGCGGCAACTCGAAAACCCACGAATTTGACACCCCTGATCTATAGAGTTATAAACAGATAACTATGTACCATATTGTCATCGTAAATATAACTGAGTTAATGCATCACACCAATCATTAGTTAGTTTTGATCTATTTATATGATTGTTGCATAATGAGTTTTGTGCAGCTAAATTTGCATTATAAACATATTTTATTCTTGTCATGTGACAATGTCTTGGTATTACGAAATCCTTCATCTTAGCATTTTATTTATTGTTCATGTGACACAAAGTGAATAATATGAATACATAAATAAAATTATTGTCCACTTATACTATAATTAAATTATGCATGTTGTGTAACAAGATTTCGGATTTTTAGGCGGTCTAAGTAATTGTTTTATTAAAGGTGTAATTAGGTGATTATTGGAATTTCCTATACTACTCCTTATAATGTGAATGCAATATTAATTAATTCTGTAATAATATAAAACATTGAATAGTAACAATTTTTCATACAGGAATGTATAAGATGGATCTGATATTCACAATATACATTCAAAATTATATAAATTCGATATGGTTTTTTAATTTCAGATTTTGGGATTACTACAAATTTTTCAAATTGAGTATTTAACATTTCACTGCCAGAGCAAAAAAAAGTTTTTTGACTTCTTAATAAATTGTGTATAAAGGAGAAGAACATAATTAAAATGATGTTTTTTATCTCAACATTCTGTTATGTTTATTTTCGGATTTTAGAATATACACGAATTTCTATATTGGAAATATCATTTCAGAATGTAATAGTAATTTATGCGATTATTTATTATTTGGCCATCATTGCTTCGTTTAATAATGTATATAGATGATGAGTTTATTATCAAAGTCCAAGGAGACCATCTTAAAAATTTCAAATTTTTTTTATATTTGCCGTTTGTAATCTGTTAATATTTTTCAAATTATAATTTGAATTATGTTCCTACCATTCAGGTGCAAATGTAAACAAGAGAACACGAAACAACGACCACACAGTTTTATCATTAGCATGTGTATATGGCCATTTATCTGTTGTTGAGTTGTTGTTATGTCAAGGAGCTGATCCAACACATAAGGTATGAAAATTTTTCTTTTTACAACTTTCTTTTTTAGCAATTAGATCTGAGTCGTTTTAATGAAACAAAATATAATTTTTGAGTTTTGAATACAGATTTAGAATCTTGTTCTTAGTTGCCTGAATTGTCAATTTTTTTGTGAAGCATTTTCACTCAGAACACGTAAGTATAAATTGCCATTGATTACAAAAGGAGATAAATACTCTTTTTAGATTTATAGAAGTAATCCTCACCCAAATAAAACTGATAATATATGGAACCTTTGTCGGAAGATGTGGAAAATAACAAATAGTGTAGTATTATTTCACAATAGTTATATAATGTGGCCTTGTTGTTTTTATCCAATTATTGGGTGTTGGAGATAAAAAAAAATTGGTATAAAAAATTTGTATACCTAGATTAACAAACAATTTTATATAATTTCAAATTATTCATAACGAACTACCTCATAGCTGTTTTAGGACTCTATTGACTTGAATAGCTTCAATTACTCACTGATCAGAATTCTCGGCCATTTAAAGTTTAGGTGCTCAGAGATTACTTTTCTTTAAGCAAATCTAAAACTTGCCATATTCTGTCCCAATGTGAAGATAAGACTGAATAACGACAGTTTCTTTTTGAAAACATATTATATGTTACTGCATAGAATTAAAATGAAAACAATTCAGTAAGTAATATTTATGTTTAGCTTAAAGATGGATCTACCATGCTACTGGAAGCTGCTAAGGGTGGTCATACAAGCGTCGTTCAACTTTTGTTGGATTTTCCTGAAATTTATATGAAAACAACATCAAGACACCAAGCTAGCATTCAGGTATGTTTTTGTTAGCTGTTAATAATTATCAAATTTTTTTCCCAGAATTTAGGTATTTTAAATTGATGTTAAAATTGGCCCTTTCAATGATATTGTGGTAATTGAGATATTTATTTAGTATTTTTATGAGGTTGGGCTTGTTGCTTTTTTGATTAGATACAAAGTCTTTTTATGACAAATGTAAAACTCATTTGGCTGATGTATGATATTTGTACTTAAGACAGGAATTTATTGTAGTATAAACATAATTAACCACAGCCAGATAAGAAATACCCTTTAATTGATATTTCACATTGCACCCAAAATTATATCAACAATTACTAGCGCAAAGGTATTTACATTATACGAAGTTAAAATTGATTTTTGCATAATTGACTTTTTTCTATGTAATATATTATTGCCGATATAAAAAACAAAAATCCTCTTTGAACACTTACATTACTAACTCCTATTAAATTTACAGGCAAATAATTCACCATCACCTGAACAACCAGTACCTCGAGTTCCTACTCAAACATTACCAATCATAGTTCCTCCTCAAGAACCAGATACGGCTCCTATCGAGAATGATTTTACATTGAAACTCTCAACACCAGGCAAAACAAGCAAGGTTGCTGAACCTGAGCCTAACGTAATAGAAGGTAAATTTTGGAATACATTTGTTAAGAGATGGGTGTGTGTCAACAGGATTTAGAATAAGTCTACATGGTAGTGAACCCAATCATGATTGTTTAAGGAGCAAGGTGAATGAGCATGCTATTCGTGAGAACTCTTGTAATATATATCTTGCTTAAAGACAAACCAGTCTTGACTCTTGACACATTTTCATCATATAACATCACCACGTCAGTAGTAGAACACACAACAGTCAAGCATGTACCTCGAATGAAATACAACCTAAACATTACCATTCAGTAAATTAACAACTGCCCTGCACCCTGGCGAGCACCTTTTATTGTACATTACAAGCTTCTTTACAAGTACATTACAATTATGGATTACTCCACTACTGAGTCTATAAAACCTGAAAGACTCTTTCAAAAATTATCTATTACCATGGTGCGGCAAGCGCATGAGCGTTTCCTTTTTGCCATACGATCAGCATATATCTTATCTGATTGACTTTCCTCTCCAATGATAGTTTGAAAATCTGATATTACCTATTCAAGAATTTTTAAACCGAAACGGATTTTTAGCCTTTATTTACATTCCCAAACAAACTATTGCTGAGTAGTAAAACAACTGATGAAGCTGTACTTGGTAACCAAACACACATGAAGGGTCCGCCAGGACAAGGATATGTACGGCAAGTTTCCAGTTTATTTCATGTTTGACTTGATCATAAATTTTGTTTAACAGCAACCGTCGAACTACGTGACATGAAAAAAATATGTCGTCACTATCAACAATCTATTCAAAATGAAAAAAATTTAGCCGAACCATTACAAAGTCGGGTTTCAAACTCGCAACCTTCTGAGTTAGAACAAGATGCCGCTTCTTTGCTAAAGTCTACTGCTGTTACATCAGGTGACTTTCTATTTGTATAGTAGTATTGTAGAATTCAAAGAAATGCTGTTAAATCATTTGGAGGATTTCAAATTGTTCAATTTCAAAACCTCAGCCAAAACATGATCATTAACTCGCTGCAGTATAATTTAATTTGCTTATGTCACACTCACATTTTAAGATTTTGAGAAAATTGGATTTTTGTAATTTTCAGTCAATTGTAAAAGGGGTCATAAGGATAAGGCACTAATCAAGATTAAAACAGGTACAGCTTTCAAACCCAGACCATGAGATGGCTCCCAGTCCATGATGACTGTAGATCGAAAAAGTGGTTAAATGATTTCATTATCACTGTAAACTATCTTAAATCAGTTGTCTTTTACCAGCCATAATTATGTCGAATTATGATGCAATTAGAAGGAATTTATGGACTAAAATTGCTAGAATGTCACATTTTATTTTTGCTTCTCATTTTGAATTGCAAATGTAACTAGAGCTGCTTGCAGCTTTAACAGGCTTTCCGCGTAATGCAGCCATGGAGCCTGAAATCGTGGTCTCATGCATAAAAGTTGCAATTTATGATGGGGCACTTATTATCTGCATGTGATGTAAATTTCGAGTCCCTAAGTAGTGTCGTTCTCGAGAAGAAGATGAAAATGTAAAATCCTATATTGCTCACTGGAGCGTATCACCGAGGTCACTCATGCGTATCCTTGACATATTGTATCCGGAACATGTCCATTAATCATTGTTATGAATTTCAACCCAATACCATGTATCAATTTTGAGAAATCGCAAAAAAACTGAAGACGCGTTTTGCTCA
Source organism: Styela clava (assembly GCF_964204865.1). Lineage (NCBI taxonomy): Eukaryota > Metazoa > Chordata > Ascidiacea > Stolidobranchia > Styelidae > Styela > Styela clava. The sequence goes on along the minus strand of NC_135258.1, from coordinate 16,266,441 downwards.
CTGGAGCGTGAAAGCGTGGTCAGTCATGAATAAAATTTGCATTTTATTGCTAGCTGAGAACTTCTGCACATTTGAGGTGAATTTCAAGTTTGTAGGACCAATTTGAAAAAAAAATAATAATAATAATAATTAAATAATAATAATAAAACACAGGAATACAATAGGTTCCCTGCTGACAAGCAGCGGGAAGCCTAATTTTATTGCTAGCTGAGAACTTCTGCACATTTGAGGTGAATTTCAAGTTTTTGTAGGACCAATTTGAAAAAAAAATAATAATAATAATAAATGAATAATAATAATAAAACACAGGAATACAATAGGTTCCCTGCTGACAAGCAGCGGGAAGCCTAATAATAAACCAATATTCAGCGAATATATTTGGTCATTAAATTATATAATTCTAATTTTTCTCACATAATAAAAAATAATTTTCTCAAATACGTAAATTACGTGCAAGCCTAATAGATGCTTGTCCACTGCTGTGTTTTAGCTCTCACCCACACACCACAACATGTCCTAATTGTTCTTATATTTGTATAAGTTAATCACATATATTGTACCATTGTTAATAATTCATACTTCCAACAGAAACAGCAGATTTGTCATCAGACACAAAATTAACTCAACTTGAACAAAGAATAAAACAAGCAATTGAAATTAATGCAAAAATGAAGTGTTTAGAAGCATCACAGGTATGTATATATATTATAATTATATATGTTCAAATATGTTTATCACTTCTTGGTGGTTAGTGCATCGTGCTAAGCATTAGAAATACAATTGCCATCACACCTTCGCTTATCCTGTATGGTTTCCGCAGGTTCGAATCTCAGTGGGGATAATTCTGTGCATGAGGACTGCAAAACTCCTCGCCATCGTAGGGTGGTTCATGTGATTGCTGGTTGGATATAACTTCCTCCACCACCAAGTCTATGCATCTGAAACAAATAACTGGTTACCTAATCCCATTTCAAAAACTGAGGTCATAATAGGCCAAACAATAAAGGTGTCTTGTCGGTTTTTCTTTTTCCGGGATGAATATGAAAAACCCTTTCATGAAATATTGGAATGTATCTAAATTGTCATCATTTTCCCTTGTGTGCTAATATAGGAGATCTAGAGGTCAGTAAGTACAGCTTGACATTAGTCTACTAGTAATGAAAATTAAATACCATTCTTGAAGTTATGGTTCAAATATGAGTTCGTTTTGAAGACTTGCAATGGTGAATAAAATATTATAAAAGTTACAAGTACTTCAGAGGCGTTTGCCTATATTTATATGTAGCGTTTATAGAGGATTTTTACTTTACTATTAACTGAACATCCATTTCAAACTCAAATCTTTTTTTTTTTCAAGAACTCTCTTGGATCGAAGATTCAAGCAATGTGCGCTGATGAAGATTTACAACTTCTAAAAAAACAGAGAATCCTGGAAGAACTTCAGAAGGTTCATTTTTTCCCATTTTTTTTTCTGTGTTTATTAAGTTTTTTATTTTCAATGTTTCCTTTTTTGAAGTCAACTAATCTCGTGCATTTCCCTTACAGGTCGAGTTGAATTTACAAGAGAAAGCGACACGTCAGTTCAAAGTGAATTCAAATTTTCATTCGCTACCGGACACTGCACACCAATGTGACATTTCAAGGGGTATTTTACTTTAATCCTATGTTATTTCATATTTGATGTGTGTGTAAAGAGTTCTTGAATTACTTGCTACCTTTGAAAGACATAATTTAATTTCATACTTTATGAGATAAATAAAAACGATTCATTACTCATCATTTTTCACAATTTTATTTTTTGAACCTCATACCACTTGGAAGTCATTTTTTCCCAATTGTATAAAATTGCATTACAATGTAACAACATTATTACTCATCGTATTGCTTCAACATTTTTGAATCACTCAAATTTTTGCATTGCTCAATCTTAGTTCATGTTTATGGTCGTATATCATACACGTCTTTCTCTTTAATCACTTAGGTAATCCAGATGGTGGCGATGGTATCAGCGGTTACAATTTTCAAAAAGAAGAAGAACAATGTTCGACAAGTGATGGTAATTTTGGACCTAATAATTGGCAAAGAAGTTTTTTTCTATAAAATATGTTAAAGCGCGGTCACTGGTGTAACTCACTCAGAAAAAAACAAGACTGATATCTGAGCTATTGTACGAGTTGCCAGTAAGAAAAAGCTGGAAGCTATATGTTGTCCGGCTTTCATAAAATATTTTATATTGATGTTTGTGTCCTAAACCTGATTTACTAAAGGGTCGCAGACCTGAGTTTTAAACCTACTGGCTTTGTGTGTTTATCTGTTCTCACGTTCTGAATAATTCCTTTACTGAGTGGTGCTCACCTTGCACAGTATCAATTATTTTTCTCATTTTTTGTGTCTTTGATTGGATTTGAACCCACAGGTATTCCATCTTTCTTCTGTAACACTGCTTGATTGCTAGTAAAGTAACAGCCATGACTGTTTGTAGTTGAACAGAACCCTAGAGAGAACATAAGTTTTGAAACTTTTGGATATAGTTGAATACAAGCACAGTTCAATTATTAAATATATTGCTTTGTTTTCATAGAGATAATTAAGAAATTTGTGGGTTATGTATTTTTTGGGGGGTCATGTTTTTTTGGGTCTCCCTGTTGCTACTCGTCTGTATATTTATATCATGATGAACCATAACTTCTATAACACAGAACAATGTGAGATTCGACAACTTTGTAACATGTCCTTTGTCATTTGTAATTTTGTCTGCTAGTTAGACATTGTACATAGTCTGGTATAACCTTTTGCTATACATCAATTTCCAACTAGATTTCTTCAAATGTAACTAGTGTTTCAGTTTTTAATTTCATTCTTTAGAAGATGAAAATTTACAACTCGACGATTCTGCTTCTCCATCTCCAGCATTACAAGATATGGTAAGTCTAGTAGAATGCATTTAATAATGCCCAAAAATTGTTATAATTTAGATACCCAGAATTAGAAATTTTTTTCATTCAGGAATCAATGGAATCAAAGCATTACTCCACACCTCAAGACACCACTGATGAATTTGCAGCAAGTGAGATTAGTATTTTTGTTTTTGTATAATTCTTAAGATTTTATTCAAACTTGCCTTTATTTTGAATATGTAGGATTATGTTTTACTGTTTTTTTTATCCCCTTTTTATAATACATTTCGACGCTTTCACTGCGAAGCTGCCGCTGATGCACAGGGAGCTAAAATTTTGGAAGAGCCAGAATCTTTATGATTCGGCATTGTCTACCGGACTGTATTGTAGTGATGTTTTGAATTGAACTTGTGATACCAGTATAGTTATCTCACTGACTCTTAGCTCTGGACTAATACGACTACTGGTTGCAGCCAGGGGATTCGACATGTCCTAATTTAATACTTCATTCTGAATTGGATTACCGGTATTCTATTGGAATGAATATCCAGAGCCACACCAGATTTTTCTTGTCAATAAATTTTCACTTTAAACAAATTTTTGTTTCCAAAATGTCGTTTCTGAAATTATATTCTATGATTTTCAGCTGATGAAGAAACTGTTGTCACGCCGACGCCTTTTGTTCCTGAGAATTCGCTGCTCAAACCTGACGACAGAGCCATTCGTATTGAAATGGACATTGATTGTTACACAGAATCTAACAACGATACTCCACTCACTCTGGCTTGTGCTGGTGGTCACCGCGAATTGGTTCAGTTATTAATTAGCAGAGGAGCTAACCTGGAACATAGAGATAAGAAAGGTGCTGTTTGTGACTTTATATAACATATATTGTAGAATAATAGAATATTTTATTTGTCAGTATCTTTTCTACTTGTTTTGTTGCCATTTGCAAGAAAAGTTCATGAAATACGAGGTGCGGCTAACGCGGTTGTAGGAAATTTAGACTCCAGCTCCATGTTTTGAAAAAATAAAATTTTGAAAACAAAAAATTTGGTGTATGCCGTCTGACTTTCATTGTTTTTGAGAATGCTTATCCAACTTAATGCATTTTGATGTTTTGACTTCAATTTTCATTAATATAAGTCTGACACCCAACTGAGAAAGATTCAAAATTTTGACTCTAAGTCTCGAGTAGTTTGAAAATACCACACAATGATATTTTTAAAAAAAAATTTTACTCTTCTGGATTTGAAATTTTGAAGAAACTGCCAAAGTTTTTTTAAATGGGTAATTTTAAACTGAGCTCCATGTATTGAACAATATTTATTCAAATGTGTGAAATTGTAACTTTCAATCAATTACTATTCTTCTATTTTTTTTAGGTTTTTCTCCTCTCATTCTTGCTGCAACTGCTGGTCATGTTGGTGTCGTATCAACATTACTCGACGCAAATGCTGATATTGAATCTCAATGCATTCGAACAAAGGATACTCCATTATCACTTGCATGTTCTGGGGGAAGATTGGTACGTTACATGGTTGTATGTTGATTCACATAATAAGAAAACATTGGCTGATGACGTTAATCAGTTCATGTGCACATGCAAACGCACAATAATTGATAAGCAATTGTGAAGTAGCCTGCCGGGTGGGTGAACAACACCCAAGATTAGGTGTAAATAAATTGAGCGAAGATTTTCGCAGGGATAACCAAAACCGAAAAATCTAATATTCTGAAAACATTCCACAATATTACTTTCAAATACAAAATATCTGTGTTCAACAAAAAATACAGAGACTCAATATATATATTTCATGATTTATTTTGAATATTCATGTCATTTTGAACATCCTTGGCGCTTGCGCACTGGTCAAAATATAGTACTATGCTGATCAGTATATTATTAAGTGAGTGTCCGTAAGGAATATTCCGTATTATTTTTTTTTTTATATATGTTAAAATTGTGTAAATTTAACCTCTTTGAAGGTTTAAGATCAAGCTATAATGGGTTGATTCATTCAAAATATATTCAAAATTATATTCCTAATTGTGAACCAATTGGTTCGTTATTGGCCATCACTGCAGAATTATAATCAGCCTACCTCAGGAGAGCATATTATAAGTTTAAATCTCAGATTTTTCTCATTTCATGTTGGTAAACGTATCAAGCTGTAATGGGTTGATTCATTCAAAATATATTCAAAATTATATTCCTAATTGTGAACCAATTGGTTCGTTATTGGCCATCACTGCAGAATTATAATCAGCCTACCTCAGGAGAGCATATTATAAGTTTAAATCTCAGATTTTTCACATTTCATGTTGGTAAACGTATCAAGCTGTAATGGGTTGATTCATTCAAAATATATTCAAAATTATATTCCTAATTGTGAACCAATTGGTTCGTTATTGGCCATCACTGCAGAATTATAATCAGCCTACCTCAGGAGAGCATATTATAAGTTTAAATCTCAGATTTTTCTCATTTCATGTTGGTAAACGTATCAAGCTGTAATGGGTTGATTCATTCAAAATATATTCAAAATTATATTCCTAATTGTGAACCAATTGGTTCGTTATTGGCCATCACTGCAGAATTATAATCAGCCTACCTCAGGAGAGCATATTATATGTTTAAATCTCAGATTTTTCTCATTTCATGTTCAATTTCAACATTCCAGGAAGTCGTAGAATTGCTTCTTGAACGTGGTGCCAACATTGAACACAGAAACGTATCAGACTATACCCCATTGTCTCTAGCGGCATCTGGTGGTTATGTCAGAATAATCGAATTACTGTTGAACGCTGGAGCAGAAATCAATTCACGGTGAGTACGACTCTTAGCTTTGAATACTTTGTCGTTAACTTTAATCATATTGAGCAACGTTTCCCAACCGGGAAGGTATTCCATTGTGTTGTGTTTCATTTTGTTCATTGGGAGAAAACTTCCTTTTTTTTTAGAGTAATATAAAAATATTCTTCACTTATACTTTTTGTAATGCATATTGATGGACAGTTAACAAAATGAATTGTCCATTAAAATTAAACAACAAATGGAAACAGAGTTTTTAAGCATAGTGGGGGGAGGAATGAGGAGTTTCAAAATAGGTGAGGAGGAGGAATGTATGGAAAAGTTGGAAACCACTGATGTAGCGTGAAAAAACCTCTTGCAGAAATGGTATAGTTGAAAATTGAAACTGACGTAAATTCAATAAAAAGTATTTTGAAATGCTTAAAATGTAGATGTGTTTGATATGACGAGTGATGACAATTAAAAATTACCCTATAATAATGTTGGAGGGGGGGGTCTTTAATTTGGTCCAAATAATGAGATATATTCATCTAAATACCAGGGCCATGGGGTTGGTATGTGAGTATAAGTTTGGTATGTTATTATCAATATTGGAGCCAAGGTTGCGTTTCCAATCTCGGCAAGGACAAAGTTCAAATTTTGAATATTCTATGTCAGAATTTTAAACTGTCAATGTCAACAAAGAACGAAGTTTGAGCATAAACTTAAAGGTGTCACTTTGACCAGGCATTTTCAACAGTTGATTAATAGATGGTTGGCATACACCAGTCTGATGCTGGAGTTTAGGGTCAGGTGTGCTCAACAATACTCACAGTTATCAAGCTTTTTTTCAAATGAAATAATGTTCGTTGTATAACGAAAGATTCTATACAGACAGATTCTATACATATATTTTCAGTCTTAATTAATATATGTTGTATAACAATCTTTTACAGAACTGGAAGTAAATTAGGAATATCACCTCTAATGTTGGCTGCGATGAACGGACATACTGATGCTGTATTATTGCTGCTGGATATGGGAGCAGACATCAATGCTCAGGTCTGAATTTTAGTATCTGTAATGTATGAGTCATCATAATTTTATTCGATTTACAAGAACACAACTTGAATCAATAAATTTCTGACTTTTCTCATACTGGATCTCTTTATTCCTTCCTCACTATGAATAAAAACTATAGTTTTTGTTTATGTTCAATCTTTAATGAATCATTAGCTAGTGTAATGCGCAAGTTATACCCCAACTTTTGCACAGTTTGAAAAGTATATAATATTTGCTTATGTAAATCCGTATCGCAATAATACAACATAAATTAACAATATGAGTGAAACTAAACCAAATACAATATTGCTTACTCAAAAGAACAAAATACCTCTCTGTGGACGAATTCTCTCCTGCATAAGAAACGCTGCCTCAGGCGAAAAATAGTTCTGATTGCGACTTGGTGAAAACCTGTTACTGACCTGTTGTTCAGTATTTCGTTATTTTACATGTAGCCTACGATGTTGAAACCATGCATATTGAAAATGTATACAGAAATAAAATTTGAAAATTTTAACTCGAACAAACAGGTTTTCAGATAAGTGTGAAAATTTGCTTTACTGGAAACGGAGCTTATTTTGCAGTCAACCCAAAGTCATTTTACATGGAAATGATACTTTTTTGTTCTGTAACATTATTTTTTTTTTATGATATTTTCCAGATTGAGACCAATCGCAACACTGCATTGACCTTGGCTTGCTTTCAAGGTCGCCACGAAGTTGTCAGTCTGTTGGTTGACAGACGAGCTAATGTTGAACATCGAGCCAAAACTGGACTCACTCCATTGATGGAAGCCGCTTCAGGAGGTTATGCTGAAGTAAGTTTTGGATATTTTATGTCTTACAACCTCTTATTGCTATTACAGTGTCGTAGGTTTTGATAGGCTATTTGCTTTGGTCTTGCAATTCATTGTCTTCCTTTATAAATATTATTCGGTATGCATCTCTATTTTTCCCCATGTTAGCTATTCCCCTTCTGTGTTTGAACTGGTAACTAAAATAGGAATCGTGTCAATTAGGGGGATCATTATGTGAAGATAGAAACAAGAAAGCCAGCTTATAACCAGGGCTGCGGAAACAGATTTTGGCCTGTTTTATTAATATTGGATACAGAGACGAGTATCTTGGAATTCATTAATAATAATCTAAGGCAAATTGAATTGTATTATTTAGTTGACTGAACATTCCTAACAGAGTTAAAGGAAGCTTGCATTGGACAAATATTTTGTTATCAAAAATTTTTTTCCCAAGCTGAGGCTGCTTTTGAGATGGCCTGAAGTTGGGCATCTGGAGTAAATATTCGCCACCTTCACACCCCTGCTGGTAACCTTGACTAAGTTTTCTATTTATCTTGATTAGGTTGGTCGAGTTCTACTTCAGAAAGGGGCTGATGTAAATGCTGCACCAGTGCCTTCATCAAGAGATACTGCTTTGACTATTGCTGCTGATAAAGGACATGTCAGATTTTGTGAACTGGTTCTGTCAAGGTAAGATAGACTTTTAACTTATCGAGCAAATTTTTCTATTCATTTGTCATTACTCTTGAGATCCATAAAGAAGTCGTAATGAGTTGTAGATATGATTTTAGGCAAATGAAATTTTTCAACTGGGGTTGGCTTTTCAGAATGATTTACTATTTTAGAATTCTTAAATTGAATGCAAAATACCAAATTGCGATAAGGAAGGCAATATTGCGTCTTCTCAGTTAGCTTTGATAAAATAAAAAATTTTATGGTATGCCTCGTTTATACTTCAAATAAAAAAATTTATGGTATGCCTCCATTGCCTCGTTTATACTTCACAAGAAATTTCTTGCGCAGTTTCAAATAGACTGAAACGAAACCAAGCTGTCAATTCCTTTTGTATTTGAATCTTGAATGTAATTTCTGCTGTTTAGATGGGCATTTGTTGATGTTCGTAACAAGAAAGGCAATACACCTTTTTGGCTTGCATGTAACGGAGGTCATCTTGATGTTGCTAAGTTGCTCGGCAGAAATGGAGCTGATTTGAACACAGCAGATAACAGAAATATAACTCCACTCATGGCTGCATTCAGAAAAGGACACATCAAGGTAGGTTATATTGTTGTCTATTTGGAGGGTCCCTGTTTCATTTTTCCATATTTTTTCATTTATATTCACAACGTAATTAATAATTGAATTTTATTCTTTTGATCCCAGAATCTTGACATTTTCAGGCGTATTCACTCTGAAATGAGCTTCGTAAGATGAGCGGTGCTCCCGAAGTATGTACACCAAGATGGTGCACAACCTGAATATAGTATGTGTACCAGGTTAGGGTTGTCAGGTTATGCGCCATCTTGGTACACATACTTTGTCTATTTTAGATCTTTTTATTCCTCCTTCACTATGCATAAAATTGTTATTTGTATAATCTTTAAAAAAAATTAGCTTATTTTAAACGCAACTCGAACTCTGGCTTATTGTACAGTTTAAATGTGTAACAATGTAAACATAAAAATGTATCACAATATTTCTATACCGGGGACAAAGAAATATTTCTGTATTCCCTCCCTGAAAACAACAAAAAAATCCTTTCCTGTTGGTAAATGCTTCATTTGAATCTATATCATTTGTGTATATATGATATCCCATTACTAGGGCTGGGAATGGTTAACCGGTTAATCGATTTTAAATGGTTAAAGCTATAGGTTACGATTTATTTTAACCGTTAACTGACATCTCAGGTACAAATAACGTCATCGCAAATTTATCTCCTGTGGCGTTTATTTCAAAAGAATATCACTAAATGTGTGGGTACTCAATAAATGTGAAAAATAATTGAACTACCGAGATTGCTGATTATGAAAATTCACAATGATAAATTCAGAATCAGTTTATTGTTTACGATTTTATTGCAAAATCGTATATTTAATCTCATCCAACAAGTGCGCAGATGATGCCGTTTTTCTTGATGATATCTCGAAGTAGAATTTGTACATCAAACACTGAAAATTTGTCACATAAATGAAGTTTGATAACGGAACCGGGTTTTCTGAAATACTTCCACATGTCCGAACCACACTGCATATCTCTTGCAGCAGAGCAATCATGTACTATCTCGATTCGTGAATAATTTTGATTGATACCGGGATAAGATCACGCGAAATTGCTTTATAACCATTGTGACGTGACAAGCTGAAATTATAAATTATGACGTCAAACGTCACGCTGCGGTTAACCGGTTAATTTTACCCGGTTAACGGTTAAAGTGTTTTCCCTGAAATTCCCAGCCCTACCCAATACGTATTTATTATTTAATAGGTTGTTTATTCTTGTATTTAGGTTGTACGATGGGTTTCCAAGCTTGTGTCTCAATTTCCATCTGATACAGAGTGCATGCGATACATTGCGACTGTTTCTGATGCAGAATTAGAGAAACGATGTCATACTTGCATGGATTGCATTGTTTCTGCAAAAGAAAGACAAGCTCAAGAAGCAAATAAATATGCTTCAGAATTGCTGGATGAAATTGACAAAGAAAAGGTTCGTGTAGAGTTTTATTATGGGCGCTCCGGACGTTTGTGCACCAAGATGACGCAGTACGATAACTCAATTTTATAGCGAATCACCGCCTCGTGTCCGGTAGGGGAATAGTTAATCATTTCTGATGCATGAACTCGATGGTAGAGAAGGTTGACCAGCGATTATGTGAACCACGCTGCGATGGTACAAGTGTCCAGTTCCCTGATCTTTTAGTAATTTAGGACACTTTGCTCAATAGTTCTGTTCTCTCTAGCATGTGTGCCGGAATGATCTGGGTACCGTTTTTTTGCACTATGTAGATTATTATTTTCCAAATGTTTTGATTATTAATTGTTTTCTTGATTACTTAAATAACATTGATCTTTTTGGCGTTTGCTTGTAGAGCCGAGAGGAGAATAGAAAGGAGAGAGCTGCCCGTAAAAGAGAGAAACGTAGAAAAAAGAGAAAAGAAAAACAGCAATCAACAAAACAAGAGAGAGAAGATTGTGAGAATGAAGAATCTGAGGAAGCTAATGATATCCCTGGTAAATTTATGCTTGGTTTGAAATATAAAATACATGATGTTGGAAAATTCTTGCTTCTAGGAATAATTTAGGATGGTTTCCATTTGGAAAATTATCATTTTGAGCAAGAAGGAACAAAAAGGCCTTCATTACATTTTGTAACTATCGGTCGAGATTATGCGAGTCTTACTAAATTTCCTTGCTCTATGCTTTTTGCCCAAGTGGATCCAATCTATATGCGTGTAAGGTGTAACGCTAGGATGCTGTAAAGAGAATAAAGATGACTATTCTATTTGTGCAAGAGTCCAGCTGCACACTAAAACATTTGTATTCCTGTAACTTTTTTTCTAAACGATTATATGAAATGTAACAGAAATGCAATTTTGTTAGTGTGCAGCAAGACTCTCGGGTCAAGTAGAATTTTGCAATGTAATTTTATATATTTCCACAGTCTTCGACTTCTAAGATTGTCCACCGAAATGCGTGTAAATGAATTGTTGATCTGTTAGTTTCAAAGCTTCCAGTGTTTTCAATATCACTTCAATCCTACAAAAAACTTGGTCTATTTCTTATTATATTACTGAAATTTAATCAATTTCTTCAAACAATCACATACGCAATGAACATTCAAAAGCATCAATCTCTCATCTTTACTTATGTTAATCTTACTTCTTTTGATTATTACTATTCATTTACTATTATTACTTCAACTTGTCAGTACGGTCACCAACTTGTGAACCTCCACCTCCATCAACAGTCGTACCAGAAGCAAGCAAAATCTTAACAACAACGACAGCATCAAGTAATAATGATACATCAACGCAATCGTCATCAACAACATCTGAATCAAAAAAATCAAGTAACAAACAAAAACAAACGCTACAGAAAGAACCTTCACCGCCGAGAATTCCTGCTTGTCATGCAACGGCAGATGTGAGGTGAATGATCGAAGTTTTTTTTTGAAAATAAACACAAATTTTTTTTATCTGTGTTAAATTATTTGCAACCTTTGCAAACTAGTTTTGGTCAGGTAAATCTATTAATTAAGACAGACCAATTCAGGATGAGCACTTTGTCACTGAACTAGAGTGAAGACTACGCGTGGAAAGTTCGAGAGGCCGTTGTTTGTCATAATCCCCTCCGCCAGTTTCAATATGAAAATGTTAGACAGCAATCATTGTGGTTACCACAACTTTTGACCAAATCTTATATCCTGTGGTAGATTTCAGGAAGGCCAATTTTTAGCTGATTGTGCATCATATCACATGTCTTTTAACCAACTATGCAGTCTGTGTTTCGGGTTGAAAACCTCCTGATACAAAAATTAAAAATGCTGCTTTTCTATAAGAACATTATTGAACATATAAAGATGTATTAATTAAATAGAGTAAAAAAAAACTGTAAAAAACTCCATGAACACCCTTATTGTAAACTATTACAAAATTCCATATAGAGTGAAGCCAGCATCTCGACCTTCTAAACAACCACCATTATCAACAACATCGGTACTCAATCAACAACTTCAACAAACACCAGGAAGAAGTAAAAATAAAAAAGACGAAGAATGGAAAGAAGTTGTCAGAAAGTAGGATTATTTTCTATTTCAATTGTGATCAGAGACCTTGGTGAAAACCTTTTCCTCAGAACATTTCTCTTTGCTTGAGCATTTCCGCCTCCTGTTCCCAAACATAACTTTCAAACATTCTTTAAAACACAGCCATCTTAAATTTACTTTAGATCTAAGAAGATCACAGTCCCATCGAACCTGATATCTCGAGTCATAGGAAGAGGTGGTTGCAATATCAAAGCCATAAGAGAAGTCACAGGTGCTCACATCGATATCAATAAACAACGAAAAGGCCTGGAGAGAACAATCACAATTAGGTATTTACATAAAGTAGATAATCAGATTTAGCGATAATTTGAAATAGTTCTTGTATTATAGTTATATTGTCAGTCGATCTTGTTTCGGTGTTTCCCTGGTTTTCAATTTTTTAACACTTAATGACTATACTCAAAAGTTATGCTCTATCTAGTATATGTTACAAATGATCTGAGTTCTGCTTTTGGGCCACACTGTACAAATCTCACAAATATGCTTAAGTGAGATGAAAAATCATGTTTTGTGAATATGTTGTGTGTGTATTTAAAATCATTGGCACATTTCAATTCTCGGCTGCCTGTTTACAAGCAATCCGAAATGCTTAAAGTTTTTCTCCTTCATTTAGTTCAAACTGTTCAATTATGAAGCTAACTCTTTATTTATTATATATAATTTGTCTTAAAAATTTATTTCAATTTTATTGTTCCAATGCTAGTAGTACTGTTTTTGATTGATCAGATGAATTATGACATATGATACAGTGAAACGTGTTTTAGTTCAAAAAAATTAATTATAGACCTTTGTTACCATTGAGTTAATGAACGGTCAAAGATCAAGTTCTTCCTTCCTGTTTGTGTAAGGTGCATAGTCCTAAATAATGATGATTTATTTCGAACTTTGAACCAGGAAGGAAATTTTAATGATCTCTGATTCTCTGTACTTTTGTCATATCTGCTACATGGGAAATAGAACATAGGAACCTAGGACTTCCGGCTTTACATATTAGTAACACAAAAGTCTATAAATTTCAGTTGCAAAATAGGATGTCCAAAATGAAAATCATAAAAAATGTGTTTTTTTCGTGTTTTCTTATATTCATAATTTGTTGTTTTTCTGCAGAACTGCTATTTGCACAGCAAATGATACTCATTTTAATAGTTGAAATGAATTTTAAAGTCAAGATAAATTTGTAGTATATCAAAATTATTCGCATACAAACATTCCTAGACGAATTTAATTTGATTTTAAATTTCGTGTTTGTTCAGTATCTTGAATTCTAAACCTGAATCATTGTACCTGATTCATTCTTTATTTCATTGTTTCAGGGGACCTGTTGAGTCTATTCGTCATGCTCATGAACTTATCAATGAGTTGACGAAAGATAAGAATTCTGATTGCGATATCCAAGTCATAATAGCAAGCATTCAGAAAAAGTTTGCTTCTTCTGCACCTAAGACGAACTCTGTGTCAACTCATCCAACACAGCCTTCTGCAGTGGAAGCAACAACACTAACAACACCAAGGGCTGCTCCACCAGCGAATGTTACACCTGTGAAAAATGTAAGTAAATTACTGTGGAAAATATAAGTAAATTACTATTAGAAATATATGTGTATGCCCTGAAAATGTAAGCAAATTGCCTTAAAAAATATAAGTGCATCGGTACTTATCGATTTTAATCGGTGAGTATGTTGATAGGTATTTGTCTGTCTGTCTGTTAGATGCACGCGATATCTCACGAAAACGAGATTGAATCTGCTCCAGATTTTGCATGTGCATTCATCATATGTCGGACCAGAAGCCTATTGATTTTTGATGAATTATGTCGTATAATTAGCGAGTTATTAATTAATTAGTGACGGGACACAAGGTGTCTCTATAGAGTAAGAGTCTTCGGTCTCTGACCAATATTCTCGTTTATAAAATTGTTAGATAATTTAATGTGAAAAATGTAAGTAAACCATAATAAAAATTGTACCTAAATTGCTATGACAAATGTAGGTAAATCATTGTGAAAATTGTTATGTGAATGCCCTGAAAATTTAAATACTGTAAGTAAAGGGTAAAAAAATTGTAAATAATTTGTCATAAGAAGTGTGGTTGACTGTCCATTGTCATTGACTGGCCATCATTATAACTGACAAGGCCTAATAAGAGATTGTATTTCAACTTTTTCACTCATAATTGCACTCATATTATATGCAGAGGATTTACTCATTACAGTGAAGGCCGAAACTGGAAAAAATTCTAAAAAATTAAATTTTTAATTTCTCTGTTAGGCCATGAAATAGTTTTTGTATTATAGTTATATTGTCAGTCGATCTTGTTTGGGTGTTTCCCTGGTGCATGATAAAATATTTTGATTTTGAATTCAGGATGACCAAAAAAAAAAAGACGAACTCATAAATTTTCTAATTTCTCCTAAAAAATGAAGAAAACTCATTTAACACTCTTAACATCTGTTTGTACATGACTATACCCAAAAGTTTCAGTAACACAGGTTATGCTCGATCTAGTATATGTTACAAATAACCTGAGTTCTGCTTTTGGGTCACACTGTACAAAGATCACGAATATGCTTACTGCAAGATCAATTTTTCCATTTACTATCTGGCATATTTGAATTACTCATAATGACAATTCAAGAATAAATGCATTTATTTTGGACATTCATGTATAATATTCATTTTTAATTTGTATTAGGCCCCAAAAACAGTGCCACCAACACAAAGAAGACCCATCGGCAGACCAAAAGAAATTCCAACATCAATGTCATCATCGACTGTACAAAATGACACTGAGAAGAATATCACAGAAAAACTACCAAGTAAGAGTGTAACATACAATTAACCACTATGTACAAAGCTTACTCTAGGACAGGGTGGTCCAAAGCCAGGCCCGCGGGCCACATTCGGCCTGCCGCTTTATTATCTGTGACCTGCCTCACATTTGGAAAGTAGTCAAAAAATCCTATTTTGTGTCGTTTCGTAATAAAATTAATCAGAAAAATCTTTTGACATACTGTTACATCAATAATGCCACTGAATTGACTAGTGTTATGGCTAGCTGAGGCAACTAGCGAAGTTGAATGATGTGCTTGGCTAGTGCTTGGCAGTCTAAGTTATTATCTGGCTCTCTATCTATTGGTCGGGAATATATGCTAACAATATAGGCATCATAGAAAACTAAAAGTGCGGATGCGAATGCGGATTCTATTAGCCTGGGATGGCTATGTCTGATAACTATGTGTTTCAACAATAAAAGTGTTTGTTTTGCTGCTCTTTTGTAGCAAAAGGTGTATATTATACGTTGTATAAAATAATCTAATTCAGTTTTATTCGTTTTCTTTTGTCTGACTGCCCAGTTTAGTGAAAGTGTATTAGATACAATCTAAAAACAATTGTTGTATTTGGTTCATAATTCAACATGAATACTAATTTTGCTAACCTGAAATTTAGTTATTTTTAAAACAAATATTCTGTATGTATTTATAATAATATAACATAGGTTACGGCTCTTTTTTCTTCAAATAGTTCGAAAAGTATTATTTTTTTATTTGAAGCCGTCATTTTTTCTCAAAATGGCCTTCCCTTTTTTTTCGAAAATAGCTCATTCTATTCATAGTTATATTTTTTCTCTTGACTGCAAATTAAAAATCATCATGATCAAAGTCCAGTATTGATATTTGGATGATATCCAGGATGATATTTAGTTGAAAAATGTGATTTAATAATTGATTTCCTATCTTGTTAAATGTACAAAGTTCCAATTAAAATATCATGTTGTTATGTAATTATGTATTTCCTTTCATGGTATATCATTTTTGAATTGCAAATTTGCAACATCTATTCATACGAGGTATGGCTAAAAAGAAACGAGACTGACGTCACAGATTGCGCAACACGATTAACCATTGGTAATCAACACTTTTACAGTGTGGTGTAATATGTGTTCTTTGTTCAACAGCTTTTTTGACACAATATCGCAATTATTTTTGCTCTTTAGGAGCCATAGGTGAATGTGATTAATTGCTTGTTGAAAAAAAAATTGCCGTGCGAGATCTGATTGAGTTTTTTGGCGATAGGGGGTTCAATTGCAGAATGACGATTGAGCAATGAATTAACATTAAATTTTGTGTCAAACTTGGAAAAATGCATGTCAACTGGGCAACATTTAATCGTTGAGCTTTCTGCTCCTCAGTCAACAGCCTTGGCACCATTTTGGCACTCACCTTTCACAAGCCAAAAGTGTCAACCAAACTGGTGCGAACCGTTTTTTTTTGTCTTTTCCAACTTCGCAATGACGCGAATTGTTGAGCGACGGTCGCTGCGAATCAACTGCCTTTCACAACTGAACTCACAACTGATACCTTTTCGATGTTGGTATCAGTTGTGGAAGTGCAAGGCCTTCCTGACTTCGAATCATCCTCCACATCCTCCCTGCATCCCACAAATCGCTTGTGCCATTCAAAAACTCTTGTTCTGGACATGGAAGAATCTCCATAAACATCACACAATTTCTTCAAAGTCGCAGTCGCCGTTTTTCCAAGTTTGACACAAAAATTAATGTTAATTCATTGCTCAATCGTCATTCTGCAACTGAACCCCCTATCGCCAAAAAACTCAATCAGATCTCGCACGGCAATTTTTTTTTCAACAAGCAATTAATCACATTCACCTATGGCTCCTAAAGAGCAAAAATAATTGCGATATTGTGTCAAAAAAGCTGTTGAACAAAGAACACATATTACACCACACTGTAAAAGTGTTGATTACCAATGGTTAATCGTGTTGCGCAATCTGTGACGTCAGTCTCGTTTCTTTTTAGCCATACCTCGTATGTTCCATTGTGGGATAATCTAATGCTGTAAAAATTTGCTTCACACTTGGTTATAAATTTTTAAATCCCATCGTTTTGTAGGAGATTAAAAACATTGCTGTGTTTACATCATAATATAAGAGCAAATTTAGTAACAGATAACAATAATCTAATATTTATGTACTATTGCATGAATATTTAGTATGTATAAAGAAACAGCCTAAATTTTCAATTTGATTCAAAACCCACTATGAGACAATGTAATTTGTTTTGTATTTCAAGTTCAAAAATTCAGAAATTTTTATCTTCAAGTAAGATATACATCTAAAATATCGTCAAGAGAGCAATGCTCAAATATATTGATAATGAGTTCAATTGTCAATACAGTTTTTCTGTATATCAAAATAGAAAAAAAAATTATGAGTGAAATACCGGGCCTTGTACGCCTAAAAAAAGGGAACACTTCCATCTTGAGTGCTGAAAATTTGGAATTGCAATAATAAAATTCAATCAAAACTATCCATATGTAGATTGTGTCCAAAAACAACTTTCATACTAAATATGAAGATATAAAATATCATTCATAAATTTCATTTTTCACAGAAAATGTGGCTCCTGCCCCTATTCCAGGTGTCTTTTCTTCTGTTCCCATCAAATCGATGGACAATACTGCTGCACCTACATTGCCTATACCGCCTACTAGTGTCTCACCTGCAGCTTCGCCACCTATGTCAACTGTGCCATCTGTTGTTGCTAGTCACATGAGCACAGCTCCTCTACCTTTTATGGCTCGTACAGCGGGTAAGTCTATATCCAAATAGTTTGGTATAATGAAGTAAAGAATTACAACTAATTTCTTGGTCATTAGCAGAAATGAGTCATTCAATAAAAAATTTAAAATATATTCTAAAATAATATTTTGAATATGAAATATCGCATAAAGGCTAAAGTAGATCGTGTTCGATAAGTAATTGTACACTTGCAGAAACTCAATTAGCTGAAGCTTTTGGGTACAATCATTCACAAGCAGAAGTTCAAGTGCTAAATAAATTTTCTTAGCAGTAAATAAGAAATTTACAAGTTTGGAATTCATGAATTCTGAATTTGTAGCAGTGAAAAATAGCCTGTATCGTTATTTATCTTTTTTCCTTATAATTCTGTTTTACCAATTACAGGAAAACCAGTGAATCGGCCCGTTCAACCAGTAGCTCCCATGATTTCTCTCAAATCATCTCCATATAAGACACAACAACTTGCTGCTCCTGGAAGCCATATCACAACATTTACCACAGCGGGCTACAGTCCCACTGACACATCAACATGGCAACCTTCTGCAATGCGATCTCCAGCAATAGCAGATCATCCAAGACCAATACAACAGATGCGTCCGTTTGATCCAACGCGACAAAATCAAATTCAGCCTTCTAATTTGTATTCATACAATGGTAAGCTATGTTACCACTTGATTGTAGGAAGTGAGGAAGTTGTTATGCATGTTTCTAGCCAGCGAACAGGTCTCTTAATTTATATGTAAAAAGATTGTCAAGTCTGTGTGGTCTTCACTTATGGTACAGAGTTACAAAAGTTATATACAAATAGCAGACCTCGAACACCTTACTTGATCACTTCAGAGTTGGGGTGACTACTACGGGTCTCAATAGGGATGGTCAAAGCCAAATATTTTCCTATAACAAATATATTTTAAAACAATATTTTTGAATATAGAATATCGAATATGTTTTAAATTGTGTCGATGCCAATAGATCAATTTGCACAAATTTTAAACGCCCCTTCCTATTACATTCAATATCATTTTGTAATATTATCCTTGAATTTTGCTAATATCATGATGGCCATAATAGTCTTATGACCTTCGTGTGAATATATTTGTGCTTTTCTCTCTTTGATTTATTTAAGATAGGTTTGGAATTTAGGATGACTTGAGGCCTAATGTAAATAGAGACACTCCTTAGTGCTCAATATCAAACATAGTTTTCTCATTAGTGTGAAGACCTATTCATATAAATGCTCGAAATGGAATTATTTGTCTTTAGTTGGAGTAGCAAATAAATTCATAAATACTCAAGTATATCAGTGGTACTCATACCTTTACATAAAGATTTTATTTAAATCAACTTAAATGTATTGAATATTGATAAATGTAGAAATGTTTTTGACGAATTGAAAGACACAATTTTCTCAGAGTCCTTCAAGAGCAATATTTCAACAAAGATTTCTGATTTATATGATTCATATTACATTCCATACAATTTACATTCGGCTGGAATATTGTTGTCATTGCGAAGGCCAAATTAGTTAGTTTACCTATGTGTACATATATCTCTCTTGTTAATATGGGATTGCTTGGCTATTTTCACACCCATGCTAGACTGGAAAACTTGAGAAAGACTGTTTTGCTAATGAGTCATTCTTCCCCTATTTTGCTTTAGATCGGCTTTCTGAAAATGTGAATTCAAATTTTATGTCACAACAACCAACATCAGGTTATTCTACGAACAATCAACAACAACAAATGAAAACATCAGTCTGGGACCAAGATATTCAGTCAGGTATTAACTTGTTATTAAACATATTCAATTGCAATTCAGAATTTTTTTTCTAAATTAACAGGGAAATTTTTAATCATGATTTTTGAAATTTTCTCTTATTCTCTAAAATAAAATTCAACTAAAATAATCTTCATGTTTTTTTTCAACATTCAGGCCAAATAAGAGTATTTAAAACTTTTTCCAATATTTTGAAATGTGTTTTTTACCCATATGTAGTTTGGTTATATCCTTTGGCAAAGAAGCAATCAAGTTGAAACAAATTAATCAGAAGTAATAATATTCGACATTATAATATTCCCATATATAAGTGTTTATTCAATACATAATTTAGTTCTGTTCATCTCTTAAAACTACACGAGATTATGTGTGCATATTTCTTGTCTTCACAGGCCTTCTGACCTTTATTACTTAGAAACAATATTTCTTCCTGAACTTTGTCCAATGACTCAATCCCCATATTTTCAAAGTTGAAACTTCCTTAATTATAACCAATTGGCTCATAGTTGAGTTACAAAGTCCAAAGGAAGTTTTGTTCTTCCATTATTTATAAATTCGAACCAAGTTTCCTGTAATTTGTACTTTGAATTTGTTATATTGTATTTTATCTTTTCCTGTTGAATCAGCATGTCGCTTAGAATCACTTAAATTCAATGTGAACATAAATGAAAAACTTGGCCGCAATCTCGAAAAAATATGCATTTTCTAAAATCTCAAAAAATTGTTGATCTAAAGCTGTAATAAAAGCTGTCTACTTTTTAGTAGAATAATTCTCGTAATGTCAAAAAACATATTCCATTATTCATCCTAACTCTGCACTCGAATAGCTTGCTAGAAACATCAAAATATATTATAAAAGCCTATTTATTTGTGTGTACTTCGCTGTTTTTCATCGATTTATATACATAGAACAATATATAAGTAGCAATTAGTGACTGCTTGTGGAGGCCTTGTTCTAATTGAAGAACGTATAAATATATGTATATTGCGTATATGTATGTATCTATCACCATTCACCAGTTTCAAAATCTTCAGCATTTCATAACAATATTTATGCGAACCTATAATGCTTTCAAGTCTATAGTTATACAATTCTGATAATATTTTTAGAATCTATTGCTGCTGGAAACCAACAACAACAGTTAACAGCAAATAACTTACAGAACAACAACACAACACCAGACGTTCAACAAGAGAGAAAAATATGGCCGATCGGAACTGTAAGTTTAATTGTCCTAAGCTTTTTCTCTGTGTATGTTTGCTCTGAATGAGGCACCTGATAAGCCTTATACATAAGCCTTAAAAAAACACAGAGTGATAAAAATTGATGAATAATAATTGGTCATTTACGACTAAATTACCATGAAAATAAAATAATTAACAGTTCTCATTTTTGAGATTTCTTGCTAAAGCATTGAAGCATCTTGGGTTTTGCAAGATTTGTTTGGAGTGATGGCCTTATTATTTTTTTTCTTTACAACTAAATAATTCACACACTCTGTTTGGGATAGACTTTATTTATGTGGTCATGTTATTCACATTGGTATTACACCACAGCTAATACTTATGATTGTTTCTAATGAACCCAAAAGGCGCTCCAGGAGGTAACTAATTTAGTTCGCTTACTTACCTACATCAAGTTGTGTAAAGGGACCGAAACCTATGGGCAGGAGATATATTCACTTGGCTAACACAGACAGTCCCCGAACTCGTAATAGAACTAAAATAAGGAAAATCTGAATAAAACTATGGCCGAACCCGAACACACACTACGGGAGTACCCGAAATTACGCAAACAATGATGTAATGAATCTGTGACTTCAATCTTCTTTAAAATACTTGAAAAATTCTTCCAGACTGAATTTCCTGTAATTTTTCTTATGATTGCTACTTCTATTTGAGACATGTTTCATTATTACAGGAAAGAGCATTCAATCATCGTAGATCCGCAGTTCTGCATCCTGAACAACAACAACAACATATTTCAAATAATAATGCAAGTTTATGGACGATGCCAAGACCAATGCATGATCCCGGTATATTCTACTTATCTCTTTTTTTATTGTTTGTATTTGACTTTAGATTCAAACTGTAGAAGTCATGGAAAAACACCAAGTCCCTTCGTCCAATTTTTTCTTTATACATATACATATGCTATTCGCTCCGTATAAGGCTCTGCATATTTGACTGTTAGACAAGGAGCTTCTATAGCCCAGAACAGGGGAGAGGCAAGGTTTTTAAACCAGGGGCCATGTAAGTGTAACGGTTACATTTTATAAACGATATTTACAGTGTTACAAAAGCAAAATAGGAAAACAATAAGCCTCGTGCCAAAACTAAATTTAAGTGCAATCTCAACCAATTCTTTGAGCTATTTTTTAGCTAAAACATCGAAATTTGGTTTTAGTTTGGATGTGGCAGCATCAGGCGGGCCAGATTGAATTATCCAACAGACCTGATTTGGCTCGCGGGTCGTAGTTTGCCCG
Organism: Styela clava; assembly: GCF_964204865.1. Taxonomy (NCBI): domain Eukaryota; kingdom Metazoa; phylum Chordata; class Ascidiacea; order Stolidobranchia; family Styelidae; genus Styela; species Styela clava. Next base: position 16,244,206 of record NC_135258.1, on the reverse strand, counting down.
TGTCAGGCTTAGAAGGACAGGGATATTTCTTGTATAGCGTTGCCCAGTTGCCACCAATTGAGTATGCAAGATTGGCTACTACAGAAATGCTGTATGGTTTTAAATATAATATGCTCTTATTTTACCCTAGTGTGTATAAATATATTACAAAATATTTATAACATCTGTCAACAGATTTTATTCAAAAACAAGGCATAGTCATAAGTCATTAATAACCAGTAAAAGGAATCTCAGTGAAGATTCTAAGTTCATCCATCATACATTCTCTCTTAACGAGGCTTTGATTAAGCTGTATTTGATCTGAAATATCCGGTATTGCATATGCTATTTATTACACCCTCTATGAAGTAGGTAAATATAGATTGGTTGGAGTAGTGTAGAACTCAAACCCAAGCTTTTAAAACTAATGTTTAAATGCTAAAAAGCGATAGTTTGCTATTAAGATGAGAATTACACTTAATTTTTCGTTTCTGTTCTGAGTCATTAAATTCCAATTTATACGTGTCATGACATTATTTTTACTATGTGATTATGGTGACAATTTATTGCATCAACAGCTTAATTTTCGCATCATAATTAAAACATGGAATGACTCCGCTATTATTAATCTTTAAATAAATGACTTTCACTTATCATTATCTGAATACAAGACATTTAAACAGGAAATGTTGGACAATAAGCACGTAACAAGAAATTTCATGAGCAAGGAAAATTTCAAAGTCAAACACATGGCATGTTGAAAATTCTGTATAGTTAACTGAATTTTGTGGTTAATAAATTGAGTATGCTATGTTTGTTTCTCATTGAACAAATATTAGGTTTAGATATATGAAGGGAATCTTAAACAACGGAACATTGAAAATTAAAATTTTAAATGTGCCATTAGCACATCAGAACAACTATTCGTTATTTCTTATTGAGACTGTTAGAATATATTATTCCATATTATTACATTCCCAAATTATAACTTAAAATTCATGCCCAGAGACCACGAAATTGTTGACACAACACACATAGCAATATTCATATACAAAGCATAACTTAATAGCAAGTTTTCTATTTATTAATGAAAGTAAATTTCAGGAAATATTTGTTTTTGAACACGAAGTTTCTACATAAAAGATTAGTCGCTAAAAGATTATTATTTTACTTTAGATATCAATCGTTAGTGCTAAATTATTGTTTGCCACGAATACTGAATGGCTCGATTTTAATTTTTTAGTAATCAGAAAAAAGTTTCTAGGAGGCTATTTCTTCTCTTCAACTTCAAGCAATAGAATATTTCACTCAAAATTTTCCTGTTAGGACTATTTAAACGGAATACTGTTTTGATATTTTACATCTACATCCATTTGATCATTGCTACCTTTTTTCACAGATTCCTATTCCAATTGGACCGGTTCAGGAACTCAAAATCCACTTTGGCAAAACGCAATTAACAACAACGCATCTCTCAGTGGTCGAGTTCCACCATTGCCACCTAAACCTCTTGATGGCCAATTTGTGAATAGTGATATGATGATGAATGCTGATCCGCAAAACATCACCTCCGCTTCAATTCGTCCAGAAAAACGAGATTCGATGGAACTCACAAACACGATGCCGGGTCTTTATCAACAACAAGCGGCGAATATGAATAATTTAATGATGACAAACGTATCGGGAGTTGGAACGCAACCTCCCATCGGAAGTCATCTCGGAAATTCAGCAATCGATTCAGCGAATAGAAGCGTTACAGTTGCACCACAGCCTGTTAACCCTTTACAAGTAGGGGTGAGTGGAAATAAATTTCACATACTTGTTAACCGCTGTCAAATTTTGCTTGATTCCCAAATATTGCTCACACTTAGCAAATCTTCATCCTTATTACCTCGTATTCACTTCCAGGCATTCAAAAATCATTTTGGGGGAGGATTGCCTGATCAGATGCATTCTTTTGTTGGGATGTCTGCTGGTGGGCAAGGATATCATTTCGGTGCAAACGAACGTAAGAATTTATTTGCTGCTGCGTCCGATGAAAACAAGAGACTGCCATCAATGATTCCTGAACAATTTTCACGGTTTCCGCAGCAAATGCAATTCACTGATAGATTACAGGTACAACAGAATTCAGTTTCATCTGCAGCATTGTCCAAAACGAATTAAATTATGATTTTAGGAAGATTTGGTATAGTTTCCATATTTTTAAGTATTTAAATATGATTGTCAGATACAAAATAAAACCTCATTATTCTGACACTCCAGTGAAAAGAGAATAAATAAAAAAATATCTTTATTATCAAATTCAATTTCTATCAATTTACAATGAATATTGCAAATTTCACTGTTAAATATTAATCATTTAAGACAATATTCCATATTTGAAAATACATTTTTTGAGAATGTATTTGAATAGTCAGCGGTAAAAACATAAGATATACGGTAAGCACCAAATTTAAATTGGGTTTAAATACAGCAATCACGAAACTTTTTACAATATTTTTATATATGGTGGTATATCTACCCCTGGACATCAGTAGTATCTCTGTCATATTTTCATTTTCATTTTTAATGTGTTGATAAAAAGTATTTTCTGCAAAGATGTTGTATATATTTATATTCTTATCTTCAATTCAGGAAATGGAAAACATGGCGTTCAATCCACAAATGATGATGTCACCAAACATGAGAATGGGAAACGTGATGCAGAAAGATATGTCCATGTTTCAACGCAACGTTGGAATAAGACAACCCAACGTCAGCTCATCACAGCAGAAAAGTAATGGTAAGACTAGATTGTTTTTTGATTCTTTGTAAGAGTTGCCTTGTTAATGTGATGAATTTACTGCTTGGCAGACTGTTAGGTAAATATCGTTTGGTATGTGGCATCTCCTAAATATAGATATTTGCCTTTTTTTTTTCTGTGTGTTGATACCCGAAACGTTTGTTTTTTAACAATTTTTTTTTCTGATTTCAGATTCTGATCCTGCCATGTTATTCAGTGGATCATCTGGTGCTGTCAATTACATGGCTGCTAAAGACAATTCAGTGAGTATTCTGTATAAAAAAAAGAATGTCAATCTTCAAACCATAAATTTTTGTTCCGATATTAGTTTCACTGTTCGTTGAACGAATAGGCAATATTTTTCAGTGAATTTCGGTGCAATGTGGAGGTTAAACTCAATATTAACACTTTTTCACAACTTGAATTAGAAATATACTTGCACTCACTAAAGAGCATCAGACCTAACAAAATTGGTGTTGCAGGATAAAAATCTGGGATTCATACCTCTTGTCCACCATGTATTACAAATAGGGTAGGCAATGTTAAACTTGAAAAGTTCCGGTTTTAAAAAAAAACAATAGTTCCTAACGCTTCAGGGGATTCTCGTAACTAGCTTAGTGAAGACGTAATGCAATATTTCTATTAATTTCTTATTGGTCTCCTCCAATTTATGCTATTTCTTTTACAGAGTTGGAATTGGTGATTTTTTTTGTGAAAAACTTCACAGACATCAGCTGCTGGATACTGCCAATAGTAATTAATATCATTTGCAATAGTAGCAAAACTGTTCTTGTCGGTACATACATTTCTGTTGTGAAAACGTTTTTGCCAAGCATGTTGTAGCTACACTTTGTATTAAAGTGCGCCTGGTGTGAGATCATTTTAGATGATATTACATGTTCTGCATTCACTTTTGAAGTCCACATTTGGAAACTTCATTTTAACAACTGATTGATATGGGTACTTTCCTTCACTTGTGCTCCAAAATTTAAGAATATGTTTGGAAAGTACTATAGACTTCAGCAAGCAAGCGCATCATAATTTTGTTGCCTTTTCCCAAATTTTGTTAATCTTAATATGTCCTCGGTAGATCTATATTTTGGCATGGTGTATTCTCCATCAAAAAGCACGATATTCTTTTTCAAAATATACAGACATTTTTTTGCCTAGATTGCATAATGCCACAAACTTTTTTTTTTGTTTCACTATAGTTGATAAATTAACTTAACTGCCTCGTCAGAATGTTCTCTTCAGCCTAGACATTCCAACCGTGGGCCTTTCAGCTTCGAGACTGCATTTTCTTTTCATGTTTTTGTCTTTATGTTATCTCTTTACTATTTCTACTGGCCTAGTCAGAAATTGCTTCTAGTCGAGCTTCGGTCAAATAATCTCGGACTGTATATAGATAAACTAGCATTTTCTGACTGGGAATAATAGCCTTTCTTTCACTCTTTCGATTCATTTCTTGTCATGTGGTGTCTTTCTCTTTAATATGATTGGCAATTGTATGTTAAATTAATTGAAAGGTTTGGGTAAAAGTCATCCGAAAACTGATTTTTCATTACTTGTTTCTATGGGACCAAGGCAGGAAAAGTACGATTCATTGACAGTTAGAGCTATCAGGTTTCCTTATAAACAGGCAGGTAGATAGGTGAGAATACAAACTAAGCTAATTTTGAACCTCGCTCATAATCAAGAGTAATATCTTTTTGGTGTCTAATTTCCTGGGAGACTAGAATATGTTTTGAAATTCTCAACTTGTATGTTAATTTAGGTTCAAAAACAATTCAAAAAAAAGTTGGATCGGCGATATTGTTTAGAACAAATACTACATTATTGGCTTGAACTGAGTTTAATCATTTCACAATAGAAGAGACTTGTGGGCAGTCAATTGACCTTTGTCACCATGTGAGTAAGGAAAATCATTTTTAACCCCAATTCTCTGAAGCGTAATTGATCTCTGTGACCGCGATCAAACATGCGCAGTATGATATTCAAAGGTTGGGTAATTATTGGAGAAAGCGCTTAGGACATGCTAGTCATAATATATGGACGAAAACACGCTACGTGATCCGTTCATTCAGATCCTAAATGGGAGTATGGCAAGCCCCATCCCAGCTGCCTTTCTTTTGTCACTAAGCAATCCGAAGTTACTACTTTCACCTGACGTTAAAAGTAACATGTTCCCTAGTAATAAGGTAATATTTATTATGTTATGACGGAGACTTTCGGAATTTGTATGCGAACGATGAGAAAATAAAATTATCAGATTGTCACCGAAACACTTAATAACTTAACACACGAATACTGTGGTGAGACGTTTCGCCTTCGTGTCATATAAAAGCATTTAGTTGCTATTAATATAATATCGAATTTATGTTTGGTGTAGATGCGATCCTTTATGGTCCAATGTTTTACTAAAAAAAACCTACGAAATTTCCGATTGGAGTCGGCGTGAATAGACAATGTATCACTTGCCCTAGCAAAATACGTTGGGACGTTTTTATTCTTTGCCGGCAGAATATTATTTCTACTGTTTATGTCATGTCAAAAAAGCCTTCTATAAAATACAATTCTAATGCTCAGTATGTACGTAAAAATTATTATTTGCCGGTCTGGCTGACGAATATCTTTAGAAGTTTAGATGACCGTCATTTTTTTCAAATGCCCAGCATGAGAGGTCTCGCTACTGAGTACGATTGCGAGTGAGTCGTCACGAATATGTAGCTCGAATTCCATTGAATGCCACCAGAGTGAGATAATCACACTTATTTAATTCAATCTCCTCTCAGGTAAGATGACTTTGAACGAAAGGTAAACGACCGTTGGGTGGCTTCCTCGCGTTCCGCCGATACTTCATATTATGTAAATGTTTTACGAACTAAAATATTTGCGAGACAGCATTCCATTCATTAAAGCAACACCCCGCCTGTTATACCAGCAATGTGTTGGGGGCGGTGTCTAAAATTTGTTTGTTGACCGACGGCCCAACGTGAATATATCGGACTTTCGTGTTTGAGAACGGCTGACGTAGTTATTATCCAAACATATAGATATTTATATGTCGAAAGAGGGGTTTTTGAGAATGTCACTCACTGAACCCAAAAAAGTACCGTGTGTATTACGATAATTAAATATCATGGCTGAAGGTTTTTTAGTTTTTCGAATGATGAACATCGAATATTCAAACGTAGAGAACTAGTTCTACGTAATTCTATCAAAAACAACCGTATTTCGTACACTGAGCCCTCAACATTTGGCGCAATATATTATAAAAGTACGCAGGTCTTTTAAAATCACTACACCAGGTTTAAGCGGGGGATTCAAAAATCATCATTTTATATTGATCTTCCTTCCCAAGCATGCAAATAAATCAAATTTTGTATTATAAACAAATTAGACGGCCTTACAATACTGTACCTATGTATATGTATATATAAAATGAACAGTGTTACATCAATCTTATTAGATTACAGTTCAAGTAAAACGAACTAATTTTCACCCATGCCTCGTGGAATATACCTCGGGGATTTGACACAGATGTGATAAATTTTCAATCAATGGTAAAATAGTACTAATGGATGTTGTCTTCACGGCTTTAAACACAGCATACCACAGTCGTTATATAATTACTTTATAAGCAAATACCGCACCTAACGTCATATTTAGGTCATATCGAAACCGACAGCGACATACCTTTTCCGTAAATTACCCCCCTCGACCCACTGAAACATTTTCATTGAATAGGTTATTATTACGGTCGAAATAATCTTATAGTAGAACAGCTTAAACACCGGTTATATCTGATTCGGAAAATGCTTTTCTGGTTGTTATTGGCGGCATGTGATGAAAACTTGCTCTCAACCGAAATCTGACGAATCCAAATTGTTTCGATAGCCACATATGGGCATCGCGTGTACGATATAGAATTTGGTATCAGTTTACCCATGAATCTTGTTAGACCTGTGGATATCAAGTGCGGTTTCGTGAGTGAGATGATAATGAAAGTACTTTTTACGACGAAATTAGGTCCGCCATTTAAATTAATTACATGTCAGCGTCTGCGAGAGAGGTCTATAGTTAGCGATCCGCAGGTTGACCCTATTTTCCTGATCTTTCATTCGCTCCAATTTACTGCTGTCATTAGTCGACAATAGCTATTGTTTCGTAATGACCTCGTTAATAAATCTGATTAGTCTGCGACCTCGTTGAGAAGGCCGTCATTTTCGCAGGCAATTGGTCGTTAATTTAACGTTGATATTTTAATCCCTTCCGAAGAAAACGAATGCACCAAATTGAAACAAAAATGACACGTGGGAAACTATGTCAGACTCACCAAAATATTGTATTCAATAAATATCTATGTTATCACGTTACACTGCCAAAAATTGGCGCCTCGTTACAGATAATATGCAAAATGTTTGGTAAATTGGGATTTTCATGTAAATGCAAGATAACTGCGAGGCAGTGCCGTTGGATCAATGCGAAATCTATAATAGTGAATGTGCTGTCGTCTTTTCAACTGTATTTAATTTTGCATGGATAACAACTGCTAATCAACACCCACCCGTTTATCTCAGTCTTAGATGGAGACAAAAACAACTATTGTTCGCAACAGCAGATTTAAGAGCCCGCTGCTTCGTTAGCAACTAACTAGACTACACAAACCGGTTTTGGTACTAGCAGATTGGGACCCCACTTCGACAGCAACGAGGCTAGATGGCACGACAGACCTTTCTAAACCACGTTGCAGTGTTACTACGTGACATTTACGCGCAGTCGAGTCTCATTTCTTCACTTGACTTGGTTAATGCTTTACATTCTGTATTTCTCTTTTTGATATTTACAACAATTCGAAGCACAGTACAACATGATTAACAAACGCAGTTTATTAACGGCGGAGCAAAATATAGAAGATATTTTTCGAATCCAACCATACAAGAATATAACAAGTAGACAAACATGTTAAACAGTATAATATATATTCCAAAATAAAAAAGAAGCGAATGATAAACACAATGAAGCATTTTGTTAAACCTTGTAAAGCGTATTTATCGTTACTTGTAGCTAGTTAAAATAGGCAAGCCATGACGCATTTTCAAGTTGAAGTTTGTAAAATGACTGACCAAGTATATCCACAAGGAATATATCATTGGCTTCAACTTTTTTGAATTTGAATTTAATATAGTAGTAATACTTTACTGGTAATAATAAATGCTGAGAGACTTAATAAAAACTATCTTAATCATTGGCAACACATTTCCTCATCATTAGGAATATACTAAATAGATATGTAAGTAAATGTACGATGGTTGCTCATTACTCTGCATTCAATAAATTGAGAAAGAAGAATTTTGAAACACTTATTATCAAAAATAACTTCTAATTGTATCAATAGTAATCCATGCATTTCTAAACAAGGAAATACCAAACAAGAATTAAAAAATTCCAAGAAAAAGTATAAAGTTTAATTCCAAGTCAGAATAAGGAAAATTAATCAATATTTCGTTGCAATTTAGGACTCTGTCAGCAATTGCAGCTCAGGCGAGGCCAGTCACACTTAAATCACAGTAATAAACTGATGTTGTTGTTTTATTCAAATGGCATTTGAGCATGACTTATATCAGACACAAGATATCCCATGGGATGACAGGAGTTCCCTTGTCAATGTCAAACGTTGTATGTGTAATAGACCATTGGACCATGATAAGTTTCAATACTTTTATCATTAAGAAGTCTATGATCGAAACAGATTATGACGAAATAATCATATCCTTCATGATTGAGAGAGTGGATCAAAAAACTGGTCGCAAGTCATCAATGTAATTTGTTCAATAATCACATACCGGTAGTTTGAACTACAAATTGCTGTAGGGCAAAACTAAGTATGACACAGAGACAGAAAATGACAAATAGAAGAGTATTCTATAGTCGGAAACAGGAAGAGAACTAAAACGGTCTGTACAGAAATTACTGTACCATTGAACCAGAGTTGATGAAAAAAAATTCCATGAAAAGAATATATTCCCTTTTACTGTGATATATTGCTATTCTAACTGGTCATAAACAAGAAAATGATAACTACGGTACATAAAACAGATTTTAGTGACGATCAATTTTGTTTTAAACTTCAGATGGCCACATTCAGGGGCGACATAACAACCCTTCCAAAACCAAGAAAAATATTGCAATTAGCGAGCTCACACATCACAAATATAAAGAAAACCTGCACACAAACTGTATAAACTTTTGAAAAGTGGAAAAAGCAAAATTTGAAGCAAACAACTTGGGTAACGAAATGATTACAGAAATAGATTTGGCATTTGAATATTATGATAAAATAAAAACCAATGTCCATTGACATGGGTTGGATTTGCCTTATAAAGTAAGCTGCTGTTCTTGAATGATTCACCTATAAAATGAATTTATAATTTTTCAGAATATAAATTTTGTTCCAAGGTGAAAGCTTAAACAACTTATTTTGTGGAATGAACACAATCGAATATTCACTGATTACAATTACTTCAATATACCATCAAGATAGAGTTAACCAGCATCATGGGTTTTTTATACAACTGTTTCAAATGCTTGAAAAAGCTCTAATGACATAACCAAAGTGCTGTATACGCCTGCGTACGTTACAATTCAGGGACAAATAGAACCACCAAGCCAACAAGGTACAAAATCAGATCCAGACTTTCACAGGAATATAAGCGCTCATACATACTGTTAAATCTAGATAGCAACACTACGAGTTAATATTGCCATGTATAGTCCATTCGCTTACCAATCATAATGAAAAAAAAAAATCAAAAACAAAGTGCAGTGTAGACAAGAGTGCATAACTCCAAAACCATGAGGAAATATATTGCTCAGAACTGAAACAAGGATAATACAAAATGAATCCAATTACTTGACACACGCTAAAATACAAGCTTTTGACAAAAGCAGTTCGTGATATATTGTGCAAAATGCAAAATGAGATCCACAAGCAAAAATGAAATTACAAAAGTGTCAGTGACAGGTGTATTTTGTGTAATTTAATCTATGTTCCAATTCTCAGCACCACGGATATGATAAATGTCATAGGCACAGCTATAAGAAATTTATCATTAAATTTTAGTTCCATAGATGGTCTATGAGCCAGTAGGAAAAATACCTCTGGTATCAGTGGAGAACAGTTGGCTCAACCTATTCATCCACTAATAAAATCGGCCCTTATTCTCCCAGTCTAACCAAGTGTTGAATTGTGGGGACGGTAATTCACAGTAAGTGCTCGGCAGTGCATGAACTTTGTCAGTTGATGGTTTTACACAGTTACTGACAACAGAAACATTAGTTGAAATGACATAATTTCCACCATTATTATTGTCCCAGAACTCACCCTTTTCAGATGCAAAGCAAATACAAAATTGAACATTTTGCATAACCGGGTCAAAAGACTTTGGGACGGCAATGTTGAACTGGAAGGTATCGTAGATTTCATCATCACAAAAGTTTTTAATATACGTAGCTTCGTGGTCACTGAATGATACCCATTTGTCAAAAGTTATTCTGACAAACACCTTTTTCTCAAAACTTATATTTTTCACCTTAATCGTACCGCTGATGGAAGTTAACTCCTTCAGTATCACATTTTCCAAAGACACATTATTAATTTCCAAATTTTGTTTAAATTTAATATAATCTGCAGCAGGCTGTTTAAAATCGGCAACCAAGGTTTGCTTTTCCGGAGCAATCGAAGGCTCCTGCGCACAAGCAGCAGATGATAGTCTTAACGATCGCATGACAAATCCCAGGTCTTCCCAAACAGGTGGTTCAGTTGTTGCTTCCTTCATATACTTAATCATTGTTAATGACATTCCGTGAGTGTCTGCAAATGTTACTTTTTTACTCTTACTAACTGCTGTATTCATTCTTAAGCAAGATTTGATAACAGAGTCTAGATAAACAGAGTCTGATTCTGGAGAAATTCCATTTACTGGAGATGGGGTTCGCAATGGGTTTCCAACTTTTCCATCAAATACATCTAGGTGTCTATATCCATTGACTTTTGCGTTTTCCATGTAACGAGTAAATTGATTTCTACACGAACGCCGGATAAGATCTGGCACCACATTCATGTATTGTTCTGAGCATGCTGAGTGTAAAGGAGGGCTGGAAGAATATATAAACGAGAGATCACCAGGCATTCCGTGAGGATTGTAGTAGTCGTACCTAAAATAAACACAAAAGCAAACATATATTAAAACATACTCATGAACAAAAAATCACAGAAAAAAGAAAATTATGATAAACTCAAAAATAAATATCAATGAAAAAAAATTCAATCAAAATTTTATAATTACCCTAACGAGTATGGGAAGAAACAAACATATTCAACATATCAAGTATTGTATTATAGTGAATATGCATACCTATTGGAACTTCTTTCAAGTGTAGTGTCTGCTTTAGATGAGACCGTCATGTGAATTTTGCAAATTTTCAACTACAGTGCAATCAATTTCCTTCTTCTAATATCAGATTTACTCCCAGTTTCCAATCACTGCATTCAATTAGGGGCAAATCTACCAAAATCTAACACTGTTTAAAAAAAATAGGATTGTCAACTTTGATTTGAATTATATATAATAATTCATGATGGTGCAAGACATTTTAAAAATGAAAGAAGATGCCACATGTGATATAGCAAGTATTCATTGTCTGCCCTCTTTTTACCAATACAATATGAAATGATGAATTTGGTTTAATCATTTGTTAAAGGCGAACGAGACACGGAAACAATTTGTGGTAGTGTGCCATTTATCACAAAAGGTTGAAATAGTTTGAGCTATAGTTATTAACAATAATCATTGAAGTTATTAAAATTTAACTGTGATAAAAACATTACACAAACCACCTATCAAATTCTCAAGTATTAGCTCATTACTACGGTAATATAAAATGTGCCATAAACATCTATTTAAAGTTTTAAACCATGCTGTTCACCAAGCTAATTCAATACATTTAATTAAATAGTAAAATTTGTTTTATATTAGTAACAGATACATTAAACCAGTAGTGCAAAAGTGCAATGTTGAGGTATATTTTAAAGACTAAAAATTTAGGGTATGCTAAAACTGAGAACTTGTAAAGTCAGTTGCCAATGCTATTATCTAAAAACCAAATCTGATCAACCAAATTTAAGTTACGATTTGGCCATACTGTTTTATAACACAGCTATAATGATGACAGAATTATGACCTAAGTGTTAAATGTCACCAATATTCAGTGTGACTAATGTAGCAGACATAATAGTTTAAAAGTCGTCATGGTAGGCTGGTTCAGAGTCATTATCAAATATAAATATATGAGTTGATGCGAATACCAACCAGCTGTTACAACACTAAATCCTCTTTATGACATAACAAGCCATATATTGTAGAGGAATCAATCAACAAAACTAAAAATTAAATTCTTTATTCACAAAAATTACAGATCAATAACAGAAAGCAATTAGCTATCTATTTTGATCACAATCTACAATACAACCTACAACACCGGGCGCTGGATTTAACAAAAAAACTGTTCCATTGAGGCACTAGCTATTGTCGATTTAAAGTATGGTAATATGATTGATCGTCCAATTATAAAAGTGGAACCTATGGAACATTCCTACCTAGGATATATGTAAAAAATACCATAATCTTAACAAACATTCATAGACAAACGTAGACACAAGTATTTATAGACCTAACCGTTAACATATCTAACTATCCTGCCAGTATACTGACAATTATTATTACATATCTTATAGAAATAAACCAAGATTAACAAATACAAAAGTGTCGATTGCACGTCGACACTACACATCATTTTGTCTACTCACACCAGCGACTCCACTAGGCAATGTGAATCAAGTATCATCGGGCTCGAATGAATATAGCAAAAAAATAAACCCCAATAACCTTTTTGTATATTTATGTCATTGCATAGTTGAATTTGTCTACCATAAGTGCACTCGCCGACATCCGACATAACTACAATGATGAGAAACGCCAATGAGAAAAAAATATATTTACCGTTTGTTGACATAATTTACATGATTAAACAATGAGTCTCGAAGTTTCTAGACATAAATCACAATTTTTTATTTACAGTCTAGACAAATTAGAATGTGTCAATATTATTCATCCTTAGAGACAATACTTCTAAAATCATATTTGAATGTGTGCAATATTAAACAATTCCTTAATTACTTAAATTTGAGCAATAACACACTTGCAATCAAGGAAATCGTGATAATAAGAATAATGGTTCTTGTTATTCCAATTATGATTAATTGTAATCAATATTAATACCATAAAATATTGATTTCAGATAGAAAGGCACAGGGCAGAATATTTTGAAGAGTACTGCATTTTTGTGGCTGTGCATACACACAGGATGAAGGTAAGAAAAATGGCACAACATTGTTTTAAGAAAAATTCGATAAAAATTTGACTGAAATATTACATTACTATCAACTGATTGGATTGTAAAATGATGGATTATGAAATATTTTCTGTCAATATAAATTAATAGCTTCGCCCCTGGGTGACATGGTTTTACCTTATGCCCCGAGCAAACTGTAAGACATATATATGACATGATTTCAACATCTTCTCTAATTCAATACCTTGTGTATTTCGTTAATAAATAACAAACCTAAATTTGAAATCGTCAAACTACTGAACAAATATAATTTATGCAGTAATAAAAAAAACTTTCATCAAAAAAATGAACTACCACCTAAATTAACAATAGGTTCTCAAAGTTTATGGTCTCCATCCCCCTACTGCTGAATAGCGGCATAAAAACCAATACCTTTCTATATGTACAGCAAACATGTAAAACCTTTTACATGGTTACATAGCTAAAAGAAACATTCTTAATAAGAGCTTCAATACCTGGAAAACAACAATGCACAATGTAATACTGTGATACCTATGTAGAAAAAAACTTGAGAAATGTGGATCAAATGTAGATTTTTTTCCTTCTAGTTAAACACAAATTGTCCTAATTCTATAACTTCAAGCTCTTGTTAATCAGGAAATTACAACATAGAAGGGCCGATGAAATGCAGTGAGAAAGTAATCTTTGTATTATCATTTGAATACAAGTTAAGCTTTAGACAAACATGAAACAATCAGACAAGCAAACTGAATACAAACTTAATTAGGTCTGTCATTTTCTATGATTAAAACTCATCCTAACCAGGTCAAGATGAGTTTTTATGAGTATGAGGTACCTTACACCAGGACTTACAGCTGTAATTGCTTTGTTTAACAATATTCATATATTAATAGGTCTCCCTAAAACCGAGGCGCAGTTCTTACCACTTCATGGCAGCTCCTGCCACGAACGAACCGCGGCAGCTCTTGCCATGGTTTTATAGCGCTATTCAGTAATCAGTATTAACGGTATATTCACAAATTAATGTACCAGATTTTAATTGATCATGTGGAATTATATCTACTTAAACCCTAACCCTAACCCCAAATCAATCAAAACTGTATCCATAAGAAAAACGTTCCAACTTACCCAATATTTGTCACCATAATAGACAGCCCTGTCTTTACGGCCCACCTGCCGCGGTTACGGCAGCAAAATTTTACCTGCCATTGGTTTTCAATTTGCTGCCGCGGTAACGGCAGCTTGACATTGGTTTGTGGCAGCTAAAAAGTCAGTTGCCATGAGTTTGGCCGTAGCGGCCATGGTATGGAAATAAATTGGTGGTTTTGCGGCAGCTGCAGATGCCACAGAATACTTAAAACTGCACTTGCTAAAACCAGGCACTTACGGATTCAGGCACTTCTATATTTTTTTTATTTTTACCGTACGTCATTGGGGTTTCCAATTTATTTCACCTAATAATTAAACTTTAAATAAATTTTTGCATCCCTATATGGCAATAAATCAATATTATTTCCAATTTATCAGGGTATAATTAATTTTCCAATAGTAAAATGTGGCAACGCTGAGTACAAAATTTATTTAGATTTAATTATTATTAAAATAAAAAAAAATATCAAAGTGCCTGTATTGGTGATTGAAAAAGTGCCTGGTTTTAGAGAGACCCTATAGGCCTATTAGTATATTATTGCAGTATTGTCACACTCACAGACTCGTCAGCTTGTAGGTACTGTTGTACCGGTAGCCTGACAGTAGGTACGTCAGTAGGTGATGCTTACAAAACGGTTTGAGTTAAAACTGGTAAAGCTACTTTCAAAGCTTTTACAGAACCCTGATATTGTGCTATAGGTAACCCACTTACTGACTTAGTGATATTTGACACTCCTTTGATTGCTCTACAAATAACTGATACTGCGATAGCGTCAATATAATCACATCCCACCCGAGACAGCAAGTCCTGAATTTTCATCACTATCTACAGTCGGTCGTTATTCGAACGAATATACACATTGCAGCATTGACAAATGCTCTTGTATAGCAGTATAGCGAAACGATGTATCCCTCTCTACGCTCCACAACAAGAGTTAGAGATAATCGGAAGATAATGTTCCAACCGCCTGCAGTCTCGTCTTGCGTAACATCCGTTCTCGTATAACTGTATAAGCTACTCAGACCCAAGCCTGCTACTAAAAACCTCAATCCCCCATTTGCAAACATATTTCAGTTACTCCGGGCCATTTCGCAACCCCTCAACGTCCACGAGAAAGGCGATTTCACAACGCTTCAGCGATAGCATGCACAAGTTCCACGACCGATATACGCGTGATGCAATGAAAACACACCGCGTTTACATGAAAAGGCCACGCACTGTACGCGTGATCATTTTCACGCAGCGAAACCAGACGAACAACGTAGTTCAAATGGGTATATACGCCGATATTTGAACAGTGGTGATAATTTCTGTGCCAAGTTATTACACGAGAAGGGACTACTGTACAGTGTACACACATCCCCTTCCCCACTTAGTCGATATCTCACTTTTTGCTTATATATCGAAGTCGACTAATATCCTTCAATTTAATATTTGAAACTTCGCTATCACGAGTGTGGATTATTTGTTCGCTTCTACTATTCCGTGATTCAAAAGCGCCTCTTTTTATTCAATTTTGAGTAGGTTCGCTTGTGTTTATTGTCGGAAATAGATAACTGCCCTCGAAAATAGGTTCAAATTTTACTTCTGAAAGTCGGATAATTTCGTCAAAACATTCAAATGAGTTTATGATCGAATTTACACGTTGCGGTTTTATTGCAAGACGTTACCATTCTGCATTCACTGATACACACAGCTACCAAATAAGAAGTTTCGGTACGCATTTCATTTGCATCCATTTTAAACCACGGAAAGAGACAATATCACGCATTATCGACCGGTCGAACGATACGATTCATCGGCCGACTGAGTCTGATGGATAAAAGTTACGGGTCCCAGCGCCGCGAGAGAGTGTCCATTCGCCGCGAGCTAGCGAGCACGTATACCGCCCGAGACATGACGTCAATGAATTCCAACATTGCAAGCTGAGCGCGTGTGACCTAATCATTTTTAAACATGCAAAAATCGATTCTAGTAAGGCTAAAGTGCGGTATTCCCATAAATATCTCTTCTCTCGCAAAGCTAACTAGCCCATTTACAACATTAGCCTGGCAGTTTATACTATTTTCGGGAATATGTTATTCTCAAATCCGATATTATTGTAGCAAAAGGGTTAATTAACGGAACGTGAGCACGGAGATATTTGACAGAAGAGCCAATATAAACGAACCCAATTCAACCAATAAGTTTTGTTTACTTCGTAAGTGTGGACTACGGTTATTTTTGAGCCCGTATGACCCTTTTGTGTGCTGCAGAGTGTAGCACTTTGATCGGTAGGGTTATTTCCGATGCACAAATAATTTTACCCCATAATTCTAAGTTTGACCTAAAACGCATGCTGCAAAGGATGCAGATATCTATTCCAGAGAAAAGCAAGGAAGAGAACTATGCTCAAATAGGCGGAGGGCAAAATGAAATATTTTATCATCACCCCCCAGTCTACCGCTCAGCTCCATGAAAAAACTTTTTACTTCCAATAAGCACGAGATCCGCTGATATGCGTAAATTCTGGTGACGTCATAGCACACAAAAACGAATCCCATAGCGCTTAAAGGAATATTTGAAATAAATAAATAAATGTAATAGCCTTTTATCGAATAATATATATATACAATAATAGATGATATCTCCGTGGTGATTTTGTGCACAACACAGCAAAAGACTTTTAGAACCCCACTGCCGAAGTAACAAATTATTTACACCACGGGTAGCGCAGCATTATTTGTCGATGGGCCATATAACCAACCTCAGACATGTAACCGGGCAACTCAAAAAAAATCCATTTTTCCATGTACACAACGAAGTAAACAACTCTCATAATACAATGCAAATTTTTAATTGAATAAACATTTGAGTCGGACACTTGAAATTTAGCGTTCTTGCATAGTCTGTTTATATCAGCTTTGACAGAAGTTGTGACATAAAATATCTAGTCTATCATTTTTCAATATTGAAGACTTTCATTGGTGATAAAAAAGTCTAAACTTTCTGCTAAAACACTAGAAGCATTGAGTTTTACTTAGCATTCTTAACAGTCTAATAGAGAAGCTTTGCGTCCGACAAAGTTTTCGACATTAGAATATGATTTTTTGGCGTTCAGAGATGGCGTCGAGGTCGAAATTTTCTACAGCATGAGTCGGAACCAAAATATTTCGAAACCCGGAGTCGATTGCAAATATTTCCTCTTCTACAGCCCTGGTCCGAATGGTCGTAAAGTATACCGCACTTGTGCTGTCTGATCATTCAGGTTACCAGTGTGCTTTTTAAATGCTCAACATTACAACACTAGACTTCAGAGAAAGGTTTCTGTGTGGTATATATATGAGAAACAGTAATAACGGTTGCGGCGTGATACAGTGGTGAATGGCACGTGGTCTTCCTTGCAAATGAACAGGGAAAACAACCTGCAAAAACAACAACAAAGCATTCTTAACAGTCTAATAGAGAAACTTTGCGTCTGACACAGTTTTCGACATTGAAATTTGATTTTTTGACGTTCGGAGATGGAGTCGAGGTAGAAACTTTTTACAGCCTGAGTCGGAACCAAAATATTTTGAAATCCGGAGTCGGAGTCGATTGCAAATATTCCCCCTTTCCACAGCCCTGGCCCGGATGGTCTTAAACTAAGTATACCGCACCAGTGCTGTCTGATCATTTAGGTTACCAGTGTGCTTTTTAAATGCTCAACATTACAACACTAAGACTTTCTGTGTAGTATATATATGATAAACAGCAATAACGGTCGCGGCGTGATACGGGGGTGAATGGCACGTGGTCTTCCTTGCAAATGAACAGGGAAAACAACCCCATTTGAACCGCGATTTTGTTTGCTTGGCTAATTCTAGTCAAGAACCCGCTTGCTCTTAACCGCAGCTATGTATTGCGAAACGGTCACATTTGCGTCAAAGCGTGTAGTATAAGTTTTCAGTGTTGGGGTGGCTCAAATCATTGACTCGTCTCGAGATGGACTCGAGTCCCATTAATGAAAGTAACTAGATTAGAGTCATCTTATGAAATCACTATGACTCGCGACTACGACACAGTTGTGTCTACGATTACCGACTCCTGGTTTAGAAACTCGACTTAGAAAACGTTAGCCTCGCCGGCAAGCTTCTTTTAATTCCATTTTCACCCCCGATGACACCAGCACTTTTATGAGATATCCCCAGTTTTGTTACAAACCAATCTTACCTACACAATGGCTGCTCTATAAGTGACATGTGATGGCCGCTAATTTGTATTTTACTCATTTGGGGGGATCTGACTTGGATGACCGTATCGCTCCTTCCAGTCTTTACCAAAAAAGTGTTTATTTATCTGTATGTATGCGTTCTTGTTTATATTTGTTTTGGTTAACAAATCAATAAATCTCTCTCTCTATCTCTCTTGGGTTCCATAGTATCATTTTAACAACAATTTCTGTTTGTTGTAAACTCTCATCAAATTGAATTTCGCAGTTAGGAAAGAAGGGTGGATACATCCCTCGTTCTGCCTGCGATAGCTACCAGACTGTTGTCATATGTTCATATATGACTGTTGATTTTTGTCTTAATAATGACAAATATAAATAACATTTGCTACAATTACATTTCTCTCGCTTTTATTTCAGGAATTTCCTGCAATCGTCTTGTACAAATCACATTGAAGTGGATCTACATTCACATTATGCAAAGTTGCATCACACATGTATCGTTTCCCTTCATATGGGATAAAACCAATGAGTTTATAATAATATTCCGTTCAAACGTAATAAGTACGGATCGTCTTGCGCAATGTAGGCTGTAGGGTAGGCAATCCTTCACGGACAATGTAGTCAACATCTATTAATTTTCATGTCATGCAAAATGTTACATGAACTAACAGGATTAAGTTAAATTTGTCTTTGTCACCAATTAACTGCATTTTACAGCCGTGTTTTGGTGCGATTTTAACTTTTTGCAATTTTTTTTTATTGAATTCATAGCATTTTTCTACAAAGGAAGCTGAAGATTTCAACAAAACCTTACCGCAACAAGTGACGTTGTATCCATATTCAGTCGTTCAATACGCAAACTTGGTACAAACAAGAAGTATGTTCCCAAGTATGGAAATAATCTATATATGATTCTGTAAACAGCCACGAATGGCAAACCTGTTTTTATATGCTATTTACGCCGTCTAATTCATATAAACCTATACCGACGATGTCACTGAAATTGATATTCCCAAAAATTGCTTTTCTTATTTATGTTAGAAATCGAAGCTCCATGACACAAGATTGTATGGAAATAATAAAGGCAGCAAGCCGTTTGTGACATCTTATTTCATTGATCATTCTCAAAAATCAGAGGTGTCATAAAACTCTAAGAAAAAAATATCCACTCGTCCAAATTGAGAATCATTCGGAACCTGGTTTAAATTTTGCTTCACATTTTTGCATCACGCCTGGTTTATGATAAATTTGTGCGGGTCTACATGTTGAGTATGCATTCAGTCAATATCTATATTTATGAGCAAAAGAAAACGGATCGAACTCTTTTTGAAGCCTTCTTAACAATGAATTTGGTATAGATTAGTGCAATCGGTGATTAAAATTTTAGTTTTGCTTGCTGATTTCAAGGAGATCTGCAACTGATTCCTCCTGCGTTTGAATTTTTCTTCCAACTTTAATCTTTCGCACCCAGTCATGAACAAGTCTTGTCATCAGAATATCTTTCATTTGTCAGAGCTACTGATTGAAAATAATATAAATATGCTAAATAAGATTCGGTGCATAGTATATAGAGTTCATAGTATCGATATTGTCAAATTGTGTTTTAGATAACTTTCATAGATTAATTTTTAAACTAACATCAATGGTAAATCTAAGCGAGGGATTTGTGTTTTGAATAAGATCGACTTCTGACCAAGCCAAGATGTTTTCAAATTTAAACACATTTATTTATTCCGCCGTTCTTTAATTAATGATTTAAACGTAAAAGATTTGAGACAAGTTATTTATTAACTTGATTTAAAAAATTGAACAAATATCTTTTTTTTTCTAATTTCTAAACCTGTTATATTTGAAAAATTCAGAAATAAATAATAGTTCAGGATTAAATCCCCCAGGCTTAGATCTGCCTTGCCTAATGATAGTCTGGTACTGAGTTTGCAAATGATAACTAAATATTTTTCATATTTTCGAATTTATCTATATGAATTCTTTTGGACGAATAAATCATATATATAGGTTTCACCAATGACCGTATTAAAATAATTGGAAACATTCTAATTCGTTCATTTCGTTCATAAAATGAACATATTTTGAAAAGAAAATAGCAACATTTCGAAGCAAGTGCTGAGGAGGGTTCAAGACAGAACAGCGATGGGACCACCGTATAGTAATTAATAACTATCTCTATGACATAACAGGGATCATTTGGATGTAGGTATACGCAAAATTTGGATTCATATTTTTAATGGTCAGCAATTGCTCTTGAAGTGAATCCGCGTACAGATATTGCAACAACAGATATATCAGTCAAATGCTAAATGTTAATATATTTTGGGTATATAAAAACTTGTAACAAATATATATTCATAATTTATCTTGTGCCAAAACGTAGTTTAAAGACGATCTTTGTACATGCGTTACAACGGTCGTTTCCTGGATTTAAATCATTTTTTGTATGATGTACAAGAAGACATTTCCTGTTTATTATCAGCATATAAAAATACCAGTAGTTTGATATTGGGCGTTGTTATAACCAGAACGTCTGCGCAGTTGTGACAATTTTGAACAATCGAAATGAAGCATAATCGCTGTAAACGAAATACGTCGAGTCACCAAGGTAAGTTGAACAACCCAGATTTAAAATATTTTACGTTACATTGCACAACGTTTGGGCTGGTGGAATCATGAAAAGTTTTGCTCAAAACTCTAACTGGTGCTGAAATAGAATCAACTTTTGCCAAACCAAATCTTTCTGGCGCCAACTTTTCTCAAATATATTTATACAACATGTCAACATCGAATAGTATTAATCCAATGGTTCTCCAAAGTTGAACGGAAACTTGTATTTTAAGAAATATTTTATATATATGCAGTAAGTCAGATTAGGAATACAAATTCCATCAAACTCCACCGACGAAATTTTCTATTTTTATTCTTATATCCATTTTATCCCCTAATCTAAAATTAGTGAAATTTTGTGATTTCTTCGATTTTGTAAGCTGCGTTTAATTTAACTTTTAAACTGTGTGATTGCCAAGATATTCGCTGGAGCTGGCTACTAGCGACCTTAACTACTTAATCCGACGCTATCAACAATTCCCTATCAGTTATTTGTCTCGTAAGAATTGAGGATGATAAGTTGAAACTACTTGAATGCCGTGTCTACAATTGAAATCTATATTGAAGCCATCAATTATTAACCTAACCAAAGGGTTCTCGATAAATGAATATCAACTTGAATAAAACGTGAAAGCGCTCTTAGAGAAGGTTTTAAGTGACTAAAACGAAAATGATCGACGTGATGATGTTAGACAAAATATGTCATAATGAGAGTTTTTAACAGAAAAGCTAATTTAATTGAATGAAATTTAGTCTTTATTTGCGTATTTTTTTTCTAAATACTGTAAACCAGTAAGGAGAACTTAGTCGAACTGAAATTTTATTACTTACATCCGAAATTATTTCATCCAAAACTGATTGGATAAAAATAGCAAAAATAGAAAACCAGTATAAGTGCTGGCATACGACCAGTCAAAAAATATTTTTAAGAATTCAATTATTCCCTCAACTGTGTTTTTTTTATATTTTGTTCTGAATATTTACTTAACTCGTAATCCGCCCGGTGGCCACCGAGAGCTGCAAAACAACGGGTTCACTTCAGTATGTTGTCCTCGTTTGTTTTCCATAGTAGTGAATTGATGCGTAAACATAGGCTGTTGCCAGATAAAACCTGTGAAATCAAAGGTTTATCAAAAAATACTAGTTAACTAACATTTAAAAAACCTGAAGTATTACTGTATTTTACCTTATTCAACTTTCATAATTTTTTTATAGTTAAAATTGAAGAAATTGTTTAATTTATTTTACATCATTATAGACTTTTGAATGTATACTACGATATCTGGCAAGCACTACAGAACTTAGGACTTGTTTACGTAGAAATGTGACAGATCATCGTAGTCACGTGAGTTCAAGCTCAGTCAGGCTTGGCGCCCATGCCAACTGAAATAAAAGATGGAAACTTCAAAGATGGTTTTGATAGCGGGCTATCCTGGTTGATTAATTAAAGGTTGATTTAGACAATATGGATACAGTTTTCTAAGGTAAAATGAATAGTCTTTTTACACTCCACATGCCATGTTGGAAGGCGTGTCACAAAATAAAACAGAACCGGAGTTAGACTAGACAACATACCGGTAAGCCTTCTATCGAATCTACCCAGCTCATGCTGTAAGATAGTACGGGGGAATGAAATGTTAATTCAATTTTATTTAGAGTTTAGTTTGTAAGGTTTAAATAAAGCAAACCGGTGAATCTTCACCGTAAAAGGAAACTAGAGGCAACTAGACTTCTACTAGAGCCACCAAAAGAAGGGTACTTGTACCTGTAATTTATATCACTACCCACTATCATTATATAGATTGCTCTATAATCCAGCACTTAGTTATAAATTGAAATATTACAATGGAACTAATATTTATTGTTAAATACGATGTTGTATCTTCTAATCTGCATATCATCGAGAATTAAGTTTTGTTGAGAATGAGAAACATTTTATAGGCTAGACCTAACTCAGTAACTGTTAGATCCATCACGCGGCTCGACGTCCTGGTTTCGAATATGCTGAGATTTATTTGATTTCTGATAATCCTGCTTCAAAATGAACATAACATATAGCCTTATTTTTATTTTTAGGCAAAGGTACAAATCTGGATACAGATACAAATTTGACAACATGTTCAATCGGGGGAGGTGGTGATTGGAGTGGTAAATGCTTACTAGTTTCACTCACTAGTTTTACTTTTTAAATTAGATTGATTGGACAGGCACGACTGATTTGAGAAGAATTGATTTTTTCAACCTGGATTTTAAAACTACAATAAGCTAGTATGTATCGAGAACACATCTAGATAGTAACTAATAAAAATATATAGGAGCGAATATGCATGACACTTGGAAGCGAATTTTACAAGACAAAACAGTAGTACCAAGGAACGTTTTCTTCATTTTCATACGGCATGTGTCATAACAGAAAATGTTGGTTATCTGTAAGTATGCGTTTTTGCTTTGAAAAAGGCTCTGTAAAAACTTCCACTGATTAATAGATATAAAAAAGAATCATTGTCATAAATAAATTTAAAAGCAACATTTTGTCAACATAAAGTCTTTGCTTTGCAGCCACATTGTATGAACAGTAGCAATGTATGCTGATGAACAAAGGCTTATTGTTTTCAAAAAATCTCATCGACTCAAAATTATGATCTGATTGATAGCTCTCACTTTTTACAAAGCCTATCTGTGAGGTGGAAAAATGTATTTTTCGTTGATTTCAGTGATTTTTCAGCAATTTTTTCGTATTTTTACAGCTTGATGGCGATACTCTGGGCACTGGAATATGGAAGTAAATAATATGAGGAAATGGTAATTATTTAATTTTTGTATTTTCGGATCTCCATTAGGTCAATCCAAAAAGTTGGCTTATAAGGAAATTAAATTTTGACTGAAAGCATTTGTAATTTGAATAAATATTGCAATAACTGAATTTTTAAGTGGATTTGTGATATGTGTGTAAAAATCTTAACCATCGTTTGAATCTGTGGTTTATTTTTGTTCTATACTTTACTATTTATTAGTTGCAAGACTTAGCTGTGTGGTGTCACTGTAAAAATCACACTCATTTTTAAGGATTGGAAGAATATTAGTCTATCTGGATATAGGTACTTTTGAAGTTCAATAATATGCTTGAGATTCCTACTCATAGTCAAGAATGTCATGAATAAAGCTTCAATTAAAAAAAAATTACACTGCCCATTAATATATAGCATGTTTTTATTTTTTATTAAGAAAGGTTATTCTAATATTTACAGTAACCACATCTTTTCTATCAAATAAATGGTTGACTATGTTGTGTATGGATAATACTAGTATGTCTGAGGCTTTGATAATGTATCATCATTATGTTGTTGTTAATATATGTTAGATCAGATAATAACGCTGACAAAATGGGTGAATCATCTAACTTCAAATGAAGCGGTAGATTTAGGTGTGGTTCGGTACCTCATGAAATGTAATTTGGTTTGGGAGAAAAGGAACATAATTGTTGGTATGAAATTTGTTTGTGTCATACTTCCATTATATCATTTGACTGATTTTCCCAAGCAAATGAGTTTGATTATGGATATTGAGTGGCCTGAGATAGTTGAATTTATCCTTAGACTTATCATTATTAGTTGTGTTCTGTGTTTGGCTTAGTCATCATGGCCGTATAGTCTTCATAACAATAGTAACTCGGTAGACACTATGTCTACAGTCTTGTCGGAAAAAAAAAAAACTATCATGTAAGAAAAATAATAAATCCGTTCACATATTTTGTGTGATACTAATAATTTGTAATCTTATTTCAGATCACTCACTCGAAGATATGTGATTTCCAGACATCAAAATTTATTACTCAATCTTGTAAAATTCCTGAGGGATGATGTAATAATGTAAATAAATCTAGTACGTGTGCCCGCCTATTTAACTATTATACGCTTCAGTGTCAAGGCCATGTGGGTTTATTTTATGTACTTTTGTCTTTATTTGTTTTCTGGGTTGGATATGTGGATGGCGTGATGTTTCGGTTTAATTTAAAATCTTAGTTGACTGCTCTATCCCCACTACCAGCGATTACTCACGTGGACGAGAGACGTTTTTGTTCAACCTGATTCTAAACAAGAGACCTCTACCTAAATATGGTATATAATGCTGCTAATTCACACAATATGTACATGAAGAGTGGAAACCACGACATTTTATTAACATTGGTGATTGTGATTTCGTGCTTAGCACAATCTGAACTGGTGCTTCAACATACTCTATCTTAATAAAATGTATCGCAAACTGTGTTTGAAAAAAAATTTGTTCTGGTAGATTATTTCAACACTAGTTGACCATTCATTGAAAATGGGTTGTGTGCGCGGGACGGGAAAATAGTTTTTAAGGTGGCGATCTGCAATCAATGTTTTAAGAGGGAAAGCGAAATGTTCGTGGACGCATTGCTTTCACACCAGATGGAATACTATGGAGCTAAGATCCGGAAGTGAATTAGAGCGATGAAGCCCCAACTCTAACATTTGGAACATCCTTTGATCCCACGGCTAGAATTTACAATAGTTAGAGAAGGCTTAAACGTGGAAAACATGGTTTACAAGTTGACCAAAACGATCTATTTTATTTTTAGAACATCTTATACGATATAGCGGGCTAAATGTATCTGTGGAATTTTGGCCAAAATAGGTACAAATAACGATATCTTTAGTATGACCTCTGACAACATATCGTCACGCTAATAACCGAATTGCGTCATTGTTGACAAATTTGAGTTTTCTCGTTGAAAGTACCGAAATGCGATGTTGCGCACTAGTCTGTTAAATTAGTTTTTATTATTTAAACGGATGGTAAAAAAGCTTTACTGAGAGAAGTCATGGGTGTGACTTATGCAATTTCGCAACTTTCTCAATATTTTGCACTTATTATGAAGTTGTTATACGCTATCATGACGTAGTCATACGATATTATGACGTCGTATGCATTTGTTGGAGGTTGTCTTCTGCAGACACCGCCGTCGTTATTGGGTGTTGGTGTGTCGTGTCACCATATAGTGATTAAAATGAGTGCTTCACTTCTGAGAAACCTCAATGGGAATGGAGTTATTACCAAGATAGAAAATAAAGACTCAGGTGGGTAGGTCTATTTAATATTTGCAAAATTTCGTTAGTCAACGACTGTGGGTCTCGATCCCGGGTGGGGTCGCGTGCAGATTTTCCGGGGTGGCCTAATTTCTGCTAAACGTACGTACTCCGGAAGTATTCGTACCAAGATGACGCACAAAATGAACAACCCTGACCTGGTACCAACACTATATTTAGGTTGTGCGCCATCTCGGTACGAATACTTCGGGAGCAGCGAAATTTGTGCTGGTCGGCGGGTATTAGTAAATGCAATTGAGTGACAGTGTTGCGAGCGCCAATAGTATTTTTCTTTTTGTAGCTTTTCTGTTCAGGTTACATCCGAATGAGTGGTTGAACTTGGGGCTTATCTGTTCATTCATGAGTAACTGCAAGCTAAACCAGTGATCCCATCCGCTGGTACGCGAACCGGATTTTTTGCCAGGTTGCGAGAAATTATGTTTTTTTTTTTTTTTTTGTACCGGTGTAGTCACTAAGGTATCGAATATACAATGCAAAGTTGCTTTATTTGGCAATTGGCCCTTAATTATGTGACTGACAAGTATGGTATTGATTGACAGGCCGGGTCTTGGCGTAATCACACCTCAGGTTTCGATCAGTTGCGAAAGCGCTTTGTTAAATTCGCGAACGTGTCTAAAATCTACGAGTAGGCTTGGTATTTTTGTCCACACCGCCTCCACATAATATGAACATTTTCGTATTGCAATATTATCGGATTTAGACGTTCCATACATAATTTTGGAGCGTTCAAAGCAGTCAAACACAGAACTACAAGAAATTTTAGCATAATATAAAGCACTTCATAGGGCGCTCCAGAAGTATATATGTGCACCAAGATGGTGGACACCGGGACGTTGTTTGTGTACCAGGTTAGGGTTAGGCCATGATTTTATTTCAATTTTTCTTATTTTAGTACTATTACAAGTTCAGTGACTAGCCAAGTGATTCCCATTTCCCATAGTATTTGTACCTGAAATTATGGCCTAACCTGGTACGCATACGACGTTCCGGTGTCCGTCATCTTGGTGCACATACTTCTGGAGTACCCTTAATAGCATGTGACCCCGTACACGTTTTTTTTTTCCTATTTTACTTTCATGCTCTGTTTTACTTTCGAATTAATAATGGAGCAATCTGTGATATGTTAACACTGAACCAAAAATAAAAAAGACGCCGTTGGAATATACCGAATAAAATTTCAAATTTATGTATATTTAGAACCTATCATACTATTCCGGAAGTATCGCACGCAAAATTCATACAGTATTTACCATTAATATCAGTAATTTTGAAACTCTTCTCCCCAATTTGTCGAATTAGTTGTTAGAGCCTCGGGTGTCGCTGCTCGATGACCAGTTTTGGTTCCCCGCGGCTTCCCCAGTAATGTAAATATAATTTTTTCCTTATTTTTTGAACGATATTTGTCTTTTACTGACTGGAAAAAAATAAATTTGACTTGAGTTCCCTACAATCTACCACATTTTATCGCTTCCGCCTATGTTTCACCAAAGATCCATTATAATTCTGAGATTTTTAGACGCACATTTAGTCGCGCATTGCCGAACTAGTTTATATACGTTTTTGGACCAATGCTAAACGTACACGTCCACTTGCAGTCGATATACAGGCCCATTCAGATAATTAAATTGATATAATATATACTGATTTTTGAAGTTGCTGAACGTTTCTGGTTGTGGGGTCACGAGTATCTGTAGGCGTAAATTTTACTCGTTAATTAACAGTAGTTCGGCCTGTTCTTAGCATGAATTCAAGTTAAAATGTATGTGTGTTTATTTGTAACAGTATCTACATAACAATAGAGCTACGCCCAAATATATGGACACGTCTGTTAGCAGTACAGTACGGTTTACCGTACCGTCAGATCACAGTCTACAAATATATTCACACCAAGCGAAGCAGTACAGTAGGACACAATATGGCGTCCGATGTTCACAGAACGTTTAATGACGTCATAGCAAACAAAAACAAATCTCACAGAGCTAACAGAAATATTTAAAATGAATAAAAGTAATAGCCTTCTGGGGAAAAATTTTATCTTCAACCACTGAAAATTTCAAAGCAATTGGTCCAGTATTCGAAGAGAAAAGCGGTTTTTTAATATTTCCACTAGGTGTGTTATTCTGGTCAAACAACAAGAACAACATAATATTGAAACGATCGTTATGTCCACTACGTGTCCAATAATTAAACGGTATAACAAAGACGGGATACGTCTTTAGACGAGATACGCCTGAGACAAGTATGTGCGACATGCACCCCAACAAATGCTGTGGTGTTTGCATACAAAAATTGGTATCAAAAATCCCTAAATGCCTAACTCAGGTAAGAGTGACTGTAGTCTAGTAGCTGTGGACCCATCTATATATGCCAACTAACAGCGTACCAACATCAAATATGGGATTACATATTCATCTATTTTGTTGTCTGTTACAGAAGTAGTTTAACAATATGTATCTCAGAATTTATTTTATTCATCTATAGACTACTGCAATATTCCCCGAACTTTAAATCACAGGCTGCAAAATGTTAAGCAGAGATCATTGCAAAATAGGCTTATTCGCGCCGGCGGCTCGCGGCAGCTGGGCTGCCACTTTTGCCTGACTGTAAACATCTAGATTGACCTCGAAAAACATCTAGAAACATCCAGATCAAAAAATAAAACATCTAGAAAATACATCTAGAATCTAGATATGAAGTCATTGAATTTAATGAAAAGTAACCATAATACAGTAATATTAGATGTCGAAGAAGCTAACATCATAACATAGAATTCAGTTACCACCTGCTGAACTTAGTCTACAAAAGACCTTGTTCTTATCATCTGAAGGGGCAAACCATTCCTTAAGACAATCTTTTCTAAATTTTTGCTGGTAGTGTATACACTTTGGCATTTTGAAAGGTTAGTGTTAAAGAGAGACACATTCAATAGCACTTATAGACTTGAATAACTTAATTTTGAAACCCCTTGGCAACAATATCATCGGACCAACGTCGTCCTTTCTATTTAACGTTAATTAAAACGTCACATATTTTAATCATGTTTAAATCGTTATTCAAATACTTTAAGTACATATGGCTGTATGGTACCGGTGGACGAATACAATATGAATGAGTGTTATCAATCTTACATCAATACTCCTGAATAATGAAATAATATTCATTCACCTATTACAGTATTATACACATCTCTTTATTTATTTCCCACTGAATAATATTTAAAACCTTGAAAAAAAAATATCTAGGTTTTATAGCTAACGTCTAGGCTCCAAATTTTACATCTAGATCTTGAAAAAAACATTTAGATCTAGATACAAGAGAGCTATGCTCAAATACATGGACACGTAGAGTCACATAATTTTGATGACGTCATAGCAAAAAAAATTTTTTTATCTTTAACCACTGAAAATTTCAAAGCAATTGGTCCAGTATTCGAAGAGAAAAGCGACTTTTTAAAAACGTGTCAAAGAACAAGAACAACAACAACATAATATTGAAACGATCGTTATGTCCACTACGTGTCCAACAAAGAGATGAGAGCTGAATTCACGGCGGTACCGGTACCTAACGTAGGTGCGGTACTGAGTTAGCAGTCAGCCAGCATCTTACCTGTACACTGTAGGCCATATACGGTAATTGATCACAGAACAGTTGTTCCCTTGCAAATTTTATGTTGTTTACACTTTACTGCTTCAGGACAGATACCGTAATTGATCACAGAACAATTCTTCCCTTTCAAATTTTATGTTGTTTCCAGTAGACTCTCATCAAAATAAATAAATATAGTAGGCTACAAGTGCTACAACGCTTGCATTACTGCACTGGTAGGACCGTGAAAGAATAAGTTACGGTAATTTCATTGTGGTGAGACACCGGTACCAGTATCGTACTTACGTACTGAGCTACCAGTACCGGTACCGAACCTGTAGGTCTGATATTCCGTTCCACATACGATAGGCTATAAAACTTGCATTGCAGCATAAGTAATACCGCGGAAGGAATAGGTCAATTTCACTGCGTTACGGTACCGGTATGGCAACTTACCAGGACCGACCTATAGTAGCTGTAGTACTGAGCTAGACAATCGATCGCGAAACCGCTTGAAATAAGTGTAAAACAGTGTTCCCATGAGTAAAAATAAATACCGCGAAATTTTGTATGAAATATCAGATCTCATAGGATTCATATAAAATTTAAGAACAAATAAAAGTAATAGCCTTCTGGGGAAAAATATAATCTTTACTCACTGAAAATTTCAAAGCAATTGGTCCAGTAATCAACGACAAAAGCGATTTTTTCATAACGATACCAAGAAGAAGACAAATAAGAACAAGAGAGCTATGCTCAAATATATGGACACGTAGAGTAACATAATTTTGATGACGTCATAGCGAAAAAAAAAGTAATAGCCTTCTGGAGAAAATTTTTATCTTTAACCACTGAAAATTTCAAAGCAATTGGTCCAGTATTCGAAGAGAAAAGCGACTTTTTGAAAACGTGTCAAAGGACAAGAACAACAACAACAACAACAACAACAACATAATATTGAAACGATCGTTATGTCCACTACGTGTCCAACAAGAGAGCAGTGACTTACCAGTACCTGTATCGGGGTACCGTGACGGTACAGGGACTGTCATAGATATTTTAGGTCCTGTGACAATTGAAACATCAGTTGAAATATCTCGTGATATGAGTCAATTATGTACCGTATTATCGGATCAGGTACCGAACCACAGTCAAACATTTCAGATAAAAACGTTACTAAATAACATGCGTCAACTTAACACCAGCCGAATCGGGGTACAATTTTTGGTACAGTGACAGATAGATATTTTAGGTCCTGTGACAATTGAAACATCAGTTGAAATATCTCGTGATATGAGTCAATTATGTACCGTATTATCGGATCAGGTACCGAACCACAGTCAAACATTTCAGATAAAAACGTTACTAAATAACATGCGTCAACTTAACACCAGCCGAATCGGGGTACAATTTTTGGTACAGTGACTGTCATAGCCGTTTAGGGCTGATGGACAATTCGACTACACGGACAACTCACCAGGCCTAGGGTGGTGTAGCCAGTCTGCGGACAATTTCATTCAAACCGCTATAGGACAAAAACCAATATATCTAACCCGTTAATTATTTCACCGTGGGTGCATTTGCGGCATTTATTCTACACGCTAAACCTAGTATTAACTTTCTACGACAAAGGGTTGAAGCTATACAAATCCCCAAAGTACGGCACTCGAAAGACGTATTTGCGACCGAACGACCAGTGTGCGACCACGGATTTCAAGCCTTGATCATCGTTTATGCTGCGTCGAGACTATCGCATACGCAGCCATACAGCAATCAAACAGACAAAACACGGTGGTCGCAAATTGGTTGACAATTGTTGGTCTTGTGACAGCGTGAAAACACTGGGCTTCTAATTGCATTTCTGACCGTCATATATTTCAAGAACACGGTTATTTCGAACAAAACTCGTTAAATTATAAACAAAGCACCACATCACAGCAATCAAACAGACGAAAACACGGTGGCCGCAAATTGGTTGACAAAGATATTATCAACGTATCGGAAATGCACAACCCCCTATTCCCCCTCCTTCAAATGTAGAAACGCGAAACTTTCA
The DNA here is from genome assembly GCF_964204865.1 of Styela clava. Lineage (NCBI taxonomy): Eukaryota > Metazoa > Chordata > Ascidiacea > Stolidobranchia > Styelidae > Styela > Styela clava. The sequence goes on along the minus strand of NC_135258.1, from coordinate 16,212,274 downwards.
AATATGGTTAAAAGAAACACAACTCTACCCACCTGCCAAGTTTCATCTTTTTATTTCTCATACTTGTATGGATTTTCAAGCTTTTGACAGCTACGAGTTAGTTCAGTGTCACCGCGCTGTGTTACGGTACCAGAACTCCTGTCTTGTGACAGCGTGAATTGAAATTGCAAGATGGTCCGTTGGACACAAAATGGCGTCCGATATCCGCAGAACGTTTAGTGACGTCATAGCAAACAAAAACAAATCTTACAGAGCTAACAGGAATATTTGAAATAAATAAAAGTAATAGCCTTCTGGAGAAAAATTTCATCTTCAACCACTGAAAATTTCAAAGCAATTAGTCCAGTAATCAAAGAGAAAAGCGACTTTTTAAAAACGTGTCAAAGAACAAGAACAAGAACAACAACAAGAACAAGAACAAGAACAAGAACAACAACAACATAATATTGAAACGATCGTTATGTCCACTACGTGTCCAATAAAACATCTAGAGTGGCAGCCCAGCGCGGCAGTGAGTGATAGGTTGAGTGATCATACAGTGGTTTTTGTTCAAGGACGACCGTGTGTAAGATTTCGAGAGAACTCGCGTGGCCGTGCGTAAAGTTTTTACGAGATGTTTCGTGAATCGCACTTAACGAGATTCGGTAACTGCGTTTTTGAGAGACAAGGTTACGTGCTCGTAAACGCGGCTTTTTACGAAGTTTGGCGAATGGGGCCCCAGATCTGATGTTGTTGTATCTGTGGTATTGGGTCCGACCTCACCTATTCTCGTGGTTAAGCCTGAGCCCGTGGTCACTCATATTCCGAACGAGTGGCGTAGCAAGACTCTCGTGCCCTCCAGCAAAAAATAATTCTAGGAGTTCAACCCTAAAAACTCTCGGACATAAGCTAAAACAACGCTTTTTTTTTATTTCGTCAAAAAGCATAACATGTCGCTACAAAAAGGCAATGGTAATCTAAAATTTGCCGTTTATCTTGGTTAATTTTTTTTATACGTTCTTCCTCTTCTGCCCTTTTTCTGCGTTTCTGGGCGTCACTGAGAGGTTTTGCTTTCGATATCATTCTGACAGCTTTCGTAATTTTACCGGTGCGATCAAACCACAAAACGCCGAAAATCGACGACTCCCTGGCATTGTTACGTAACAAAACGATTTGAGCAGAACTAACATCAACGTTGTAAGATGTGCATTACTTGTTTTGCACTGCAGCTTTTGGTTTGTGGCTTAAAATTCTAACCGCTTGGGCCCCTTTGCGCTGTGGGCGCGACCGCGGGGGTGGATGCTACGCCACTGTTCCGAACCCTCCAGTGGTTGCAAAAATTATTAATGCCATAAATGCCATGCCACTTCTACCCCCACGCTAACCATGACACACCAGAGCTTAATTTCTGCGCCGGATGATCGCCAGAGTTCATCTTCTCAGAAGGGTGCGGTATTTTTGGGTGTTCTAAACCTGGAGGAGCTTGCGTCAAAAACTGTCTCGCTAGGTGGACGAATCTGTCTCGATGTCCTCACCAGACCAAAGTTTAAAACTTTGGTCTATACCCGTGCCTCTGTTTTCCAGAATGCCGAACGCCGGCCCCCAAGCCGTTATTCACGTTCAGCCCAGAAACGGGCCAAATCAAACCAATTGAACGGCGATCGTGGTTATCGGTCGGGGTTCGGTCTTCAGTTGAGGACGGCTTTCTGGAGAAATCAGAAAAGCACGGTTAGGTTGATCAACGAGGATTCACTTGGTGGTCTGCGGTGCTCTGTTTCCTCCTCGATACTAGAGAAAAATATTGCCCTGATTCGGCTCCGCACGAAAATGGTGACTAGACGTTACCTTCGTGGATGTCCCGCAGCGCTTACCGCAACGAGGATTTTGGAAGAGCATTGACCAACGGGGTGAAATTTTCTCCAAGCTCTTCGAAATCTGCAGGAGTTCCCGGCGTATTTTGAGATCATGACGTTCCTCTAGGACAGGGTCGTCCAACTCGTGGCCCGCGGGCCAGTGAAAATAAAACGAAAAACCCCTTAAAATTTGTTCCGAGCCCCGAGACAGGTAAACATACTACCGCGGGCACTAAAGATGAAACGCAGTAAATTGTGCGTGTGGTGTACTTTTCTACTCATTCTGATTCTACGCCGAGGTCACACGTCATCTTTTCTTGGATTCTGATGAAATATAAGAAAATCAAAGTGGAGTAGGCTATGGTCAGTCAGTTTTACTTTCTATCATAAATGCATTACTTGGGATTCTATTGCAGGTCGTCTATGAAAATTTATGTGGTGCCCTCAATACAGTGGCGTGGCCAACGGCCGGCAACCAACTTGCCTAATGTTAAACAAGTTCATGGACGCCATCTTGTGCCATATTTGGAAAACGCGAAACAATGGAGTCTTATGGGAAATTTTCGTCGTGTTGTTGTACCGAATCGAATAAGTCCGCTGTTATAAGGGCTAGAATGAAACTGAAGGGTGGGTTTTGAACTTTAAGATATATGCTATCTAAATATATAAAGCAATTAAGAATAAAAAACTATCTAATGCGTTAAATTTGACAACAAACACGGCGTAGAACCATTTTTGGTCATTTTTTCAAAGGTTTTATAGTGATACGCTAATTTGAGGCAGTAAAATGTCTCGGCAACAATCCTACAATGTCATTTGTTCTTCTAGCGCAGCTTGGAGCCGAGCAGTAAAGCATTATGGAGCTTGACAGACAAAAAATGTTAACCAGAAAATAGAAAGGGCCATTGAAGCAAAGTTGGGTCGGCCGGGTATTTCGACGAATAAATACAACTTTTCATCTGTGACGTCATAAGGAACGCCATTGTCAAATGGTTAATTATGACGATTAGAATGGCCAATTTACTTCGGAAGCAACTCGGAACCGGTATACTTGTCTTCAAAGACAATTTGATGTACTTTAAATGTAATTTGGCCAACATGAAAGGATATAAGCATGTTCGGCTATGATTCTACTTCAAAACGCGACCTTCAAAATTTTTCTACCTAAAATATTAGTGAAAATAATAGGTATGTTTCAATAATTGTGTTGGATCTTCTCATAAGGCGCCGAGTTAAATTGCTGAGAACAATAGGCACAAGATGGCGTCCATTGTCTGAACGTTGCCTCGCTTATATTATATATACGCTTTGGGCGTGGCCAGCCCAAAATTTTGGGGGGGGGGGCCAAATTTGAAAATTTTAGAAATTATATTGGGTTTAAAACACCGTTCTTCAAGCGCCCGTTCTTCAAGCGCAAAACAACAACAGTTGGTCACCAAGCAAACTGATTCAATTACTCAGCTGGATTTTTGTGAATACAAAATCCATTAATAAATTTTTTTTTATTCGAAACAAATATTAACAACGCAATTTGAATAAGTAAAATACATCGGCCCAATTAAAAGTCCATCCTTCGCTTCCCGCCAACTATGCTCGACACAACTCGATTAATTTTCTCCTCGGTGACCATTTCACGGTGACAGTGAAGCACACACAAATCAGAAAGGCGATTGGACGCAGCCATGTCTTTACCCGTTTCATGCATGAGAAAGACCGCTCAGCCTCAACGGTGGTTGCTAGTAGCGTCATAACGATCTGTATTGCGGTGTACACGCTTGGATAATCTCGAGCGCTCAGAAGAAGCCCCTCCAAACATTCGTCGTTAACGTTGGAACTTAAAGAAGTTCTCCACAGTCTCACTTCATTCTGGAGGTTATTCAATAAATACAGACGCTCTACCTCATCCACGTGAACTGGTTTGTTCGGTGGAAGAATTGATAGCAATGAAAAAAATGATGGGTTGTCAATGAAGCGTTCCCGAATAGAGCAGCTCAAGCCGTCGACGTGTGGGAGATATACGGAACGTTTAAAATACTGGGATGCTGAATCAGCACAGACATTGTCGCGATAAACTCGTACTTCGACTACTCTGGTTATTGTCAACTCTTCCAAGCCAGCCCCCCTGGCTACGCCTATGCCTCAATATCTTGGTGCCCCAAGCACGTGCCTATTTTGCTTAATGGTTAATCCAGCGCTGCTCATATCCGAACCTTAACCCCGAGGCTTTTTCTCTCAACTGCCTCTCCTCTGTGTTAACGTAACATTATGCTCAAGTCACAAGTCATTAATGCCGTTGTAGAAGATAATAGTTATTTGGACAACATTTTTTACAGCAAAGAACAAAAGCCAAAATTTTGAAAACCCCAAACTGGTTACAAACTTCTTCTATCAATCTATATGAGGGTGCTAATATCCATGGGTTAGGGTTAGTATGGGTTCAAATATCCGTAAAAAAATTCCATAGGTGCAATAGTATGCAGGTGCAATTGTCGTGGGTTCAAATGTAATGGAACCGTATCCAGCTTTTATGATCAGACTACAACCGCCTCGCAATCGTCTTGAGCTCAATTGCCATAGCTACAAAATTTTCGTATAAATATTTTAAATCATCGCGAAACTCATTTGAAATGCCCCCTATACGTTACAGGTTCACGAAAACAGTATTTATAAGGTAACCGTACTTGTTCAAGTTTTATATTTCGGGTATAAGGCTAAAAAAAGGCTTGCGGTATGAAGCGCGACACACTAGAATCGTGACCCGGAGTTGAATTTGAACCATTCATTTTTCACTTGCTTGTCATACATTAAAACTTGTGTTGCTTGATTAATAAGCGTATTTAGACACCAAAATCCTCTGAAGTCGTTTCCCGATTACGTTATGCCACCAAACCAAAAATTCTAAGATGTCAAATCGGCAACTTATATGTCCCTTATATCTAGAACAAGGAAACATTAAAATCCTATAAATATAACAGGAAATCACAAAACAAGGATAGGTGGTCGGTCAGCCAGCGGTCAATTGTTCATTTGTCATCACAGAAAACAAGCATTCAGAGAACTGATACGGGTGGATAACAGATTGAATGATAGATGTTATGCAGTGGTGGGATTCAAATTTTTTGGCAATCGGTTTCATCATAAAAGTCATATTTTCCAGCCGGTCCCGTCATAAAAGTCATATTTTTCAGCCGGTTCTGTTACAAAAAGTCATATTTTTTCAGTAATGCTAACCGGTTCGCTGATGACGGTTCTATAGAACCGATGCGAACCGACTGAATCCCACCATTGAATGTATGGCGTCTGAGAAGCGGTTGATTGTAAACAAACCAACTAGATGCTCTGGGAAAGAATTAGCACTGAATAAATCGAGATCAACAACGCACGACACCTAACGTAATTATTAGTAACCGTGATTACATGATCATTCTTATGTGACTCAAAAGTTCATAGTTTTGACCATGCTGTATCGCGGTCATGTTTTGTGCAGTGCGGGCTTGAACACAAAGCAATTTGAACTCGTAAGCGGTGAAACGGATTACAAATAATACGATATCATGTGTGGTCTCGTTTCTACATTGATGAATTTCATCGTTTGCAGTGTATTTTTTCACTGTTACAATTGCGACTGTGTACTTTTTTCTTTTTTGCTGATGGTAAACAAACAGAACGAACTCATGCTGTCGGATAGGCCATTTTACGTTAGATGTGCTTCAGGCAGACTAGGTCATGTGATTATGTCGCAGGCACGCAACGAGTGGTAGTTACGTCTCGCTATGCGGTTATATATAAAATAAGTATCTCCTTTTATATTTGATTGGAACAACTGACTAAAAGAGGAAAAAATCTACTGCTATAATAGTTGTTTACCATAGGTGTTGAGAAGAGTTGTTGGTAGTACCCAGTACAGTACGCGCACCGCTGTCAGGCTGTACCAAGGTTTCCTGTATCCTTTTTGCAACAGATCTGCAGATACTGGCATTTCATTGCTGCAACATAACGAATATTTTTATTAACAGTTTTCAATCATAAGTTTTAGGTTTATTTTCTGTTGTTGCTGTATTGCTTTTTCAACACAAGATTCAAACTGCAGAACTGGTAAGCCATCATTTTTTTCAATAGTACAGTAGACTAGTACCTGCAGACAGACATTTAGGCCTTCAAATCTTACATTTTGACATAACATAAAATTATCAATTTATTTTATTGAAGGGAATTTAAATGATGAAGATCATATTGGCAATTCTTGGGCTTCTGGTGGCAGTTGAGGCAACTCCCCATATTGTTGCATCGTTCTCACCATCTTTCAAGGAGATTGTTGATCATGTTAACTCGCTAGGAACAACCTGGAAAGCTGGTCATAACTTCGATCCACTCCACTATACCCCTGACACAATTGCTCGTTGGTGTGGAACAATTATGGGAAAGAGAATATTGCCATTGCAAACTGAGTGAGCATTAAAACATTTAATTCACTGCAATAATTTCTGAATTATTTTTTAGTTTTGCATCTTTTGTTAACTTATAAATATTACTCGGTATTTCCATATTGGTTTTTGTTGATCATCTTATTGTTTTCAATCTGCTTAATTGTTTAAAGAGTTCCAAGAAAATATATAAAATTTCATGAAATCTTTCAGAAAAACCAAAATTCGCGCCACTGATATCCCTGATGATTTTGATGCAAGAAAACAATGGCCAAATTGTCCATCAATCAGAGAAGTTCGAGATCAGGTATTTATGTATAAAAATAATATTTTTTGAATTAATATAAAATTGAATTTTGTAATATTAATTTTATTATTTCATAATATTTATTTAACCAGAAGTTATTAAATTGTTTTATGCATGGTATATTTTATGTAATTTCTGCAATTTCTGCATCAAGTTACCTTTCATTACCTTTCATTTTCAAACTTGTCAGTCCAACCTGATGTTATTTTCTTTTTAGGGCAATTGTGGTTCATGCTGGGCATTTGGAGCTGTAGAAGCTATGTCTGACAGGTTTGTATATGCTTGATATTACCGAGGATTTTTGTATTATTTAATTGCCACATGGTGATATTCACAAATTTTCACAAAAGTCTTACCCCAGCTAGTTGCGGCCAGATACGATATCAAATTTAACATGTTTCCGGTATGCAAAGTAAAATTGGATCAAAATGGAAGTATAGTTTTTTTACTGTCTGATTAATGTTAAAAAATCACTTTAGAGAAAATTCTCTGCCTAGCTAATAGAAAATATGTGTGCCGCATGATGATTTTGTTGCATCTGTCAAGCACATAGCATTGAACTGTCTTCTGCAAGCAAAATAATAATATTGGTATAATAACATCTATATTTGTTATATCAGGTATTGCATTGCAAGCAACGGGAAGCATATTGTCGAGGTATCGGCAGAAGATTTGTTAACTTGCTGTGGTATTGAGTGCGGCAACGGGTAAAAATTCATATTAACTCATAATCTTGTAATGAATATTTGTCAGGTATATGTAATTAAAAGATGTTAGTTATGGTCTATGGAGATATGCAATGTGGCAAAGTTATTATCAGTGTTTTAAAATTGTGTTCCCACAAGTGAAAAACGCATATCAGGGTTTTTCCTATTGTGTGATAGACCACAATTATGAAATCATGCAATTCAATAAAGCTGGGAATCTATTTCAAAAACTTATTTCAGTAATGCTATAAAATATTAACAAATGAGAATGCACTAAATGCATCAAATGAAAATGCACTAAATGTATCAAAACTAACAGCATCTGGTAAATCATTAGCCTGGGCTCAAAAACCCTAAGGTCATTTATTGAATCATGTGATGCTGACATGAAAGTTTGTTTCTCAGTCGGATACATGATCGGTCATGCGGTTTTTATGAGATCAAATCTATTGGAAAATTACTGAATGATGGCCGCTATGAATATAGAGAATGAACATTGCTTATTCAATATACCTGACACAATATAGAACTTATATCAATTCATTTTTAATAGTACTAACTAACTGTGTTAATATTTGTAATGCATGTCACAAAGTGCATTGTGCATGGTTCGATGATGCATTACTAATAGGCTTAGGTTGAATTTTTTATTATTTCCTGTTGTTGGCAAAATCACATGATGTTATTGTTAAAAGTATTGACATTATGAGTGAGTCACAATTTGGAATACAAGTTAATTCCATGACACATGATGTATGTAAATTTTTTTTGAAGATGGGAAATGGATCCATGGATCTGCTCTATTGTCTTTTTATATTAGTAATACCTAGTTTCATTTAAATACAATCCGTCACTCAAGAATTTAATAAGCGTATTGAAAAATAATAACGGGCTTCAATTGCTTAAGACTTCCCCATGAGTCATGTCACATGACTGTCTGGAATAAAATGTCAAAAAAACTTACATTCATTATAACGTCACAAATCATGTGGCTTAATCAATATCACTAATTTGTATGCGTATTGAAAATTAATAATGTGCTTCAATTGCTCAAGACTTCTCTATGTTAACAGCAAACTTGCATGCTGTTTGTAAGCAATTGTCGAAAAAATTTGCCATTCAATATAAAGTCACAAATCATGTGACTTGATCAATCAAATTCTAATGGTGCTTGTTTGTGCACAATGTCATGAAACTAAAATTGTAATTTTAATTTGTAATAATTTTTAATTTTATTTTTTTTACACATTAAACTAGATTTGCTATGTCTCTGCCCAAATGTTGTATTTATTAATTATTGAGATGTAAACTAATTCATTTATGCAGTTATGGAACTAGTAAAAGTAGTTGTATTATCTGTAATTTGAACTTGTTTCGAATATAGATTTGCAATTTCAACAGCCTGAATCAATTGGAAATTTCTGTAAAAACAGGTTTCATTAGTATGCAACAGGTATGCATCTTGATTATTTTTCAGATGCAATGGAGGATTTCCACAAATGGCATGGGAATATTGGAAGAGAAATGGATTGGTAACTGGTGGATTATATGGTACTACAACAGGATGTTTGCCTTATGAGATCAAACCATGTGAACATCATATAAATGGTTAGTTATACGGTTGGAAAAATTATTTTCTCAGATTCAGTTACAACTGGATATTCATGTGAATATCATGTTAATCATTTGTGTTTTATTTGAGCTCAGAAATTTAAATTTCTAACTGAATAATGACATTTTTAAAGATTTTGTACTGGATACGATTGGCAACTTAATGTTGTGCTTCATATGTTGTTAATACTTAATAATTTATCATTTTCTCATTGACTAATTATTGGCTACCAGATTAGGGTTAGGCCATAATTTTATTCAGATTTTCTATTAAGAGTCTGGGACTGTCTGTGTTAGCCAAATGTATTTACACCCGTCCATAGGTTTCAGTCCCTTTACACAACTTGATGTGAAGTAGGCGAACAAAATTAGTTATCTCCATATTAGTACACATACTTCTGGAGTGCCAATTATTGATATACTAAATGTAGGTTCCAGACAACCATGCTCTGGAGAAGAGAACACACCAAAATGTGTAAGAACGTGTGAAGGGGATAAATCAATAGACTACAAATCCGACAAGCATTATGGAGCCAGTGCCTATGCTATATCTGAGGAAGTTGAAAAAATCCAAATGGAAATCATGACCAATGGTCCTGTTGAAGCTGCATTTACTGTGTATGCCGATTTCCCGACTTACAAATCTGGTAAGATGTTTTAATTGTCTACTCGTGCCTTTCGGGTGGTAATTGAATTTTATAAATTTATAATTGAAAAATATTTGTTCATTTATGAGATCAAGCATGAATATTTAATTTTATTGTACCAGTCACATCCGTTACATGAATGGGCAAAAAATTCTCTGAAGATGAAAGGTTGTGTTGTGAAAAAGGATGTTTATACAGAATAATTTGATATTGAAAAATGCAAAAATCATTCAGATTTTAAATTTCAAAAAAATGTTTCGATATTTCAAATTTTGTGGCAAGCAAATTTATTAGTTTACAGTAATTTTAATAAAGCCATATTGATTGGGCATATGTTATTGTGAATCTTACGCAGCTTTCCAAGCTTTGGGTAAATATGTTTAAGAATATGGTATTATGATCCATTCTTGTCCATAACAGGAGTGTACAAGCATGTGACAGGAAAAGAGCTTGGTGGTCATGCGATTAGGATTTTAGGATGGGGTGTGGAAAATGGCACTCCATACTGGCTGGTGGCAAACAGTTGGAACAACGATTGGGGCGATCATGGATTTTTCAAGATCCTTCGTGGTAACAACGAGTGTGGAATTGAAGGAGAGGTGGTTGCTGGTATGCCCAAAATATAAGAAGGAAACAGTATTTTGACATTTCGATAAGATTTTTTTATGCTGATTTATCTGGATTGTTATGTTAATCAAATTATGCATTAAAGACTCCCATTATCTATTTTTTCTGATCTGTATTTCCAATGCCTTTCATGTTGTGGCATTTGACTGTAAAGATGCCGAATCCTTGTCTCTGTCCCCGTGTTAATTATTGTTGATTATTGTATTAGTAATACCATTGTTAATGCTTTTTTGGCATGAAGAAGTTCCTTTAACTTTCAGGTCTTGATTTTCTAACATTTACAAAAAGTTCACTTTATATTTAGTGCAATCGTTTTTTTTTTGCAGTCAGTTTTGTTGATTTCTATGTAGTTGATATCTGTGTGTATAATTTCTCATAGTTCACCAGTATTAAATCAGTTCAGCAACATTACTGATAGACTTGAAGTGGATGTATTTAAAATCGGGGTTGGGTGTTTAAAATCGGCGCAAGTGTTCTGACTAGGCTAGAGACTCTAATTATCACAAGGACTCTAAATTCTCAATCATTGAGAGAAAAATTCCGAATTGCGCCGCTTATAGCAGATTAATTATATTATATTATACATTTTGTAAAGGCTAGTTGTAGAAGTGATTTTCCAATTGGAAGATGTCTACTAACTCGCAGGCCGCAAACCAATTTATTGGTATTATCAAAGCGGCCGCGAGACGTTGACCTGTGCTATGAAACGGTTGTGACGTCGTAAAACTCCATTCGTGGCGTAAACCGGTGGTTCACAAACGGGGTCGCGTGAAGATTTTTCGGGGTCGCCTAATTTCTGTCAAACATGCGCACACAAATGAATAGGATTTTAAAGTTGGAATATGAAATTTGTGCTGGTCGGCATGTATCGTAAAAGTGCCTAACTTCGTATTTTTTGAGCAATAACTCGACCATTTGTTGTCCAAACGAAGCCACAATTGCCCAAGAAAACTGTCATGTAGTACGTATCCATTCCAGCTGGTCGATAGGTATCGGTATTAAGTGGCGGCGCGTGGTCATTTTGACAACCGGGGCAAGCTACTGCGGGACCAAGTCACCCCCATCTACGGGGACAGGATGAGCGCTGTAAGTTCTCCCATCATTTTATGGGTATAAAAACCATTCCATCGGTAACAACCAATCGGCAAAAGCGACAATTTTTAACGATAAGAAAGTGTCTTTAAAACCGGTCCAAGTCAAGGGATTAATAAATATAGACATAGTTTATTTTGAAACCTCTTTCAAAAGGAAAGGCAATATTTACCCAGATAAATACAATGACATATTAACAGAAACTTCGGGAAAGCAGACAAAACCTAAAATAAGGTTTAAAACGTTACTATGAAGAAAGGAAAGTTAATGCAAAGATAAGGACATGCGTCGCTCACTCATAAATATATATGCTGCTAGACTTCTACTGCTTGAACATATATGCAACACGCCGCGGTTTCTTGGAAGCAAAATGCTCAATAACGCGCTGATTAAAGTCATGCATCCCAGAAATAACGTCTCTGTGAATGGATAAAACAGCCAAGGAATTTAATCTATCTTGCTTCATCGTGTTTCTGAGATACGTTTTAATACGCTTCAGCGTGCTGAATGTTCGCTCTGCGTCGGCGGAAGAAATAGGCGTCGTCAAAATGATGTCCAGAAATTTGCAGACGCCGCAAAGGTAGTTACTAGAGTGTTAACCCATAGAGCGCGCAAGTTGATGTGATGTTCAAAAAAGTTTGATTGGTGTATATACATCGCAATTCATTTTCCAATTTACCCACGTTTATCATGGGGTAAAATTTGGAGACAGTAGCCAACAAATGGATGGGAAATTGACGTGCAAATTTTGAAAATTTTTTGGGGTTCATCAAAGCAATGAGCATATATACACTCATTGATCAAAGAGAACGCGGCAAGGTGTTCAGTGCGCAGACGATCGCCTATTTGATCCACCAGAATGTCACAGCATTCCTTTGCAGACAAAATCAAACGCTGCGTTGTTTGCCCGCGGCGTAAAGAAGCACTTCATGTGTCGTCGTATTTTATTGTTTCCCGGATACGAGATACAGCATCGCAGAAGTCTGAAATACACGACTGCACAGACGCTCCATCCATTAGCCTTGACTGCAATGCGCCGTATAATACATCCACGTGATAGAATATTGTGGAGAAAAAAGCGAGAAAAAATGAAAACTCACCATCTTCTAGCAGACGCTTTAGACCTGCCGCCTCCCTCACAGAGCGTTCGTCCCAAACCGGAGAGCTCTGAATGCCATTGAAACACTCAATGAGCCCAGACCTAATTTCGGACACGCCCTGCACCACGCGTGATTGGAAGTTCCAACGTGTTGGTGCACAAGCTTGGAGACGGCGGCTACATATCTGGCGAAGGAGGTCAGAGCGCTTCGGCGAAACGGAAAAAAATGAAGAAAACCCCGAAACATTTGCAAAAAATATACGGACGAGAGGGGTATCAAGACACATATTTTTAATACCGAAAATAAATTGGTGTGCATAACAATGTAAAAAATGCGCATGAGGAAAATCTTCTTTTATATGAACTTGAACACCATGTTTCGACCCACTCATGACTGCCGCGCCGTCATAAGTTTGAGCTATCAATTTTGACTTCGCGTTGTAAGGCTGTAACACTTCTTTCAGTACAGCCGATATCCCGCAAGCCGTGCGATCAACGATTGGTACAAAGCTGTGAAATCTCTCGGTAGGTTTACCATCTTTCACAAACCGAAAAATCACAGCCAGTTGGGAAACGCACGTGATGTCAGTTGTCTCGTCAGACTGAATCGAAAGGAACTGGCAATTCTCAATTTCCAGAGTCAAATGTTGTAAATAAATTTTATACATTGAGTCGAGCAAATCATTTTGGATATCCTTGGATGTCCCTTTCGAAACAGTTGCGGCATCAAGATGATCTCTCAATACTGTATCTAGGGATGCGGTGTATTCCACCATATCCAAAAATACCCCTCTATTAGAAGAGCCAGCCCGTTCATTGTGCCCACGGAGAAGCAGCTCGTGACAACCAATGAACTTCAAAACATCTATCAATCGAGGCAATAAAAACAAAAAAGTGCATTTTTGTCCTCGCTGTAACACAACCATTCGTGTTTTTTATACCAAGTTTCTGCGCAGAATGTACGCCGACGCTTTCCTCCGTCATGGGATTGTTTCAGTGAACAATTTTTTGGTTGATAAGGCCCAAGACGTTGTACCTCTAATTTTTGTTCCAGCGGCAGCTGCGAAAACGGAGTGCGAAGTAGTGCATCAACCTTATTCATTATGAGGTCTAAGGCTAAGAAATGCGAAGCCGGAAAGAAGTGAGGAGCTCAAAAGGAATGTGGAAAATCGAAAGCAAATGGACTAAAGGTCTCTACTCTCTAACTGATTCAAATAGCGAAACAAGCGACAAAAACGAAGGCGAGGAAACTATCAACTCTTCAAGCAACCAACGAACGAGAAGGAATGCGTGAATATGTCAACACGTTGTTGTAAGAAACGTCGGCATTGTGTCGTCATAATTTCGGGGCTAGTCCCGATCGGCCCCGATGATTTAGTAAAAGAAACAGAAAACAAACGAGACAAACGCGGCGAGTGGAAGATAAAAGAGAGAATACGATATACAATGAGCAACCGGGGCAAAATCGGCGTCGCCCCGTCGACGTTCGGCGAAGGCTTTGCGAGCGAAAAATGAACCATGTCGGGAGAATATGGCTAGTGTAGACAGTCTGTGCAATCGATATTGAGGTATTTTTCGAATATTTTTCATTATACCGAAAAAACAACCGGGGCCTTGCCCCGGTTGGCCCTATTGACGCATACGCTATTAGTAAATGTAATTGAGTGATAGTGTTACAAGCGCCAATAATATTTTCTTTTTTATAGCTTTTTTGATCATGTTACATCCGAATGAGTAGTTGGCCCGCTGGTACGCGATTAGGATTTTTTGCCAGGCTGCAAGAAATTAAGTTGGTTTACTATTTGGTATCTGTGTGGCCGCTTTGTGGTTATCGAATATACCAGGGGTGGCCAACCTGCTTGCGGCCGCGATCGACTAAAATCGTCAAAATAGTTCGCGATCGACTAATCGGTAATACACAAAAACGAACGAAAAAATTGTATTTCTTATGTCAATTTAATTCTCTAATTGGATTATGTAATTGTATCCGGAGTAAATGTTTCATAATTTATTTAGAAGTGATTCAGATTTAGGACCTGCCTAAGTTTTAGTCGTGGAGTGTTGAAAATTCCTCGAAAAACCTTGCCAAGTGTCAATGTATTATCTAAACAGCGAAAAAAAAAATATTCCCAAACCATAAATGTTACATGACTGCTCAAACTTCTAAATTTGTAATTTCCTCCGAGTCCGATTCTACACTCGCTTAGAATTAGAAAAAATCGGGCATTCTGATGCCAATGCTACCGTTGCGAATAAAATTCATCACACTACTCTAGGAGTGAGACAATTACTTTCGCATACTGCAGAAGTTGTAGTACGGTCGTTTGTAAGTCAAGCACTCGATATTCGGCACTTCATTTCTTAACTTTGGCAGCGGCGAACTTGCTTTTGTTACGTATTAATATGCTCTATCGGCCTTGCCGGGCTCAAATACTATATGTAAATTTCGTATTTTGCGCGTTTACACTACACTCACAGCAGTGCTCTTCAACCTTTTTGTTATTGCGGAACCCCTGATATCATTTTTCGTTTTTTTATGGAACCCCAAATAACAAAAAAAAAACACGAATATTTGTAATTCGAATTTTTGTATTTCAAATATTTCCACCTCAACAACGAAACAGAAAGAAGGTAACAAGCGTGAAATTCAATGACTAGGTTGTTCTTGCATTTTTTTGCAATCTTCTTGAATCGTGGCTCAACGGCGCTCAAAGCAATTCTCATACACATGTCTACACTCTTTAAACAACTTCGTTTTTTTTTTATATAGTTGTTAAAGCAGAAAATGCTGATTTACACAAATAGGTATTGGGAAATTGACACAGAAGTTTTAATGCATTTTTGCAACTGTGAAGAGAAATCCAAAAATATTCCTTCCCATTTTTTTCGAAGGTTTCCTCAGAATTAATATCATTACGGATAACTAGGAGTCCTTCTTGATGTTGCGCACTTAGAAATTCATCCAAAAATGGAAAAGAAGAATAATCATTTTTTGCAATTTTACTGGCCCAGCAGTCATTTTTTCCTTTACGCGGACCCCCAAGGAACCCTATAAACTCACGGACCCCACTGCATGTGTTGCGGAACCCCTGTTGAAGAGCACTGCACTACAGTATCATTCATTTTACAAAACACACATTGGTTGACGGCATTTTTTGGGGGTATGTTATTAAATTCTCTCAACATCAGACGCGATCGACTAGTCAAGACGTGACGATCGACGTGTTGGCCACCCCTGGAATATACCAAGCAGAGTTGCTTAAATTAGGTGTTTGACAAGTACGGAATTGATTGCCAGGCGGCTTCTTATTCGATTAATTACACTTTAGGTTTTGAAAAGTTGCGAAAGCTCTTTTCACGCACGTGTTTTAAATCTACGAGTAGGCGACGTGTTTTGTCCACACCGCCTCCAGATAAAAGTAAACATTTTATTGCAATATTACGTAGTAAGACCTTTCATACATAATTTCGAAGCATCCCGAGCAGTCAAACACAAAACCACAAGTTCTAGCATAATAAAAGGCAATTAGAACATGCGACTGCGTATACATTATTTCCAATTTTACTTTTTATGCTCTGTTTTAATTTCGAATTAATAATGAAACAATCTGTAATATGTTAACATTGAAATGAAAAAATCTTGGAAGATACTCAATACGATTTTAAATTTTTATATTCGTACGCTCTCTTACAATCTACCACATTTTATCAAGTCCGTTTGTGCTTCGCCAAAGAACCATTATAGTTCTTATCTGAGAGATTTTTACAGAGTGGTTTTCATACAATGCCATGTGTTATCAAATGTTCTGAGGTTTCCCTGTTTTCCGCGTATTGCCGGACTCGTTCATATATTTTTTGGGTCAATGTTCAACGTCCACTTGCAGTCGATATACAGGTGATTAATTGTTCACATTGAGGTAATTAAACTGATATACAGACAATACAGTACTGTTTTTTGAAGTTGCTCAACGTTTATAGTTGTGGGGTCGCGACTCGCGAGTATCTGTAGGCTTTGATTTTATGAAAATTGGGGTCGCAAAAAAAAAGTTTGAGAACCACTGACG
The DNA here is from genome assembly GCF_964204865.1 of Styela clava. NCBI lineage: Eukaryota > Metazoa > Chordata > Ascidiacea > Stolidobranchia > Styelidae > Styela > Styela clava. The sequence goes on along the minus strand of NC_135258.1, from coordinate 16,195,864 downwards.
TAACTGTCTCTATCGAAGGGCTTTATAAAAGGGCGTCAAAGCAGTTTCGAACATAAGTATTTGGCAGATGTAAAAATCTGACGACCCTGGTGTCTGCGCTGAAACAATGGCATGAAGCACTCTCACCCAGTGGCAGACTGCGTAGGTAACACTGGACTGTTTGCGGGGGGAGATGTTGGGTTACTTGCCTTGCTAGTTTGATATACATACGGAGTAATGGCACATGAGAGTTTCGAACATATTGATAATATAGTTGAAGCTATTTTAAATGATTGCTGTTTTTTCATAAATTTGAAAAATTCTACATAATTTTGGTTGATATAATCAATTTGACTATTCACGTGACAGAATATATTTACACTGTAGCGAATGTGCATTGTGTAACTATGGATTATAATGTATTTTACCCTTTCATATTAATAGCATGTAATATTTCACAAACTAGGCCGCATTATGTTTCGCAACAGCGATAATGCATTCGCTCCATGTATTGCCTTTCTCGTTTCGACCAATTTGATAACGTATCGTTTCCGGTCTGCCGAGAATGCTCTATAATATTGTGCTTTTTAGAACGAAACCCGCCATTTTTTTTCCATTCTCAGTCTCTGCATTAAACATCAGAACCGTTTTACATTTTAGGGTGTCCCTTCCGGTACATCGTCGCCATTTTGTTTCAATGTATCGTTACAATTTTATTTTCAAATGGTAAACATTTCAAAGCACCACGGAGACCCTTTGAAATTTTTTTTTCTTGTATTTTGATTTTTTTTCTTCTCTCTCGTATTTTCGTGCCCTCGTAAACGACGTATATTCTCTCGTATATCTTAGCCATTATTCATCATATCGTACCTTTTATTGATTCGTGTTTTTTGTTTTTAGACTTTCATCTCTCGGCGACCGGACTACAAAATTTAAAAAATTACCAAGTTAATTTTTTTTACTGTCGAGGGGGAATTGTGTAGCGAATGTGCATTGTGTAACTATGGATTATAATGTATTTTACCCTTTCATATTAATAGCATGTAATATTTCACAAACTAGGCCGCATTATGTTTCGCAACAGCGATAATGCATTCGCTCCATGTATTGCCTTTCTCGTTTCGACCAATTTGATAACGTATCGTTTCCGGTCTGCCGAGAATGCTCTATAATATTGTGCTTTTCTTGTTCACTCGATTTATGACTTGGATCTGACCGTAATCTTACTGCATTAGGAATTAAGTGTATACAACTTTATCTGTATTTGGAATTTGGATCGTGCATCTTTTCAATAATATACAACAATTCGACAATCATCATCGTGTGCTTATTATCGTCTGAGGGAATCCAGATTGGAGTCACATTCCATAACACGTGAAATTAATAACGTGGGAATCGAACTTTGAATATTAGGGTGAACAGTCTTTATCCCTAAGACCGCACTTGTCTCCCTATAACACGACTTACAGCTTTACAATTTTCTGATATATATGGCTGGTAAACATTCCCGATATCAATGTCCGAATTTAAATTCCTACATAATTTGATTTTGATCTTGTATATATGTCATATAGCATCAAAAAATGGTTTCAGACTATCTTAACACGATTTGATGACGACACGGCTTTTCCATTTGAAAATTTATCCCTAGCCGGAAGCGTTCGAACTTGCCTGGCGGAGAGCAATTATTCGAAAATAAACTCTGGATTGAATTAATGCCTTGGCTTTCGAACCATCGGTTGCGACTCGTCAATGTCATATTCGTGACAATAGCTTGAGTGAGTACTGAGGTATCATATATATATATATAGTTTTATATAAGCAACATGAATGTAGATAAATTATTAAATTTTCCCTCATGTGTCTGCTGCAAATTAGTTAGACGAGAAAGTATGATACTGCGTCGTCGGCCGATTCGTCGTGGACGGCCTAACACCAAAGTTATCTAATATTTTACCAAGTTTGGAATTTCTAAATGTGGATGTATGGGATTTATGATGTAAAAATATCGGACCGAATAATAATTGGTGTTCACCTGATTTACATGACAGAAAAGAAAGTATTTGAAAACTGTAACTGTGGTGTAGACTAAATTAAAAGTATGGACATCGCGGACATAGTCATTTTAGTGGGGGCATAGGTTTAGTGGGGGCATTTATTCAAAAAGAATTGTTTTAAATCAAGTTTTTTTTGCCTGTTTTGTTCAAAATGGCTGTACTATTTGATTTTTTTGTATTAAATAGGTTGAAGAAGAGTGGATGTAAAAACTTGCCAAGCACTTCTTATATGCAATAAATCTTTCAAAACGCCACAAATATCGATAGAGGCTCATGCACACCTTCTCAAGCTGTAGTTATGTGGTTGGCGCAGTAAGACACAACCGATAAGCCATTACGTGAACGACCCTGCTGCGATGAAACCACCTTGCAAAAATTGAAATGCGATCGAATAAATGAGTTTGTATAACCTAGAAAAACTCACTTCAACCTTAAAAAACAAAGTATGCTAAGCATAGATTAACCGAACAGTATTAACCGTAACAATGATTCATTTTATGAGAAAATGTCAATACATGACCTCGAAATCCATATTATGGCGTCATAACAAATTGGTTGTGGCGTCTTTGCATCAGAGGACTCTTACAATTAACATAGGCTAGGTTAGGGTGTCTCATCGTTCTATCAGTAGATTACCGCCTATATAAGCGCATTCTTCATTATCGCAACCCATTTGTTTTGCCGAAGGGCTGCACTTGATCGAATTGCTTTTGCAGTAGTCTCGTGAGCTAATTTTCATGATTTTTCTTACTCAAAACGTCTCTCTGATATTTCGGCTAAACATTCAGGGTAAAATCTTATGACTTTGGTGGAGATATAAAGTGGCTATAAATGTACGCAATAGTGGTAAAAGTCAAAATAAAAAATTTTACTTACATTTTTGAAATTATAATTCCGGCTGCGTGTGCAGCTGCCAGAATGCAACGTTTTGGCGTAGTTTCGCGGCGATGCAAGGGGTATTTCAACGAAAAATACAAAAAATACAGAAAAAATTTGACTTAAAACAAGCCCTTGTTTTAAAACACGATGTTTTTTTAAATTGATAAAAAACAAAACCCCAGGCATAGGCATATCCATATTAGTAGAAACATAGTACACATAGAAACACTTTAGTAGGAACACCATTTTAGTGGGAACATAGCTATTTTAGTAAGGACGTAGCCATTTTAATACATACATAGTCATTTAGTAGGGACATAGCCATTTAGTAGGGACATAGCCATTTCAGTAGGGACATATAACTTACATAGACATTTGGTGGGAATATAATTTCCTGGAAAATACTTTGTAATTAAATATTGATTTGCGACTGTTATTGACAGTAGCCAATTTGTAGGGGCATAGTCATTTTATTGGGAGATAGCGGAACTAGCCTGTTTTGGATTTCTATATTTTTTTACTCACTTTGCATAAAAGTACTTCTATTTCACGGTTTTATTTGTTTTCGTATTGCTGCTTTGATTTTTTTTACAGTAATGCAGGGGTACGCAAAAAGTGGGTTGCAAGACCTTCCACTCTGGATCTCAACATTATTTAAAATTGACATAAATATAAGCATTGCGTCCGTGTACCGTGTTTATGTACTGAAGCTTTTTAAACCTATAATTATTATCTGGTTGTTTGCATCGTGATTATCTAATATAGTCAATTGCATTGTTCGTAGCAATGCGAGGTTAGTAGCACCTGTGTGGAATTGCTTGATAAGTAGGTTTCGTATTTCGTTATTTCTAAAAACAGTCAGTTTTTAGAACAAGGGCTTGTTTTAAATCAATTATTTCTGTATTTTTTGTATTTATTTATTGATGTCGGTGTCGTACCAATAATTTGTAAGTGTAAAAGCAGTGCTTTAATACAATAATAGAAAATATACTTAGATCGACGGCAATATATATGTAGGTTCGAATCAGGGCCGCATTTAGACGCTGATTTAAAATGAATAAAAGTTCAAAATTGATTGTCAAGGCCGCCGAGGTTTGACGCCCCTGACCGTATACCTCTAATGATATAGCCCAGTGGTTTTGTTGTTTTTATGCCGTCTCAATCGCTTTACCGTAGACAAAGTTGCGTTGGCTCATTACGCAATTCTATTCTTCCGTCATATTTAGACGTCTTTCGCGACATGTCGGCGCCGTCTTACGCGACATCTTGGCCGCAGATCATTCAAACTTTTGGCTTTTTCGGCTCCGATTCATCGCGAATGCGCTCCATCAAATCTCGCAAAATTAAGAAGCCTAAATATCGGCTCGAGTGCTTTTTCTGTTCTGCGTGCTTTTCCTGATTAATATAACCATCCATATAAAACGTAATGCATATCTCCATGTTTAAACCAGAAAACTGCCAAGAACAGTATAATATTTCAGTAAGATATGAACTTGTTGCGACTCCACAGGTGGTCAAGACGCGCAAAAAAGCATGGGCCGCAGAGATCTTTTCCAGACACAGTAGGATTTTGAGCCTGTTGCCAAGTTATCGACGACTTTGTCATTGTAATGTAAATTCATTTCCCTTGAGGCGTCGATCAACTGCAGAGGGATTAATATGATGAACCCAATGAAAAAGAAAAGGCTTGATTAAAATGGCGATCCTACTTTACAGTCCAGATTAAAAAAGAATTACTTATCACAATTTTAGATGATAACGAATACCCATCGCCAACTAATAGAGCAATCAACCTGTTGTCCGTCTTTTCAGCCAGTTACTGCGTTATGCGAAAAAAAACATTTTCGCTAGAATTATCACTAGATTCAATTAAAACGAAGCAAAGAAATCGGCGACACGCGGCTGCAGAGCTACGTGTTGCAAAAACTTCTTTGAGTTTGTAGCCTCGTCTTGTAATCTTATATTGGAAACGAAACAGCAGCAAAATTCTCACAGGAGTTAATTGTGCATGTTTTTAATGTGGGATATTTTATGCGTGCCTTTCTTTCGCATAATGAGTGCCCAGCACTGCATTTCATTACGCAAATATATGGTATATATTATTTTATCTTTATGCTTCACCCATTTTCAATTTTTGGTCGGCACATTATTTGATAGTTTTTCTCAGGGTGAAATGTTTTTAGGTGTGCTTTTTTGTCTAGAAGCATATTTAGTGCCCGACATTGCATTATATTACGCAAATATATGTTATTCTTTTCTGTTCCGGCCATTTCAATTTTTTGCTGGTCCGCGAGTACATTTAATCTCATTTTACCGGTCCGCCAGGGTAGAAAGGTTGGGAACCGCTGAATTATAGCCTAATGATATATCCGGCCCAAGTTCGAATCTCATGAGTGATGTGACAATGTGCAAGAGACGCATTGCGCTACAGCTTGAGAAGGCATGTATGGGCAAGTCATCGATAGTTGTTGTTGCAAATTTTTATATCTACTTTTCTTGTTTCAGATCTAACCTATTTAACACAAAAAATCAAACGATACAGCCATTTAACCAACTGTAAAATATTCTGTTATTCGTTTATCATATCTTGTTTTAAAGCTCCCGAAGAACACAAACGTATTTCAGGCAACAACAAGATAATAAATATGCAAATGTATTTCATAACGTTGGCTTCGATTTTGGTCCGTGATCGGTTCCTCATTCATGCAATAAAACACCAGATGCATGCACCATTTCATGAATCATAACTTCCAATACCTTTGCAAGGTTTCCAAACATTTTCTATTTAATGCTATATTTACTGGCGTCACTGCCGGTGTACCCTCACATCTTTATTTAGGTTGATAGTAATTAAAAGAGGCTCAATTGCTATAATGAACACACCAATTTTCGACGATTTAGTGATTCTTGATTTCATCGATCTCTTTTTTTTTATTGATTTCATAAAATAAAATTCAACACAAGCGTATCATACATATCATATTACAAATGTATAAATAATATATTCACATATTATTCCACTTTTTATTATGTATAGCTAATTTGCCCCGGTCAATTGCATATATACCTTTTCTCGCTTTCTTTCACACTTTGGATAAAGTTAACAAAAAGGTCAAATATTGGAAGAATATGCTGCAGCTTATATCGATATATATATATATATAAATGTGCACATTTCGTCAGCCCTATTTTGACACCCCCAATATGTCTTCTATGCTACAAACCCCTCTCCTTTTTGGCGTCATGCTAAAGAAATTATTCTAATTTCTCACAACCCAAGCATTTGATGAGCATATAGTTTCGTGGAAAATACTTTATAACTGGGGTTACCATATTTTTTTGACCTCAAAGCGGGACACCTTTAAAGAGTCTAGGCTTACCATACGTCCCGCTTTAGGTGGGACAGTCCCGCTTTTTAGCGTCTTGTCCCGCCGACTCGACAAGTCAGCCAAAAGTCCCGCTTTGGCTGAAGCCATCCAGCATAATACACGAACATGTTCTCGTTACTGTTGTTGCTGTGTAGCGTAACGCTATAGCCTACTTATTGAAGGTGAATGAGTTATTTTGTTTGTTTCGTTGTTTCCCGCTAACATTGTTAGCGAACGTATCACACGTAAAATCAATTTTAATCGGCCCTATTCCGACCTTGACGTGAATGTAACATTGAACAACGTCTTTTTGACGGTGCTATCTACAGAAAAGCATGCTTGGGCGAATAAGTAAATTCTCAATGCTTGAAAACGGCAGACTATTTCATTATTCTTTATTCTATTTGCTGTACATAAAAAATCTAAATTCGGATCATTTGTATCGTTAGCGTACATTCCTTTCTATTTCTCGAACTGAACGCGATATTTAGACAGAGAATATGCGCATGAACTCTCGAAGACAATATGGTCAACGAAGACAGTCGGGATGGCTTTAAATGTAGGCCTATACCGTGTTTCCCCGAAAATAAGACAGTGTCTTAAATTTTCTTTAGAAAAATATCACTTGGGCTTATTTTGGGGGAATGTCTTATATTTTCATTTAGAGAATTACGAGATTTTCAAATAAACAAAATATGAAAACCGATATTAATTTACCGTACTTATGAATAGCACGTGGACCTCATGAAGTATACGCACCAAGATGGCGCACAACCTGAACTCAGGTTAGGGTTCAGGTAATGCGTACCTCCTACAAATCTTGGTGCGCATACTTCAGGAGTACCTGAATTAATGCAATTGATCCAACTATGCTGTGCTTAGAACACAACATATCAAATCGAGTTTTAATTTGAGAGGAGTAAACTCGAAATCTTCTTCTACTCCTAGCCTTGATCTGTATTTGTTTGAAAATATGATAACGCAGAAAACGTTCTTTCACGTTTGGAACAATTGTTTTAAATCAAGTTTTTGTTTTGGCTGTATCATTTGGCTGTTAAATTTGTTTTTAGAAAATTTCCATGTCCTCAAATAGTTTCAAACTATTTTTTCCATTTTATTTCTAATATTTTATGTTACCTAATTATGCATAGAAATGACATGAAAAAACATGTTTTATGTCATCGTGAAAGTGATTGTGATTTAATTTAAATTTGACGTACGACTGGAATCACTCTGCATAGAGAGACTAAAATTAACGAAATCTTTCTATGCAGAGTGATCGAGTCGTATGCCAAATTTAAATTAAATCAAAATCAGCTAATTAAATTTAACTAAACATTGTAAATAATTCCTAAAGTTTCTTTCAAACTTTTTCGATTATTAATTTGAACAAAATTTTGAATGTGAAGGTATGTTTGATATATTATTACGTTTTGCTCTTCAAGTCTTGAACATCTCGAAATAGTATCAGATTTCTCATATTTCAAGTAGAGAGTTTATTTGTTTTGTCAAACAGAAAACAATAACACGACAAATATAACTGTATAAGCAACGAAATCTCGGTATAGACTGTATAGCAACTGGTATCAATACGGTCATGTGGACATCGAGATCAGTTACCAGTACCACCCAATATTTATAACGTGAAAGACAATAGCTTCAGATGTGATAGACATCTAGGATGTGATATTGTAGGTTTGTCCGAAGCCATCAATAACCTTCAATGGAAGAATAATTTAGTTGGCAAGCGTTTGGGATGATATAAGCATCAATTAAATATACCTAGACATAAATTCAGACAAATTAGTTGTTTGATCAATTATGATATTAACGAATTTGACATTTTTGATTGATGACTAAAATAATAAGAGAAGGTTTTCATGTGAGTGTTTGGCATTGGTTACTTAAAATATGTAAATGGTGATTGACTCAAAGTAGCGTCTATATAGGGGCATTACAACGTCACTGCAATAGTCAAGTTGTTCGAGTGTTAAAGTTCGGAGCAACAAAGTAGGTATAAAAAAGCAATCATATCAAAATCGAGCTTAATTGTTTTTGTATGAATAAGCTCTACAAGCATCTTGTAAAATATCAGGAAGAATACCATGTTAGAATGTAATTTACACCGATTTTTCATTCTTTTAGTTAGGTACCGAATTCTATGAGAATGTCTTTAAGAGATGAAACGGTATTCAGAAGATGTTAAGTAGGTGAAACATATCTATAGTGCAGGGTGGTCGAAGGGCCACAATTAGTTCCCGAATGATCGCGCGGGCCTCTTAACATGGTGGTTATGTTCTACGCCGACTGCAGATTAATGAAAAACAAACAAAACCTTCAAACCAAAATCATAAGCTAAATGAAAATACGAAGATACAGTAAAATTCAAAGTTTTTACTACGCATATATATATATTTCAATGTCAAGTATGACACCGCTTTTATCTATTAAGTTTGTCAATATTCGGTGAGCAATGCAGAGCGAATTTTTCATTAGCAAAATTAGTGATCTCATGGGGATTTGACATGGTTCATCTGTGAAAAAACTTGCTCGCACAAGTAAGTGCCTTTTTTAGCTTCGCAGAAAAAAGACAGGAAATCATCAGACAGGCCACTCGGAAACCTTCGGCGGGTCACATGTGACCCGCAGGCAAAGGGGTTGGACGACCCTGCCTTAGTACCACCCATATATATTCCATCTGATGCATATAAGGATGTACAAAGTCGAAATGAGAAAAAGTTTTTGAAACAAATGGGTCCAATCAGAAGATTGCACTCGAAATGTTACGGTAAATCTTTTAAATGTTTATGTAAATATGAAATGATAATTATACGGCTATGTGCTATTCGGTGAAACCTTTTAAAAATTAGTCTGTTAAATTCTAGATTAGCTGGATAACATTGGATGCCACATTTGAAATATACAGGGTGGTCGCTAGAAAAGCAGAAATTTGGAAGCTCGAATGAGATCAGGGATAAAATGCATTCTTACTAGTTTCTTGGACTAAGATACTGCACTGCACAGACAACATTTTAAGCATCCATGAATGTAATATATATAGCATATGTCTTTAATAATTTCATTGAAGTTATTCTTTGTAAAAAGTTTTGATAATTTTTTTGCTTTTATAGCGAGAACCCTGTAGTTCGCATAGACAGGCAACAGTAGCAATGAATGAACTGTAAAACAAGTATTATGAGAATGATTGATTACAGTTGATCTAATGACTCGTTTTCAGGCATGTATTTCTCGATGACCTCCAATAAGGCCAACATTACGACATATTTAAAGAAAAATGGTAATTCTATAGATTCGATTTCATCATGATGACAGAACAGCATCATGGTTCAACATGATCATATATATTGCCAAACATAGCGCATATTCAAATAATTTAATGAAAAATATACATGTATATATCATAGTTTAGGACTCTTTGGCATTTGACGTTTCTTCCAAACATAACATTTTCAAACTGAGTCTTGCACCAATCAATCAAATATCAATCTCTAGTGGGGTACCAGTAACAATACCGAACTTGTTTGAGATATTTCAATCTCGCACCAACATTCCAGATTCAAATCACATGTTTGCCTTCGACCAGAATCTGACATGCTACAAAGCCCCACACAATATAGGAATTACAAAACTTTATTGAAAAATCATTGGCAATATAAGTAGCAATAAAATGCGCTGTAACAGTCATGGACTCACATTTGAGAACATTTCAAAATTACAGCATATGATTGATGAAATCCTTCTATTCTCCATTTAGCAGAGTAAACAGTGATACGAAACCTCTTTTCAGCTAGTCCTCAAGTGGCTTGATATCATATTGCAGAAACAACCAATCTTTCTAAAAACATCAAAATGATAATGATTTAGAAAATCAAGCAGATTTATATATATAGTAAGGCCAGCTTATAAACTATGATCTCACAATAAAATTTTAAGACTCACCTCGGTTTCAAAACATAAGCCATGCCTTTCAATCTGTTCCAGTGTCAGAATAGATGGAAGGGTAACACCACCACATTTGATATCACATTGCACAGTTGGTTTCAGATCACTGAAATTATATTGTTCAATTTCACAGTTAATAATGTCCGAATTGAATACATTCAAAACTACCTCAGATATACACTACATATAAAATACATGAATTCGGGAATAAAATAGTTTCATTCTTAAAATTTTTTATTCTAAGCATTTGACATCTGATGCCAGGGGGAAAAATAAACTCGAAAAAGTGTATCACATGTATTCAGCATTGCCAAATAAATTCATTTTCTGTGAATTTTCAAGCTTTTTTTTTATAAATTTCCCTGTTCCATGTCTAAAAATAGTCTGTCTGAAAACGACAAAAGCAAGATATATTCAATTATAAATCACAACAGGTGTGAGAATAATTTTATAACTGATAATCAAGCAGACCTGTCAATATTCTTCAACTTTTGGAGAACAAATTGCGATATATGTCCAATAGTTGCTTGTGATGACACTCTGACAAACTTTTCTGGTATTTGCTGAAATAATGAAAAATGATAACATAACTTATGCATTTATAATTACTACAATAAAAATTGACGCAGACAGATTGAAATTGTACTTCTAAGGTGTGTTATAATAAGTAGGAAAAGTTTTAAGTGGAAAAAAAATCAGATAATAGAATTTAAAAGATAGTTAAAACTTAAATAACTATACTTACTTCTGCCATCAGACTGCAATGTTTAAGACCAACCCATTCCAATATAAACTGAATTGGTTTAAATTGTATATCAGATTTTGGAACCACCGTATGTTTTTCAGGTGGATCCAAGAAGTCATTATTTTGATGTGCATGGTATTTTTCATAGAATTCATCTTCTCGATTTTTTTCACCTAGTAAATACATGAAAATATATAATCCCTGTCCTAAACACTCGATCAAATAATGATTGAATAAATATAATACGAAATAGAGTCAATCTAATTTTCTTTCTGAAAATGTTATGAAATAATGAAATTCAAGCACACAGCTTGGAGAAATGCAAAAAATGTCGAAATAATTTCTTGCGATTCAGAGCGACTCTGTTCTCAAACAAATTAAATAAAAATTTTCAAATGCATGGCAAAATAGAATATAAAACTACAAACATCCTACTTCTGTCAAGTCCCGGTAATAATTTGCAGACAATATCTTGTAGTAAAACATCATGCTTAACATATGCAAGTGGATCTGTCTCATGAAGCAGTACATCGCATACTGGACATCTTTGACTTGTTTGAAAGTGTTGGACAATACAACTCCTGCAGACTGAAATTATAAGGATTTAAATTAGTATTTTAATGAAGCTGGCATTTTAAAAGTAGCATAAACTGAATAGCCTACATTTTAGGTTTGTGATAAAAAAACATTTCCAATTATCTAGTTAAGGTATATGAAGGATTGGAGTCAAAGCGAACAATTTAACGCAGACGGCTATCAAGCTGATGATACCGAAGCCCTTTATATGAATATAGAAAGAAATTTGAGAGAAAATCCCAGAACACCAGATTAAAACTTTGACTAGGCAAAGGAATATTCTAATAGGCATACCTCGACAAATCTTATATATAACATCATATAAGCTGGCTATGATAAATCATGGGTAAGAAAAAGGATTTCATGTAATATATCTAAATGAGAAATAATTTTTTCATATTTTTAAGTGGCATTATCCCATTTCTAATTTGAAAAAAATATTCATCGATAAATATTCATGACTAATTATAATCAAATACAGTAATACATTTTCAACTTACATGCATGTAAACATTCTTTTATAGTTGTTGCATTGACTAAATAACCACAGCACAACTTGCAACAAATATTTTCATTGATTTCGCGAACTGGGACCTTCAGAACTTTTTGTTGGCGGTTGTTATGCTTTTTCTGTAAAACCATCACACATTTAAATAATCGATACAATCCTATCAAAAAAGTCAAGCAACAGCAAAAAAAGAAATGGGAGCATATTTGATATCATACAGATCTTGAATCCTAAATATGATTGCATACTGGGAAAGAAAGTCTATTTATAAGAGGGGTAAATCATATAATGAGTTCAGTCAGCATGCCCATTCTGCGCAGAATATCATCAAGATATTGGTTCAAAAATATGTTTCCAGATAAAATCAAAGTGTTGTGATGGTTTTACTTACAATTTTTTGTAATTTCTTTAGAGATCGAAATCTTATACGATAAAGTGTTGAATGTGGATTTCCAATCACTCTTTTCTTGTATTGAAATTGTTGAGCCAAATGTTCAAGGTACGAACAAAACCTCGCAAAATCCATGCTTACTGAAAAAAGTCATAAAAACCAATTTTTACAAATAATAACGTTGCTGGTCATTATTTTAGCTTGGCCAAAAATGTATTGATTCCCAATGTTGATATATTTTTACCCTGTTCAGATATTTATTTTGGACATACTTTACATAGTCCTGTAGTCATATATCAGTCTATTATACTAACTTAGAGGAATTATTTAACTTTAACAAACACGGAAGGAAGCAAATAAAATCCGCATATGCAGATATGCCTGTATGGCTGTATGGGCATAGTAGTTCACTGAATCTTAAGGTAAAAATCCACTTATTAATTTTGTCATTCGTTAGCAAGTTGAGCTGTTAATGTCTTACAGAGTTAAGAAGCCTGACTCTGTAATTTATCACAAAAACATACCGTACCAATAATATCAGGTCTTTTCCTCGATATATAGGTTCGATAAGCAATGAATATTTTTCTACATGATAGATAGGATGCATCGTCTGGAGTTGCATGACGAAGGAGGAAGTCCGCCAATCCAACAAAGGGTTCTCCTTCACCCATTTTCAGTTTTTATGAATGTATCGGTATGCTGTGCAGCTGAACTCACAGCCCCTGCTTGTACCGATGCCCAATAATCTAGTCACTGCGTTGAGTTGCAACACAGTTGCGTTGCAGACGTACCGGTAATAATTATATGTTATATCACTACTGAAGTCTTATTCACTACGAGATTATAGTAACCATATATATAAGTATATATAGGCTTTGATAGTAACGATGAGCTGGATCCCGCTTGCAGTCGCTGTTGACCGGATTTATGGACTACTTTTCAATCCGCAGGTACATATTCCTGACATGCATGACATTCCTGATATGCAATTCATCAACTGTGTGCTGTTAGCTGCACGTTTCTTTATATATAGATGCCGGATTGAAAAGCGTAAACCAGTTTTTGATGTTTTTTATAAATTCATTTCTGATATTCGAAACAATGAGAAATATATCGCAATGAAAAATGGTAAAATCCTGATACATAATACAAAATGGTGTTTATTTATATAATCATTGATTACTTAGCTTAAAACTGACAACTGTGTTTTTTTTCTTCATTCGTTTATAGTCTTATGTAATATATATTTGAAAGTGTGAGATTTAAAAAAAAATCTTTCATGTTTATTCTGTAAGATAATTTGAATAAAACTGTTATGTACATGTTATGAAAAAATACTCTTATGTCTGTGTTATTGAGTAATATTACTATTTATTTATTTCTATGTTTTTATTCCAAAATTATCTATGGAATGGTTTATGGAATTTATTAATATTGTTTGCTTGTTTGCTGCTATAATGTTCTATTATTTATGGAAATCCAAAAAATGCATGTCCTATAGTGTGATCTGAAATGATATTGTTATTTATTGTTTTTTGATTTTGAACGATATTTACACATACACTGATACTGAACGTTTTTACACTTGGAATAAGTTATAGGTATTATAAAATAACAATAAACATTATATATCCTTTTGTGGATTTTTTTTAATTCTGAAAAATTACAATTTTGGTTGGACGATTTCTGGAAAACCTCATATAAAGGCAGCAATACGACACACTGGGAAAAAAGGGGAGACGTAATAGATTCGATTTTATCGTGGCAAAACAGTAGCAGCACGGTTTTACATGGCCGTATGTATTTACAAACATAGCGTATAAATGTAACATATTTTAAAGTGGATGCTTTCGAGAATCGCTTCTTGGAAAAGTTTATTTTTCTCGAGATGACGTTGACATTGATCGATTTAAATAAAACATAAAACCAATTCAAAATATTTTACGTCTGAATTGTTGAAATATCGAAGGATATGCGCTGTGTTTGTATCTACGTGCTTCTACTGTGATGAAATGGAATCTATGAGGGTTTTTCTTTTCTTCCAATGTGTCATAATACTACCCTTATAAGACGTTTCCGAGATATAGCCATTCCAAAAATGATATATTGAAAATTTTGAAAAGAGTCTACGGGTGGGCGTGAAAGTTTTTTTTTGTTATTTCAAAGTAAGCTATCCGCAACTTATTCCAACTTTGATAGGTTTCCAGTATTAATTTATGACAAAGGTAAAAAAATAATTGTTCAATCATTCAGCATATTCAGTTAAAATACGAAACCTTTACAAAATAAGTTACATTTAAGTTACAAAATCGAAGAATATACGCTACGGCTGGTATTATATGCGACCTTGTCGAACCGTGCTGCTACTGTTCTACTATGAAGAAATATAATCTAGAAGGGTTCTCCTTCTCTCCCAATGTGTCCTAATGTTGCCTTTATTTGAAATTTCTAAGAAATCACTGTTTGAAGAAGACCTATTTACGCAAATTACAACAACTTGATAGACGTAGAACACGGAATTTAGACAATAGTTTTAGAAAATATTTACTCAAGTGTTTAGTAAATTTGAGTAGAACCACAAAAGCCCATTGAAATATTTTTCGAATTGTTAAAAAATCGAAGATTATACGCTGTGTTTGTGATTATATACAACCATATCAAACCGTGCTGCTACTGTAGTAGTATATATTTACGGTTCTACTATGATGAAATGGAATCTAGAAGGGTTCTCCTTTTTTCTAATATTACGTAATGTTGGGTTCATCGGAGGTTTTCAAGAAATCGACCAACCAAAGCTGTAATTATTCAAAATAAGAAATAAAATTCACGAGAGACCGTATAATGCTTGTAGTAATTTTATATCATTCCTCACTTATTCCAAGTGTATTAGACGTTCCGTATCGGTGTATGAGATGGTAAAAAAGGTAATTGTTCAATTATTTATTAAATTCATCTAAAATACAAAACCACGTTTATCTATGATAAATATATATTTTTCATAAAATTATCGGAATATACACTATGTTTTTGGTATTATATATGGCCAGTTAGAACGTGCTACTACTATTCTGCCATGATGAGTTCGAATCTACAAGATTTCTTTTTTTCTCCCAATATGTTGTAATGCTGGCTTTATAGTAGGTTTTCGAAAAATCGCTCATTCAAAACTGTAATTTTTCTACATTTCTAAAGAATTCACGAGATGGCGTAAAATATTTTATTTATTTCATACTCTCCGATACTTGTTTTAAATGTATTAGACGTTCAGTATCAAATTAAAAAGATACTTGTTCAATTTTTAAGTAAATTTAGTTACATAGTTTATTTAAAGGCTCTGGCGACAAATGTTTGCCTCAACTTCCAGCAAAGTCATTCAAGATTTGAGGAATTGTAATGGGATTGCAAAAATTGAGGATTAGAGCGAAAACGCATTTACTATTAATTAGGCAAGTAAAATTACAGCTTACGTCAACCATGCCGCTGTTACCACCATATTCTAGTGGACAAGTAGGCTTGTTTGTTAGTTGTTACCTTCCAATGCCTTCTCACAAAATTTTACAAACAAGATGCGCACTACTAATGTTCAGACATATTTTGCTCAAACCTTTCCAGAAATTAAGAGTAATTTATGTGGCCGAAACTTTTGAAAATAATATCATGCAATCCATTTTGTATTTTTGATACAGCACAATGTTTTTTGATTGAAAACTAACACTGAACTTCATATTATCATCATTATAGTTGATAACAGGAAAAAAATATGCCAAAATCTTATTTCGAATGTACATGGCGAGGCAGGTAATGGTCATAATTATTTGTGCCCTAATTATAGTGAATTCATTTCACCCAGCCCCCAACGAAATACAAAAAAAGGGAAGTCTCGGGACGCTATTCTCACGTCAAACTCCTCAACCAGATTCTACGCAACACATCATAAAAGCTCATTACAATCTGTTACTGTTGTGTATTTATAGCAAGAGAGATAAATATATAGTAATAAAATATGCTAAGCAGTTGCAGCTTGGCCTTGTTGTAAATGTAAAGTTTTACGGACAGAAAGAATAACATCCTTTGTTGCCGGCATAGTGTTGTCTTCCAGAATTTTGGCATACGGCATTGGTATATCAGCTCCAGTAACTCTGACAACTGGAGCATCGAGGTAATCAAATGCTGGTCCTGTGGATAAAAAATAATTCTTTTTGACTGGAAATGAGCTTTGTCCCTTTAATTTGGAGTGCTATTAGTATATTTTCAATCATACACTGCTTCAACGAATGACAAAGTTATTGTGAATATTATTAAACAAAAAAAGGACTCTTCAAACTGAAAAGATATAGTGAAACTAGATCTTGAGGCGACATTATTGTCATACATTCGCTTATCCAGAGAGGAATTATGCACATACCGAAATTGAATAAAAAGGGCAAACCATTGTGAATCAGGGTTGAAATATAATTGAAACATACCTTCCATTATTTGTGCAACAACTTCAGCACCAACCCCAAACATTGGCCATCCTGATTCCACGACTACAAGATGATTGGTTTTCATAACACTTCTTTCTATAGTTTCAATATCAAGAGGACGAATACTTCTTAAATTGATCACCTGGTATAAAGATAATTTAAATTGTTATAGACACTAAGTAACGCGATGTAAATGCCTTCATCATAAATATGTCTGTGGAACTGAAGTCATATTTTCAAACTACCACAGAGAAGGAATTTTCCAAAATAAAATAAATAAGCGCTGAGCTAATGAAGCCTTCTTTACAGACAGTTGAAGAAGGCTTGCATAGGCCAAAGTTCATTCAACCTGCTGTCAAGAATCATCTTTAAAATGGCTCTGACTTTGGAGTCGGATGTAAATTCCCCTCAATGTCCTGATTAGAATTAAACTTTTTTGCCAGCTGTTGATATCTTTTCACTAATTCACTTTACACACTCGTAAATGTTATCAGAGAATTGCTCAAAACTCAGAAATGAAATATGACAATAGCATCAGACAACATGGTAACCCAGGTGGAATCAATCATCACCAACCACATATTTTTAAAATTTTTATAAAAAATATTCAAATTAACTCACTTCACATTCAATACCCTCTGCAGCGAGTTGTTCAGCTGATTCGAGGCATAATCCTACAGGTTTTGAGTGAGAGACAAGTGTAACATGTTTGCCTTCACGTTCAATATTGGCTTTACCGATTGGCAAAGTAAAATCTTCTGACATTGCAGCATCCGAAACGGGAAATGAGACACCATACATTAATTCATTCTCCAGGAAAACAACTGTAATATTAATAAAGTCACAAACTGAGTTGAAGACTGCTATGATCACTAGGAGCTTCTAAAGCATTTCCAGTATATGACTGATGCATTGTATTGGGTATCATGATTCAGGAACACAGTTAGCTTCCTCCTTTTCAATGCATTCATTAGGAATGACCATGGTGAATGAAGCTTTGGTTGGCCTTGTCATATTTCCCATTCTCGGCAATATATAGGAAAACCCTAATACCCTCATATCAAAACATGTAATACCTTGAAAACATCTATACCTGGATTAGGATCTCGGATAGCTGCCTTTAATAAACCTCTGCAATCTTCAGAATTGAATGGAGATAAAACCTTCAAACCAGGACAATGGCCATACCAAGCTGCAAAACACTGTGAATGCTGCGCTCCAACGCCTAAAAAAATTGAAGAATAAGTCATATTAACACAAAGGTATACATACAATAAATACTTTTTTGTTAATAGGTAACTTACCAGCAGCAGAACCGTTTGGTCCTCTGAATACAATAGGGACGGGCACGGCCCCAGCTGACATATATAATGTTTTAGCAGCAGAATTAATAACATGATCAATTGCTTGCATTGAAAAGTTGAAAGTCATGAATTCACAGATTGGCTTCAAACCGGCCTAAACAAAAAATAAAAAGAAACACAACAGTTTGTGAAATAAACAAAATTTGAGTAGCTGCGGTAACATGCCTGCAATATTATTATTTATCTTGGGTAGATTAGATCTGTTC
Organism: Styela clava; assembly: GCF_964204865.1. NCBI lineage: Eukaryota > Metazoa > Chordata > Ascidiacea > Stolidobranchia > Styelidae > Styela > Styela clava. Next base: position 16,177,362 of record NC_135258.1, on the reverse strand, counting down.
AGTAATTAGACTCATGACAAACTCCAAATTTCATGCAAGGACCTATGGGACTCATATATTAGTGCAGAGTTTATATTAAAAGAAGGAGGACCAAGAATTTATTGAAAAAAAATTCGCATGGTCATTTTATTCTAGTCCAGATATGTTCATCGTCACACGACTGATATGAAAAGGAGATGCATGTTTACTAAAACTAGATTTATTAGTACTATGATTTATGAATTAAAGTTACTCCAATAACAACAGTCTATCTAATCATAAAAATATTCCATATACCATTGCCGCTCCCACAGCAATTCCTGCAAATCCCATTTCTGTTATTGGAGTATCAATCACACGTTTATCACCATGTTCTCTCCATAATCCCCTGCTGACCTTGAATTAAAATCACAAATTAATTTACAAAACACAAAAATAATTTACTTCAGCTTAATGAAATTAAGAATAACCTTATAAGCCCCATCATATTGAGCAACTTCTTCTCCAAGCAAGAAAACTTTGTCGTCTCGTTTCATTTCTTCATTCATTGCCGAATTCAATGCATCTCTCACATACATCTAAAAGACCACAATCAATAATCAATGTTAGTTTCACAAATTTTACTGCTAAAATGCCTTTGAGGAACATTTCAGGCCGAGACAGAATACAAACAACATACAACATCATATGAGCTAAAATTTTCTATAAATGTATATATTCACATTCTCATTTTTAAACAAAAAAGCCATAACTGATGAGCCTGATGAGATTTTCAAAATTTTTCTCGACGCCTTCCTTATGATTTTCGCTCTGAACAAGGAACTGAAATGTTTCAAGTTGAGCATTCCCAACAGAATTTATTACTCTCTGGGTGGGGTGTTGAACATGGATTTCGTACCCAAGATGTGGAATCTGAAAAGCCAACACAGGTATATCCAATGCTTTCACCACCAGGCCATCGCCCCCAGAACTGCAAATCATAGTTGCACATTGAAGTAAACACACACACACATATGACATATTTATGTATTATGAAGTGTAATTCAAAAAATATATACCAGTAATATAGGCCATACAAACCTCTCCTGGATTACGTGAAGATGTAGACATCATTAATCTCCCACATACTTTTGCATTCAACAATTTGCTGTGCTGAAAAAAGATGATATTGAATAACTAAAACTTTCAATATTATAGAAATAAACAATGTCACATCAGTTATTATTAAAAAGTATTTAACAGTTTTTGAGTCCTGAAATATAATAACAAAAAACAAATTTTCACATTCATACCTAAAAACCCGTCAGAAATGTTTTGATAACATTCATACAATATTACGTTTGTATTAAGACAATACAGTATAAAATAGCAATTTTGTTCGACCACACAAAATGGAATAAATCATCAACACACAATGTCATGTAATGTATGGTAACTCACCTTGAAAAGTGTTCTGAAAGCCATTGTGAATCGTGTTGTATAATCAATCAATGTTATAGGACTGTCAACCAAACTTAATTATAAAACTCATGACTTCATGTATAAAAGAAAAAGATATTGGAAGTAAAGTAGCACATAGTATACTCATAAAGAAACTTTCTTAAGTAAGAATTATATCTTGAATGAATTTAACATCAGCCGTAGTGCTCGAGCTGTAAAGTGTTTATATAATATGAAATAAAAGTTATGTTAGGTTTTAAGCATTCAGATTTTTCTTTCAAAGCCTTTGAATCGACAAATTCACAATGTATAAAAATTTCACATAAATGAAACTTAAAAGTATAGCAATATTTGAAAACACAATTTCAGTTCAAGCCTAGGACAAATTTGTCGGCAATATCAGCAAAGATATTTTCGTCAGGTTTTATGATATTAAAGTTTTGGATCAATGGCTAAATATGGTATGTTCAAAATTTAGACAAAATATATAACGTAATTCCTTAGTCACACTATGATTTCCCAAGTCAATGTAGGGGAAATTGTTGTATGCTCCCTCAGTGATGCATACTTATTTAAATTCGAAATGAGAAAAACACTTTTCTCCACACAGAAAAGTAAAACAACAAAAAGGATCATAATTCTTAGAAAAATACATTATCAATTATACCTATAAGCAAATTCTATTTCAAGTAAATTATATAATAAATTCAAGCTTCTTGATTAACTACCACAAGAAGTTTATAATGAAAAGCAAAACGAAAATGATGTAACACAGACACACAACATGTTGGCTGCACATGATCTAAGAATTTCAAAACTGTATGTAATATTTAACATTATTAAATAGGCCTAGTTATTTAAGTAGCAAACTGTTATTTGAAACATTTAAACAAATTCATACCTCTTAAACAAGATTTTGATAGAATTATTTTCAAAGATTATGTTTAAGTAAAATTATTACATATGTTTTATATATGTATGATTTTTCAAGCATATCTGAATCTAAAAAAAATTAGGGAAAAAGGTTATAATTCTTGGTATAACAATTGATACAAGACTATTACACTAGTGCTTATAAATTTATCTACAATGTGAGCAAAAAACATATACGAGTACTGGTATATGTCATAATTACAGAGTTATACAATTTACTGCTTAACAAAACTCAAGATTGAGCAAGCATGGCAAATGTCATTTTCCTACTAGCAAAATATACATATAGATATAAAAATCAATAATATTCTTCATCTGACTTAAAAATAAATAAATTTTGATGTTTTGTTGCCATTTAATCAAGGTAGAATGTTTACAGCTTCTAACACCAGGGAATGAAGAAAAACAAAACTGTCAACAATATGCCATAATTGAGAAAGGGTGTGCAACATATTTTGTCGGCAGGCCATGTGAACAACTTCAGACATCTACCTGGGCCACATAAAAAGAACATAAACTGTCGGATTGGGATTTCATGCTAAATGGGGAAAATCTGAGTGCTGACAAGGGCCACAATAAATTTATTGACAGGAGGGTTGTGGCCCGCGAGCTGCACACCCCTGATATACAATATCAATCTATCTTCATTGAACTATTTGAAAATTAGATCAATTTTAAACATAAATATAAGGAAGTTTTGAGGCACTCTTGAGTAAGCTCTCATTTGCATAGATATGCAGGGCATACAACGCGTTAAAGCCACAGAATATATAGTAGTCACAGTCTCTGACATGAAATTTGTTTAGTTAAGATGAAATATTACCAAATGATTATTAATATTGAATCAAGTATTTCAATGCTACATAAGTCATTTGTGACAAAAAGTAACTTTGTTGAAGCTTTTAGGAGTCTGAGGCATTTTGAAAATTTCATTCATTTCTTGGTTTGTCATAATTGAATGTTTTAAACTTTTGTTCTCAAGAATAATATCAACAAAACAGAGTTTTGTCAGAAATATTAAACATTTGGTAATGCCATAATAATATAACAACACTGCAAATTATATAAATTTTTATGTTCAAGATATTCGATAAAATTTTTTTAAAATTATAGCTTCATTAAGATCAATTTCAATCTTTCTTTTTTGTGTTTTCATCGGTATCATTTGGCATAGACCTGGGTGGAGATAATCGCAAGACACATCGTCTTGGAAACCATCCTCTGACACGTTTTCCTTCATTAGATTCTGTTTCAGACAAAACTTTGTTCCCATACAGCCAATAATGTGACCCTCTCGTCACTTCAATTTTATCTCCAACCTCCAGACGAATACGTGGTTCATCAGATATAGGTATACGAATGCATGTGCATAGACCTTTTGTGCAAGGACACCACCACCCAGAGTATGATTCTTTCACCAAGAACAAAACAGTTCTCTTACGTTTTTCTCTCTTTTGTTCCAATTGCTCAATTGATAGTGTAAGGTTTGTGCAACCTTCAACAACTGGCCATGAATACCCACTTCCTTGAGGCCTACAATTCCAGTTTATAATTTGACTTAAGTTCTTTTTATATCCCAAGTCATAAGGGTATGTGAAAGGGGGTGCACCTTGGCCTGTTCGTTCTTCAGCCTTATCGATAATCCATTGTTCAATGCCTGTTTTGTTTGTTATTATAATTTTAAGCTGTTGTGCAAATAATACACCAACGGCAACAATTGTACCAAAAGCAAGACCACAAGCGATAATGTTTAAAAAAAATGCATTTACACCAAAGTGAACAGGTGCAACTGCATATTGATACATTTCTGCCCTCCATAGTAATTGATAAAGTAATGTAAAAATGCATACTATTAATGCATGGATACACCCAACAGGTGCAAAAAAGAGAAACAATACAAAATTGGTATGATTCTGATGACCGCAGCATGTATTAATCCATGGACAATGATGATCCATTTTCATAACACATCGTTTGCATGCACGGCAGTGATGCGCTCTTGGTGGTTTATATCCCTTGCATATAAAACAGTATTGTAGGTACTTTTCATCATCTTTATCATCCGGTGTCCATTCGAGAGGAACAAACCCGGGACCAAGCAAAACAGCGAAGAAAAAGTTCCGCAAGATCAACGCTAGCCATATTGTGAGAATTATCAGATTCCAAATCCCAAATTTGCTTGTGTGAAGTGGAAACAACCACAGATAACTATCGATGACAGCAACACAGTAACATACAAAGGTTACAAACAAAGCTATAAACGGTCCAATATGAACTAATCGCCAGAGACTCATGATTCTAAATATATACTATAATGAAGAGTACAGTTCAATTTGTACAGTTGTTACAGATAAAAAAGGCGCATGTTCACTAAAGGTACAGACTTCTAGATGGCATGGCACAAATATTTTTGCATATGTTATTCCTAAACACCACCTGGCCACGCCATCTCAAAATTACGTCACTACGATCACGTCATAGAGTTTGCCAAAGAAAAGATACGATAAGCCGAAACGGTATCTCCGCCGACAATAAAGATCTCGCTAAAGCTAGCGATCTCTCTCATATCGGGATCGTTACGACGAAGGAACGAGAGAAATAGTTTGCTTGATTTTGGGTGATCATCTGCACGTTTTGAACGACAATCCGTATACTTTGACGAGCCCTTTTTCGTCTCTGTAACTTAGTCAGGGGGTTACAAATGACATATGCGAAAATGGTTACGCCACGTCAACTAGAAGTACTTGACAGGGTTTACTAGCCATCAAAAAAATACTGAAAATTTTAAGCGAGTACTGTAATATTTTTATTATCTACAAACAGATATCTGGATATCAAGAGAGAGAGGTAAGTTCTGAAGACCTCAAGCAGTTCTTGGAATAGCATTTTCACATTAATCCCATGAAAGAGTACAAGAGTTGGTCGATAAGATGACATAATTGAAAGAGTACAAGAGTTGGTCGATAAGATGACATAATCATATGACTTTTCCCCCAATGGCTTTACCAACCACAAGCAGACAAGACGGTTTGATTTATGAGTTTGTTTTACATTGATTTTTGGGTTTGTATAAATTAATAATATACTGATATATGATTCTGCAAATATTTATACACTTATTTCTGTTTGTACCGATATTTGTCCACCACGTTAGTAGAGATATACGATAACGGTGAACTGGCAGACGCGCTCTCGTGCCAAGCGTTAGGAATACGCTCGCCACTGCATCTCTAATTAGCCTGCGGGGGTTCGCAGGTTCGAATCCCATGCGAGATGGTTATATGTGTGAGAGGATTGCTGGACTCCGCGCTGCCGTAGGGGGGTTCATGTAATCGCTGGTCGGTTATGGCTTCCTCCACCATCAAGTCCATGCTTCCGAAAAACAAATAATCTGAAGAGAGGCTGTGGTTCGCCATATGGTTAAGCCGTGTTATCGACTTTCCTTTCCCCGGGATAAATATGTAAATCCTATCCTAAATTATCCATGTGACTCACAGGCTTGGGTAAAACCTTCACTCTATCCTATGAATCCAATACCGGTAGGCTACCGTACCATGTCTACCTGTTATCTGCATATGCGTCGGCAACGATTCGACAAGGCAGATGAAACAGCGAAAAATAACTAGGTACCGTACGTATAGCCGTACCAGTAGCTCTGTGGCAATCAATTGACACTACTTTGCTGAGATAAGATCACTTCGACTTACAGACTTAGGTAACGCCGTTACCGGTACGATATTTCGATTATGAGCTTTCGACCAGCCATGCTTCCTCTTTTTTGACCTCGGTAGCACACCCCACACCTTTCTTGACTAATTTCAATGACACCTTTCAATCCCAATCGGGTTTGGCAGTCATCGGGTCCTTATTCGGGTGCAGTCGCATTATTCGGCGATGCAGAAAATGATAAAGATGAACCAGCACTGAAGGAATATCAACATTATAAGAAACTGGCCCAACTCGTCATCCCACAAACACAAAATACGGGGTGTCGAACCGACATTGTACGACGGCAATTCGTGTATGTTTGTCTTAAATTAAATCAAAGCATTGCATTTCAGTAACTCGTCAGTGAGGCACAAGTGGCCAAGTGGCTTTTTCCCGTGCAACTATCTATCTCCATTCAATAAACCAAGCTCTTAAGTTTGCCAGATTCTGGTTTTCCTTGCGTCCCTACGTGTTTACTATGTAATATGTATGCAGGAGGGACTAATGGATTTCAATGATTTTAAGTTAGATACACACATGTTAGTCGTTGGATGCACATGTGAATGTGAAGTTGTGAACCATATTTTATTATAAGAATTCGAATTTTTGTCGCCCAATTGAAAAGATATAGGCTACCCTGTTTTCCAGAAAATAAGACTGGATATTATTTCACTTTGCTTCCGAAAATTAACACTAGGGCCTATTTTCGGGGGATGTCTTATATTTTCATTTATTAAAAACAAAATTACAAATTGAAGAATTACGAGTTTTTTTAATATACAAATATGAAAACCGATAACCATTTACCTATAAATAACCCGTTTATATTCAAATAACCTTAAAACATAGATTATCAATCATTTAAAACGTTTAGGAGAGATTTCTTGTTATGGACTAGGTCAAAATAAAAATTCGCGTCATTGACTAGGTTATTTTAAAGTGAAGGGCTTATATTAAAATAAAAGATGCAGTTACATTTTATCCATTCTCGGTTTCAAAAGTTCTCTTCCAAAAGTACTGCCACGGATTTATTCCGAATAATGATCACTGTAATGCATGGTCAGTCAGTTTTCTATTTCCACGTTGATTTAATACGACATTGACAGTTTAGGCAATATTACCGGAAAATTCCACCCGTACCTTTTGTGTGACGCTGCTACGCCACTTGTATTGCTGATTAAAGTGAAAGAAGAATGGAAAGGGCGTAGTAAAACCAATCCGAACGACTAAGCTTTCGTCGCAGCTCAGTTGATTGCTATGAAAAAGACACTAACAAGTCCATCGCTAAACAATGATTACCATAAATCATAAAAACAATAAGACTTCACAAACCGAATGGCATTTTTTCAAAACAGCTCATCGCGAAGCACCAAATTAAACACAACATGCAACTCAAGAAATGCTTCTGACTGGAAAGCCTGTCATCGGTCGTTACATTGATACTATATCTAGAAGCGAAAAAATCATTAGAATTTCAAACAAGTTGAGAAACAATTCCAAAAATCTGACAGGGGAGAAGGAGATGCCACTGCTTTCTTTCTGTGAATTTCGCACTTGCACTCTGATAGAAGAATAGAATATTTTCTACATGATTTATTTAAAGTTTAAGACACAAATCGTTGTAATTGAGATATATCATGGTAAATAAATGAGCATATAAAGCAATAGATGACGCCATGATATTGTCCAAGAAAGCAAGTAAGATGTTAGATTAGAGTGTTGAGGTTCATTTAAATTCTTCCAAAACTGAACAAGAGCTCCACGATAAGATATATTGATTGAAACAAATTAATAAATAAAAAAGTCTGGTTTAAACATGTTTTAAAAATCAGCAACGAACCCTAGTTGCACATTTGGCTTTGATTATTAGTAATTTCCATTTTCTGAATAATTAGGAATCAAATCTATAATAAAATACTTTTTTTGTCTTTTAAAGAATTTTATATTTCCTTTTGATAAGCGGAGCAAAAAGTGAGTACAATGGTGATCAGAAATTTGTCAAGTGACAAATAAATCACATCAGCATAAACGATTGCTTTTTTTTTAGGCAGTTTAAAGTAAAAATTAACTGTGAAAACAATTGTTCAAAACAAAAGTGATGAAGCCTCAAAAAACATGAATTATGGAACAATATATGCATATAATCCAACATTGACACAATCCGAAAGATATATTGTACCGGGTACAAGGTCTGAGTACAAGTTTGATTATTCAATTAAATGAGACTCTTGAATATTTTCTCACACAAAATATTTTTTTTATTGTGACGCCAACAACTGGATATTCGTTATTAAAATATGAATTGCTTAGTGCATTTGTTTGTCAGTATCATAAGTCTTGAGAGTTTGAGATGACCATAGCGTATAGAAGCAGATAAGGACCCTCGGATTACCCTAAAATACAAAAAGTACGTCTACTACTCTACAAAAGGAGTGCTAAAAAGTGCGACTAAAAAATCGCTAGAACCCAAGAATTAGCAAATTGTAAAAGTAGCTAGAAACCATTGTGAGCCATGCTTGTTGCATTGCTGACAGCTAAACTGTACATTTCATAAGATATTGCTGTTTGGAAGACTTAACCAGAGAACATAGACCAGAAAACATTTCAAACAGTAAAAAATGATAGTTTACTAACCTAGTATTGAGTAAGATTATGCTAAATTTATAACCTATTTAAAAAAAAAAGCATTGCAAAGCGGCTTGTTTGAAAAATTGCATCGCAAAAATTGCACCAAGCTCAGTTGAAAATAACATGAAATGAAGTCAATTCCATCTATCATTTGAATTCATCAACAAGTCCTAGTGTAAGTGACATAGTCATCGTACGAGTGGGACACTATAACATGATTTCTACCTCTGGATAATGACAAAATATCAAACAGAAAACAAAAAGTGCTCATGTGAAAAGGCGACATAAGATTTTGAGCTTTATACAGCTCATCGTAAAAAATACATTTTTTAATACAAATGTACTGTATATAATAAGTAATTTAAACCAAGACTGTAGGACTGGGACATTTGTTACATTCTGTCATACGCTACACCTCAAAAAATTTGTTTCTATTACGACAGGTACACAACTGAAAAAGTTTCAAATACAATTCCTATATTGTTTGAAGAGAAATGGTAGAGAACTGTTAGTGATAAGGCAAATTCCTACATTTTTAATTCAAAAACAGCCCAACAACATTGATAAGTTATCATTTGCAGTAGAAAATCTTTGAAAACTAAATTATTGTTGATTGATTGATACCCACGACATGGCATATGAAGTACAAAGCGCATTAATAAACTTTTTAATGTCACACAACCATTAAAAAAACTTTTTGGGGTGCCCCTGAAAACAAGAAAGAGAATCCAATGATCTCAGATGATTACTTCTAGACCGTCCATCTCTTAATAAGGCAGTCATCACCAGCTGAAAGAAGTGTACGATTGTCTAGCCATGTTACACTTTTGATAAAACCACTGTCATGGGGACCTGGAATTGAACAAAATGTAGTTCGTAAATTAAGAACAAACGAAATCAATATTGAATAGACAATGGTTTAAACACATCTCATCAAACAACCCCAAAAAAACTCTATAAAAGATACTACGGTAACTAACAAAGCAATGCAATCACTAAAGTTTTTAAGGTCAAAATTTGGTCATATGCCTGGAATCAAAATAGGATTTTAGGAATGAGCCCATGTGAAACGTTGAACGCTGCCTTCGCGACTCAAACTATCATGTATATTATTTGATTTGAAGCGCACAGACTTTCTTGTAGAGCACGTATTTGTAGCATACGACTGGTAGAGCACAGCACCAATTGTCAAAAACAGAATAGGAAAATAATAAAATATTCTTCAATTAACTCACGGTGTTCTAGACTGTTCTTCTCAGTAGCAACATTCCACACAACTAACAATGGATCAATGCTAAAACTTGCGAGGAGTTGGCTGTCTGGTGACCAAGTTAGTATTGAAACCTTCATGCCGTGGGCATGAAACACTTTTATTTTCTAAAAAAAGGAATTTAGCTTAAAGCGGTTAAACTATTATTTTACACACATATGATACAGAAAAATGTGAAAAAGAAGTAAGAAGATATGGATACAAATGGACAGTGTTATAAAGAAAATTTACATAAATATGCTGATCTTCAACAAACTCGAAACTAAAGGAAGTGTTACTATAGTAATGATTACAAAGGTAATAGTGAAAAATTAAAAGAAAAGTTTTTCAATAAAATTATGTGAAAGCACTAGGAGGGATATACTAATATTCCAACACTGACACAATTAATTATTTAACTATTCCCATACCAGACCTATGCTATACTGATAACCAGACAGGAAGCTGGGTTCCTCTTATATTTGAGATGCCTGCTTTATAAGCTTTCCTATCCAAATCAACATTTACGAATAATACCCACTTTATATCCATCTGAAACCAAGTAAATATCAATAGACTTATTTTCCGTTGCAACTGCCAGCATAGATCCATCAGGACTGTATGACAAACAAGAAACACCAGATAATGCATTCAAAACTGTGTCTGTTTTCACCAACTTGTCACCATCAATGTGAAAGATGTTTACTTTATCCTCCTTTAAAAAGATTGTAAATAGCATATTCTCTGTATCTAAAATGAACATATTCTCCTTCCAAGATAAAGAAAGAATATTTGAAAACTTTCTCGATATATATCATAATCTAACAAAACAAGATATAATTTAATCAAATGATAGATTCAGAAATAGAAAGTTAACAAGACTTTCAGTGTAATACACAGAAACCAAGTAACCATGTGTCTTGTGTGAGCTCCCTTAACTTTGCGCAAAGATGAGCCTTTTTTCTTTGGGGGGTGCACGTAATTTTGCTCAGAAAAGAGTCTCCTTGACTTCTGAGTGAGTGACTGTGATTTGCTCAGAAATAAATCTTTTTTATCTCTGAGTGTCTGTAACTTTGACTAAAAACACTGAGCACCGGCTTGAAACTTCCTTGTATTAGATTTGAAATGCTTGGTTTATAAATGGTGGCACATGCTGTGATGAAATGTTAAATACCTTGGCCTCTAGGGCAACATCATTTCCTGAACTGGCAGCCAACAGAGAAGGCTGGAAGTTGTCGTAATCCTCCTGGTGCGGCTCATCATATACAATTTTCTTGTTCCTCATAAGAATGACCTGGAAAATGATAATTTAAGCAAATGTTTTCCAATGAACAAATGAATTGTTAAGGGTGGATAAAATTTTGTCATAATATGTCCAGAGGTAAAGAGAGCTGACCAATTGTTTGATTATATGTACTGTACCCTCTTGATAGCGTCTTTTACAACAGTTCGGTGTGATTTTCTCCACCATTCAAGTCTATGTATCAACAATTGAATGCTTGATATCAACTTATTTAACTGGCTTTCCTCTCACAAGCTACATATCAGTTTATCGGGCCACAGGGATTCAAATTCTGCACTAAAGGAGCTTTTTTCTTATTATTATTTTATTCTAAGCTGTTTGACATAACCTTTCCAATTTATCAACTTCTGGGTGAGATGGGGGCATGATATTTGAACTCAGGGTGTGTAATCTGCGATGACAACACAGCTAAGTCTAACGCTTCAAGCCAGGGGTGTGCAACCTTTAATACAGGAGGGCTAGATACAAATAACTGGATGAAACCTCGGGCTGCTCTTTTATTTAATAACATTGGTTTTCTTGTAATCGCAGGTGCATAATGGATTGGAATTAATTGCACATACCAGATAAATCTAAATTAAAATTCAAAATCAGCACTTCTATGCGAGTCGCACAAATTTTCCTTGTGGGCCTCATGAAGCCCGTAGGTCGTACACCACTGCTTTAAGCTATAGGTATTACAGACAGCATTAGCCGTGTAGGGGCAATCATTTTAGTTCACAGACTAAGAAAATTCATACGAGCCAGTGATCAATAGTATAAAGCAACTTACAGATTTATGACAGAGAATCACTATACTATCTTTTGCCAGCGACAATATAAGTGGTTGCGAAGTAAGTCCAACAGTAGTGGGAGATGTTGAAGAGTCGCACGATACTGACAAGAAAGATAATTTATCGTCCCATCCTGCTGAAATGGTTTCATTATTTGCATCATCGTAGAGAATCGCAATCACCTACATTAAAAATGAGTAAAATGTGTCATCTGGGTTTTTACCATTTGTATAAGTAGTTTTCTTAATTATTTGACTCTTATCTAAGCCTATCACTCAGACCTAGGCTCTACACTAGTAGCCACTGATTTATTGAAATAATAGGAATCTTTTCGATATGACAATTTTCACCCAATATATAACACCTTGGGTAAGGTGGGGTCTTAGGATTCAAACGCGAAATGGGCAATCTGCTATGTCAACGTAGCTAAGTCTTACAGTTCGACCGCTAGGCCACTGCACCGCCCCACCCACTTTATAGATATAGTTTGAGTAAGCTAACTAGAATGTCACAAGTAGAAAATCTTTTGTTGGATCATATTAGAGACTACTTTGACCAAGTCAAATATGGGCAATATTCCTAACGGACTCCTGGCCATTTAATAAACGACCAGGAGTTGACAATAATATTGACTCCGGCTCTAGCTCCAGACTGAACAAATTTCGACTCCGACTACAGCTCCAGGAACTGATTTTATAAATGGTGACTCGAGTCCCTTTGAGTCAATGACCTGATCTTCCCAACACTGCTGCTCAGAAATCAAAATTAATTCCCGTAGCTTTCCATCACCCATAAGACTGTGCGTCCATTTTATTTTACTGTTTTGTTGCAATTTTCTATTGTCTAGAAAAATTAAACTTGACTACAACTAAATTACTGTTTTCACGATCACACCTACCTTACTCTCCCCATGTCCAGGCAGATATTCAGCAACTCCACTTTCAACATCCCACCTCAGAACTTTCCCGTTGTTATCACCTGAAATTTTTTGAAAGAACTATTTTTAGATATTAATTTTGCATATTTTTGACAAACAGAGGAGAACCAGTTAGACCGCCGAAAGATATGGATAACAGCAACCTCTTAATATAGGGTTACCATACCAAGTTGATTATAGGAATTAGATATCCAGCCAATCCCACATATTCATGAACAATGAAGCAAGCCATTGAAAGCAAACTGGTCCACAAACATTCGAACCCGCAAAAAAACTCCTGCAAAGTAAACAATGCGGCAAAGGTGAATGTACTCCCAATTCTTAGGCAAAGTGCTCCAAAGGGCATTATATGTTTCTGAAAATTGAATATAGCAGTACCCAATACGTAGTTTCAAATTATGATTCAATTTGATTTCTCCAAAATATTTAAGACAAAACTGTATTGGTTTATCAACTGTATTTACATAGTATTTGAAAATGTTCCTCCTTCCTTCGTACTATACTGCCCAGCACCATGAAAACCTCCAGTAAATGAAAAAAAAAATAATAGTATCATAAATTTATTACTTACCACTAACAAAACGCATTTTGTCACCAGGTATTGCTTGAATCGATACTAGAGGTTTAGAGTGGCCAATGAGGATTTGAGATGGCTTATCAGGATTATTTCGATCCAAATAATTGATAACACCTGCAAAACAAAAACGTGCAATATGGCCGAATCTGAATACTTATTATACCAATAAAAAATTTTTTACTACAATGGGCTATTATAATTTTTTTCATTTGAATGTCTGCAAACAGTCCAGATAACTGGTTTCAACACACGATTTCGCAGGTAGGTAGGTATATAAATAAAAACCTATATTTTGAAGAACCAGAATGTTTAGTTGTCAGAAAATGTAACCAGATTCACTAAGTCTTATTCGAATTGGCACTCATTGGGTTTAAACTTGATATCAAATAGTCTCACCTATTTATTATATTAGAAATCCTGTGTGGGTGAATTACTCTATTAGTTACTGTATAAGTTGCATAATAATTAAAATGATGAAACCGTTTTCAAGTACATTGTTGTTATTTATCTACCAATGAATTCTATAAAACACTTTCACTTTTGTTTACTATTTATTTCTATATTCTCTTGTGCCATACCTGACAAGGAAACTGTCAAGATATGTTCTCCCATCCACAAACAAGACAACTGCATGTCGGTAACTTCTTTTCCAAAACTAAATTTCCTGCAAAAGAAAAATAACGTTAATATCATGCCCGAACTGTAATAATACAAGTTCTTTTCATAGTATAATCAAGGATTTTTTAATTTCTGACAAAAACCCAAAAAATCATTTGAATTACTGGTAACTAAGCATTCAACTCCAACTCCATATCTCAGAGTAAAATTCACAGAAAAAATAACTTGAAATATGTATAAGGCATAACTGAACAAAGTGGACAACTCAAAGTTGAAAATGAATTTTGATTTCATAAAGGACAAGGATGCATAAACATTCACATAATTTAGTGAAATAGGAATAAATTGGTAAACAGTAGAAATAAATAAGTTAATATTGAGGAACCAACTGGAGTCATTATCACGAGCATCACTAATTTTCGGCAGGGATTTTCAGAGGTTGAAGGAGGCGCAACAAGCTAAAAACAACGTCATCTCTCTAACAAGTCATTAGGAACAACTTTTGAAATTTATATCTAGACAATTTGATCAAAGCTAGGTTCCATGCACTCCAATCTTACATAAACAAGATATATTATAAAATTTGTTCAATGGTTTTAAGCTATTAATTTTCGCCACCAACAAGTGCAATCATTGTCAACAGCAAAAACCGACTACGTATTCACAATATATTTGCAAATTGATGCATACTGACATGGTAGATTGAAGATTGTAAGCGAGAATCTCAGAAAGTCAACCAAAACAAATAATCCTTTTAGTACAATTATAAATGGAGGCTATACGTCGATGGCATTGTGAGCTTTTGTAGCCTCGCATATAATTTCAATAACAAAAAAGCAAGCATACACAACTTCTTCTTTTGTTTCAACATTCCATATCTTTGCAGTCTTATCACCAGAAACTGTCAAAAGCTCCTTGCTATCTGGGCTCCATGACATACCATAAATTCCTCCAGTGTGACTCCCAGTCGCGCTTCCAAAATGTCCAATCTGAATAATAAGAAGTTTTCCAATTTCCTCAAAGCAAATAGAAACAAGTAGCCTATGACATGGCTGGTGCTACAGAAGAGTAGAGTAGACATATGAATTTCCAATGCCATAATCTGGCAATTCATTTTACAATGATGTATTTTAAGCTTTGGGCAAATCATGATTAATAAAATTTACCAGTACAGATCCAAATTGTGAATGGGCAACTAGCTAATAGTTCCAGATGCATGGTCTTGAATGGTGCATAGCCATAACTAACCACCTCATAATGCTGAGGAGTCGGCATATATTTATTCCTTATAGCATTGGTCAGCAAACAGCCTAGTACCAGGAAACGTTCATTGCTAAGTCGAAACTTTCCAGGTTGAATGCTTTGAAACTCTTTTAGACATAATTAAGCTACATTTGGCTCGGCGGTTGATGCAAGCCATTGTACCCTTCTAATTACCCGGCACATGTTCCTAGGCTCAAATTCTGTGGGTGATAATCATGTGCAAGAGGATTGTTGGACTCCTCGCCATCATAGGGTGGTCCGCGCAAAACTGGTCTGTTGTGGCTTGCTGCACCATGAAGTCCAAACATCAGAAACAAACAATCGACTAACCATTCCCATACACAACATGGATTGGTAACTGCACAAGAGGCTATGGTCCACCATAATGATTAAGCTGTCTTATCGGCTTTCCTTTTCCTCTGGAAAAATATAAAAATCCTATCCTAAAGTCCTGAGTTTTTCAGGGAAGGTCTGTATGGAATTTTCTTTTTCAAAGTCTGCAGAGGAAACCCTTAGTATTACATGATATAAGAAGCAAGGTAATCAGCAGTGTTATGACAAGCAAAACTATAATGCTTATATAAAAATTGAAAGATCAGATTATCTGGTTGCATTCTTATATTTATCACTATAATAAATACAAACCTGCTCTCCAGTCTTTCCATCATATAAGTAAGCATGTTTATCTGAGGAACCAGTAGCAAAATACTGACCATTAGGCGAAAAGCGTACACAGTTCACGAATCCTGAATGGTCCTGCAAATTGAACATATTATACAAGCATAAGGGATGTCCAATAACGAATAATTCACTACTTGAATACATTCTAAATTACCGGTATATGAAATATCGAATATCTTCTTAAAATCACCGGATTACGATAGATATGAGCTAGCCAGTGTTGAATATATTCAATCAATATAATATTGCGATCAGTAGAGGTTGCGCGAGACTAACTCCCAATCCTTTCTTAATGCCTTTGCGCTAGTGGATCCGTATGCATGTAATGCAAGGATGCTGTAGCAGGAATAAAAATACCATGCTATGCAATTCAAGAGTCCTGCTGCACACTAACACAAATATATTTGTGTTAGTGTGCAGCAGGACTCTTGAATTGCATAATATAATGTTGTACTGAAATAAATAATATTCCTTGCTATTGTATCGCATATGTATTTTTTAATGGCAATGAAGACTTCTCAAGATCACAAAAATACGAATCAAAATCATAAACGGGAAGTTGATCATAGATTTTTATGTCCGCAGATTGCAGTGTCATTCTTGAGCAGCAATGATTTTATTTTTGCGTAAGTTGACGAAGCCGTATGATATGTTGAGCAGAATTAAATTGAATATTTTGTGCAAAAGAAAATCATCCTCTGAAAACGTACATTCATTCAGCTATTAATAGACTGAATCATTCGCCAAAAAGTGGGAAAAAGTATAAATTATTTTCCTAATCTTCTTATTTTTTCTGACTCATTTTATTTGGTATTTTTTTATTTATCATACCAAAGCGTGTGAACACAACCTATTTCATACTGTAACAATAAGCACCGCACACTCGCACAGAAATAGAAAAACAATCAAAGTGCTGATTCTATCTCCTCGTCATTACTCATCACAACATGCATGAAAATTGCTTAAAGATTTTTCAAACAGCTCAATATTTCAAAATTCATATAAACTAAAAGTAATGGTTTGTCCCCATCTAATATATGAGACTTAGAATCCTGGACTTTAGGTGTACATACAAACTTTGGAGCATGCAAGCCATTTTTTGAGAAGACTAAGTCAACTTAATGCTTTTTGAGTCCCTGTTGGAGACTTTAGACTTCCTAATCTCCATTCAAATTCTTTAAATCAATTTAATTTTCAAGACTTTTGTAATATAGTACCCCAGCAAATAATAATACAAAAGTTTTGAATAGAAATTCACCTTAGCGTCTAATACAATTTTGAAGGGAGGTCCATGAAAAAACGATGCCTTAAATTTATCATCTCCTGTCGCAAGCCTGTAGGGTCGTACCGGTCTCATGCTAATAGAATTTACACGAGCAGGTAGTGCATCCATTTCGCCCAGACTGTTGCCGCTATCAAACATTATAACAGCAGCATGTCTAAACAAATTATAAAAAAATAAATTTATTATCATCCACGCAATCCAACCAAAATCGGACCAAAGTGTCAAAGAAAACAATTCTCACAAGGGGGCTAAAGGTTAAACTAAACAAAAAAGTAAATGTAGGTTGCAACTTTCAATGGAATATAAATATGGGTGAAAATTTGGTACTCCCGAAGTATGTGAGCCAAGATGGCGGACACCGAAGGGAAGGCCCAAACGAAACAATCTACTTCAAAAATAAGTTTTTGTTTTGGAATATATTCTCCATTAGTTCACATTTAATTAACAGAGGAATTAGAACATATATGATAAAATAAGAGCAGAATAGCTGAGATTAACATCGATTTTCTATTTATACATTGTCAAAAGTTGAATAAGTTGGTTTTTCGTCAGATATAAATTTCCAAATGACCTAATCTAATTTGAAAAACAAAATTTTTTCCAATATCAAATATAACTAAATTCAAATTGATTCGAATATTCAATTTGTTTCAGACATTTTAGTTCACAATAAATATTTACACAAATGCACCAAAGCAATAATCCATAAATTCTTCTACAACAATCTGCCAAATGTCCTAGAGTTTAAGAATGTTGAGAAGAACGAAATAGAACAAAGAAATATATATATATATAGGCTACACATAATTCATACTTTTTATTTCTCCCGTCTCCACCTACAGCTACTCTTTTGCTTTCTGGTCCCCATGCGATATCTCTTATTTCCCCCCCAAACGGTCGAAATTTACTCTGAAATGCAAAATGAAGTGTTTAATAAGTTTGTAATTTTTTTTTATGAATTTACTACAAAATAAAACCATATTGTCATGTCATTCAGAGAGATTCCACCAAGTTCAAGTGCTTTTCAATTTTTTTTTTTTGTGCATTCCTACCTTTCCTATGTTAAATCTCTTTAATCCTGACAACTTTTAAAAAATGCTCAGATAGCATTACGGGAAAACAGCAATCCGGCCTTTCCGCAATTTGAATAGTTTATAATGCATGTATTAACAATAACATATATTCAAATATATAACTGAATAACTAAAAAATTATTAGTGAAAAACTACACAGAGTATAAAGTCCTATTTCTGTATTTACTCAAAAAAATAAAATAAAATAAATCTCCCAGCAGAGAAACGCTGTACTACCCGAAAAAAAAGGTAACAATTGAATTTTATTTAAAAGAAAAATTAGAAAAAAAGTGACAAATTCCATAACTTACTTTCAATTTTTTCTCTTCATGCTTTGGCTCCCAAATCCTAATTTCGCCAGTCTCATCTCCGGAACAAATATATGCTCCAGATGGACTGTATTGAGCGGTAGTTGCATTCTTCACATGCTCACAATAGACATCACATTTCTTGGGGTTCTGAACATTGTTTTTTTAATATTATGAATGTGCAGTTATATTCAGTTATTACATGTTGTGTGGAGATCAGAATGATGAGCTCTGTAATCCTATGACACAGCTTTTTATTACCTAGTACCTACCGGTATATATTGGTCATGCAGAGTATGAAAGTGCCAAGTGGGTTACACTATGTACTGGCAAAAATGAATACAATAAGTTAGTTACTATTCCAGATGCCTTCAGAATAATATTTTCCAAAATAGCATATTTATACTTGTTAAATTAGGAATAAAATTGCATTTGAGAACATTGTCTGATTGTAACATTTGTAGATATGGAATTTGATCTTCGCAGAAAGTTAGAATTTCAAAGGAAAAGTTTTTGTGTTACCAACAATTAGGGGTGGGCAAAATCGAATATTTTTTTCAAATCGAATAATTCGAATATTTTTAACGAATACCGAATAGTCGAATAACAAATATTTTTTTGTCGGTTGATACTCCCTGAAAATAAAAAAAACATTAAAAAATCGTCAACAAAGCGTTTTTGACTGGTTAATTTCGCCCTAATCGCCGATTGTTTTTGTCACCACGATGGTTTTGATTGCGATATCCTGAAGTTGGTAAGCTAAATTCCCGCCAGTTCACTTTTTTTGCAACGATTTATTAGAGTTGGCGGACGTCGAAGTTTTATATTTCGGGCATACCCGTGCATTCATGTCGGCAACATTTGTTATAGCTATAGGTATAGAGGATTGATATCGAAACCCAAATTAATTTTACACCAATTTTTTGCGTTGGTTTTGGTCTTATTTGGTCTTACTTATTTATCAACTTTTGTAAATTTGCCGTTCGAATTTTAAGCGAGTGGTAATACTAACGCTACCAAGATGTAGGTATTTATTATGACGATAATTAACTTCCTTATGCTTTTCTATGGTGTCTGTGTTATTTTCGTATCAGAAAGATAAACCTCACAAAGCATTGCATCGATCCTGAATGTTGATTTAAAATATGATTCGACAATAAAGGCAATTTCTACGTGGTCATTAGACGAGAAGACGTTAACAAACAGCACTTCTTGAATGATATTTTATTTAACATATGCGACTTAATGCTAAAAACATTTTGCGCTTGAGTGCTTTTGTGTCGGAAAGTGGGTCAGACAATTATTACAATTAATTTTTTCAAGTTTCAACGTTTCTTTTAACAAAACAATTTCCCGGCAAGCATTATAGCTGAAATAGTTTCTGAGTAATTCACAATTTCACTTACGGAATTTGCAAATTCACCATTTCACTTGACGATTTGGATAATGTCACGTCCTAATTATTAGTGCAAAAATGTTAGAAATATACCGAATGTAATCATTTACGATGATAATAGGTGCAACAATTCGCAAACGAGACAGTATGCGTTGTAACATCGAAATTCATGATTGATTTTACGATCTACTTTCGTTCACGATTTTATCACTCAAACCGCCATGCATGACCTAGTAAAATGTTCACTTTTTCGAAACCTTACTTGGTCACAGATGGAAGGGATAACTGAAGAGCTCATAGAAAATACATTAAATGGAGTTTGGCTTGTCATTTCTTTTCTGGTCATAGCTTATAAGCTTCATGTATAGATTCTCGAAAACGCAATTTCAACTTTTAATTTTCGATAATCACTTCTATGTTCGGGCCATGCATAAAATGGCTGATACCTAATTTACGTACCGGCGCGGTCTGTGTTTTTGCAAAGTAGGGAATTGAAACGATTCGTTAGGCGCAAAAAGAAAGCAAATCACACCACAACGCAAAGACAACGATTTCTCAAATTTGTCGCTTTTGTCTGCCAGCGAGAGCTGTAGGTGAATTCTCACGCAATTCACGATCGATTTCGAGAGGCGCGAGTTCTGTGTCCAAGCAAAGTGTTGCAGGTCACGTGGTACCGGATATTCCAATAGTAAAATGCCATTCGAATAATTCAATATTCGATTCGCTATTCGAATATTTTGCCCAGCCCTACCAACAATAGATAATGAAGCAAAACGATCAACATATCATCTTTTAGTCAAACAATAATATAATTAATTTGATTCTATATATTTTTTAGAAGATTACATGAACTGTGAGACCAATCTTTTAAATTGTAGTACTGGGAAAAACCACTCATGGAACATGTAAGAAATAGAAAAACACAATCATTCATAGGCTGACAATGGTGTCCATACTGAGAGAATATATAGGAACCTCTGACTTTAGTTTGAGTAAAATATATTATATGTGTAAGGTAGGGCCTATGTAATTTCAACAGGTTATATGTAATATCTGAATATCCCAACCATGGAATTAAACATACCTCTACATCCCTGATAATAACTCCTTTTTGACTTGTGTACAAATAGGTTTTTCCATCCGGTGATCCTCCGAGAACATATGACTTCGCTCTAGTCAAACTTGGCACTGGTGGAAATGTTTCCACTGAAACAAAAAGATTAAAAAATATAATTGTGCTTTAGACCAGTGGTTCCAACCGGTGGACCTGTCCGCAAGAAATTTTGTTGTTTTTCTGGTGTCTCAAATATTCCAGTATTCTGACATTAAAATTCAAATAACTTATTGGGTCTCCTGAAGTACACGCCGCAAGTACTTCTAGTTGGCCTGGCTTAACAATTTTTGCATATGTCATTCCTAACCCCCACCTGACTATGTCATCTGAAAATTACATCACTGCGAACTGGCAGTGACGTAATACGGCCCTCCAAAGTCAGAAAGTATACAAATGGTTGTGCAGACAATCATCCGAAATCGAGTAGGCTATTTTTCTTGTTCTCTCGTCATACCATTTGTATACTTTCTGACTTTGGAGGGCCGTATTACGTCACTGCCAGTTCGCAGTGATGTAATTTTCAGATGACATAGTCGAAACGATACCGATAAGAGCGAGGTCGCTGACGTTAGTGAGTTATCATAGTCGGCATGACACGATTGTGACGTCGCAGTGATAGATAGTTTTATTTTGAAAACTCCACAATCTGACAATACGAGCAAAAAAAATCAGAGAATTTCAGAGAGCGAGCAAAACCTTTAAAAAAGTTTAAAACAAGATGAGTATCATGTGCCCACTCACCAACACGCAATCACAAAAAAAAACACAACTTTGTTAAACAAGGCTTAGGCCAGAAATAAATACAAAAAATATGCGAATGTACTAATCTTTTGGACTGTTGTTTCCTTTTAAAATACTCAAGCTAATAAGGACCAATTCAATCCGATACAAAGACAATGTGTGTAGGTGTAATGTAATGTGATAAAGTGACGAGAAAGGTTAAAAACCATGAAAACTACATTGATTAGGCATTGGTGACAATGTGATAGCGTGAATCAAGATACATATAAACAAATCAAAACAATGCTGGCAAATTCTGCGCTCAGGCAATTATAAAAACAATTATCAGGATAACAGGATGTAATTTTTGGGTGGCGTACTTAGGTGGGGGTTAGGAATATTATATTAATCAAATCATTATGCTACACCCACTAGAAATACTTGACGGAGCGTACTTCAGGAGACCCAACTTATTATTGCATATAAATAAACCTAATACAGTAATGAATGGCCTGCTACATTGATAAAAACCTTACACCTTATGAAATTAACAGATATGGGCTTAATAAAAATGTTCATACTATCATATTGAAATAAAAAAGTTGACAAAACTTTCATCATAAACAAGACTCAAGAGATAAACCACTCAACCAGGTGATATTGCCGAAACATTACAAAAGTATGCCTGTATGCATCAGTCAGTCAGTGGTTATTCTGTTATTTCACTACCGTGCCGGCCGGTACAGGTATTCCTTATGTCTGTATGTGATCTTGCCCATTCAGACATAAGATTAGAAGAGGACAGATTGCAAACATTTTTCAAACTTACCAAATTCTAAGTTTAAAGCCATGATGTTTAACTTCTTACGTCGGATGACAAATTAAACTTGACGTCGTATGATTATCCACAGTTCCAAACGCAGCGTTATCCTGTTGATAGTTTTTTGTTCAGACTTATCGATGTACCGCAGTAGCTACCGAGAGATTTCAAAATTACAATTAAGCCTATCAGCAGAACTAACTGTATGGCAGTGAGCGACAAATGGAGCAACTTATATTAAATTCGGAAACTAAATTTATGAGTAAACATAAGATGGCATCTGTATTTGGTATTTTGAGTATCGTATTATACTATATAACGTCACACTATTGCGACTCTGTGTCGCGAAAATATTCCAGTTTAGAACAGACGGTGCCTCCCGGAAGCATTCCATATATGGCAACACCAAAGCAAGAGCCGGCAACAATTTACTGATGCGTTAAATGACATCACACGAAGTCAGACTTATGTACTCAGCACCAAAGTCCTTATATACCCTCAGCACCTCTCGATGGCTCCCATGCGTGGTTGTCACAAGGATGGGATATACATATTTATCCTTGGGGAGATGGACGCCGATAAAACGGCTTTCGCATTTGCCAATGATGGATGGTCAGTCATAAAATTAACTTAGTCCTGACTTCAGTTACTGACCCAAAATCTTCAGTGTGCAGACATCTCGGATTTTTTACACTGATATCCCAAACTAACAACTTTTTGCAGAACTCTGGAAAATCCTGTCGTGGAAAACTTGTCTGATTTTTCAGCCAAGATAACTCTTGTTTTTTTCTTTTTGATCATCATGAGCTTCTGCCGAAGATATAACCTTGACAGATAAGTAGATAACGGTCCTTGGTCGTAGTTCAATTTGAATTCCATTTTTTTTTTCCTGAAATACATTGAATCAGGTCTTTCTCCGTGTTCGCTTCCGTACTAAAAGCTTTTCCGTGGTAATTGGTCGATGTCCTAACGCATTGGTTCTCAACGTGGGTTTCGTGGTCGCTTAGGGGTAGGGATCCCGGGGTTCGGACTTCTTTTTTTCAATCCCGATACCGCAATTATTTCCCAAAAATCCCGGGATTTTAAGGCTTTGTTATCCAGATGTAGATATTCTCACAAATGGTAGGTTATATCATTTTATTTAATACTTATTTTGAAAAAAGCAATCCACGCTTACAGTGTGAGTCAGTCAGATTAAGTGGAATTATTGTGCGAAGTTTTTCTCAATTTTTACCAAGGAATTATTATATGACTAGTAGAATCGCCATTATTACCGACTAGGGTTGGATTATCCGGATAGCGGTTAACCGGTTAACCAAGAGTTATTTTGCTATCTGATATCCGGATATTATTGTGACGGTTAACCGGATAATAGAGCAGTATAAATAATATATATGCGCGATTAGCGATTTTTATATTTTTTGTTGAGTGGCGACTGACATCTCCCAGAGCATATAATAACAACTTTTTCCACTCTAATCTGCCTATATATATTTTAGCCATCCGTAGAATGCTGGAGTGAACTTTACTATTACATCACAAAACACGCAGAACAAATGTGATTATTGCGGTTATTAGAAGAGCTTATTCGCTTTATAAAGTTAGATTTGAACTGGAGGTACAGTTTAAGCAAGACTAACTTAAACGAATTCAGTTGAAAAGTATTGGTGTTGGTGTGAGTTTGTTGCTTTTTTGTCGGGTGTGGCTTTTAGTAATTGTTGCGTGTATTGAAGGAACGCATTTCATCATGAAGTAAACCAGTTTGAATTTCAAGGACTTATTTCACAATACTTCCGATTCCATGTAATATGTGTAGCATTTCAAAATTTTGGGTACACAACCAAATGTTATGTGCTTCCTTTTAACTTTGGTATATATGTTTTTTCAAATTTCCTTGTATCAATCGAATCAATAGATATACCAGCCGAAAATAAATCTATTCTATCTAAGTCAGGTGTATGTTAAACTAATTGAACTTAAAAGCTTAAAGAAATGGTCATCGTGAGTCTGCGACACCAAAATTTAGTACGAGTCAAAATTTAAAGAAAATATGCTCTAGGTCTAGACAGAAAAAAAACTTCCAAAAAATTTATATATAATATAAATTATTACATAGAATTTGAATATGAGAAAATAACTTAACAGTCGAGCGGAAGACAATTAGGACACAGTATTTAAAACAATGTTTCATTATATTATTCAGCAGTACTTCTGTACGATTACAGAGCTTAAATTTTTATTTATTGACACATGCAACATCAAAATGCACAATCATTTTTATTCGAGAAAAATAATACATATGTACGTATTTACAATAGAACTGTGTGGTGGTTTTCAGTCAATTCGCCGAAAAAATCTTGTAAAATCGGTTCTCTGAAATTAGCAGTAACTAACTATCCGGTTAACCGGATAGGTAAAATACGAAATACCCGGATATATCCGTTATCCGGATAGTATAAATTATAGGTATCCGAACTAACCCTATTACCGACGTATTTCATCATAATTTGAACTCAAAATAGCATTCAGGATTCACGCAATGACTTTAAAGGGTTTTCATTCACTATTTAATAAGAAAATAAAACAGCCACGATAGAAAAGTAAAATCAACAAGGTCGTCGTCATAAATATCCACATTCCGGCGTCAGAAATGATAATATTTTTAGTTTAAAATTGGGCCAGTTAATTTACCAAACGGTGACAAGAAAGATCAAAGCCGACCCAAACAATAAAAATCGGAATTAAATCCCAAAACTAACCCGATATTCAACAATTCGTTAAAATTATTCGATTCGATGAAAATATACCATTTTGCCCACCCCTGCGATCCACTGGCGTAGCATCCATCCCCGCGGTCGAGGTATGGCACACAGCGCAAAGGGGCCCAAGCGGTTAGAATTTAGAAATTTAAGCCGCAAAACCAAAAGCTGCATTGCAAAACCAGTAATGCATATCTTATAACGTTGATGTCAGTTCTGCCCGAAATCGTTTTGTTACGTAACAATGCGAGGGAGTCGTCGATTTTTGGCGTCTTGTGGTTTGATCTCACCGGTAAAATTAGGAAGGCTGTCAGAATGATGGCGAAGCAAAACCTCTCAGTTGCGCACCGAAACGCAGAAAAAGGGCAGAAGAGGAAGCACGTATGAAAAAGGCGTCCCGATTTGAAGTCCAAAAATATGGTAACCCTACGTATTACCCATGAGGCGCGCAACTTTTACAATAATGTGAGGTGCTCCGAAGACGCTCTCGTTTACATTAATGTAAGAAAACAGTTGTAATATCGGTAACTATTAATCATGTGTTCGCTTTCGACTATCGTACTCTTTAAGAGAAGAAAATGTTTGTGTTTTGTGATAGGTGTGCCGCGAATATTTAAAGAGCTAAATAGTGTGCCGCGATATAAATCCAAATCTATAATATCTCTGCGTCGATATTACATGGAATAAATACGTGATTTTATTGCCATGCAAGTTGTTTCAATCTTTTACTTAATCCCGAAAAATCCCGGGATTATACGGCTCAATCCCGGGATATCCCGATACCGGGATTTCAAAAACTGGCTCCGAAATCCCAACCCTACCTAGGGGTCCCGATGCAATTTCAGAGGGACGGCGAATCCACCTTGATTGTAAAATAAAAGCACTACTGAAAAAACTTTTCTAAGTCATTTTAATGCAAGATCAACGAGCAAAAGTGTAAATGATACCGCAAAAGACCTGAAAATGAGAACCAGGGTTATAGGCAGGGCTGCCATACCGTCCTTATTTCCAAGATTTGTCCATATTTTGAATGTCTTTGTCTCAGAAAATATTTTTGTCCTTATTTCTAAGAAACGTTTTTACTTTGACATGTGTCCTTATTTTATGAGTAGAGGTTCTAATACCAGGCACTTAAAATGATATTTTACAACCTCATTGATTGCTACGCGCATTCATTACGTAATAACAGCAAATTAATTGACACAGTGACAAAAAAATAGCCTACTGGCCAAAATCAGTTGGTGTAACGTGAATCAGATGACAACTTAAAAGTGAGATGGAACAGATCGTTTCTAAGAATAAAGAACTGCTGGAGCAAATCTCTTCTAGTCACTAGTGCAAAGTATGATTCGACACGGGCCGCACTGGCATAAATACATTTTATTTCTCACATTATTTTATTATTATATTTCCCGGATGTCCTTATTTTGGGGTTAATATCGATCGCAGCCCTGGTTATAGATATATATCTCCAGTAGACATGTGAGAAGTTAGTCGTTGACACGACAAATCAACTCTTTGGCCAGTGATGGACCGGACCGATATACCTTGCAGTTAAATTTTGTACGATGGGTACCAAGTGCTTCGCCTGGATGTTACTCTATCGACGGTTCATACATACATCTGACTGACTGAGACAAAACAATAATTCCACTGGCTATAATGACCACCCAGTTCGTAAAATAATTTTGACGAAAATTATATTGTTTTTAGCTATTAAGCAGCCCAAGCGATAACTAAGAGCTATGATTAGCGTAATTTGCTATCACCCTCCAACAAATATTAGTCATATAGAATCCACTCCATCAGTATGGAACAGATGATTGAGACGAATAATTCTGGGGAAGTTTGGAAAAAAATATCTTGAGACCACATCAGGAAATACTGCAGTGATATAATAAACAATTTCATTTACGCATCGACTATTCTGGGATCTAAAAAAAATCATTATAGTTTTAGTAAATACTCCTTCAGATAATGTACTTTTTGGAAAGATTTTTCACACCAGTAATCCAGATAATATACAGTGTTTCCTCTAAGAAATTGTTATACTGAGCTGTTTGTTTTACTGTGCATGAATATTTTGAGGCTGAGCAGAGTTCTAAATGATTTACAAACTATGTGAAATATTACAATAATATAATATTAGAATGCAAACAAAGTACACATTTTAACTCAAATAGTTTCTTGAAATACGACACCGGACAGCGCTGGCGTTGTAGAATCGGTCCGTTCCAAATGATTCTAAAGAAATTAATGTACTTGGACGTAACAGATAAGTATTTTTGTTTTCTGTGTCTGTATGTTTTCTTATATTGTTGATATATAGGCTATATATAAAGATAAACTATTTTTGACAAAAACAGGATGTCGTACAAATGTAGTGGGTAAGTAATTGTTTCTGATTCAATTTGTGTGCTGTTTTCCTTCTCCCTCCTTATTCCGCTACGCACCATTTGCCCAATACATACATCCTTACACTTTTTTGCATCATGCCGCGACATTTCAGTCATTCTCGATCCGACTGTACTCTCACCCATGGTTTTTAATTATACGACGTCCACCAAAGATTGAGAAATATTCTTTGATTTTAATTATGGACACTAGGTTTTGTTTTAGAATTTTTTTTTACGAAATATTCATTTTTCGTAGTCATGACAGTCCTTCGATATATATATATATACAATTATAAAGGAGCAGAAGATTTGTATTGGGTTAGGTGGGTTGATTTATTATCCAAAATTTGACCAATCCATAATCTGGCGCTGTGAACTTTTCCGCATTGCGCTATTTATCACTGAGCTCTCGGATTTCGTGTTTTTGTAATTGAATACTTTTTTATTTACCCTATAGTGAATGTGTGATGTTCATACAAATAGATAAGTTTTGAGTAACTAAGGAACGAGATAGCGATCAGAGACGGCGACTTATCGATCTAGGGGCGTGTATCCTCTGATCTGGCCCAATAGCGACATCACGTGTCCCACCACTAAATAATTATTAACTCGCTAATTATACGACATAATTCATCTAAAAACAACAGTCGTCTGGTCCGAGTTATGATGAATGCACATGCAAAATTTGGAGCAGATTCAATACCGCTTTCGTGAGATATCGCGTGTAGCTCACAGACAAACAAACAAACCAGCAAACAAATACCTATTAACACCGGTCAAGATAGATTAGTAATAAACTTAATGATGTCTGTTACTGCTATGAAGTCAAAGCAACAAAGATTCGGTGGTCTATTTGGGATCGGGCTTTTTAATTGCGCGGGCATTTGCACATATATATATATATATATATATATATGCAATAATCATAATCCTTTGCACCATTCACACCCGCGTTCATTTGCGTCCATAGATTCTGTGAGAAAAAATTTCCAGGGGTGCAAATGTCCGCGGTAGCTAAAATTTGCGGATGCAGTTCACGGGTCCAAACGTGATGTCATTATAATACGCATATTATCGTATCGAATATATTCAACAAAAAGTAATAGCTCGAAACAAAATTGACGGGACCGCAGTTCGAGGTGCGTGTGTAATTTATATCAACTTTTGTGTCGATAAATGAAACCGCTATTACTATGCTTCGTTGTAATAATGCTAAACAGCCCGTCCATTCGTAATATCTCTTTCGTATAGATCTTCATTCTTATATTTTCCGTTTAGTAACACCAGGAAGAACACAGATATAAAAAGTGCACCGCCGCACCACGCAAATGACTCAGAACTTACAACGCAGAAGCGTGTACACATATTTGAAATCATCAATGAGTTGGGTCTTTTATTTGTTAAGTTGAAAACTCATAATAATTATGTGATTGTAACGTGAAACGCGTGGACAGATTAATCGCTTGCTCAGTAATACTATATATATATATATATATATATATATATAACATATGAGTAAAACGCTTTATTCACATTTTGAAATTAATTTATTAATATATATAGTATATATATATATATATGGGTAGTGAGGTAATGGGCTATTCCAGGTGACACTACAGGACAATTCCAGAAATTTTGCATTTTGTTGGATGCAATATATTTTCACATTTACAGCTACATGTTTCGTTTCATTGTCCAATCAGTTGCTTTATTGAATATGTAAAAAATTGCACAAAAGTTACACCCAAGACTTACTTAGTAGATAAAAAAATATAGTAAAATATAGCGTGACACTACAGGACGGCAAATCCACCATGCACTAACAGTACGTTGTGTTGTGCTGTAAATTTTTGCGATGATACAGTAGGAGCCCATAGTATTTTCTGGTGCAGTAGCTGAACTACCCCTCTATGTGTTGCTCAAGTTACTTAATGTAACACTGTAAATCCATGCCAATAATGTGCATATTGTATGTGACACTACAGGACGTGACACTACAGGACATTTTTCCACTTCGGAATAGCGGCCTCTATCATCTCTCAAAATTCTGGTAATAAATCGTTAAATGGGTGAAGAAATGTCCTACAGCACTGCAAACATTTAAACTTTATTAACTTAAATCCAGTGTGTCAATTCCATATGAAATAACTGTACCACACAATCAAACACTTTGTGTCAGGAATCACCACAAAATATGTCAATTATACCAAAATTTCTACATTTCAGGCAATTTTTTATAAACCATCAAAAACCTGGGTGAAATTTTAAATTGTTCGATGAAATGAATGCAGTCCAATAAAATTCCAATGTCTTTTGAAAATAAAAAAAAATTACTTTCACTACACATTTTGAAAAATTGATGGAATTCAACTTTTGCTTGGAATGGCCCTAATATACATTTCAATCATGATGAGTTGATTATTCTAATAACCAAATACTATTTTTTTAAGACCGCATATTTACGATATCGCAAATATATTTTTACGAAACAAAAAGGCTAATCAACAAAGATAGAGAACGTTGAGAAGTGGTGTCTAACCATTCATTCGATTTTTAGTATCTAGTCAACCTAGTGTTTTATGATGTAACGTGGCATGGTATTCATCCAAAACTCAACTTCCTTTTCATAAAAATTTCCACCAACAGTAAACGAAGAATCAACAATGAGGTGTTCTTTATTTTGTCCATAAAGTGGCCATTTTGTGCCAACTTTATTTCCTTCATTTGGATTTCTAGTGCAATAAAATCAAGTTGAGTTTTAATATAATTTGTAATGTTTACTTATACAAAAATCTGATAAATAGAAAGATAAGAAAGTAGACTATAATTTTAAGATACAGGAAGAATAGTTTCAGAATATATTGATCAGTTCATTTGGCTGAACTGACATGCGTCATTTCTGTTTTACCTCGAATGTAATCTGAAGTTGAGTATATTGTAACATAATTTAATATTCACGCTTACAAAAAGTATGTAAATGAAGTAACTTACCCCGTTTTGGCAAAATTTGTTAAATATGTCATGAATTTACGACTGATTTCCTTTTCTTCTTCTGAAAATTTTGCACCAAATGACATTGGATTAGAAGAGAATGGCATTCCAAACGTCATAAAAATATCATCACCGTGGTCACAAACGCACCAATCTACTTTTTTTGGAACTTCTGGTCCATAACGCGTCTCATGAAACATTTTCAACCGGAAGGTACCGTAATACATATAGACCGGAACACCAGCAGCTGGAAGGACAAAATGTATTTTGTTTTTAATTACAATGTTATATTTATTTACAATTGTTTACAATAGTTACATTTTGTGAACCAATAGCTTCATCAGGCTGTCCATAGAGTTTAAACTGCCAATAAAATAATCGGGTTCTCACAGGAATAACTGGACGCTGTCTGAATTGCGTTCGTAGCAAATAATTCGTCAGCTGATACTTTGCCAAACAATTTGCTGAATCTCATTTTGTCCTCAGAATCGTTGATGTAAAATTCTTTGCATTTTTTATACCCATCATCAGTCATCTGTAAATGATTATCGCAAATAATCAGCTACACTTCTGTTTATATTTATAAAACACGGCTTCATCGAAACATTATATACACTAAAACAAAATCAGACATGACTAAATTTTAGATATATATATAGAATTTTTGGTACTCTTGTAGTATGTGAACCAAGATGGTTGACGTAGTATGTGTACCAGGTTAGGCCTTAATTCGAGGTACAAATACTACAGAAGTCACTTGGCCAGTCCCCGAACTCGTAATAGAACTAAAATAAGAAAAAGTGAAATAAAATTATGGCCTAACCCTAACCTGGTTCACATACAACGTTCCGTTGTCCGCCATCTTGGTTCACATACTTCTGGAGCGCTGAAATTTTTACGTGGTAGTTGAAAAATACAGGCACCATAAAAAAGCGTAAGGTATACCTGTTACGTTGGACCTGTCTGTGAGCAACATACAGTTTGGCGAAAAAATTGAATGTGTTAAAATAGGTGCAAAAACACAGCATAAAAATAATGTTATATATATTGAAAACTGTACACACCGTAACACGCATTGCGTTTCTTGATTCATCCTCAGTGAGACCTTCCGAGTATTTCGAACACAGCATAGCCGTTAGCAATCCATCACCTTCAGTGTTGTTAAATCCAATTATGTATGGCAGTTTAGGGAAGTCCTTATCTTCCATGAATTGCTCGGGTGTTTTTGGAAGCACATTGCCATATTCAGTTGGCACGAAGGGGTACGCTTCATGCTGAAACCAAACTACAAGTTTATAACATAAATATAAACACGTAATCCTTGCTATTCTACCCCGATATCTACTTTGAATTTCGACATTCGGTGTTATTTATGTATATACAAATGTATTTTAAGACAAGATATTCAAAACTGGTGGTATATCATCGAAACCCTATTTGACATTTCCTTAATTAAGTCACAAATAAATCAAAACATATTTAGCTGCATAGTCGGACAAATATATTAGAAGTATGCATATGTATACATTTCTTATGCCAATAGATATTGCTCCTTCAACTTTTCCTTTTCTAAACTGGACTGAACAACTGCAATAAACAATATATTATATATATCTACAAGCGTAGTAGTATTATATTGCCTAAAAAACCATACGCATATTTTACTACCAATTCTGAATTCCATTTATCGATGTCCTCATTTTGACATATTGAATTTCTAACTGTATATTAACGAAGACAATCTTAGGTGTGTTTTAAAATACTATAGCTAAAACATGAAACCCCAGTAAACTGCATTGATGCGTTGATCAATTCTTCGGCTGAAGTGTTTTGCAACGCTTGAAGCGTTTTATCGGCATCCATTTGTTCGATTTTGAGATAAGACAGGACTTTCTTATTTGTCTCTGCATGTTCAGCTTCAGAATGTACAATCGCTGTAATATAATTTTAACTTTGTCAACAGACGTACGAGCGAACTGTAACCAATGTCTATAACAATCAATCGAACATTATAAGTACTGCATATATATACCCAATTTAATTACTGGGTCATAGACAAGTATATCGGCATCTCTGTAAACCCAAATGTGTTTAATAGTTACATCTGCCCTATTAGTACTTATTGGTATTACCTTTTGCAGTTGCCTGTCCACTGTGACTGATTGCTTTATGGAATAAACCATGCGAGAGAGGAGATAGTATATGAATGTTCACAGAAACCCCTCCCGCACTTTCACCAAATATCGTCACGTTGTTTTGATCACCGCCAAAATTTTCAATATTTCCCTGAATCCATCTAAATGAGGGAAATATCTATAAATTTTATACGTCCAATGCTGTTAACTGACAGAAAAGTATGCAAATTAGACCGAACACTTACTTTAGCGCCATCTGCTGATCCAATAATCCAGCATTACCCGGGCAGGCTGATGATGGACCGAGTGATAGAAATCCAAATATTCCCACTCTGTAGTTTGGAACAACGACTACAACGTTATTCATACCCGCCAGTACTGTACCATCATAGAAACGTTCCGAGCCCATGCTAAAAGCTCCTCCATAAATCCAAAACATGACCTGTTCACAAAAATAAAAAAAATAAATGATATTTACCTCAGATGCAATTTTAATAAAAATTCGATACTACAAAAACGAGAATATTATTGAGTGAATTTTCTTTGCATTAGTATATTGCTTCATTTGAGTAAATTACAACGAGGTTATATCACACATGTGATTTGGAATTATTTATAAGTGCAGTGAATTTAAAATGTTTTTTTTAATACTATATTCACATTGAGATATTATGAAGCACTAAATACATCTAGTGAGTATGGAATTAACTGAAAAATCTTTTGTACATCTCCAAGTAAATAAGTAGCCAGAACTTCCACAAAGCAATCGCGTTAGATGGCGGAGGAAACGTAGCATAAATAGTTTCACACACAGTTTACTCTTATACAATAATCGATAGTATTTATATGATTATACATGCAAAACTCCTGTGATTAATATTGATGCAGTGTATGTGCATTGTCTATGAGTAGTGATTAATAATGTTGAAGATGAACTGATCAACTGTGTTTTATATATTGATAAATATAAAAAAAAATGATAAAATTCATTCGACTTACTGCAAGATTTTGTCCTCTACTTGTAGATGGAGTATATACCGACAGGTGTAAACAATCCTCGTCATGTTTTGAGACGACATCATTTTGATTCATAAAGAGCCAATTTTTCATCATTATTTGATCAAACTCTTTTGCATACATTGGTAAATTACCACTAGTCGTGCCATCTCTGATTCCATCCCACGGTTCAGCACTACAACAAGGTTAGTAGTTTATTTTAGGCAACTTTCTTCTTTGATATAGACATAGTACACAATACATAATTATATCACAATCTGAGTACATGTATTTTGCTCATATTATGAAATCGAATTCGAGTTGAGTGAGATTCAATTCAACCAGAGCAACCACACTCTGAGTATTTGGGCAAAAGTAGAACTGTTCCAGTCCCGATCCCGGTTTCGAATGATTAACATTTCACTCAACACCACATTATCACCCTTGTGTATTGTGGTTGCCGGCTACACGGATAAGGCAGAGGAACACATGCGCAAAAAATTTATTTAAGGCTATGATCAAATTAACATTACTCATCAATCCCTGTCGTAAAAACTATTCAATTCAAAAAAATTAATTCAAATAATAGCTAAATGTGTGATTTGCTAAAAAAACATTCTATTTTAATGGCTTAATTAACGATTAGGCTACATAATAAATTCCAAGCGAATAAGCGAATTGATAAATGATATCATGCAAAAACAAATTACTAACATGTTTTCCAAATAACTTACACATAATTCCAATAGATGATTGAACTATATTTTTTATTATTAATTTAGTTCATTAAGGAAATTTGAAAGTCTGTCCTCATGGTCTCAAATTATGATTTTAAAAATTAATTATCCATGGACAATGAAAACTATAATCAAATATAGTTTGCTCATACAACGATCAATGACGATATAGCTAGCACACGGTTTAGAAGCTATTCTTGTTTACATATTACTTACGGTTGTGGAGGCATGAATCTTAATTCCCCGAGTGGTGGTTTAGCAAAAGGAATATTCCGAAAGATATGAACAGGAATTCCGCCTTTTTCGTCTAAATTTACAACTTTACCTTTCACCATTCCATTTGTAGTAGATACGACAGTTGAACTCATGTTGTTTAAGTATTTCGTTTCCTGTACTTGGCAAACTAATGAAGTAATTCAGTCATTCAACTACGATACCTTAAAATGTGTCGAGACTAATAGTTCGTTACCAATAGCCTATTATAATTTACAGCAGCTTCGTGGCTAATACGGCAGATTGCTGATTTATCTCTTGAATATTACAGCGAACGCGCAAATATTATTTAATAAAATCTTTTTGGAGTTCACGAGCTTCGTCTAATTTATGCTCTACTACTTCTTTTAATTTTTTTTAAACTAACACTGGATCAGCGTAGCATAGCATTCCTGCGGTAAAATATTATCTCGTATGTGGCGCAGTGGGATTATAAATTATATATATATATATATATCTTTTTTAAATATCTGTTCCGAATATACAATTCACATTCGTGATTTTCAATGTTAATAGATGTTCATACCAGATACACGATTTATCTATCCATACACACAATAAAATAAATGTATATATCTATAACGAAATAATGTTAAAAGAGTATTTGGTGAAGTTTTAATCAGTATTAAAATGCGAGTGAGGGAGCTTCTTTTTTGAATATTTCACCCAAGCGCAGAAGTTCAGAACTCTTATTTGAGAACAACCTCGTCATTCCGTCCCGATATATTCTCGAAATTAGTTATCGAAAAAAGGTGGAATCTATCCTAAAGTTGCCGTTCGAAAATGCAAATTCAAATTGGAATATTTATTAAATATTATTTTATTTTTTGTCCATCTCAATGTTTTATCTCGAACAAAAATGGCAACGAATATTCAGACTTATATATTATGGAGGTACTTTTCATTCATCAAAAACGTCTGCATCATTTTACTGTTTCTTTATACAACCCTGCATCATATGTCATTTCGTTAACAAATTGTTTCTTTATATTACAATGAAGAGGATGCACATAAGAATATTCATTAACTCGATATGGGAATGAATATTCACGTAGAAAATGATATGCCATAATATCATAATTTATATCATAAATAACAGATTCTAGTACAGTGGTTCCCAAATTAGGATCCACTGACCTTTTGGGCTCCGTGAAGCACTTTCGGAGAGTCCGTGATAGAAATGTGTCACCTTTTGCTGTTTCACAATCACTGCTAGGGACACTGATTCTTCACTTTCGGTCCCGATCACGCTGCCCAATTGTGATGTCACATAGCTGGGGGCCTGTGATATCACAGAGAGAGTTCAATTAATGCCATTACAAGTTTACTGGCTGCAGAGAGAGGTGCAGCTGACGCTGCCTTTTTGCACTCTTATGGGTATAGGAGGGAGTTGCCGTAGGCAGTTTATAAAGTATGCGAGTCCGCTTCTAAATGGAGTTTTACGTTTTATATTGAAAGCTTTATGTAAGTTTTTAGCCGTCAAATTTAGCATTTGACATACAGTAACGGTAGGCCCAACTTATATTTTTACATTTTCAACTCTGTAATATTAATTTCAAGATGTCTTCTAAAATTGAAATTGAGATACGACGAATCGTATGTAAAGTAAAGGGTTTATCGGGATAAACGCAGGTAAAGAGATGTTTTTTCACTATACCATACGGCGCATTTATTTTTTTGTTGCGATCTTTTAATGTTTTATTTTAGTGCACAATGCCGCGAATCATTAAAAAAATTGCAAGAGGTCCGTCATGGAATTTTTTTTAAAAGTTCGGGAACCACTGTTCTACTAAATACAAATAATTTGATGAGCTAATTTATGACTCAAACTGTGTTGAAACGGGCCGGACAAATGTTTTTGTCAATGTAATATACGGTAATAAATTTCTAAAAGTTCAATTTATTCAACAATATAAATTCTACATTTCGGAAGTCTTGAATATTACATTCTATATCGCGAAATATAGATCGAGAACATCATAGCAAAACAAATATATATACAATATGTCTAACAACTATCCTGAGGTTAGCTGTTAACATATCAATTGCTGTCATGAATATCCGCATGTAAGCGGTACAAAAGTTAATGTGACTTGTATTATTAGCGCAAAATGCACGTTCGTTTATTTTAGCACGAGAAACTCACACAGCAACAGTTTCGCCGAAAGCACGCGCCACGAGTGTGCGAGTGCATCCTTCGCAGAAACGCTGCGTTCCGGTATAGAATTTCAGCCTATTTTATCACAGCTATTTCTAAACAATTTTTGATTACTGCGATTAAACTGCCACTTACAAGAAGGAACAATAATGATTGACTTATTTGATTCATACTTCAATTTCTGAATCACGACCAAAAACTAACGAATAGCATTCAAAATCGCGAAAACGAGATATTATTTGAACCACAACTGAAAATCTGGAGCGAAAGCGAAAAGGTCTATTGTTAGGTCACATTCTGCATCTTGCTGATTGGTCTATGTTACGAAATAAACAAGAAAGTCGATGCTCGGGGGAAACATTCCTTGGAAAAAATCTGCCATTTTTTTTATCTTATTGCGGGCCAGATAAAAGGACGACACGGGTCGAATCCGGCCCGCGGGCCCTAGTCTGGTGACTCCTGATTTATACAGAAAGGTCTTTCACAAACCACTGTTTTTGCGGTATTTCACAAAATGGAAGAAAACGTTTCGCTGTATTCCGATTTCAACTGAACTTTCGCCTTATTTATGAGGAAAAGTCTCTAATTTCGTTATTTTTATTTTTTGAACTCTATGACAGAATAAGGAGTTCGTACTGGAGAACATTAATGGGAAATTTCCACATTTTTCTAAGAAATATAAGTAGAGTGAAAATATGCTCTTCCGGATGAACTGCATTACAAATATAAAAGCTGTAGTGTATGTCCTTATACATATAGAATACAAGACAGTTATTATGAGGTTATTTTTTAGAATGTATGATTTTTTTACAAGTCACAAGTGAAAAAACAGGTACAAAAGCTTTCGTATGGTATGCAATCAACAGAACGGGAAGAGACTGTTGAGGCATATAGAGGATGAGTAAAATCGAAGAATTTGGTAGAACGATTATCAATACGGTATTTATATGCTATCGGACAAGATAGAGCTAGTTTGCTTTCAAACATGAAACAGATTTTTTTTGTTTTATTTTATTTTTATTGTTTTTTTAAACTTATCCAAGTTTTCCAGACTTCTTCTATCAGAAAGCTAAAAATAATACAAAATGCTTACAATCTATATAATTTGTGGGGACGTAGCAAACAATCAAAGTCATATATCAAACAACACATAAATTATCTACCAAAAATTAACTTATTGCAAACGTAAAATAAGGCAACATTTTCCAGCATTTTTTTTTGTACGACACTCTTCTTCCGCTATTAGGTAACATTTGCAAAAATACATTGAAATAATGATAAAGTCTAATGATTGAAATTTTCAGTGAATGAACAGTAAGTCTGTAAAGGTAAATCATTATGAAGATATTGTTTGGGTTTTCACTCACACTGCTAATTGTGTTGAATGCAACGGCTGAAGACATCAGTCCCGTCGCCGGGGGTTTGTCAGAAGAGCAGCCGATAACGGATAACGTCGCAAGACTGACCGAAGCGGTATGTTTCCGCAGTTTTGAGTTTATATGATATTTTACAAAACTGATACCTCCATATAAATATAAAAAGGTTCGGTATTTATTCAATATATTCTTCATGCTTCTTCATTAGTTTTCCCGCCAACCACAAGATTAATAACGCCTACATACACAATAATATATTCTTCATTTTAACGCTGTAAAAATTTATACAGTTGAAAGATGAAGTACTATCAAGGATCGAAACGAATGACGTGGAAACATTCGAACCAGTTTCATTCAGCGAACAAGTTGTTGCCGGCATGGTGTATTATGTGAAAGTAAGTTCGTATAAATAGAAGTTTAGAGGAGAGTGACACTTTTTTCTCTGCATTTTTCTTTTTATCATAAAATTCCATTGACCCTGAAATTAACGCACATTTTTCAGGTAAAACTTGGAGCCAAAGACTGGATTCATGTTAAATTCTACAAGCCTCTATTCAACGACCAACCTGAATTGATGGGTGTAAACGAAGATGTGAGCGAGGAATCTCCGATTGAATATTTCTGATGTTCAATGTGGTATTTGCAAATAATATATATTTTATCTCAAACCACGAGATTTGAGCAATAAAGATATATGAATTAATAATTTTGTGAAGGTTTTGAGGATTTTTTGGCAGCATGTGAGTCAAGGGTATGATTGATTACATTTTTTTTTTTGCTTGAGAATACATATCATTGATGGACTAAAGAAAAAAATTTCCTAATACATTCATATACATGCAGGCAGTATAGAAATTTATAACAATAACCAATGAAATTAGTAGTTGATCAAAATTGACATGCAGTCATCATATTAAACAACAACTCGATGGGGAATATACTATTCTATAAGATCCTAAAAATGTCCAATTTAATCAGATTTTACACTTACAAAGTGTTCATATTTACAAATCACGACCTATTCCCCAATTCCCAGTTCAATAATTTTGTTGCCAGTGAATAAAAAGTGGGTGTCTCGACGGGCCTTGTACACTTTTTTCATAACTTCTCTGCTGGGGTTTCTCGATGACAGAAAACTGC
This sequence comes from Styela clava, assembly GCF_964204865.1. NCBI lineage: Eukaryota > Metazoa > Chordata > Ascidiacea > Stolidobranchia > Styelidae > Styela > Styela clava. The sequence continues at coordinate 16,137,596 of NC_135258.1, read as the reverse complement.
TGAGCTCGTTGCCATTGCATGGCTGTTCTCGTTAACGCTGTTCTGATATGCATTCTCCATCAGCCACTCTTACCACACATTCATTAATAGCGCCAATGGTTAGCTGTTCACGTAGGTAGAAAAGAATAGATTAGGGGAGTACCATTAAAGGTGTAGACTGTGGAATCATATATTACAAATCGACAAAGATGGTTCGATTGCAATCTAATTTCCAGAATAAAAAAGCCCAACAAAGAAATGTCCTCAAGAATGGAACACTGTTTATATATGCACGGAGTTGGACATGGTGACGTCTGTCTTAAAAACAGCGTCATAAAGGTTCCGAATAAAGATTCGATGTCAGCTATTTCCATTTCACTTTTTGTTTATAACTTTTATTTTCATGTTTTTCTTTTTCCCATATCTATGTTTTTTGTCTTTGTGTTATATTAGAACATGTAGCGTTCGTTTCATATATTGACATTTCATCAATTCAGTCATATGATGTGACGTTACATAGCATTCATTCAGAATTCAACTGCCTTTTTATAAAAATTCTCACCAACTCTAAATGACGAGTCAACAAACAGGTATTCTCTATTTTGTCCGTAAAATGGCCATTTTGTGTCAACTTTATTTGGATTGCTAGAGTGTAATAAAATAAAGTTGAGTTACTTATACAAACATCTGATAAATAGGAAGATAAGATAACATAATACAATTTGAAGATACAGAAACAATAGTTTAAAAATAAATAGATTTGTTCATTTGGCTGAACTGCCATGTGTTGCGTTTTATTTCGAGTGTAAATGGAAGGAGCGTATCTAGTGTGACCTAATGTGATAAAGATCATGACATTTTTGAAGTCATTATAAAATTAATCAAAACGGAAAAAAGTGTTAATACTCTAATTAACATTAACTAAGAATAATTTTATTTCAGCAAAGTCAATAAGCATTCACTTTTACAAAAAGTATTCAAATGAAGTCACTCACTCCGTTTTAGCCAAATCTGTTAAATATGTCATGAATTTACGACTGATTTCTTTTTCTTCCTCTGAAAATTTCGCACCAAGGACTAGAGGAGAATGGCATTCCAAACGTCATTAAGATCTCATCAAACGCATTCAGCAGTTAGGCTACATTGAACAGAATTAGCAGTGCAAGAAATAGTTTAAAATATATCTTCATCGTTTCGTACTTTTCTAGACTTTTTGTGAAAACTGCAATAAGTCTAACCAAAGATTTTTCATTATACGCGTCACTTTCAAGCAAATTGTTTTACAAGTAACCTTGATAAAGTTACAATGCCGCATTCTGAATATAGACAGAGTTTATGAGTAATTGAAATTTCAACAAAAAAGCAATATACTCAAATAAAAATAGTGTAATTCATTCAAGTCCTATTTCGCCTTTAGACTTGGATGACTTACGTAAATAGATTTTATGTGACTCTTTGACATATGAGTGGTTATTTACGAGTTTGCTCTTCGGTGATTAGTTGCGACCTTGTTTCCAGCAAATTCATATACAGTTGAGGCGTGTTTTACAATTTTAAGGTCTCAGATACATAACGAATTTAGTTGGCAACGTGTTAATTCAGTCATTCCATTTTCATTTTACTTTTCTTCCTAAAAATATTAAAACTTTTAATACATTGATGTTCACTATAATACGGGAGACTTGTTTTGACAAAGACTGGTAAATAAAGGATAATTCTCGAGCATATTTATATTCTGTCTGGCCATGAAAACGAGACAAACTCCAAACTTCGTATCCTTTATGTGGAATATGAATAAGATGAATGCACATGCAAAATCTGGAGCAGATTCAATCTCGCTTTCGTGAGATATCGCGTGCATCTAACAGACAGACATACATACAGACAAATACCTATCAATATACTTACCGATCTTAAGATCGATAAGTAATAACAACAAAACGATCGTTATGTCCACTAAACGTGTCCAATAAATACATTAAAACGTTTACGTCTATAAATTGAACAGTGCTGCCTTCATAGAAACAAGATGTTGTTCACGTTTTTCGTGCCATGCGCGACTAGGTAAATATTACCTAAAAGGATAAACATGGACATTGAGTGATGCTATTAGTTACAGTTGTATATCCTAGATTTTCTCACTAGGTATAACCAAATTATAGAGTGTATATTTGTAATATCTTGGTGCTCAAAAGTTTATTTCGAAAATTACGAAGTCGGCCAATCGTTTAACTGCAGGAGCTTATGATATTTTTGATTTACATTTACTTTTGAGTGTTTGGAAGGGATGCAAAAAAAATCGTTTTCAATCTACAAATTTCTCCAAGTTTTAATTTCAATGACGTCGTCACACAAAATCCATAGTGAAAACGAATCCCATAGAGCCAAACCCAGGCCCGCGGGCCACATGTGGCCCTCCGCTTTATTATCTGTGGCCCACGTCGCGTTTTTAGAGTAACAAAAAAATCGCATTTTGTGTTGTTTTGTCACAAAATTAACCAGAAAATTATTTTGACATATTGTTACATCACTAATGTCACTGAGTTGACTAGTGTTATGGCTGGATGTGGCAACTAGCGAAGTTGAATGATGTGCTTGGCAGTCTAAATTGTTATCTGACTTTCCATCGTTTTGGTCGGGAATATATTCCAACTTTTTCGGCATCATAGAAAACTAAATACCGAATGCGTATTAGCCTGGGTTGGGATGCCTGATAACTAAATATTCATAGACTTAGATTAATAGATATTTATAGACTAACAATATAATTCACGACGGGTGTTTTTTGCAACCAGCCTTACAGCAACAGTATTACAAAAACGCTGCCTATATATCAGAAAACTTAGTAATTACCCTTCTCTACCTCAGAGACCTCAGATTTGGTAATCAATCAATCTGCAGTTATCTGTAAGTTATTTTGTAAACATGAGTTTGGAAAGAAAGCTGACGAATTCAAACAGATTTTTACCTGGACGTGGGAGGGAAAATGCCACAATGCTTGCTTGATGTATCGGCAAGTTGTGTCGGTAACAAAAGAATTGAATTTTAAACGACATTTTAGAATCTTGTGAGCAATGAGCATTTTCCAAAGGTTAGATTTTGCTTTGAAAATCTTATCAATGTTCGAAAGCACGGAAGCACTTTTTCCGTTATGATAAGTTTGAAATCTTACACTATATGTGGATATAGAAAGACTTTTGCAGGTTTTAGCTTGATAAATGACAGATACTGATCAATGCGTTTGCGCAATAAAAGTAATATGTTTTGTATTGAACTGTTTACTTACTCTTGGCACTACAGTGGCCCGCAAACAATGCAAAAATTAATTTGTGGCCCCCGGAGCCGACAACCTTGGACCACCCTGAGCTAGTCTGGATTCAATCTATATTTGAGAAAGACTGTTAAAGCAAAGCTAACACACAGCGAGCTCTTCAAACAGTCAAAGCCAGTATAAAACGTAAACGCGCGAACTGACGTACCATTCTCCACGAGCGTCCCCTAAAACAGCAGAAAAAACGTTGCTGGCAGGCATCGGTCAAAGGTCATGAAAGTTGGTAATGCACACTGCACATGAAATATAAAACGTCATTTACGCGAAGAACCGACGTGAGCACATTGTTACATCACAAATTATATAGCTAATGCGGTCACGTGGTTGGGTTGGTGATTTCGGCTGTCATGTACTTCGTTTGAATATTGATTTGCGTTGAACAATAATCCCGTTGACGCTAAGGCCGTCAGTCTAATTTATAACTTTTTCAATGGCTAGCTTATTGAATATTAAGGGTGTCTTCATCATCAAAATTGCCAGTCTGATGTCTTATCTATAATAAATTTGAATTGACAACAATTGTGTTACATTAAGTAAATGAAGTCATGATCCTGTGAAATAACAATCCTAATTCCTCTGTCCTTGCAGAAGTCAATATCTAAGATTGAAGAAAACCTTACTTATAACCTTGGTAACCAGCATATTCCTATTCCCCGTTGTCCTACCTCAATTAATTATAACAAGAGAGCTATGCTCAAATATATGGACACGTAGCGCCACCCAATGGCAATAATTTTGATGACGTCATAGCGAAAAAAAAAGTAATAGCCTTCTGGAGAAAAATTTTATCTTCAACCACTGAAAATTTCAAAGCAATTGGTCCAGTATTCGAAGAGAAAAGCGACTTTTTAAAAACGTGTCAAAGAACAACAACAAGGATAACAAGAACAAGAACAACATAATATTGAAACGATCGTTATGTCCACTACGTGTCCAATAATTACTTATACTATTACTTGTACCTTTAAATACTTATTACAATCTGGACTATAATTTGGCAATAATAGGCTCTAGTTTGGGGAATGAAGTGGTCTAGCTCTAGCCCACCTCTTCATGCACCCAATTCTGGCAACTTTGGTTGGGCATTTTTGGCAATTGACTCCAATTGTAATCAGCTTGGCAATATATTTTTCATAAAAGTTTATCTCTACTGTTCACTCCCATTTATAAAATCTATCAATTCGGCAGTGGCAAACGTTATAAATTTATTAATATGGTGTGGCAAGTAATTTTTATTTATTTATTTTTTTCAACTACCCGTATGTAATTTATAACTTCTGTATGGTTGTGTGTGTGGGTGCGTGTGAGCGTGTGTGGAATATTTCCATAATTTTAGGTGAGTGAACACGTACCACTTCTTCTTGGCAAAACCTTCCATCTTGTATACATTCTGTACGTTTTAAACCTTATCCAAGGTTTTGTTTGCTCTCCTGATTTCATAATCAGTTTCATTTATTTTTTTACCAATCATTTCATTGTTACGCTGATTATGGAGTCGAAATAAATTTATACTTATACTAACTTGTGGACACTGCCAGACTGCGGTAGCCTATTAGATTACATGATGATATTGCAGTACAATATGTCAGATATGTGCTTAAAATTTAATGTTTATTTAAGCCTTAAATAAACATTGGTATTCGTAAGGGGAGGCGGACAAGTGTCACTGTGAAGTATAAAGGTTTTAATATATTTAAAGGTGCTCATTCAAAACGTTTAATACCAATAAAGTTCTATAGTGGTGGTAGCATAAAAGTCATATTGGGGATGGCAGAATAGGGATGGCGAAATACGGTCGAAATGTGGCAGATTAGGGATGGCGAAATAGGGACGAAAAGTCAAATTGGGGATGGCGAAATGCGGTCGAAGCGTGGCAGATTTAGGGATGGCGAAATGCGGTCGAATGGTGGCAGATTAGGGATGGCAAAATGCGGTCGAAGCGTGGTGGCAGATTAGGGATGGCAAAATGCGGTCGAAGCGTAGTGGCAGATTAGGGATGGCAAAATGCGGTCGAATTGTGGAGCAGACTAGGGATGGCGACGTTTGAGAATTAGGGATCGCAAAATGCGGTCGAAGCGTGGTGGCAGATTAGGGATGGCAAAATGCGGTCGAAGCGTGGTGGCAGATTAGGGATGGCAAAATGCGGTCGAAGCGTAGTGGCAGATTAGGGATGGCAAAATGCGGTCGAATTGTGGAGCAGACTAGGGATGGCGACGATATAAAAAAAATGTTCAAGACTTGATGAGAAAAATGTAATAATATATAAAACATTAAAATTAATCATAAAATAAAGACACGATGTAAAATCGGACAATACCTTTTAAATGAATTTTAAAATGTGAAACACTGATCAGATTAGTTCCTTAAATTTGACAATGTTCGTTTCCAAATCTGACACGCATTTCGCCATCCTTAACATGACACCCGTCAACCCACTGCCCTATTTCGCCCTCCTTAATCTGACACGCATCGACCATATTTCATCATCTCTAACCTGACAGGAATCGACCCTATTTCGCCACCCCCAATTTGACACGCTTCGTCCGCATTTCGCCATTCCTAATCTGTCACGCTTCGACCGTATTTTGCCATCCCTAACCTGCCACGCTTCGACCGTATTTCGGCATCCCTAATCTGCCACCACGCTTCGACCGCATTTTGTCATCCCTAATCTGCCACGTTTCGACCGTATTTCGTCATCCCTAATCTGCCACCACGCTTCGACCGCATTTTGCCATTCCTAATCTGCCACCACGCTTCGACCGCATTTTGCCATCCCTAATCTGCCACGCTTCGACCGCATTTCGCCATCCCTATTCTGCCACGCTTCGACCCCATTTTGACACTCATCGACTGTGTTTTCCAAGCCCGAATTTGACAGGTACTAATCCATTTCATCAGCCCCAAATCTATACACTTTGGCCATATTTCTTTGTAATTTTGAGGCAATTGTTTATTGTTATCTGTATACTAAACAGCGCATTATGACAGTCGATTTGGCAAAAACTGACAGCCATCGACCGCATTTTGCCATCCCTAATCTGCCACCATTCGACCGTATTTCGCCATCCCTAATCTGCCACGCTTCGACCGCATTTTGCCATCCCCAATTTGTCTTTTCGTCCCTATTTCGCCATCCCTAATCTGCCACCTTTCGACCGTATTTCGCCATCCCTATTTTGCCATCCCCAATATGACTTTTATGCTACCAACCCTCCTCATAAAGTTCGAAAATTTAAACGCACACAGTCCTATAAGTCAACAGCCCGAAAGTTTAATACTATCGTGTATTTTGTTTGTCAAGTTTGGCCCAAGCCTCATTTAATTGGGCTTGTGTTTTTGTGTGCGTGCTGGTGGGCGGACACGTGAATACTTCTCATGTTTTAAACTTTTTTTTAGGTTTTGCTTGCCCTCCAGAATTCTCCATTTTTAATTTATGTTTGTTATGGAGTTTTCGAAATAAACTATCTATCTAACAGTCTTATTTCGCTAGCGTTACTCCAATTTTGTCTGTAGACTGTATTTGTATTTATATAATGTGATCAAAATAAGCCACATCCACAAATAAAAATGGAGAGAATATTTATGTATTTTTCTCGACATTTGAGCCCTAAAAATATCAAAATCACATTTCTATAGATCTAAAACACCGCCGTAGAAAATGCGAAAAGACGTACCGTACCGGTAGTCGAGTTGTCTCTGGTGAGTTGTCTGTGTAGTCGAGTTGTCCGTCAGCCTTTGTAAGGTATACAAAGTTCGTGAAAGATTGCAAAAGGTACCGGTACCGGTATACCACGATAAAAAAAAGGCTGAGGAACACGGGTCTCATGTACTTTCTTACCTGAATAACTTCTAGTGGGCGTGGCGTAACAATTTTTGGATATATGATTCCTGGCCCCCACCTGATGACGTCATCTAAAAAATTACGTCACTGCGACGTCACAATAACGAAATACAGCTTGCCAAAATATAGCGACGGTCACCCGTAATGGCGCCTACGAGTATGTCAACAAACTCAATACGTCAGCGACCTCTCTCTTATCGGGGTCGTTGTGCAGAGCTCAAAATAAACAACGATCACAAGCGACTAAATTGTCGCCAAAGAACGTTCACGATATCCCATTCTGACCAATTTCTGTCCAGCAATAGCTCATGTATCATGCTACAATCTAATAGAGCGTTATACACACACATAAAGACTTGTTACTTATGTTCAGCAATAGATCATGTATTGTGCTACGATCTATTAATATGGTGATATACGATACCGCTCTAAGCAAGGCTTTAGACAAACAGAAAGAACATTTAATTCACGCGATGATTGAGGTTGGGTACCGCAGACATAAAGACTTGTTATTTAATATCCAGATGTGCCACATTTTATTAATAGGACATTGAATGTTTTCACTCTATGCAAGGCTTTAGACAAGCAGAAACCGACATATTAATTTGCCTTAGCGCAATGGATGTAGTTTCTTACCTCAATAACTTCTATTAGGCTTAGCGTAACAATTTTTGCATATATCATTCCTGACCCACACCTGACTTCGTCATCCAAAAATTACGTCACTGCAACGCCACAATAACAAAATAGAGCTTGCCCAATAATAGCGACGTTATTCGTAATGGCACCTATGTATGTAGTTTCCTACCTCAATAACTTCTAGTTAACTTAGCATAACAATTTTTGCATATATCATTCCTGACCCTGCCCTGACTTCGTCATCCAAAAATTACGTCAATGCGAATTCACAATAACGAAATAGAGCTTGCCTAATAATAGCGACCATAATGCAATCGTGATAAATACGCCTGTGTGTCCCTATGAGTGTAGTTTCTTACCTCAATAACTTCTAGTTAACTTAGCGTAACAATTTTTGCATATATCATTCCTGACCCTCACCTGACTTCGTCATCCAAAAATTACGCCACTGCAACGTCACAATCACGAAATAACGCTTGCCCAATGATAGCGACGATTACTAGTAATGACACCGATGGATGTAATTTCGTACCTCAATCACTTCTAGTTAACTTAGCGTAACAATTTTTGCATATAATATTCCTGACCCTGCCCTGACTTCGTCATCCAAAAATTACGTCAATGCGAATTCACAATAACGAAATAGAGCTTGCCTAATAATAGCGACCATAATGCAATCGTGATAAATACGCCTGTGTGTCCGCTGTGGGTGTAGTTTCGTACCTCAATAACTTCTATTAGGCTTAGCGTAACAATTTTTGCATATATCATTCCTGACCCTCACCTGACTTCGTCATCCAAAAATTACGTCACTGCAACGCCACAATAACAAAATAGAGCTTGCCCAATAATAGCGACGTTATTCGTAATGGCACCTATGTATGTAGTTTCCTACCTCAATAACTTCTAGTTAACTTAGCGTAACAATTTTTGCATATATCATTCCTGACCCTGCCCTGACTTCGTCATCCAAAAATTACGTCAATGCGAATTCACAATAACGAAATAGAGCTTGCCTAATAATAGCGACCATAATGCAATCGTGATAAATACGCCTGTGTGTCCCTATGAGTGTAGTTTCTTACCTCAATAACTTCTAGTTAACTTAGCGTAACAATTTTTGCATATATCATTCCTGACCCTCACCTGACTTTGTCATCCAAAAATTACGCCACTGCAACGTCACAATCACGAAATAACGCTTGCCCAATGATAGCGACGATTACTAGTAATGACACCGATGGATGTAATTTCGTACCTCAATCACTTCTAGTTAACTTAGCGTAACAATTTTTGCATATAATATTCCTGACCCTGCCCTGACTTCGTCATCCAAAAATTACGTCAATGCGAATTCACAATAACGAAATAGAGCTTGCCTAATAATAGCGACCATAATGCAATCGTGATAAATACGCCTGTGTGTCCGCTGTGGGTGTAGTTTCGTACCTCAATAACTTCTATTAGGCTTAGCGTAACAATTTTTGCATATATCATTCCTGACCCTCAACTGACTTCGTCATCCAAAAATTACGTCACTGCAACGCCACAATAACAAAATAGAGCTTGCCCAATAATAGCGACGTTATTCGTAATGGCACCTATGTATGTAGTTTCCACCCTCAATAACTTCTAGTTAACTTAGCGTAACAATTTTTGCATATATCATTCCTGACCCTGCCCTGACTTCGTCATCCAAAAATTACGTCAATGCGAATTCACAATAACGAAATAGAGCTTGCCTAATAATAGCGACCATAATGCAATCGTGATAAATACGCCTGTGTGTCCCTATGAGTGTAGTTTCTTACCTCAATAACTTCTAGTTAACTTAGCGTAACAATTTTTGCATATATCATTCCTGACCCTCACCTGACTTCGTCATCCAAAAATTACGCCACTGCAACGTCACAATCACGAAATAACGCTTGCCCAATGATAGCGACGATTACTAGTAATGACACCGATGGATGTAGTTTCCTACCTCAATAACTTCTAGTTAACTTAGCGTAACAATTTTTGCATATAATATTCCTGACCCTGCCCTGACTTCGTCATCCAAAAATTACGTCAATGCGAATTCACAATAACGAAATAGAGCTTGCCTAATAATAGCGACCATAATGCAATCGTGATAAATACGCCTGTGTGTCCCTATGAGTGTAGTTTCTTACCTCAATAACTTCTAGTTAACTTAGCGTAACAATTTTTGCATATATCATTCCTGACCCTCACCTGACTTCGTCATCCAAAAATTACGCCACTGCAACGTCACAATCACGAAATAACGCTTGCCCAATGATAGCGACGATTACTAGTAATGACACCGATGGATGTAGTTTCCTACCTCAATAACTTCTAGTTAACTTAGCGTAACAATTTTTGCATATATCATTCCTGACCCTGCCCTGACTTCGTCATCCAAAGATTACGTCAATGCGAATTCACAATAACGAAATAGAGCTTGCCTAATAATAGCGACCATAATGCAATCGTGATAAATACGCCTGTGTGTCCGCTATGGGTGTAGTTTCGTACCTCAATAACTTCTATTAGGCTTAGCGTAACAATTTTTGTATATAATATTCCTGACCCTCACCCGACTTCGTCATCCAATAATTACGTCACTGCAACGTCACAATAACGAAATAGAGCTTGCCCAATAATAGCGACGTTATTCGTAATGGCACCTATGTATGTAGTTTCCTACCTCAATAACTTCTAGTTAACTTAGCGTAACAATTTTTGCATATATCATTCCTGACCCTGCCCTGACTTCGTCATCCAAAAATTACGTCAATGCGAATTCACAATAACGAAATAGAGCTTGCCTAATAATAGCGACCATAATGCAATCGTGATAAATACGCCTGTGTGTCCCTATGAGTGTAGTTTCTTACCTCAATAACTTCTAGTTAACTTAGCGTAACAATTTTTGCATATATCATTCCTGACCCTCACCTGACTTCGTCATCCAAAAATTACGCCACTGCAACGTCACAATCACGAAATAACGCTTGCCCAATGATAGCGACGATTACTAGTAATGACACCGATGGATGTAATTTCGTACCTCAATCACTTCTAGTTAACTTAGCGTAACAATTTTTGCATATAATATTCCTGACCCTGCCCTGACTTCGTCATCCAAAAATTACGTCAATGCGAATTCACAATAACGAAATAGAGCTTGCCTAATAATAGCGACCATAATGCAATCGTGATAAATACGCCTGTGTGTCCGCTGTGGGTGTAGTTTCGTACCTCAATAACTTCTATTAGGCTTAGCGTAACAATTTTTGCATATATCATTCCTGACCCTCACCTGACTTCGTCATCCAAAAATTACGTCACTGCAACGCCACAATAACAAAATAGAGCTTGCCCAATAATAGCGACGTTATTCGTAATGGCACCTATGTATGTAGTTTCCTACCTCAATAACTTCTAGTTAACTTAGCGTAACAATTTTTGCATATATCATTCCTGACCCTGCCCTGACTTCGTCATCCAAAAATTACGTCAATGCGAATTCACAATAACGAAATAGAGCTTGCCTAATAATAGCGACCATAATGCAATCGTGATAAATACGCCTGTGTGTCCCTATGAGTGTAGTTTCTTACCTCAATAACTTCTAGTTAACTTAGCGTAACAATTTTTGCATATATCATTCCTGACCCTGCCCTGACTTCGTCATCCAAAAATTACGTCAATGCGAATTCACAATAACGAAATAGAGCTTGCCTAATAATAGCGACCATAATGCAATCGTGATAAATACGCCTGTGTGTCCCTATGAGTGTAGTTTCTTACCTCAATAACTTCTAGTTAACTTAGCGTAACAATTTTTGCATATATCATTCCTGACCCTCACCTGACTTCGTCATCCAAAAATTACGCCACTGCAACGTCACAATCACGAAATAACGCTTGCCCAATGATAGCGACGATTACTAGTAATGACACCGATGGATGTAGTTTCCTACCTCAATAACTTCTAGTTAACTTAGCGTAACAATTTTTGCATATATCATTCCTGACCCTGCCCTGACTTCGTCATCCAAAGATTACGTCAATGCGAATTCACAATAACGAAATAGAGCTTGCCTAATAATAGCGACCATAATGCAATCGTGATAAATACGCCTGTGTGTCCGCTATGGGTGTAGTTTCGTACCTCAATAACTTCTATTAGGCTTAGCGTAACAATTTTTGTATATAATATTCCTGACCCTCACCCGACTTCGTCATCCAATAATTACGTCACTGCAACGTCACAATAACGAAATAGAGCTTGCCCAATAATAGCGACGTTATTCGTAATGGCACCTATGGATGTAGTTTCCTACCTCAATAACTTCTAGTTAACTTAGCGTAACAATTTTTGCATATATCATTCCTGACCCTGCCCTGACTTCGTCATCCAAAAATTACGTCAATGCGAATTCACAATAACGAAATAGAGCTTGCCTAATAATAGCGACCATAATGCAATCGTGTTAAATACGCCTGTGTGTCCGCTATGGGTGTAGTTTCTTACCTCAATAACTTCTAGTTAACTTAGCGTAACAATTTTTGCATATATCATTCCTGACCCTGCCTTGACTTCGTCATCCAAAGATTACGTCAATGCGGATTCACAATAACGAAATAGAGCTTGCCTAATAATAGCGACCATAATGCAATCGTGATAAATACGCCTGTGTGTCCGCTATGGGTGTAGTTTCGTACCTCGATAACTTCTATTAGGCTTAGCGTAACAATTTTTGTATATAATATTCCTGACCCTCACCCGACTTCGTCATCCAATAATTACGTCACTGCAACGTCACAATAACGAAATAGAGCTTGCCCAATAATAGCGACGTTATTCGTAATGGCACCTATGGATGTAGTTTCCTACCTCAATAACTTCTAGTTAACTTAGCGTAACAATTTTTGCATATATCATTCCTGACCCTGCCCTGACTTCGTCATCCAAAAATTACGTCAACGCGAATTCACAATAACGAAATAGAGCTTGCCTAATAATAGCGACCATAATGCAATCGTGTTAAATACGCCTGTGTGTCCGCTATGGGTGTAGTTTCTTACCTCAATAACTTCTAGTTAACTTAGCGTAACAATTTTTGCATATATCATTCCTGACCCTGCCTTGACTTCGTCATCCAAAGATTACGTCAATGCGGATTCACAATAACGAAATAGAGCTTGCCTAATAATAGCGACCATAATGCAATCGTGATAAATACGCCTGTGTGTCCGCTATGGGTGTAGTTTCGTACCTCGATAACTTCTATTAGGCTTAGCGTAACAATTTTTGTATATAATATTCCTGACCCTCACCCGACTTCGTCATCCAATAATTACGTCACTGCAACGTCACAATAACGAAATAGAGCTTGCCCAATAATAGCGACGTTATTCGTAATGGCACCTATGGATGTAGTTTCCTACCTCAATAACTTCTAGTTAACTTAGCGTAACAATTTTTGCATATATCATTCCTGACCCTGCCCTGACTTCGTCATCCAAAAATTACGTCAACGCGAATTCACAATAACGAAATAGAGCTTGCCTAATAATAGCGACCATAATGCAATCGTGTTAAATACGCCTGTGTGTCCGCTATGGGTGTAGTTTCTTACCTCAATAACTTCTAGTTAACTTAGCGTAACAATTTTTGCATATATCATTCCTGACCCTCACCTGACTTCGTCATCCAAAAATTACGCCACTGCGACGTCACAATAACGAAATAGAGCTGATCACCCTCAATGGCGTCGGCGATTATGTTAACAAACTCAACGAGGCCCGCCACCTCACGACCATACACACCTAAAGATTTGGTATTTTATATCCAGCAACAGGTTATGCATTGAGCTGTTAGTTATTATTAGGGCGTTTTACGATAGTACTCTATGTAAGGCTTTAGACAAGCAGAAAGAACATATTAATTCACGCAATGGTTGAAGTTGGATACCACACACATAAAGATTTGTTATTTTATGCCCAGCGATAGATTATGTAATGTGCTACAATCTACTAATAGGGCGGTATACGATATCACTCCAAGCAAGTCTTTAAACAAGCAGAAGCGGACATATTGATTTGAGTTCACGTTGTCCGTGTAGTTTCCTATGTCCATAACTTCATTTTGCCGTAAGTCGATACAATTTCGAGTTACGTTGAACACAAATAAATTTTACTAGACAGATAAATCGTTATACGCTGAAAATCAACTTTTTCAATGTTCGGGAAGAAAGACAATCGTCTCGAATGTGGGACACACTGTGCAAGTGTAAGACAAGCATGTAATCACGGAGATTGATTCGGAAATTTCGAATTTTAACCCCGCCTCATTTAAAGATCCTTCCTGCATGCACTATCGCCTGCTAGTTCTCTGATACATCTCTGTTAGAGTCATTTTCTAACACGTAGTGGGATTACCGTATATTTTTTATTGTCCCAAAAACTATTTATATTTTCAAGTTGATTTCGCAATAAAAGCAATATTGAAATCCCGTCATTCTATATTTAATTTAGCAGTCTGTATTAATAAACTGAAGAATAATACGGTAAATCAACCCCGAAAAAGTACCAATTAGGTCTGATGATCGCCAGATAGACTATATCTAAATCCATTTCTTTGATGTACCCGTTTACAACAAAAACCATCGGCTTAAGATCCTTCAAATGTTAATACCACTACAATGTTTCCAGAAGTTTTTCATCTTGCGGTTCACTAACAGCGAAATATTAAGAAAAATGTTTTCTGTTCTCATACCGATCTTTGAACACTCGCTCGCTAAAATTGGTTAACAGAAATTTGACATAGTGGAGGAAGTGGTATAGTATTTGATCTCCAAGTAATTCAGGGGAAATGTGAAAAAGGATCATATTTATAGGCTCTTCAATTTTGTAACTGTTGAAATTTGGAATGGATTCGACTTCAAGCGCAATCGATAATTAAGCATTCGTTCACAATCCTGAGTTAATTTTCAGGATGCATCTCTCATCTATCTGTCGTTACGTTTTAAATAGAACTTATAATCATATTGGATGATTGTAATGAGCAATGAGCTCAATAGGTACATTATATGAGTAATTGTCAATTTCGTTTTTGATGTTTATGAAATGATCTATTCAATTTCCTCAGCACAGAAGCATCTTCTGACAAACTTCCGAAAAAAAAAAAAAAATACAATGATAGCAACGGCTATGTATAGGAACCCAATATGTCTAAACGTTTGTCCTTCGGTAGAATAGGCACCAAACAAAGCCAAATTTTAATCAGAACAAGTAAAATGGCTATGTCATAGTCGCGCAGAGAAATGGGAGTAAAATGGAAATCACAAATACAGCACACATTAAAGTAGTGCATAATTATTCACACGTCTGTCTCAAATATTTTCATTGTCCTTTTTGAGAATCTGAGTACCCTGTGCCAAAAGTCTTCCGAATCCGACTATAGGGATAGAATGTCAAGATCCGTAAAATATTTGCCTTTGTATATGTGGCACTACACTCATTGGGGGACCGTAAATTAATATGCCTGTTTCTCATTATCCAAAGTCGATCCAAAGTCTTAGTCCGGCAGATAAGGGGACCTTTTTGGCCCAATTTTGATTTCAGACATAAAGTTTTTTTTATTTGTGATTATTCATCTTGGGGTCATTGCCCATCATTTCTACATGGGTGTGGAGTTTGCAGCCTTGAGCACTTTTTTTACGGCTCTATATTTGTATTAGTGTTTTTTGTCAAACCTGTGCATCATAATGACGCACAACCTGAACCATAACCTGTTACAATACTATGTTCAGGTTGTGCGTAATCTTGGTGCACAAACTACGCAAGCACCAAATTTACTAGGAAATGAAATCGATACCTTCTAGGTATTTGTTGAGCCCAGCTTTGGGTCGCGACCCATATACAGTATATGGAAATACTGTCGAAACATACGCGTAAAATAAAGAGTACTATTTCAAAATACCCGTTTTTTGTTGCAATTAACAGTACAAGCCTGCTAATGTAGTCGCCAGTGGTTCAAGTGGATATATACCCGGTGGAGAACAGTCAATTATTTGTTGGCGAGAATTGTTATGCAGCGGAATGATCACGACGACGCAGTGAAAGATAATGATATCACGAGAACAAGAATGAGAAAATTGCTACATTTTATAGTATATCCCTGAGAAAGAATGTAGTTCATTCTTATGTTCCATGCCAATGCTTTTCAAACTACCAAAGACTCTCAACACTTTTGCTTCTTCTCTTCTATAAAAATACATTGTTATTATATATTCGCATTTCCATCTGTTTGTTCGTGCTCCCAGATAACCGATCAGCGCCTCCAAGGAGGACGGGGTCCCCTTTCAAGAAACCCTGTCATGAACTAAAAGAGGCGACCGTGCTTCTCTTGCCTGTTGTCATGCTGTCCCTGGAATTCAGCTACAACAAAAATTTCACGAAAACGGATTTTTAAATTTTATGATTTTATTAATATTCTCAACAATGAATGATATACGGGTGGTAAAATGCCAAGTTATTCCAACAACATGATCATGTTTTGCAATTTACAACCAATATTTTGTATGTAACTTTGTTTGACAGAGCCCCAAGAGCTCTAACTACAAATATCAAAAATGTGAGGCTAAAATAGTCACACTACAACATTGTCAAATGTGCTGTATTTACGATAGATAACAGGTTTACCAAAAAGAATTACATGCAAAATGGTAAAATAAAGATCAATTCAGCAATATCTACTTGGTGATATTCATCTGTTGATGATTTTATGTGTTTGTTTCGGAAGTTTAATAACAGAAGTAATTGTGGTTGTTGGGGATGTTTCAAAAAAGGTTGCATGGAAGAAAGTTTTCACAAAATGTCAAGGTTTGATAGTAGTAGAGAAGTAGAAAAAATACTCCCATGTTTGTTTTTTCATTTGATAACCACGCCACAGAACTTCCGATAAGTATACGCAGCAATTGCGAGAGGCAGAAATGCTAAGATGGGATTTCATCGCATTACAAACCAATATTAGCAATTCTTATATATATTCGCGCATTCCCATCTGAACAGCGTGGAAAAGATTGTACCCATCTACACACTTTAAGAACTATGTCAGATGAGCGTCATATTATCGAATATCAGTAAAGGAATAGTGCAATGGGAAAAGACATATAAGGCGGAACTTTCAGTAGTATGCAATCAAATAATCTTATTGTAGAATATATATTTAAAAACATTTTGTCACGCCAACTGCAGTCCGAAACTTTTTGTCTCTGGCTGAGCTTAGATACCAATTGGCACTCATGTAAACTGGTAAGACTGTAAGAGGCACGCGATGGAGCAGATACTAAGAGTATCCATCCCCTAGCTGTCATTTGAGTGGGTACTGCTGTTTTTATTGCAGATGTTACTGATCTTTTTGTATTAAAGATTTACTGGCATCACCGATTTAAGGATGTTGGAAACCAACCCGCAATATTACAAAACTTACTTTCAACACGCGGTTTGAATGAATGAAAAAGCTGAAACTAGTATTCTTTAGAACAGCATACAAATTCTATGGAATGAAATCATACACAAAAGCTCGTCAAAAACCTATAGCTCAATAATCAAATGGAATTTGATGCATGTGCGCAAAAATGTGCGCGTTACCACGTACAACCGAAGCACGCAGGAAAATGCGTGTGATGTACTAGTATTCAAAACGTTTGACTCAACTATGTTGGCATAACAGGTGCACATCTCGGTTTCGCATACGCATACCTTCTATCTCCACAAGGATATATTAATTTTGCCAAAGTCAATGCAGCACTGAAAGGTTGCGGTTCTTCCAAAAGAAAACACGTTACACATCTTTAGATACCAGTGGATGGTATTACATGGCCTTGTTCGGAGTGAAAGACGAGGTCAAATATTCCAATCCAATTCAACTAATAAAATATTTCACAAGTCCCTAAGCTTAAACTAGGAAAACGAAATGCCAGATGTAGTTTGAAGAGCGCAATAGAAAGTGGCTAGATGCTGTCGATGGATCTTGGCTTGTATTAGTGAAATAAACTACCATTTATTCTACTAAAATTGAATTTCTGACATTGTAAGGAGATTCAATGTTACTATGTATGCAAACCTAAACCATGTAGTTATGAAATAATTGTTTTTAACAAAAAGGCGCTCTTGAAGTATTTGTACCAAGATGGCGCACAACCTGAACACAACCTGTATGGTTACCAGGTTAGGGTTCAGGATGTGCGTCATCTTGGACCGAATACTTTAAATCCACTTAAAAAAAATTGCTCAACATTACTCCACACCCACCTGGGTATCATTATATATGTCACATTTATATCTAAACAACAAAAAAAAACTTTATGTCCCAAAACAATGTTAAAGCCCGATTCTGTCGGACTATCTTATCCAAAATGTATAGTTTACAAAAAACAAATTAAAATATAAACCTCACTGATAAATGGTGGCACAATACAAAATACACCCATAATGTGAACGTAAATTAATATGTCCGTTTCTGCTTGTCTAAAGCCCTGCTTAGAGTGATATCGCGTAACGCCATATTAATATATTGTAGCCCAATACATGATCTATGGCTGGACATAAAATAACAAGTCCCTCCTTATGTGTGTGTGGTAGGGAGGCCGCTGCCCTCACTGAGTTTGTTAACGTAGTCGCAGACGCCATTACGGGTCATCAGCTCTATTTTGTTACTGTGACGTCGCATTGTCGTAATTTTTTGATGACGAAGTCAGGTGAGGGTCAGGAATATTATATGCAAAAATTGTTACGCTAAGTTAACTATAGGTAATTGAGGTACGAAACTACATCCATAGGTGTCATTACGAATATCGTCGCTATTATTGTGCAAGCCGTATTTCGTGATTGTGACGTTTCTGTGACGTACTTTTTGGATGACGAAGTCAGGTGAGGGTCAGGAATGATATATGCAAAAATAGTTACGCTAAGCCTAATAGAAGTTATTGAGGTACGAAACTACACCCATAGCGGACAGACAGGCGTATTTAACACAATTGCATTATGGTCGCTATTATTAGGCAAGCTCTATTTCGTTATTGTGTAGTCGCATTGACGTAATTTTTGGATGATGAAGTCAGGTGAGGGTCAGAAATGTTATATGCAAAAATTGTTACGCTAAGATGATTAAAAGTTATTGAGGTAAGAAACTACATCCATAGGTGGCATTACCAGTAATCGTCGCTATTATTAGGCAAGCTCTATTTCGTTATTGTGACGTCGTATTGACGTAATTTTTTGATGATTAAATCAGGTGAGGGTCAGGAATATTACGTGCAAAAATTGTTACGCTAAGCCTAATAGAAGGTATTGAGGTATGAAACTACACCCATAGCGGACAGACAGGCGTATTTAACACAATTGTATTATGGTCGCTATTATTAGGCAAGCGACGTAATTTTTGGATGATGAAGTCAGGTGAGGGTCAGAAATGTTATATGCAAAAATTGTTACGCTAAGATAATTAAAAGTTATTGAGGTAAGAAACTACATCCATAGGTGGCATTACCAGTAATCGTCGCTATTACTAGGCAAGCTCTATTTCGTTATTGTGACGTCGTATTGACGTAATTTTTTGATGATCAAATCAGGTGAGGGTCAGGAATATTACGTGCAAAAATTGTTACGCTAAGTTAACTAGAAGTTATTGAGGTACGAAACTACACCCATACCGGACACACAGGCGTATTTATCACGATTGCATTATGGTCGCTATTATTGGGCAAGCTCGATTTCGTTATTGTGACATCGCA
Source organism: Styela clava (assembly GCF_964204865.1). Classification (NCBI taxonomy): domain Eukaryota; kingdom Metazoa; phylum Chordata; class Ascidiacea; order Stolidobranchia; family Styelidae; genus Styela; species Styela clava. Next base: position 16,117,990 of record NC_135258.1, on the reverse strand, counting down.
TTGACGTAATTTTTGGATGACGAAGTCAGGTGAGGGTCAGGAATGATATATGCAAAAATTGTTACGCTAAGATAAGTATAAGTTATCGAGGTAAGAAACTACATCCATTGCGCTAAGGCAAATTAATATGTCGGTTTCTGCTTGTCTAAAGCCTTGCATAGAGTGAAGCGTTCCACGTTCTATTAATAAAATGTGGCCCAATACATGATCAGTCTCTGGATATTAAATAACAAGTCTTTATGTCTGCGGCACCTAACCTCAATCATTGCGTGAATTGAATGTTCTTTCTGTTTGTCTAAAGCCTAGCTCAGAGCGGTATCGTATATCACCCTATTAATAGATCGTAGCACAATACATGAGCTATTGCTGGACATAAAATAATAAGTCTTTATGTGTGTGGTACCCAACTTCAACCATTGCGTAAAATAACATGTATTTTCTGCTTGTCTAAAGCCTTGGTTAGAGTTGTATCGTATAACGCTCTATTTCAGATTGTAGCATGATACATGAGCTATTGCTGGACAGAAATTGGTCAGAATGGGATATCGTGAACGTTCCTTGGCGACAATTTAGTCGCTTGTGATTCTTGTTTATTTTGAGCTCTGTACAACGACCCCGATAAGAGAGAGGTCGCTGACGTATTGAGTTTGTTGACATACTCGTAGGCGCCATTACGGGTGACCGTCGCTATACTTTGGCAAGCTGTATTTCGTTATTGTGACGTCGCAGTGACGTAATTTTTGGATGACGTCATCAGGTGGGGGTCAGGAATCATATATCCAAAAATTGTTACGCCACGCCCACTAGAAGTTATTCAGGTAAGAAAGTACATGAGACCCGAAGAACACTTGGCTTAGACACTTCATTCGCTCAGACATATAGATATTCAAGCTTGGTTGTAAGCATTGCCTCGGTTTTGCATGTTATTTGTAAATTTTCAGTTGTGTTTCCAAAAATTAGTTGTAAATGAAGTAATTTAACTGTCATTATCTCCTCCGATGACAGGATGAGCTTCAGTTTAGTTGCAATAATCAAAAATTAGTCCCGATAAAGATGCGATAGACTGGGCTAAAATTCAAAAATTAGCTACCGGCAGTGGTGGGATTCAGCCGCTCCTATAGAACCATCTCACAGAATTTCATGAGATCAGCAAATCGGTTAGCATTTCTGGTTTATTTGCTAAAAAATATGACTTTTTGTAACAGAACCGGCTGAAAAATATGACTTTTGTGGTGGAACCGGCTGACAAAAAATTTGAATCCCAACACTGGCTACCACCGGTACAGTATCCAGTATCTGCACATGATTGTACATTTCAATAAAAATCATAGTTTTGAGGATGTTACTCAGGCTGTAGGTGCTAACTTTCTAAAACACTTGTATAATAAGCATCCAAAATTCTGCTAAAGTAAAGATTAGGGAGAATCTTCAGGGGTCTGGGAAAGTTGGCAAATGGCAATTCCTTCATCCATTTTCGTAAACTGTTTTCATGGAATAGACTATGTCTTGCCTTTCTTCATGGTATTCTGTACAAGGCATTTATCGGGCTCAATATTTATTTAGACTACATGCGATATCCACTTTCCTTTACCCTGAATTGAGTACAGTTACATTTCTCTTAACTTCGATGTTTATGCGGAATAAATACAACACAAGTGGGAAAGAATATTATTTATTTATATCTTAACAATGGGTTGAATGCACGAATAACATTAGACATGATCATGTCTAAACCCTGGAACCATGCAATGTACTTGACATTGAGTGTAATGTTTGATAATTATCACAGTATCATGTGCATTTTTTGACTTGTGTTAATAGTATCTAAAAAGCAGTTTGAACAATATGTCTGAAGATACTTGTAAAAAAGATGAGGAAGAACGAAGTACTCTAGATAGGTCAAAATGTATGGCCCTAAAATTTGGTGGTAAAAAAATGATACGAAGAGAAGATATTTGGAATTTATTTGAGGAAGTTGGTATTGTTTTTGATTCAGTGGACGGATTTGTGATAATGTCCAAGTCTACAGTGGATATAACTTTTAAATCCAGATCAACAGCAATAGATGTTGATAAAAAGTTGCATAAAATGAAAGAAGTTGGGGACACCTTACCATCTCATAGGCTCTATATTCCTGAAGAAAAATATGTGAAAGAAGATATTGAAGGCAATCATGGTGCTATAGACAGATAGATTTCACATAAAAATGTAGTGAGTGTATTCAAAGATTTTTCATAAAAAACGGATTGGACAAATATAAAGACCGAAGATCAATGTAGGATATTCAGGACAGACCGAAGTTGAAGAAATCGTAAATGCTGCTGAACAATAAAAAGATATTTCAGTATTTTTACCACACTGCATTGAATGGATATAGGGTATCAGTATATGTTATAGTGGGAACTCAAAATTTAAATGTGTTGCTGTACTATTTGAATAAAAATTAGCATTTTTTTGTTTCCTAATAATTTATTTGACTGTGGTGGGAGAGTTTTTGATGTAAATAGCTATGAATGACCTCATTTTTATGGCATCTGTTTGGTCTGTATTTCCAACATTCTGTAATTTTAGGAGACGATATGAACTGTGTCTAAGATATACATAATGCGGTAATGAAAGCTATTTAGTCTATTGGACATATAGATTGTTTCGTTATTCTGTTATTCAATTATTGAATAATACATATTATGGAACCTATAAAAAATGTGAGGAATTTAGAAAGAAGACAAGCTTAAAGGACCAATTCAGTTGTTTGAAATCAAATTGATAGTTTTTTGTCACATTTTCATTTTCTCACAATTATGATCATCTACTCCACCTATTGAAAGAATTCAAATCAAATTTCATACAGGTGTAGATAATTTTACATAATATAATGAGAACGTTATCTTGACATCTCAATGGAATATTTCTTGAAGAACAAGGGTAACATCAATATAAACTATGGCACGAATATCAATGCTCCGATTTCTTCTTCTCTGTTTAACATTAACAATAATATCATGCATGCACTTATTTTTCAATTGCAAAGAAACAAAAGATGAAGTTCGGAATGTTCCTTTACATTCTCAAGAAAGTGAAGCTATGAACAATGACGTTTTTATACCCAATATCCCTATACATAAAAATGATACACATGAGTTAGCAGACGATACTAATAACCCACATAAGCTCGCCGTTATTATTCCTTTTCGAGAAAGGTTTGATGAGTTAATGGAATTTGCACCATGGATACACATTTTTTTAACTAATCAAGGTGTTCGACATAAAATTGTTGTTGTTAATCAAGTTGATATTCATAGGTAAGTTGATGTTTTTATGATATCTTTCCATCTTTGTATAGACTCCCTACTACATTTTATTGAATTGGTCATGCATTCACAATTTTACTGTTGCCTTGCATCAATCATCAAATACTGTGATACATTGTTATGCCATTATAATGGCAATTTGGATTTTGCCTATTATTATCCATAGGCTGTTTAGTAACAAGGTTAAAGCTGCATTGAAATTAAGGGGTTAGTACAATAGTCTAATCAATATCTCACATCGGGTGGATTCTGATTTCACTCTCAGCATAACTTCTGTTTTTTTTACATTTATCATAGATTTAACCGTGCTTCTCTCATCAATATTGGTTTTATCAAGTCAAGAGGTGAATGTGATTATATGGTGATGCATGATGTTGATTTGCTACCTAATAATCCTGATCTAAAGTACACTTTTCCAGAAAAGGTTTTGTAAATTTTTTTCATCTTATGGTAGTTATTATCTTTGCATTCCTACATATATTTACGTCGCTCACACTTAATATCGATCAGTCTAGCCCAGGGTTTCCCAAAGTGGGGTCTGCGGACCGGACCACTGGGGGTCCGCGACGATATGCAAAGAGTCTGATCAATCTTTAAAGATTGATTTAAAGTCATTGCATTTTTTTGTTGGAACGTTGCAGACTAAAATTGCCTTCAGAGAGGGCAATTAAAAATACCTACATGTGTGAGACTGCATTTTCATCTCTCACCAATTTGATGACAAAATACAGGTCAAGACTTGCCACAGAGTTGGACATATGAGTTTGCTTATCACAAATTGCTACGACAATTGATAAATTGTGCAGTCGAAAGCAATCTCATCGAACACCATAATATTGTGATGTAGATGAAACATTATCCTTACTCGTCAGTTAGGCACAGGAATTTATACAGCATAGAATGTGGGTTCGTCAAAAATAAGATTCTAAAACAAGGGTCCCTGGCCCAATAAATTTGGGAAACGCTGGTATAGGCGGTATTGAATGTTTCTTGTCTCTGGGGCTGTGTCTGGAAAAATTTGCACTTGCCTCCCGCTTCAAGTCATTTAAAAGGTAAATCTGACTTTGGATTGACAAAAATTTCCACTCCAACTCCAGGTTGAGAAACATTTTAAATCCAGTTCCGTCTTTTTTTTTTTTTTTTTATAAAGGGTCACGTTGTGGATTCATAACAGTTTTGTAAAAATAAATAAATGATGAAAAAATAATAATCATAGAACATAGTTACATATAATAAACAAATATATTCGTAAACATCATCCAGTATTATCCATTATATATTCTTTAATTGTCTGTTGGAACTTGGAGGTCTATGAAATTCCGTCAGAAATATTTATTTACATATTTGTTGCCACTCCATTATCAGTAGAATATTGAACTACGACCCCTACGGCAGCACAGCCATGCTTGTCTCCTACCTATGTTTTCGTTTGTATTTCTATTAGCCCACTATATAGTGATAAATGTCCTTAATTCCTGATGTTATGGTCGAAGTATTGAAAAAAAATTAAAAAGTCGATTCAGTTATTTTTTGACTAACCTATCATTTGAACTGATATTATATTAGGCAACGTATTTTATTGATACTTTGTCAAATTTTTGAATGTTTTATTTACTCTACATTTCACAGGGGGTACATCATCTAGCATCTCCAGACATCCATCCTATATATCATTATGCTAAATATGTCGGTGGAGTATTAATGTTGAAAATGTCTGATTTTGCATTGGTGAGTTCCAATGAATTTGGAATGTTAGATAAATGGTTGTTTATTTCAGACAAGTAGTGAAGTAAGTTTCATTTGTATGGGATTAAAAGTTTTTTACACTTCCCATATTCTCACAAGTCTAGTTTTGGTCAATCATCAGTTAATTTTTGAGTGAACCCATTAGATTTATATGGATGTTCATTCTCTGGTTCCGTAAGGGCTGAAAAGATTAGAATGTGAATGGAAATATGTCTATAAAACAAGGATCTGTCATGTTTTTGTTATAATATAGATAAAAAGAAATATATTGAAAATCTCGAGAAAGATTTTATATTTACCGGTATTCCTTTCACATTGTATTATTGAATAATATTGTCTCTTATTTAGTGCAAAGGAATGTCAAATATATTCTGGGGATGGGGGAGAGAAGATGATGAATTTTTTATGAGAATGAAAGAGAATAATTTACAGGTATTGTACTACTTCCTGCAATTTAGAGTTTATAGAGCTGTTTCTCAAATTAATAGACATTTTGTTTGTATATGTTTTCATGAAGAATATTGTACTTTGTTGTAACAGCATTCTATTAGTCAGTTTACAAAGCCCTAGTGATTAGTCCATATTGTTAGTTTTGAATCTTATATCACTTAAATCATATATTTGCGTATTTTTTGTCCACTCTAGCACTATATAGTTTCCATGTTATAGTATCCATGTTACCAAAATGGCTGTGTTTGTGAATATGATTTATGTATTACGGTATGTTGAATGGCATGGTCGGCAAGAAAAAATTCTGTATTCTTTTACAGCTGCTCAGGCCAACAGGAATCACCACTGGTTACAACACTTTCAAACATATCCACGATAAAGTTAAGAGACCAAGAGATTATAAAAGATATGGATCACAAAAACAGGTTTATATGAAGCTATTTTTTATAATGTAGTCATTTTTACTATTACACAATTACGGATTTTGGAATCCCGACCATCTTGAATACTCTCTCGAAGATTGGCTGTCCATTTATAATTATATTAACGTGATATGTGCCAATTTTCACAAAATTTTTGTTGGTGAGAAAAATAAACTTATTTAAGTTATTCAATTCAGACAATGTGAACATTTTATTTACTCAGGTGCAATTCAAAAGAGATACTGAAACTGGTTTTGATACTGTGCAATACAAACTAGCTTCACAAAAAGATATAACAATTGATGGTGCTCCTGTCACAGTGTATAATGTAGAGTTACTATGTGATATCATTAAAACACCCTGGTGTGATCATGATAAGCCTAAATGAGTATCATAGTTCGTCACAAAATTAATTTAGATATTTAGTATTACTTCAAGCATTTATTTTATATTATCATATATTTTTAATTATTGAAGCTGCTGTAACTGTAGATTTTTTTCTTGGCTTCTCCCGTGCCACAGATCATGTTTTTATATTATGCCTAACTAAGAAATGTATACTTATCTATGCTATTCTAACTTATTCTTATCTCATTCTCTGTTGTTTGGCGAGTGCGAATTTTGAGGACCAAGAGTTTAGTCGGCTTCTTTCGTCAGCCGATGACTAGATTAGATTTTTTTGCCGAAACTGGGAATTTTAAGACAGCTTAGTCATAAGGGGAACCACATACTCTCACCTCGTGCTATATTTAGCCCTGATGGCTGACAATTTGTTCTGACTCCCGAAATAAATGTAATCGCGTTTAACCAACATATAAAACGTAAAGTGTTACAGCATAAGACCCACCACCAAAGAAACTAAGAATTGGGTCCATAATTTACGAAGATTGTTAAGTGTGTCACTGTTGCATCCGGGGGTCAGCATATAACTATGGTCTCATTTTGACCCACTTTTTATGGATTTTAGGCCATGGCGAAATAGGTTCAACACAAGTCCTATTCTCAAATTTTCTCGACTCGACTTAGGTAGGCTCCAAGTCCAGAAAGAATCGGAGTTATTCATCTGCGACACGAAGCATACATAACATGATGACGTCCTCGCACACAGAAAAAAACGAATCCCATAGAGCCACCGGAAATTTTCGAAAAATAGTTCTTGTGAACTGCTTGTCTGAGGAGAACTGATTTTGGTCAAGCCGAAGCGTTACAGAAATATCTTTGTGTGGAGCAGGACTCTTAAATGAACCTTAACCCCAACCATCGACTTCCTTGTTTACTTCGTGACTTTGGCCAATCAGCAAGATGCAAAAAGTGACGTAACAATGCTCCCTTTTCGCATCCGCTCAGTCACTTTTCTCGCTCAGACAGATTTTCGAGCGTGGTCGTGAACATTACCTCGTTTGTATGTATGTTTATTCGTCCCGTAAAAGCAAAAACACAGGAGTTAGTAAATATCAACATTGAAGACGGGATGTATACACAAGACCATACTGGCCTAAAACACATGAACGTGCGGCATACACCCCTTATGATAAGCATAAAATGCAATAAATCGAATAAGTATAATATGGTCCTTCATACAGACAGTTGTGCGAGGAGGGTGGATTAGGCAACATGGGTAACGGTGGAGTATGCCCAACTGTTTGTACAAAGGAGTTGGTAGGACAAGACAACATCAATAAATAGAGACAATACAACATGAAATATAATATATATATACATAAGTATAAAATTTGGACATATAGCACCCTCGAATAATGATACCACATACTATAAATGGGAGAAAGAGTCAAGTTTATAGGAGAATGTGCATATATGGTATGTACCACTCAAGGGTGAGTGCCTTAAGTAATAAATGGCTAATCTAGCAAAAATGCGTTCCTTCCAGGCTTGGGGAAATGCAATGTAATAAGTTCTGTCAAGTTATACGCTTTTTCGAGGTACTTTGTATTTTATAGTTCTGAATACCGCCAAAAAAGATCAGGATTCAAAAAAAGGATATTCAGGTTGCATTTCCATAAAACCTATCATGATCGCATTTCAGCCAGAAAATTCAAAGGTATAAAAGTATATTGAAATAGAGAACAATAAATTATAAAGAGTATCATTTTGCCACGTCATGGAATTTCCAAATTGAATTAAAATAATAATAAAATATGGTATCCTGTGATGAAGAAAGGGTTAGGATTGTTCGATTTAGTGCTGATAATAAAATAAAAACAATAATGTAATTGAATAATATGATATCCTAGAATAAAGAAAGGAATGAGATTGTTTAATTTGGTGCTGGGCGAGAATAATGGAATGAAGTTAAATAAAGCAGCATGCTACTTTGACAGTGATCATTGTCCCTATTGTTTGCTACATTTAAATTTTGTTTCTTTGTCTGATTATTTAAGCATGGTGATGAAATTAGAATGGTGTGCTAGTTATTGAATCAGTCCATTGTTTCATGTTGAATCCGGGTGAAGTATCCTGTGGAGTTATTGAAATTGCCATCTGTTCTACGGCGACTGAAGATTTCGACCGGTTCCTGATAGTTGTCCAATCAAAATCATGTACGGTTCTCCTTTTCAGTGTTGAATTCACCTTAAAAAAGTAATCTCAAAGACAATAATATGTTCAAAGCAGAGAAATTTGCTAATATGACGACAATATATATTGTTTGAGTTTGGAACGAAATTCTGAGTTTAATTTTGACTTTTTGATGTCATTAGGTAGGGAATTCCAAGCTTTTGGCCCAAATACTACAATTGATTCTTGTAAAATACTTTTACTGACGAATGGAATGAAAAAATTATCTTTATTTCTGCTGTTTGAATTTGGATTTGCTCGGAACAAGCTGTTCAGACTGGACGGGAGTTCTCCAATGTAGAAAGAGAACACCATAGTACATAGTTCGAAGTTAGCTAAATCATCTACTCGTAGTAGCCCATACTCTTTGAATAGGTCATTGACTTTTTCTCGATTTCCTCTATGGAAAACTCTTCTAATAAAACGATTACAAACACTTTGAATTTTTTTTTTGGATGGAAGATTGGCGATGAACAAAAGCTGAGGCATCTCGTTTTTGAACTCCATTGTTAGTTTTCAGTTGTGTTTCGGAAATATAAATCAGATAATTCAATGATCCATCTGTCTTCCTAAAAGTTTCAATTTAATTGCAGTGATAAAAAATTAGTGTAGAAATAGCTGTGATAGACTAGGCTAAAATTCTTTACTGGTACTTTTAAAAAACAGATTGTTGTATGCGATGAATCATAATGATAGTTTGAAACACATAACTCAATTTACATGCGCCAACTCGCAAAAGCACTCTTAAAATAGCCCCGAAAATTTTGCAATGGTACAGTATAGGAATAATTTTTTGGGGGGTCAAAGGTCGGGGCAAGGTCCATTGCATATCCAACAAGAGAGCTACGCCCAAATATATGGACACGTCTGTTCGCAGTACAGTACGGTTTACCGTACCGTCAGATTACAGTCTACAAATATATTCACACCAAGCGAAGCAGTACAGTAGGACACAAAATGGCGTCCGATGGCCGCAGAACGTTTAATGACGTCATAGCAAACCAAAACAAATCTCACAGAGCTAACAGAAATATTTAAAATGAATAAAAGTAATAGCCTTCTGGGGAAAAATTTTATCTTCAACCACTGAATATTTCAAAGCAATTGGTCCAGTATTCGAAGAGAAAAGTGATTTTTTTAAAAATGATGGAGGCAAATAACAATACAACAAAATTTTGAAACGATTGTCATGTCCATTACGTGTCCAATAAAAAGTATTGGCTTTCTTTTATGAGTTCAAAGCAATTGGTCCAGTAGGTATGTCTAGTATGTATTAGTCTAGTACAGTTGTTCTCAACCTTTTTTCGTTCGTGGCCCACTTTTTGTTGCGCGAAAGTTCTGTGGCCCACTAAGTTTTTTATTATAGAAAAGAGTTTTCCGAATGGATTTTTATTCAACTGACTATTAGTGGGTTAACTGATGCTGAACATTATCAACGAATACATTAATTTTTGGTGGGTTCCGAGCCTCTGTTTTGATTTGCATCGATATGGAAAACCCTGCTTTCAGATAAAGTTTGAATTTTGATGGTCTCAATGAATGATGTCCATGAACTTTATAGCATAAAACACACTGTCCTTTTACTTCACAGTTTTCAGGAGAAGATGGAATCTATATGGAATGTAATTTTTGATGAACTTTCGTTTTGCCATTCAACTGATGTCTGATTCCCATGTTTCGATATACGCTACTATTGAAATTGCTATTCCCCTTCTACAGTCATCACGCCGTAGAATGTGTTTGTTGAGTCACAATGCGTTTTAACGGCGAAGCATGTTTTGCAAATAGATATCTTGTTTTTACAAAATATGTGAAGCTGATTTTGTAAACGAATCAATTAATTCAATCAACAACCCTTATTTATAATTGGTCTGTGGCCCACCTCAAAATGTCTCCAGTGGTCTAGTATGTACGCTTCGTGTCCACGCTGTCACTAGTTGCGCAACATTAGCTTCTTTATCTTCTCCTTATTTTTCAAAAATGTGGAAATAGCAGACTTCGCCACGCCTTGTCAATTGTCATACTGTAAGAAAGACAAGATCAGACACTCGAACATCATTCTTGTATTTCACATTTTATTCTTCAACTCGATTGTCGTTCTCACTGTTTTCCTCATCTCTTCCCTTTTATCGCTACTTTCCTTTGCAGTCATTGTCAACGGCAAAAAAGCCCTGAATTCCGAAAAGTCCTCAACCTGTACGGTTCGGGTGGCGTCATCTCATTTGGCTGCGCATTTGGGCGTTCGAGCTCCGAATTACCGTTCGAGTATCGCAGAATTAATACACATGATGACATTTTCTGCTTCAGTAGGAGATTGATGCTGATAAAAAAAACATTGGATCACTTGCAATTTAGTTTTAAACATCGGAATAATAATGCAAACACATTCAAAAGCACACTATAAATCCTATTAGTTATTAATTAATCTTATGACAATATGGGCTATTGAGAGCAATATATAGATTTATAGTTCTGTCACTAATGTTTGTGTCTTCAGCGATGAATTGATCAGCAATGCGTATCAGTTGAAGCTTATTAATCAAAATGTTGGATCTCCTAGCACTGAATTGGATTTTAGATTTGAATTTGAGTAGAAATATTCGACTTTGAATAATTCGATTGAAATGAAGAATGCAACAAATAACTATTAAGATGAATACAGGCATATATAGTAGTTTAGAGAATTATCAAAAAGACTAAACTTTTGTATTTGCAATGATATGGTAGTTAGCCTACCTAAAAATGTTATGTAATACTTTTCAAAGAAAAAAACCCCACGTCTGATCATTTTCTTTTGTAATATTGTGCAAATGAGCGGGAAGGAGTATGAATGTATTCGCCGGATGTATTTTCAATGCTATTGAGTCGAACTAGCCGTGCGTATCGGGAAAATCAGGTTTATTGCCGTGTGTGGTCGTGATCGCAGTGCACGACATCCGTTGCTGAGCTTCCATCCTGAGCTTAGTCATTAGGCGGGTTAAACATCCTTGCAGTGGTGGTGTCCATGGCAAACTATAACCGCCTAGATCTAGAGAATTGTTTTGTTCGCGAGTGCAGGATCGAAGTCAAGTAGGCGCGGCGGTGTGGCTCAACGGGCTAAGCGTTAGGAATACGCTCGCCACCGCACCTCTAACTACTCTGCGTGGGTTCGCAGGTTCGAATCCCATGCAGGGATGGTTATGTGCGAGAGGATTGCTGGACTCCTCGCCGTCGTTGGGTGGTTCACGTGACCGCTGGTCGGTTACGGCTTCCTCCACCACCAAGTCCATGCTTCCGAAAACAAACAATACAGTAAAACTAATCCCATACCCGACTTGGAATGGTAACCGGACGAGAGGCCGTGGTTCGCCATATGGATAAGCCGTCTTATCGGCTTTCCTCTCCCCCGGGATAAATATGTAAATCCTATCCTATCCTAAGTAGACCTCATACTCTTACCCTAGTTTACTGGTTACAAATCAGATTATTTAGATTTTAGAATGACGTGCCAGGGTGATGATATTCTTTTGCTGTTCCGAAAATAATCCTTCAATATTCTCTCTTGCTAAAGGCTATCGTCTCTCCCATTTAGGCTATGTGCTATTGTAAATTGACATAGATATAAATTATGCTTTTAGAAATAACGTTTTTCATATTTGTTCAAGTTCAAATATCATCCTAGTTTTAGGCTCCATGATTTTCGTGTTGTGTGCTCTGGTTTTTAACCCCATCTGTGATGGACGTGGTAGTTTTTTGTAACAATAGCTCGGGATCAAAATATTGAACGGATCGGAAGCATTCACTTACTGTAACTGAATAAATACACCATGTCACATCAAGCTGACCTGAGCCGAGCATATTATGCCTCTTTCGAAATTATACGGAACAAAGATTGGAAACAATTTGCTCGAACGGCGTTGCAGCTGAATGAACAAATCTTGGATGATATAGAATACAATTACAGCAATGACATAAAAGAGCAAAAGATTCAAATGTGTAAGAAGTGGGAAGGAAGGCAGAGAAAACCATTATCTGTACAAATGTACAATGAACTAGTTGATAAATTCAAATCAAATGACTTGCCTGTAGGATCACGTATGTAATTTTCGTATATATACATATATATGTATATAAAACCATCATTTCACTTCTACGCGCCATTATAATGTGTACAAGACTTTCCGTTTAAACGAGTGAAAGCTGCCAATCGTTAAACTTTCTATTGACATTTTTATCATTTCATGTCAACGATACCATCGTACTTTCAACACTATATTCTAAAACAAGTGAACACTGGGAGATTGAAACTTAAAATAAAATTTTAAAAGATGTCTTGTATGGCTACAGCTAACAAAGTATATATATATATATATATAAATATATATTGGGAACATACTACAATTTGTTCTTCCAAACATTGTATTCCATTCATACATCCAACTCTCCTCTATCAATTGTGATACATAATTGTTGGATTACTACCAATCGCTCAGTGGTTATTTGTTAAGCCCTGAAACATTATATTAACGACCAATGTTCCCTCTAATTTTTTGTAGTATGTGTGCGCAGAAATTTTGTTGTGTGCGCATTTTTTTGGAAATGACTAATATTTGTGCAAAAAACTATGAAGAAATTTTGGCGTTCTAGCCGGGTAATAGGTGAGCCAACAACAAACTTTCTCAACCTGCCAACCGAGAACATTGTTACATTACATCGAAATACGTCTGTGCGCAGCCTCTGAAAGCCGTGGGCGCGCGCACACGCGCACACTTTAGAGCAGTGGTTCTCGACCTTTTTCAGTCCCAGAGCCGCATTTCACACCTCAAAGTTATGAAGAGCCGCACACAAATAACGCAAGGTAAAATAGCAACAAACCTTAAGCGCGTATTTAAAATATCAAGTCATCGTAACAACAACACACGTAACAACTAGGGCTGGGCAAATATTCGAATGATATTTTACTATTCGAATATTTGGTACCACGTAACCTGAATCGCTCTGCTTGAACACCGAATTCGCGCGTCTCAACTCAATCGTGGATTGTGTGAGATTTTCCAACGGCGCTCGCTATCAGAAAAAAACGACAAATTTGAAAAGTCGTTGTCTTTGGGTTATGGTGTTATATGCTATCTTTGCACTTAACGTATCGTTTCAATTCCATATTTTGCAAAAAAAAAACGTACCGACCGTTCCGTAAATTTAGAAACGTCAAACCAAATTGGGTATTTAAAATAAATTTCCCAGATTTTAAACTCCGCATGCTTGGTGACATGTCATTTGCCATTTCTTGCATTACCGAACATAAAGTTGATTAAAATTAAATGTTAAAATGACTTTTCGGCGTTTCAATGTGAAAAGGGCGATTTTGGGTCGTTAGAAAACTCTAGTTATATAAATAGCATGGATTTAAAATGACCAAAAGTTTTTCCAAAAGCTGGTATGAGTTACTTGTATGAAAAGCACTCATTAAAAGTTGTAGAACGTAAAATCAATCGTGCATTTCGTTGTAACAATGCACGCTGACTTGTTCACGAATTGTTGCGTCTATTATCAACGAAAATGATTACAATTGTTGAATTTTGAAGCATTTGGGCAGTAATAATTAAGCCTTAAGGCATGACATAATCAAAACCATTAAGTGAAGTGCTGAATTTGTAAATTCCGTAGAGAAAATTGAGCATCACTCAGTAAGTATTTTATCTACAATAACCATCGGGGTGTTGTTTTTGGGGAAATAACGTTAAAACTTGAAGGAATTAGTCATAATTGGCGTCCGACCCTCTATTAGGCCCAAAGGCCTTTATTGCCAATTTATTTGATCGCTGTTTCTTATTAACATTCAGGATTCACGCAATCGTAAATTTGCTAAGTTTATCTATCTAATAATAAAATAACACGAACACCATGGAAAAGCATGAGAAACTCAATTATCATTTCAATAAATATCTGCATCTCGGTTACTGTTCACTTTAAACAGGCACGGTTAATCTCCAAGCGGTAATAAGGAAGGTTAAATCCAAGGCAGGGGATAAAACTCAGAATAAAATTAATTTGGTTTTGAAATCAGCCCATAATGTATTCAACAGCTGTCGCTGATGTGAACGCAAGGGTATACTAAATACTAAAACAATCATTGAGTTATTTGATTTATACATAACATTCGGAAATGCGACAAAAACTGAAAATCCACGAAAGCAAGCCAATGATTACAGTCATGTCTAAAATCTTTCCAAGTGAAAAGTGTCCGAGTGGTCGCGAAAACGCTTACTGTTGAGTCACTATTACATATTCTAGATCAGTGGTTCCCAACCTTTCTACCCTGGCGGACCGGTAAAATTAAATAATATGTACTCGCGGACCGGCAAAAATTGAAATGTGTTGAACAGAAAATAATAACATATACTTACGTAATGTCAAGCAATCACTATGCTTTTAGAAGAAAAATGTACACTTAAAAGCATTTTTACATGAGGAAAAACTATCAAATAATGTGCCGACCAAAAATTGAAATGGATGGAATATAAAATAAAAACATATATTTGCGTAATAAAATGCAGTTCTGGGCACCCATTATGCGTAAAAAAGGCACATACCTCACATAAAAAACATATACATGCCATATCATGTACAAACATAATTATTTCAAGTGAGAATTTTGCTTCTGTTTTGTTTCCAATACATGATTGCAAACGGGGC
The DNA here is from genome assembly GCF_964204865.1 of Styela clava. NCBI lineage: Eukaryota > Metazoa > Chordata > Ascidiacea > Stolidobranchia > Styelidae > Styela > Styela clava. The sequence goes on along the minus strand of NC_135258.1, from coordinate 16,102,812 downwards.
ATCAAAAAAGCGTTTTGTAACACTTAGCTCTGCAGCGGCTCACAGTTGATTTATTTGCTTCGGTTTAATTAATTAAAGCGAGAAGTAATAGGTTGAAAATTCGAACAACAGTTTGATTGCTCGATAACTTAGCGATGCCTGCGATGGATATTCGTTATCAAGATAGCTCAAGTATTGTGACAGTGATTCCTTTATAAATCTAGACTGTAAAGAAGAGGTTTATCGGGTTCATCATATCAATTCTTCTGCAGTTGATTCACGCCCCCCCCCCCCCAAAAAAAAAAAAAGAATGAATATTACAATGATAAAATCGTTGCTAAGTTGCACCAGGCTCAAAATCCTGTTGTGCATCACTCGGAAAAGATCTCAGCGGCCAGTGCTTTTACTGTGCGTATTGTGGCCACCTTCATGGTCGCAACAAGTTCCTGTTTCGCTGGGTGTCAAGGTGAAGCTCTGGAATATTATACCGTTCTTGACAGTTTTCGGGTTTGAACAAATAAATATTCATAACCTTTTACTTGGATGGTTATATTAATCAAGAAAAGCATGCTGATCGGGAAAAGCACACATGCTGATTTTCAGCTTTCTGAATCGTGCGAGATTTGACGGAGCGCTTTCGCGATGAATCGTAACCGAAAAAGCGAAAAGTGTGATTACTCGGCGCCAAGACGTCGCCAGAACATTAATATCGAACTTGTTAAACAGCAATATGATGGCGGAAGTGAAATTGCGTAATTAACCAACGTAACTTCGTCTTATTAATCAAGAAAAAAGCACACAAGCTGATTTTCAGGTTTTGGATTCTTGCGAGATTTGACGGAGCGCTTTCGCGATGAATCTGAACCGGGAAAGCGAAAAGTGTGATTACACGGCGCCAAGACGTCGCCGGCCCGCACTTATCAAACAGAAATATGACGGCGGAAGAGAAATTGCGTATAATAAATTGACGCAACTTCATCTTTTCGATATCGGTAAATCGATTGAGACGGCAGAAAAACAAAAGGACGAAATCTCTCGCGGACCGGCAAAAAAGCTTCGCGGACCGGTGCCGGTCCGCGGACCGGCGGTTGGAAACCACTGTTCTAGATTAGTCAACACTACGCAAATAAACACGGGGGAATCCATTCGACTGACTAATAGACTTCTGCATTTTAATTTCAAGTCAATGGCTAGTTTTCAATAAAAAATTTTCTTTGAAAGTAATTAATTTTCAAACCATTAACAAGAGCCGCAGGAAAGGTTGTCGAGAGCCGCATGCGGCTCTCAAACCCTAGTTTGAGAATCACTGCTTTAGAGGGAACACTGTTAACGACGTATTAAGGTATTTTTGTGAAGCAATAATATGTACTCGTCATATGTCTATTTTTCAGAATGTGCTTTTGCACAGTACGACAGCATTATATTGATCTTTGACGAGAAAGTTCTACCCCAAGCAGAAAAGGCAAAACAAAAATTGCTCGAAAAATGCAAAGACGTTCAACTATTATCATGCAACGGAAAATTGGACGACGTAACCGAAACACTCAATACTGTCCGAAAATTTACCTACAGGTATTCTTTTCAGAAAATTCAATACCTCTCAGCGGCAGAAAGAAAATATTCTGAATAATGGTTCGTATGGGGAATGTGTTTACATGTGATTTTTTGGTAGTTCTGGTCGGATTGCATTGAGCGCACTTCTTACCACTTCATGGCGACTCCTGCCACGAACGAACCGTGGCGTCTCTCGCCATGATTTTATAGCGCTATTACCGGTATATTCATAAAGTCATGTACCAGATTTGAGTTTATCATGTGAAATTATACATACACGAACCTGAAATCTAACCACATCAAAACTGTATCCTTAAGGAAATGTTCAAAGTGTGTCAACTGCAGACGCAGTCCTGCCATCTGAGCGTATACATGTCTTAGTTTGTAGCAGCACAATATTACCCGCCGTGGTTTTCAATTTGTTGCCATGGTACTCCGCCTCACGCCATTTGTTTGTGGCAGCTGAAAAGTCAGCCACCATGGTGTGACCATAGCGGCTATGGTTTGGAAATCCTGCCATGGTTTTGCGGCAGCCTCAGACGCCACAAGGTGCTCAAAACTGCACTTGCAGTGATCGGATTATGGGGTTTCGCTCGAACTTGTTCATGGAATGTCGTGATAATCCGCGTTTACATAAAGTTGTCTTCGTTTAAGACGATCGAAATTTTGAAACTCTAAGAAAGGGACCGCTCATTGGTATGTCCTCGATCTTTGTGCTATAACATAGTTTCAAACGAAATAACGCATCCTGCTCTTCTTATTCTGTAATCAGTCATTTTTTTACATTGTCGCCGTCGGTACATAGGATATATTGAAATTAGCATAAACACTACTGTATATATATATATATATATATGGTGATGTGGTAATCCTATCCCAATGCTTAGTCCATGTGTAGTTGGTGGTTGCTGCAGAATTTGCAGTGACGATCTGTCTTGTTGCACAGTAAATTAAAAGGAATATAAAATAATAGGGCTGCCTCATCAATACACCAAACCATTGCTGGAATTCCACGTTTACTTGTTATCACTCACTCGATAAATTTACCAATTTATACCGCCCAGCTGTTCAAGCTGCAACTCCTATTATGTTTTACTGTTTTTCGACGCTGCAAGGTTTTAAACGTTTTATCCAAGTTCAATCACTATCTATTCCATAACATCTCCATTGGACATCTCGTTACTTCTAATTTGCAGCTGCTCATCATTTCTCTACACTCCAGTATTCAAATATTTCTAGGCTTCTGGATAAATCTGAAACAAAAAAACAGGACGGTGGGATTTGGCAAGCATTCGGTCGATTGCCAGTTTTAGTAAAATTAAAACTTCTACCATGCCTTCGAGGATAGATACAACTGTAAATCTATACTGGCCTTTAAATTAGAAAAACACAAACGTCTAGTTTGTAATTTTTATTTAGACCAAAAGTATTTGTCCTCTGATAGAACCCTCCCCAAAGATTCCTGTCTCGATTTGATTTTGTCATAAAACTGATAACATGAGACATCACCATTAATTTTGCAGGGTACGAGGGCTTGCATATTTTCTTCTAGCATTCTGCCCCTGCTTTCGGACCAAAATTTTTTAACAATGGAGAAAATCCGTTCAACAGATGCCGATGTTTTCGGCAAACAAATTCAATAAGTTACTGCAACTTCGAAATGCTAATATTTCTGTTGCAAAATACGTTCAATATTTCTGCCCACTCATCTTCACCACGCAAAGTAAGCCAAATTTCATTTAAACTGGGCTCAGATAAATATCTCTTTATCAACGCGTATTCGTACTGAGTGCGTGAAGTGCATCGCTATTCAACACCTGACTACCGAACATATCATTAATCAATTTTGCATTACTACCTACTGTCATGATAAGTGATCATGTTAGGTCAAAGGTCACTGAAGATGACCTTCACGCTAGTCATGTTCTTGTGGACATACCGTGTGTTTAGTATTCTGTGTTTGTGTTAGGCTGCTACAGTTGTATGTTAATCTGACTGTGTCTGTTGACTAAGAAGTCATCCGTAATAAATGCTTTGCTGAATAATATATAAAGCCTCTTATATATATGCCCTATGTGTCCGGCTAGACAACACATGACACATACTCCAGTCCAGTTTATTTCACCCTTCAAATTTGTCCATATGTGGGGCCTGGCAAGCCCTATATACGATAGACATTTTTCATAAAAATCACAAACATTCTTTTTAAATACTGTTACGTCGATTTCGCCGGAGCGTTCCAAGGATATTAGGGTACTCCCGTAGTATGTGCACCAAGATGCCAGAATATTTATCTATCATAGCTCGGATCAGAAGCCTATTGATTTTGTATGGATTATGTCATATAATTAACGAGTTATTAATTAATTAGTGATGGGACACACGGTGTCACTATGGAGTAAGACCACTGTTTTGTGGGATCGCCTAACCTCGATCGATACCGATATTCTAGTTATATTTCTTCTTAGATTTCCTTTAGTTTCGAAAAAAGCATTATTTGTTCCATGTCTTTTTACGCCTCGAAAGTTTGTGTTGCAGTTATCTGCACAGAACCCAACAACTTTACCTTATAAAAGATTTTGATCAAGAACAGACAGCAAGTATTCAGTAAAAGTTCTGGTGATTTCCCCGGGTGGAGATTAGAATTCTAATAGTTAAATCTTCACACCAACATCAGGTAAAAAATAACGAACAACACTCTTTATATCTTTTCTGTTTGATGCATCGATGGTTACTGATACGAAACTTATTGGAAGTGTGTGTGTGTGTGGTATGAAAGTATATGGCGCTTTAAACAATTTAAGTCTTTTGCGCCATACAATTTAATTCAAACTTTGTATAAGCCTATAGTACTCTCTTGGCAGATTTCACAAAATCAAAAAGAGCAGGGAAAATGCTAGGGTCGCGTAAGATAGCTTTGAGTTGAAAATCAATGCCATAATGGTGGCATTTCATCTTTAGTATGCGTCTTTCATTTCTATATGCACGACAGTTCATTAGAAAATGTTCTACTGTCTCTGGAACATTACAGAAATCGCAAAGTCCATTATTATGTCATCCTATTTTATGGAGGTGCCTATTTAAACGACAATGTCGGCAAAGTAAATCATCATTAAGTTCAGAGGATAGCAGCAGAGCAATGCAAATTCAGGCTCAAAAAAAATTGAAATGAATTTAAACATGTAGTCAAAACTTTGGCCATGAATAGGCAAATGTCGCCTCCCTGACTGAAAGACAAAGAATTATCCGAATTTGTTATCTCAAAGAAGGTGGTCAGTCAAGCCGATGATGTCTTAATTGATGTTTTGTGCTTCCTGCTTTGGTGATGATCGTTGGCATCTTAACGACCGCTATGACTAATAGAAAAAACAGTGTACCTTTCCTCCTTGCAGTTAGCTTCAGGTGACGCATTAACATAAAACAATTGTGACATAACAATAAATCAATTTCTTTCTCTCTGAACTAGCGAAGTGTGTCACAAATCAGTATCTCCGTTAAAAAAAAAAATTTAATAATATTGAATATGAATTTTTACTCATGACAACCGTGCTGCCTAGCCGGGACATTTGAGTCTACCGACCGGGACAACTTGTCGAAAACGGGACTGTCCCGGCTAAACCGGGACGTATGGTAAGCTGATATTTAACGAAACTGATTTTATAAATTTGAGTTAGGTTGCGCGAGACTAACTTCCTATCTTTTCTCTATGCCTTTATGCTAGTGGATCTGTATGCGTATACTGCAAGGATACTGTAGCTGGAATAAATATGACTATTCTATTCATATGCGGAAATGCATATTTGAATACATAAGAAGGGAAGACTGATATTATTTAGGCATTTCATTTTTACCAGCCATAAAATCAGTCTATTCAATTAAAGAGTCCAGCTGCACACTAACACAAATGTATTTCTGTAACTCGACAACTCTGGACTCGACAACGATTGTAAGAAAGAAATATACAAATACCATATTTCAAATTCATTTAGCAAATTTATTTCTTGCCATTGTTGTAAACTGCTTGTCTGAGGAAGTTTGACTCTGGTCGGACGAAACGTTACAGAAATACATTTGTGTAAGTGTGCAGCTGGACTCTTTAATTGAATAGACTGATTTTATGGCTGGTAAAAATGAAATGCCTAAATATATCAGTCTTCCCTTCTTATGTATTCAAATATGCATTTCCGTTTGACAACGCGATGGCAAAACAGAATTAAATACAGAAAACATGGGTCAAAACTCTACTCGTGGATATGCTGTGAATACAAGTTCTGTAACGAGTTTTCAGTACTACAATATCAAAGGCCGTTTCCGAACTGAGGCTGATTTTTGTTAAATCGGATTTTAAAAATTCATAAGGAGACTAAAGAAGTCGACTTCATGTGTAAAAAAAATATATAGTATCAAATTCACAAAACAAAATATTTCCGTGATAACCCGCATTTAAAAGTTTGAATCCCACCACTCGGTACACCGCAATGATATGAACTTAATCTACGATGTGTTGTGAAGTACATACGTCATGCTTTTCCATAACTCAATCTCAATGGTACCTTTCTTTAATTTGAAGCACATTTCAGTTGGTCTTCCTCATAAAGATCGATCATCTTCAACTCAGTTGCAGTCTCATCTGAGACTAGAGGAAATTTCAAACTGTCCGTCTCAGAATTGAACGAGTAACGTTTTATCTGCATTTCATCTACCCCACCCAAATGGTAAATTCTGCGTTTCTCGCCGAACTACGAAGTCATGATTACGGCAGCCGTTGTAGTGCAGTAAATGCATATCACAACAAAGATTTTATTTGTGACGTAATAATATCCGACTGCATGATGTTAAAATGAATCTCCGACGTGAAATAAGAATGCACGATGAATCATAATATGTGTAATTGAAAATGATGAATCATAGATTGCAACTTATTTTTTCCTTAAAATAATCAAGGAGAAAAGAGCCGCATGAAACCGGTTAAAGAGCCGCATGCGGCCCGCGAGTTGGCCACTCCTGCTCCTAGCTAAAGAATAGGTTCTCAAAGTGCTACGTACGGAGCCACAGGACTCCCCGTGAGAAAGACAGGGGCTCCACGAGCTATACTTATCAAAATACTGACTTAGCTAATTTTGTAACTCTCCAAAGAATCAAAAGCAGCATTAATGAAATTTGACTCACGTAGCGTCGAAATGTGGTAACAACGTGATAATTCAAATATGGCATTATCCAGTTCCAATAGAATTGTTTTTATAAATGTATTGTGGGCCTCCGTAAATAATAGTCAACCTCTTCCCGAGCTCTATACCACCAAAAGTTTGAGAACCCCTGTATAAAGGACCTTAAATTATCATGTGACTTCGTTTATGTCGCCATTTTGGACAGCAAAAACTGTCGCGGACCATAGCGTCCGCGTTTATATTGTGTGTACATATATTTTTAAGTTTATAAACTGTTATGTTAACCCCTATTCCATGCTGTTTTGTCGGATCTGGACTCCGAACACCTACTACACGTGAGAGAACAACTATGTCTTTCGCACTCTTTCTCCGGCTCCTGCGCTTTTTTGTTTGGCTGTTATATGCGTTTAAGTGTGAAGTTGCCGTATAATAAGCCACAAATCCGAAATCTGAGTCTTCTGATTCATCTACAACCACAGTAGCAACATCTTTGAAACTATGACAATGGCGAGCACGCCAGGATTACATCTTTCATAACTGTGACAAAACGTTCAGACCGGGTCGCCCTCTCATGTCACTTGCATGTCGTATTATCCGTTTCCGTTTTGCTTGATTGTTAAAAATGGTTATTTCGTGTTGTGCTGTTCGCTGTACGTATAGACAAAGAAAAATATATTTATCTATTGGAAGGAAGGGTTGGTGTCCCAGCCATCTCTCTAGTGCTTGCGGGCAGCACTTCGTTGGTGGTGAGTGATAATGTGCCGTTATTAATAACGGTAGTTTGTCATATGTTTTCCATTAAAATGACGGAGCTTATGAATATTTAAAGAAATGGATATTGATCACTCACCACCACCGAAGTACTGTCCGCAAACATGAGAGAGATGGCTGGGACGCCAACCCTTCCTCCTAATAGATGATATCCAGCTTGCGCGGCTTTCGGATTTTCAGGAAAACTATGCAATATAACTGAAGATACCTTTCGTTTTCGTTTTCGATACGTACATCCAACGGCACAACACAAAATAACCATTTTTAACAGTCAAGCGGAGCAGAAACGCGTAATGCGATTTGCAACTGACAGGAGCGGGCGGCCTGGTCTGGACGTTTTTGCCGTACAAAATGGCGGCATAAACAAAGTCACGTGATCAGTGAGTGCTCTATACCAGATTTTGTGATGCCATAAACAAACATTTTTAAAATTGACATTCATTTTTTCAGAATTTTCATACTGACGGGTCCTTTTCAAAGCAACAATTTGGAATGTTTTATGGAATTACTGAAGCAGCAATGTGAACAACAAAGAAACCTTCTCATAGCCCGCAAGATAACGACAGTCCATCCCGAGATAGCTGATCTTCCTTTGAGAATCGTTGAAAAGGGAATGAGTTCTGAAGAATTTTGCCGGATTATATTCAATTTTCTCGAAGAAAACTTGGCAAAAGAATTATCAACAAGTCAGAGTCAGTAAATATATACATTATGTAAATTTTTTACCTACATCTTGTTGTTGCAAAGCATTCTTGTAAATCTTGTCTGAAGATATCTAGTTTTATGTTTTTTTATTGTTTCTGGCGTAATATTTAACTCTATAACTTCCTTGTAACGTTTTGGATAACTATAGAGCCTAATATATATTATTTTTTAGCATTCACTGGCCATGATGACATTCCTGTTTCACACCAACAAATAGGTGAGCCTAATATTCATATTCCGGAGGACGAAAATGAAATGAACCCAGCGGAAACAATCGACGCTTCTCTTTTTGGAGCGTGTGCAAAGGAACTGACCAGTATTGGGTTCCCCGATTGTCAACACGACCCAAAGCACGCTTACATATTGGTGATAGGTCCGGTTAGAGAAAATGACCCAGATCTGCAGTGTTTGGTGAAAATTCCCTGGATAAGAGTGTTCGACTTTGATCCAAAATCACGAGTCTTTGGCCTTCTGTCAAATGTTGAAGATTACTTGAGGAATAGGAGATATTACACAACAACTGACACCAAAGATAAAGTAGTCCCTCCTGTTGATAAGACGACGGACTGGGTTTTTATAAATGGTTATTGCGATAGTGACGATGTTGAGTTTAGATCCGGCACTGATATTTCAGATAAACTTGTTTTTGAACATTGTGACTCGATGGTAAAATACTGCGTAATGAGGAAAATTCCAAAAATTATCGTACTTTGGTATCCATCCAATAATAATTTCGACGACTCTCTTGACAATTTTCTGGGATGCATGAAGCATCACTTTAAAAGTCACCTCAACAGTTTTCCGTGCATAATATGTGTACGATCGAAGCCGCATAAGCATTCTGGATTTGGTCACATGGTTAAACGACTAAAGTTGGAGAAAAATTTGCTTGTGATTCCCCTGAATTACATTTGTCAATGGATCAAAAACAGCGATAATGATGATACGCCTACATTTGAAAGTAAAACATTGCCTCAGTTCTCACAGATCAAAGGCGAAAAAAGCAGTTTTCGTTTAACAGACAAAAACTTTAAATGGCTCAGTGTTTGTTTCGTCGTTCTTGCATCGAACGAAACTGGTTCGGAGACAAATAATGTGGATTTGGAAGGGGAGGATTTTCTCAAAGGTGGCAAATTAGGATGGGAAATTATAGGGACAGGAAAATATGATGCTGAAAGGGATATTTTACAAGATACCGTTAAGTTGGTAAAGAAGCAATACATTGAAACTGGCAAATCGGGCATAATAACAATTTTTCATCCTCCGGGAGGTGGCGGTACAACTTTTGCAAGGCGAGTTCTGTGGGAGTTAAGAAAAGAAGCACCATGCTTGGAACTCTTTTCTTTAGAAATATCAATTGATGAGGTGAAAAACCGACTGACTTTCATTCGTATCGAAACCCATCTGCCTGCAGTACTTCTAGTTGATGGTAACAGCTTACAGGATGTAAAAACCCTGCTTGAATATTGTCGCTACGAGAAGGTGGTTATTATACACGTTCAACGCTTTTATTCGTCTTTTAAAAATTATACCAAAAAGAAAAAAAACATAATTTTTCTTCCGGAACACGTGTCCAAAACAGAAGCACAATCCTTGCATAATATATTCTCAACTGTAAAGCCAGATGCCAGAGTTTTACTAAAAAAGTTGACTGATGACGTCGGAGAAAACAAAAGCCACTGCATGTTCGAATACGGTCTGACAGCGTATGATTCGGAATATCGAGGCGTTAAAAGCTATGTCCACGGAAACCTTCAAATACATCCTACAACTGCATTAGAAAACTGGCATCGAATTCTCACTTATCTGTCTCTTGCTCATTATTATGGTCATTGTGGCTTACCATGCAAAATATTTGCAAACCTCTTCTGTAAATCAAACGAGCAAGCGGTTACTCTAGATGACCTACCCCACCAAGCGAAAAAATTGGTAATTGAAAATAGTGACGGGGAATGGAGGATTACCTATTACATTGTTGCAAAAGAGATCTTAGAACAAGTCCTAGTAAAACGACAGTCCCCTGAATACGATTCCAAGGAAAGAACGCTGTCGCATGATGCACGTCACGGTCTTTGTCAGATCGCTGTAAATTTCATTCGATTCGTTAAAGAAAATCTAATATCGACGTGGTCAAGTGATCTCCCTACTCATATCGAGGAAATTCTGACCTCAATATTGATAAAGCGGAATTACAAAGACGCAGGCGAAAATGACGAATTTGGAAGCAAGTCGAAATATTCAAGACTCATTAAAGATACGCCAACCGACGATCACAAGAGATGCATATTGGAGAATCTAGTAGAATGTTTTCCCGCGAACGCAGAATTCCATGCTCATCTTGGTAGGTTTTACGGCATAACAAAACAGTTTGAAAAAGCGGAAGAATGTTTTCTAAAAGCTTTTACAGTTCGAAATGAGGAAAAGAAGAACAAGTCAGATGGACATACCAATAGCGGTGACCCAGTCCTACATCGTATTCATAGCATGTACGGATTTTATTTGAATGTACAGGTGAAAAACGAAATTTCGGAGCACAAATTTACCAAGCAGTCGGTCAAAACTGTTTTAGAAAAAGCAGAGAAAGCAGTTAAACATTTTCAAGCGAGTAAAAATCATTACCAGAAGGGATGCAATCCAACTTACGTCTACATTGGCGAGATTAAAGTTCGTTTACTGTTGGCCGAATTTGCTCACGCGCTCTCGAGTGGCAATATTGCAAATTTGCAGCGTGAAGAAGAGCCGTTTTGTTTGCTTGCGAATTTTACCTTGGAGTCCTTTAGCCACTGTGATCAGCTGTTGGTACAATGCATGTATCATGCCGAAGAGCATAATATTCCGCAAGACGAGTTGGATTTTTGTATAAACAATTTTAATACATTTTTCAAGAATGCCGAAATGGCATTGAGACGATGGGTAGGCAATGACAAGACCGTACATTCAAAGAAATGTCACGTTGCAATATTGAAGATGCATTTGACAGAGAAAAAGGGAGTTTCGTCCAGATTTCAAATTTATGAAGATGTGGATAAATTACAGTATTTGAAGCAACTCATTCAGCTTTATGAAGGAATATTCACTGACGCGCAGCAGAGAGACATGGAGCATCACCTAATATCAAACTACATGATTGAATGGTTGCAAGCCATACGTCATCCGTTATTCAATGAATCCGATTACGCTCTTGCTCAGGTTAATTCCAGAGTGGAGAATTGGAATTCTAAAAAAGAACGGGGATCTTTAGCAACATTCTACAACTACGTTTTAACGACGTTGCTCGCCATAAATGGTCTTCGTGGGGAAGTCGCTAATGCTTACAGTGAAATATCGTGTCGACTCAAGGAAAAGATGAAGGACTGCTCTATCCCTCTTCCATTAATGGATAGAACAGCCGAGTGGCTTGCTAATCACGAAAGTACGCAATCAATACGAAATATTATTCATCGTAATTTACTGGGTGAGTGGGATGGGACATTTTGGAAGAAGGAAAAAGCCGCCCGCCTGAAAGTATGTAAAGGAAGAATCTCAACCTGCAAAATATGGTATGGTCATATTGTTTTAGACGGGGGTCACAGGCCGGAAATCACTTTGTTCTTTAATCCTCAGCGTTATGGCTTCAGCGGTTCGGACAGTAAACAAAAACAAAGAGTAGAGTTTTACGTCGGATTTAATCCTAATCACGGGGCAGAAGCGTACCAAGTATCTGTCCTGGAAAAACACATATGTCTAAAATGCAAAACACCAACAGAAATTTCAAAGCTGGGCAAAGAGCAAGAACAATGGAAGGGACAGTGCCCAAAGTGTGAAAACGAGGTTCGTCCTAAATAAGACATTGTTGAAGAAATATTTGAGAACTATTACCCACCAACTCGTTCCGTCTGTAACTTTTATCAATCGATACATGTGGGATTGTCAACTTACCCCAGACTTTTAGGATAGCCTATCCTCCAACATTTCTGTCTTGCTAGTTAAGTTTTAAATATGTGAGTATATAGAGAGATATATATTACTTATTTCAAAACATTAAAGATAAAGTATTGTAGTTGTAGCTTTCTCTACTTCACCCACATAGCATTCGATGCACTCAATGTATATATATTCGATAATGTATTATCTGTTGTCTTTCCGGATTTCAACAAATTCTTAGCATTTCTATTGTAAACTTAATTTGTCGGTCATTCTTTTCCTTATTGTATTTAGATATTCTACACATATGTGTGGATTATAAATCTCTCTCTCTGTATAACTGGATTATATTGTCGATTTATTTACGTCTTTTATCTTATATGTAATCTCTAAGAACATTCCACACGTCAATTAATATATTTTCGAAAATGTCGTTAATGCGACGAAAAATAAACAAAGTTTTAGACATGAGTCAGTAAAATTTGCCTGCTCAGGTTTCACCCTATAGGGAATTGTTTCTTTTTGATTAGTCTTTTATTCTCTTCTTCGGCAATATCAATTCATTTGTGATAATGTTTATGTATAGGCTATAAGTTTTTGTTTACATAAAGTCTCAAACACGTATTTCCCAACAACGTGGATGAAGAATAAGTGTATATATAGGAAATTCTACCAAAAATAGAAGTGACTGTTAATGGTTTAGTGCCTGATTTAGTATATAACATTCGATGCATTCAACAATGTTGAGCTCTATTCTTTTATACAGATATTGTAGTTAATATTTTCTTTCATATGTCATTATAGTTAGTACCATCTTAGGAGATTTCTGGAAGTTTACTTATCAGACATTCTTCGTTATTCAGACATTCTTCAGATGCTTCACATTCGATAGATGTAAGGAATATAATTGTGTGACGTTTTGCTTTTATACCTATTATTGATACTCTATATATATATATTATGTGATCGCCGAAAAAAGATACTCATATGGACGTCATGCAATATTTGATAAGTTGCGTGAAATATATATTGATAGCATTTTATTCATATATGTATATAATTGGTAGTTGTAAAATGTTTAGCTGACATAAAGTCTTGAACACTGATTCCTATGATACCTTTGGAAAATAAAAATGTTCATGATCAAATATATTCCCTTCATGAAGATGTACAAGTCGTGCCATTACATTGATGGGGTCATGCATTGCTGGATTGTTGCAAAGTAGTGCGTTAAGAGGTAGGCTACATAGCCATATTAAAGTCTGAATCATACTCTAATCACAGGTGCCCCTGTTAATTGATAGTACGTTTAATAGCATTCATATGGTTTTGACACGGTGACCATCAGATTGACAGTGACTCATACGTAGGCTACAGTATTTGTGAAGTTCATGACCTGACCAAATGTCCAACCCACCTTATTGCTCAAATTGTAATGTTCAACTTCACAGTCCGTGTCTACTTCATTTTAACACGGGGAATGATATAAGAGAATTCACTATCGGGTTCACAAGTCGTTCCCCATGAGTAAAGAGGTAAGGACGTAGGAAATGCGATGCCTTTCAAAGCGCGAACCGCTTAGTCACTAAACTTTAGTGGTAGGATGTAGCAGGTTTGTATTTAGCCGATCTATCAGTTCAGGGTCGTGATTCGGTCGTAGTTTGCATAAAAAATATTAAATATGTTTTGAGTTTATATTGGCCTCTCCGATCAGGAATCAAAATCGATGCTATAATCGTTATCCGTCTGAAATCGGCCACATAATTAGTAAGAGAAAAATGACTGTTGATTAATTAGAAGTCAAAAGCATGAATACATTTAGATTGTCAGCTTGCACAAGTCTCCGAAATTCATTGTTTACATACCAGACTATCTCTAGTTCATGACTTTGCAAGTCTTCGCCAGAGAGAAAGGAGCTGAGCAAGTCATGCTCAAATTCTCTCAATGTTCACACCTCTCTGTTGCGCTCGATTCTATGTAGCCTGGTTACTTCTCACGCACATTAAGTGATTGGAGACTTCAAAAACGCGTCCCAATACCCCAGTCCTGACCCCAACCTATATCGGTTAATTGTTACAACTAGTCCGTGCTTTCAAGCAATTAAAGTCTGTAAACAGCGGTTAAAGTGCCGCCAGATTCTTCTGTGCCTTTCAAATGCTGTCCCAATATAATTCAACTTGAAATCGGTGAATATCTTTAATAACAATCAACAGACACTTCAAATCAAATCTCGTACATGAATCAGGAAAATAGAACTTGTCGGGTACCGGAAACGGAACGTTGTTAATGGAACGTAACGTAACTCTTGATACCGGGTATGAGGAACGTAAAGGAACGTTGTTAATGGAACGTAACGTAACGTTGTTAAAGGAACGGTTTTCTGCCAAAATAATAGATAAAACTAAATAGCTTATATGGCACAATTAATCGAATATAACAGTATTACCATTTTACAAGCAATAACAATTCACATTAATTAGCAGATAACCATATGTCACAATTATGTACAGATTAAATCACACAGGATAAAATAGTATTCACAATACTAAATTACAGAATAAATCATACAAGATAAAACAATATTTACATACCGAATGTTTAGGATCTCCAGGCAACTCAATTCAACAATTTATAATCCAAAGTAAATACAACTTAACTTATGTGACTAAATACAAGAAACGGCATTTATCATTCTATTTGGACTATATTACAACCCTAACCTGTATCCCTACATTATATTACAACTCCAGTATAAACCGTTGATTTTAAACCCAATTAATAACTTCAATTCGAATCGTTTATCCTAACCGCGAATAGTAAATCCAATATTAAACACGATAAACAACTCCTAGCGCAATAGATTACACTGTATACAAGGACAGAAGGTGCCAACTCATCGAAGCAGCGTGGCGATAATTTAGAATTCCAGGGATTAATCGAGAAACAGGACTATGTCGCAATAATGCTGCGTCGATACGTTTGCAACGTCTGCGTAACAACGTAAAACGTCATCAAATTAGAAACACGTTATGATTCTCGCTAACACTCTCACCAAAGTTGTTCGCTGCACATTCCGACAAACTTCGAAAGCCACGTTGGAAATAACCAACCACATTCTCAAGCCACTGGATGACAATGTAACGTTTGTTGTTTCGGTGAATTTATTTTGCAAACAGATTGGCAAAATACATTGAACAAATTGAATACATAGCAGGATATACCCCGAAAAAGAGTTATATTAAATTTGCAGAATTAGCAAAAGCTCTGAATTCCCTTTGTGCAGAAAGGCCTTCCCAATCAACAATCCCATTACTGCAGTTCCCAAAGGGAAGGCTGAAATATCCAACTCAAGCATTCATGTTCCTACTAGTAGAGGAAAAAATAGCGCAGGAATGTGCTAAACAGAATGTATAGATAGACTTTGCAGAGATTGACAAAACTTAGAAGAGTCTCAAAACTTTGATACCAATGTCAAGGATATTGCAATATACACAAAGAAAGTGCCAAGATAGTGCAAGATTTGTCACGAATTTATTTATAAGGGTGCTTTAACATGCAAGAATGTTGTTTTACAAATTGTTTGTATAGATGGCATCTGGACCTGGTTCCAGAGGTACTAGACCAGACAAAAATTAGCAACAATCCTATTTTCAATTTTTTTTTTTATCAACTGTCAAAATAAAAAGCTTGAGGTATTTAAGTTTATCCAGTCTGTTAAGGAGAGTTTCAACCAAAATTCTAGTTGAAGCAATAAACTGTATCATCTACTTCAATCTCCTGTCAGCCAAACTTATGAATGATTAGCACTAGCACGAATCATGCTGAAGATGCCATGCTATTATGGAACAGCACTAATAAGTTTCCGAGCAGGCTGTGGAGTCCAGTAAATTTAGACCATAATTCAAATTTGACAAAGATTTCGAAACGGACTACAGCGAACCAAACTTTTACGAAAACTTTAGTTAGTCTTATTGAATTTAATTATCCATTGAAAATACTCTAGAGCAGGGGTTTCAAACTCGTGGGTTTTCGAGGGCCGCATTGCCATTTGGGAATTGTGCAAAGGGCCGCAAACAGTTTTTGATATAATGTTTACTTGAAGCATATTTTTAGATGAGTGTAGTTTGAGACATATATTGTGATGTGATGCAATTAAACAGCCGAATGAAGTTTTATTATTTTCTTAAATTTCAAATCCCATTTATATGTAAATTTTTGCATTTCACTATCATTGCAATTTACTGTATTTATTACAAAAAATCATACATTTTTATGTACAATTATCCAAAACATTTTTGAACAAAGTTTTGAAAAGGAATGAATAATACATACACTAAAAATGACTTTATCTAAATATATAGACCTAAAATTTACAAAAATACTACAGAATAAACTCAATGTTTTTTCGTTACATATGTCCTGACGTTTGGTATCTCTTTTGTGCCACCAGCTTACTAATATCAGGCTAAAAATATTGTACAGTCCTAACTAAAACAAGAGAGAAATGCTCAAATATATGGACACGCAGAACAATTCCCCAAAAATCATATGCGGTGACTTACCAGTACCTGTATCGGGGTACCGTGACGGTACAGCGTACAGGGACTGTCATAGATATTTTAGGCCATGTGACAATGATCCATTCTTCTTGAATATATTGAAACATCTATTGAAATATCTCGTGATATGAGTCAACTATGTACCGTATTACCGGATCAGGTACCGAACCACAGTCAAACATTTCACATAAAAACGTTACTAAATAACATGCGTCAACTTAACACCACCTGAATCGGGTTACAAATTTTGGTACAGTGACTGTCATAGCTGTTTAGGGCTGGTGGATAATTCGACTACACGGACAACTCACCAGTAGGGCTGGGAATGGTTAACCGGTTAACCGATTTCAGATGGTTAAAGTTACGATTTATTTTAAACGTTAACTGACATCTCAGGTACAAATCATCTTCATACCGTACAATTTCTTCAAATATGATTACGCCATCGCAAATTTATCTCTTGTGTCATTTAATTCAAAAGAATATTACTAATTGTGTGGGTAAGGACTCAATAAATGTGAAAATAATGGAAGTACAAAGATTGCTGATTATGGAAATTTGACAATGATGAATTCAGAATCAGTTTTTGGTCGATTTCGAAATATATTGTTCACGATTTCATCGCAAAATCGGATATTCAATGTCATACAACAAGTGCGCAGTTGATGCCGTTTTTCTTTATGATATATATCTCGAAGTAAAATTCGCACATCGAACACTGATAATTTGTCACATAAATGAAGTTTAACAACGGAATCAGGTTTTCTAAAATACTTCAACACGCCCGAACCACGCTGCCTATCTCTTGAAGCAGAGAAATCATGAAACTGTCTCGATTTGTGAATAAATTTTAATAAGCGATACCGGGATAAAAACACGCGAAATTGCTTTATAAGCATTGTGACGTAACAAGCTGAAATTATAAATTATTACGTCAAACGTCAAGCGGCGGTTAACCGGTTAATTTTACCCGGTTAACGGATTCCCAGCCCTACTCACCAGGTCTATCTGTAGTCGAGTTGTCTCTGGTGAGTTGTCCGTGTGTAGTCGAGTTGTCTGCCTGCCATTTCACATGTCCCGTGACAATGATCTACTCTTCTCCATTCAATTGCAACATGAATTGAAATACTAAGTAGCCTAATCCGTTTCATTCCCTTTTTCATTATTGGAACAAAATTTAAAAAGCAAGCCCCGCTTTTACCAGACAGCTTCGAGTTAGTTCAGTGTCACCGCGCTGTGTTACGTTACCGGAACTGCCCTATCTTTAGAAGTTCCTATCTTGTGACAGCGTGAATTGAAATAGGAAATTGCAAAATTTCATCTTTAACCACTAAAAATTTCAAAGCAATTGGTCCAGTAATCAAAGAGAAAAGCGACTTTTTAGATTTCGACTAGGTGTATCAAAAAGTGTTGAAACGATCCATAGGTCTACTAACGTGTCCAACAAGAACAACAACATAATATTGAAATGGTCCATAGGTACACTACGTGTTCAATAAATTATCGAGGTCACATGATCATCGGTTAATATGGATCGTTGAGAATGTTCAATTAATTTCAGTGATGCAAAAATATTACGTTTATCGTTTCTTGTATAGATTATTAAACAAACAAATGACTGACTTTCCCAACCAGACATTTCCCGCCACATATTCTACCATTACGTTGCATGGGACCGCTTGAGTTATGATTGCAATTGAATTTTGTAACTAGCTAGTTGTATATTTATAATAATATACAAACACATAAAAATTTTCTGTTCGAAGTTGATCTTTAAATTTATCATATTGACTGCTGAGCTTATTCTGATAAGTCTACTTATATTGTATTCTTCCATTGTACTGATAGGAATGTGACAAACGCTGTGATGAATTTGTTATGTAGCTCTTAGTGCTGGCTGCTGAGAGATCGTGACCTCGCATTAAGGAATAATTTATAATAATGCTTGTAGATTTGTAAACGACTCGAATTGCAGAGACTTTTCTTGATCGGTGTCCCCATTTTGACAGATTGAATTTGACTTTATATTATTAATAAAGACAGTCTTATGTGTGTTTTAGAATAGGATAGCTAAAACAAGAAACCCCAGTAAACTGCATTGATCAGTTCTTCGGCCGAAGTGTTTTGCAACGCTTGAAGCGTTTTATCGGCATCCATTTGTTCAATTTTGAGATAAGACAGGACTTTAACTGTAACATAATTTTAACTTTGTCGATGTACGTAGTTTACGAACTGCAATCAATAGTCTTTAACATTCAATCGAGCATGTGAGTACTGCATATAGGCTACCCATTTTAATTACTGTGTCATTAACCATCCTAGATAAGCTATCGGCATCTCTGCATCGGCAACCCAAATGTGTCTAATAGTTACACATCTTTTCTATTAGTACTTCATTACCTTTTGCAGTTGCTTGTCCACTGTGACTGATTGCTTTATGGCACAAACCATGCGAGAGAGGAGATAGTACGTGAATGTTCACAGAAACCCCTCCCGCACTTTCACCAAATATAGTCACGTTGTTTTTATCACCGGCTAAATTTTCAATGTTTCCCTGAATCCATCTGAACGAGGGAAATATCTATGAATTCTATACGTCCAATGTTGTTAAATGACAGAAAGGTTTGCAAATTAGACGGAAGCGCTATCTGCTGCTCCATTAATCCAGCATTACCCGGGAAGGCAGATGATGGACCTAGTGATAGAAATCCAAACATTCCCACTCTGTAGTTTGGACAACGACTACAACGTTATTCATACCCGCCAGTACTGTACCATCATAGAAACGTTCAGAACCCATGCTAAAAGCTCCTCCATAAGTCCAAAACATGACCTGTTCACAAAAATTTAAAAAAATGTCATATTTAAGCAGATGCAATTTCAACAAAATTTGATACTACAAAAAGCGAGGATATTTTTTGCATTAAATATATTGCTCTATCTGAGTAAGTTACAATGAGGTTATATCACACATGTGATTTGAATTATTTGTTAGTTCAGTGAATTTAAAATGCTTTTTTTTAAATACTATATTCACATTGAGATATTAGGGAGAGTGATGGCACTAAATACATCTAGTGAGTATGAAATTAACTGAAAAATCTTTGGAGCAATTTGTACATCTCCACGTATATAACTAGCCTGAATTTGCACAGAGCAATCCCGTTAGATGGCGGAGGAAACTTAGCATTGATAGCTCCACACAATTTTTATTCGACTATACTTACTGCAAGATTTTACAATCTAGTTGTAGATGGAGTATATACCGACAAGTGTAAACAATTCTCGTCATGTTTTGAGTCGACATCATTTTGATTAATAAAGAGCCAATTTTTCATCACTATTTGATCAAACTTTTTTGCATACATTGGTAAATAACCAATGTATTTTTCGTACTAGTCGTATTTTTCTTATATTATGAAATCGGATTCGAGTTGAGTGAGATTCAATTCAACCAGAGCCACTGCACTTTGAGTATTTGTGCAAAAGTAGAATATAATTATATCACAATCTAAGTACACGTATTTTTCTTATTTAGAACTCGAATTCGAGTTGAGTGAAATTCTTCAATTCAACCACAGAAAACGCACTCTGAGTAGGCTACTGTATTTGTACAAAAGTAGAACTGGTCAATTCCCCGATTGTCTTCAAAGTGAACACGAAACAAGAGAACTATGCTCAAAAATATGGATACGGCACAAGGTGTCGCTATTTTTTATTGTAACACATAAAAAACGAATCTCTTGAAGTCCACAGAAATTTTTGAAATAGGTAAAATTAATAGCCTTCTGGCGAAAAAAATCAATCTTTAACCACTAAAAATTTCAAAGCAATTGGTCCAGTATTCGGGGAGAAAATCGATTTCGTCATGACGAAGGAGAAGAAAAACAAGGACAACAACATAATATTAAAGCGATCGTTATGTCCACTGACGTGTCCAAAAATGGTAATTTTTGCTACGCATTTTTCGATCTGGTAAAATCTCGGAAGCTAGTGTGAAGTGGGGAGCTACAATTTGTTGGTATCTTAATATTACTGTATTACTGATTCAAACACCAGCAGGTTTTCACTGGTGAACAATTGCGAATTTCTGGCGAGCAAAATCACCCTCTCGCGTGCAATTTCGCGCCGTGTACCGTACCTGTCATGGAGAGAGAGAGAGATTTATTGTTTTGTCAACCGTAAACGAACAATGGTATACAAAATAATATATACAATAAACACAAAGTTAATTCGGTATAGACTGGGGGGAGCGATACGACCATAAGGTCATCGGAATCCAGTCTGATTATTATACACATTTGTAAAATAGAAATATGCATACCACCGTACGACGACCCTTATTTCATTTCTGCATTTTTTTTATTCCAGGCTTTTATATACCGTAATCTGTAGTATAATTATGTGATCGTTCCATTATTTATTACCTTGGCCATTATACTGGCCTGTTTGCGGTTCAATATGATTGAGCTTGACAAGGAAAACCGAAATTGTGGATTTATAGAATTTGAAGAGAAAGAAAAAAGTGGGAAATTTATCCAGCAATATTTAAGACTTGATAAATCGAAAGGAATATTGGAATGGTTTGCTGACGATCCTCTGGTAATTTTATACAAGAAGAACAACTTAATTTATTACTTAGACTACAAGTTATTAAAGTTATATTTTATTTTTCTGGTGCCCTTGTATCATAACTTTTTTTATGTTCCAAATGCAAATAATGGTGCCATGAGCTCAACTTTATAAAAATTATCATTAGTACAGTCGTATAATCTATAAAATATATATATAAGAAAGATTTTGATTATTAGGTTTTATTCCTTTGAGATGTAATTTTATTTCTGCATACTTCAGTACTTTATCTTTCTATTTCCATGCTGCGATGCAAAAAGTATAAAGCTGATATATCTGTAGGGCACAGTTTTCTGATTCCAAGATGCAGCAGTTGAATTTTGTCGATAATGGTGGCCTGTACTATTTTGTATGAATTTGTTGAATTCTTTTACATTTTCATCTTCAAATTACAGGCTACATCAACTTAAATCCTATTGAAGTATATAAGTTTATATTTAGTGACTGTTAGTTAATTATCGGTAATGAATTGAAAGAATAGTTTTTTGGACCCAACTTTTCATCATAAATTTAGTTTTGTGCAACATATATCTTTTCAGCTAATGTCCAATGGTAGCCATTTGCAACTTCCATTTCCACATTTTGAATATTGCTTCTCTGGTTATTTCTGGGTGATTCGTTAATATATTGTTTTCAATCACTTTCCGTTACATGATTTGTGAGTTTATTTTTATCATACTTTTGATCTTTGCAGAAACTATCAAAAGATGCATCTGCTCAAGGCAGCATTGATATTAACTTTATCACACAAGTTGATACTGCTGTCAAAGTTAAATCAAAAGCCAAACACTGTTTTGGTAAGTTATTTTTTATCTTGGTATTTTGATTTTCCAATTATGCAACTCATAGTCTTTCCAAACTAAAAAAGATATAGTTTGTCTATGATACGACTTTGAATTATGTAGAATTTTTATAAACATGGTTTATTGGTGTTAGTATGGAACTATGATGACATCACAAATCTGAAATTTTGGTGTTGAGCTCATATTGTGAAAGAATTGGTTGGTATCTTAACACTGACTGACCCTTCTATACTCAACTCTGTTATGCAAGAGTTTTACTTTTCGTTAAAAATCGCGGGATCATTTTTCTAAATTCATTCCATCATTGTTTTAGCTGTAAATACGCCAATGAGAAAATATTATTTTCGAGCTAATGATGATGACAACATGAAATTATGGGTTGAAATTCTGAACAATGCTAGTAAAATTGTGGTAAGTTAACTACAGTATGATAAACGATTTTATTGTGTTAATCGAAACATTCATTTATCAGTTGGTGCCAGATAAAACAAGCATTTTATTATCAATTACTTTTATTATTCTTTCTGAATTATAACTTATAGCGTTTTTTTTTTGGTAATTTTCAAGGTTTCTGACGAAGAGACAGATGAAGCTTACCAAAGTTTAAATGGTGATAATTCTGTTAATTTTCACGAAGAATATAGTTATAAAACTGAAATTGTTGCTGGTGTTGTGATTCAGAAGATAGTTTATGATGATGGTAACACTTCGTCAGCAATTAAGGTATTAATATAGTATAAAAATTATTATTATCATGAAAAAATAGCTTACTTTTGATTTTGTATATATGACGTATTTAAATGCCTTTCATTCCGCACAAGTACTCATTAATATGTATGGAGCTACCAGAATATTTTCAGTTCGGCATTGCCTACCCTGACGGGTGTGCTTGGGATTTGAAACTGAGATGTCATCATAGGCATGTCTAACACTTCAATTCAATCGCTAGGCCAGTTGTTTGAAGAATTCATCTTGAATGGAATTCGAAATGAAGTATCAGGAAAGCCTCATTCAGTTGTATAATCTTTATGAAAATAGTCATAATCAACATGTTTTTCGGTAAAATTCGATATATGGTGAAATGAAAATTGACAGCAGATTTTACGAATATCATATCGTGCAACATTCTAAAATATTCAAAATAAAATAAATGCAAGTCAAGAGTTATAGAATATGAATACCAACAAACAGTGATATCTCTCATGCAGACACTATGACTGTACTCTTCATACAACTCGCAGCACATATGGCACATATTATATTCTTGATATGCCGTTGAATGATGACGTTAGGAAGTGGCCTACACTTATTTATAACTTATGTTGGGTTCACATATCATGATCGTGAAATGATAATGTATTGTGTGTTCAAAAGGAGAAACTAGGGTTTGAACACTTTGAACCATTGATATTTTGTGTTGATAACTCTGAACAAGGCTATTAGGTCGGTAGATTGAAATGGCCAAATCTCTTTGCTGATTGACGGGCATTTGAAAATCCTAATTTGGTAATGCTAGTCCGTATTCTATTCAATTAATAAAAAGACTCTAAATTCAACGTTTTATATAAAATAGAAGTGCTAGTTAGTAGTTTCCACACATCCGTTAGACTTAGTTTTGTCCGAATTGCAATTTTGGTTTCTATTTAAAAATTGGCTTTTTGCAAATTTTTCAAATTGAGTCAATCTTTTCATCATTCATAAAGAACAATAGAAATTAGTATGTCAGTTGCAATTTCATTTCCATTCAGAAACATAATAATGCAATTCAGGCAATTCGATACAATCTAAATGCATGAGTGTTTGAGTGTCATTTCCCCATTCAGAGTCATATGTTAGGATATTAACTTCTCGTTGAAAGCTCAGGTGTCTCTGGTCAGAATGGCTATTTTCCTGAGCTTATTGACTTCCTAACTGCTGTAAGAACTTGTAATCTTCAAGTCCCATGCCATTTGTCATTAACCCAGATATTTTTAATGTGTATATTATCGATTGTTTGCAAAAACCATGTTTTGGTATACCATATTAATTTACTGACCCTATTATTGCTATTTGCTTGTACAAGAACTATTGAGAATATGTTTAGATGGATGCTGCTTTAATTCATGATATAATATCATACTACAGTCTACTAATATACAAAAAATCGTCCATTGTGCACTACATAAAAATCCCAATCTCCGACATGGATATATTTTATACTATATCATTGCCGTTCAAGTATGGAAGGTTGTATTATTTTAGAAGACGTTGTACATTTATAGCATTTCTCATTATCTTGTTGCTTAGGCTAGGTAATTTCATTATGATGACCTTAATAATAATGTAGCATACAGGATGCTGTCAGTATGAATCAGACATTGAAGTAGGCTGTTCATTAATCTGCTGCACCTAGTTTCTGTTTGACTCATTTACGCCATTAATATCAAATAGGTTTTGTTTAATTATTGGCTAAATAGGATGCCGGAATTGTAATTGATGATATTATCTGAAATATTTTTTACATCCTGCCCTGTGTAATTGTAATAATGTTAAGCCATTTCTTTATAAAGTATTTTTACTATCATTTTACACAATTATATTTTAATAAGATTTCATTTGACTTTCTGTCAGGTAGGCTACCTGTAGGGATTATACCTGACGAAACTAGACCACTCTCTAGTGAAAGATTGGTAAACTTCCATAATGTGGAATAAGATTCCGTTCTACTTTTTTGCTAAAATACTCTTTTTATTCTAGCATTCGTGCGATACAAGGAGTACAAAAAATGTGTAATGAAATATAGGTAGTTTGTCATATGCCCCTCAGGCCTCATTTTGTTAAAAACCAAGTTTTCGGCAGAAATCTTGATATCAGGCCAGGTTATTTGTATTTGCCCGTAAGTCATCAATCATCACCAAAATGAGTTTTATTTCTGTGCTAGCATGTGGCAGACAGCCACTGTGTCAGTACTCAGTAGCATGTATTTTCAGTGTTGGGAGACTCGGTCACATTTTCAAAGTCTCGACGTGACAAGAGTCATTCCAGCGAAAAGACTCAAACTCGGCTGACCTCTAAAATTGAAAATTCACAAAATAGACCTTGTTGATACAGACGTAAATATTGCCAATGGCCCAGCCCAATGCATTATCAAACTTTTAGAATAACAATGGTTGAACACGAGATGAAAGTCTTTTGTATTTTTCGCCTATATTTATCCATTTTGCAGTTAGTTTTAAAATCCGCTATGACTCTGACTTCCCTTAAGACTCGGGCCAATGACTTGGGGTTTTAGAGACTTATGTGTATTATCCATCATTCCAGTGTTTCAACTATTATAGTACATAGTATATAAAAATTTTGATCCGCTGTATTTTCTGTATTGCAGACTAATAGCTCAAGATCTCACAGCCTGGCATCGACTGGTTCAAATGAAGCTGACTTGAAATCCATTAGATCGGCATCAGTGGTTATAAAAGAAGGATGGGCTGTGAAACAAGGCCATGTGGTAATTATTAATTAGCTGGAATTTCGTTTCCATTATTTAATATTATATGTAAAATTGATGACTCTTTAGTAGTAGCTCAATTAAGTTCTACATATCTGTGGTATACTTAGAGCAAACCTTTTACTAATAATAACCCCTCTAATGCTTTCTAATCCTTTTCAACACCTTCCCAGCGCATTATTTTATAACTATATTCTACATGCATCTGCTGTTTTCATTCAAGGATAAGCTGCTAAAGTACCATTTACTAATCCACTGCTTAAATTATATATTGCCTCCTTCCTATATTTTGCATTCTGAATTTTAATTTAATTAGTACTTCCCGTTATACAAGGTGGTCAAAAAAACCATTTCCCAGGTCATTTGGAACATATTTTTAATGTAGAGGGAACATAACTTTGGCTCTAAGCATCCTAAATTACTAAAACTTTTAGGTACAATCATACACAAACAGAAGTTCAAGTGTCTAATAATGAAATTTCTTCATTTTTGTTTTGGGTTCTGATTTATCGGGATAACTCTGTATTGAAATATAACATTCATTTCTTATGAAAGGATGCTTTTGTTTCTATTTAATAATTCTCATTATAATATAAATATTCAATGTAACATGTTTTTTTTCTACAGAGGAAGAACTGGAAGAGAAGATTTTTCATATTAACAACAAAAGGATTTACATATCACAAAACAGACCATGTAAGTGAAATTTTATGTTATTTACTGGTATGCCTGTTTTAGATATGGTTACTTTTTTCCATATAACAAAACTATAACAAAACTTCCATACAACTATCCTATATCAATTATCTAATATAACATTGATTATTTATGTATTGTTATTGAATTTGACAATACTTGTGCTTCGTTGTGCAAATATTGAATTGCAAACTTTTCGAGGAAGGAAGTCTGATTGATATTGTTCAGGCAAACACTACAGAATACTCAAAAATTTTCATTGTTTTATTTTATTCGTGTAATCAATCATTAAACCATGTAATGTGGAATCATATTTTATTTCTTTTTTTTGAAAAGGTAAATTTTGTGATATATCATGGTTTTCACTGTGTAATAAATCAATCAGAAATTTTAAGAATTATCGTGAAATAAATTTATCTAAAAGAAACGTGAAATGTTTTAAAGCCAATGGTAGTTTTCTATAATTGTGATGAATCTGCCTCACATCATTAGAATTATCTTTAGCATGTTCTGCTATTTGAAAATGTAGGGGTGATCCATACACTTTAACTCAGGGGTGGACAATTATTTTTCTGAGTGGGTCAGTTACTGATAATAGACTTGGTTACTGGGCCAAATACTCAAAACTCAATGTGAAAAACTATGCATAAAAAACTGTTTATTTACAACAGCTACCAACGTTTAAATATTATTAAGAACGACAATTTAACAATCGGGGTCGTTATGATGTTATTTTCATATATATTTCCAACAAATATTTATATCTATTTAACTATAGTTGTGATTTCAACAGACACAAGTAGGCCGGATGTAACACTTCTGTGGGCCAGATCTGCCCCGTGTGTCGTAATTTGCTCACACCTGCTCTAACTCTATGATTTTGATGGAATAAAACAGACTATCTATTATTTCGCCAACTTGGTATACCAGTAACTGCTTATACAAATAATTGGTTATCAGTTAGTCAAACACTTGATCTTTTCGACATGGTTACAATGAAAAATGAGAAAGTCATTTCTATTCAATGCATTTGATATAAATTATGTGAATTTATACTACTACTAGTACTAACTAATGTACTACTTTGTACTACTAACTAATTATATCTATGATAGATCAATAGAATGAAGGAAATTCTCAATGATAATTAGTATTATATCCTAACTCAAAAAACCTTGTACACTAATAAAACCATTAGCTTTCACCCTATTTATCAATATTTCCCTGTAATGCAGGGTGACCTCGAAAAACAGAATCCAGGTCATATGGAACATATTCTAGAAAGAACATAACTTTTCTGCAAAGAGTTCTAAATTGATTACTGAAACTTCTGGGTACAAACATACACACCACCCTCTTTTTAAATTACATATCAATAGCTTTACATATTATTATTACAATATGCTGCTTTTGAAAAGAAAGTAGTCATTCTGCCCAATGCATCAAATTTGTGTGGAAGTTTGAATTTATTAATTTATATTTTTAATTTTTAGGACAGGGATCCAATTCGTACGATTCCACTGTCTGATATTCTCGCTGCCAAAGTAGACTCAAACATTCCTTCTTCATTTAATAAGGATAATTTATTCATGGTTGTGACTACAGAAAGAATTTACTACATACAGGTTTGTTAAACCAAAAATTATCACTATTACTAAAAAGTAATTATTTGGTGTAGAGTTGCGAAGAAATAATCAATTAATCTCTCAATTGAGCTCATATTGAATGACAGAATTCTATATTACAATAGTATATTCTAAACAATGAAAGGACACAACAATATCAATTAATCAACACAAAAATGGGCACTCCAGAAGTGTGTGTACCAATATAAGGATAATTAATTTTGTTCACCTACTTTACATAAAGTTGTGTAAAGGGACCTATGTGCAGGGAGAATATTCACTTTGCTAACAAAGACAGTCTCCGAACTCGTAAGTCGTAATAGAACTAAAATAGGAAAAATCGGAATAAAATTATGGCCTAACCCTAACCTGGTACACATACTACAGGATTACCCAAAAATGAGCATGCCCAAAAGTATCACATTATAATGACTGATAGTTACGGACAAACACTAATCAAATGTTCCATGTCATATCCGAATATACCGTATTTTCCGGCGAATAAGACTACCCGGCCAATAAGACGAGGCCTGTTTTTGGCCCCAAAAAAAGGGGTTTTTCCGTGTATTCGTCCAATAAGACGAGTAAGAAAATCGCAACCCTGCGTCTCCGTTCGACAGTTAGCAAAAAAGCGCACTATTATTTTTAACCGATTCTGTTGTTGTATTTTTCAGTTACGCGCTAATGCTCTCTCATTTCATCGATTACTTTTGCTCGTGATGCACACACAAATGCGACGCCATCTTGGCGACTTATACTCTGCTCGTGATGCACACGCAAATGTGGAAACTTCAAATACAATAGTTAAAAAGCGTTTATATTCCAGATTTACCAAGCGAGAACGCCTATTCATCAAACTAAACTGTCGGGGAGGGCATATTATCGCTCGCAAGATATTTCATGGTCCTAATTGCAGAATAAACTGACATCGAAAAAAATCAATATTACCATATTCGCCCAATAAGACGACCCCCCCTAAATCAGGCCAAAAATTTAGGTCTAGAAAATCGTCTTATTCGCCGGAAAATACGGTATCTATCGATTCATATATGTTAGATATTAATTCAAAGTTCATGGTTATTTCATTCATTTTGGTCATCCATCTGAAGTATTCACTCAATCATGCACAGCCAATGGAGGCGGAAATAATTTCTAGAATCTATATCAAAATATTTCAGGCTGATAATCAACAAGAAATGGAATCATGGGTTAAAGCTTTCAATGATATTGTTCATACAACAAAATCTTTGAAGCATCGGACAAAGGTATGTAAATTTATGCTTAATCAAGTATGGTTTACTGATTACATTATTTTAGTGACCTAATGTATCGTTCATTCGCTGTTGTCATAACGTTATTGATATTTTATGTGTCATTTTATTTGCATGTAAGTTTAGTTTTTGTTACTCGGTCAGTGATCAAATTTATATTTTGAATCTAAACATTGTGATTCTCAATTCGCCATCTAAAATCCATTCTATTCTGATTTAAAATGGTTTTTATTTTTTGCTTGAACATTGCTGTAATCGTATAAAAAAAGTTTGAATAAGTGGAATGGCTCAAATTGATCATGTCCAATTATTAACCTTGTCAAATTTGAATAATGATTTTATGACGCTGGTGACTTATGGCCTACTGTTAAAAATAACTGAAAACTTCATGGCAACTCAATATCAACTTTGTAGAAAATACATTCACAAATTCGAATATTGAAAAATCATATGCCATATCATTACCACACTATTCATATTGTTAGGCTTAACGTTCCACTGAACAGGTTACAAATAGGAAGTATTGGATTTTTCCATGATTTGTTGCGAATTATCCTGTCTTGCCAGAATGTTTACATTATAATATTACAGTAATGATGCTGCCAATCACATAAATATTGATTCCATGATGCCCGATATGTAACAAAGTAGGCAATACCAAAAATACATTTTGAATCGAGGGTTTCATACATGACAATCATCTAGTCATCATGTGCTTATAGATCTCAAATTTTTGACTGGCTGGGTTGTTTATGTTGTTAATAAAGGGATAACACAACATATGGTATTTATTGCTTATTCACATTCGAAATAACAATATATAATTTTCAGTACTATTAAAGGAAAGAATACATGAAAATAAACACTCCCAACATGAAGCATTCAGTGCTACTATGTAACTGTTGTACTCGGGTAGCATCGCATATTAGAAAATCCCAGTCCAATTTTATTTGGTAATCCATATTGTGATGCATAGTAAATTGTATCTATGTTTGTTCTTTTTGTCATGGTGACTGTATGTGTTTATTATTGGGCTGTATGTGTTTATTATTTGGCTTATGTGTTTATTATTGGGTTGTATGTGTTTATTATTTGGCTGTATGTCTTGTTCGGAGTAAATGAGTATGAACATATTATTCAAATGTGATGAAATGCTAAAAATCACTTTGAAAATTAAATAATTTCACTTGTCTTTTCTGATCATTTTTCTTAGTTTTGGATAATAGCTAAAATTTGTTTTATTTAACTGAATATTTATAATTAGCTCAACGAAATTTTTTTGTTAAATCGATGAATATGTTGGTAATAGTAATCTGTGGGAAAATTATACAGTAGGGAATGACGTACATTCATTATTAGGTTTTTTCACTTTCTATACAATTTAGTGTTATTCATTCCGATAATTAAGCTAACCATCAAAATGTGAGGTCATGCATGCATTTTATAAGGTTGCTGAATAGACAATATTTTTTTTAATTGTATACGATAGTATCATCCTATTGTAACTGATAACATATGTAGCGTTACATAGTCAAGTTATCCGGGATAATGTCATGTTATTGTATGTAATACTTGCTCTATGATGTGATGTCATAATATTGATTAGATATTGAATGACCGGATATGGAATCATCATGGTTGCAATTGTAGTGTAGTATTTTTGTTTTAAATTTGAAACATGGCTGCCATGGTGCTTTTTCAGATTAAAAAAAGTTCATAACATGTCAAATTATTCTATGTTGATGTAGGAATTTCTGAAAAAGCAGATTTAATTTCACTCTAACAACATGCTCATACCTTATTCACAGTTTCATATTCCAGAATCATTCTGTCATCAAAATTGTCAATCAAAATTATTTCATTTTGATTATATATTATTTTAAGTTCAAATTCAAGATCAAACCATGTCCCTCCCACCTTGTTTGCTGCATGAGATACTGTATAGGGTTGTTTTAAATAAAATAGTTTTTTTTGTGTATAGTACCTACTCTGTATTCATATCTTGTTATATACCAAATCTTATAAAGAGAAATAGAATAATATGTTGACTTGGAAGTACAGTGTTGTACAATCGTGATGTTGCTTTTCAGCACAATATTTTCTGATTATCAACATTTGTATTTGTCCTAGACTTGAAGCATAGGTACTCAAAGTGCTTCATACAGAGCCCCAGGGCTCCGTGAGAGAAACCTAGGGGCTCTGCGAGCTATTCATATACTTATTAATAATATACCGACTTGGCTAATTTTGTAACTGTCCAAAGAAGCAATACCGCATTAATAAAAAATTTGGCATTGGTAGCATCGGAATGTGGCAACAAGGCGGTAATTCAAATATGACATCATCTATAAGTTCCAATAGATAATTTTATAAATTCATTGTGGGGATTCATAAATAATAATCAACCCTTCACAGGCTCAATAACACTAATAGTTTGAGAAACCCTGTCCTGGAGAATAGTTTTTATTATTGAACACTGGCAAAATGACATTTTCACTATGAATCAAGTTCTGTTGCATAATATATTGACCGAAGTATCGTACAAAGATGACCAAAATTGATAACCCACTTTTTTGAATACATTTTAAAATAATATACTTTGATTTCGGAATATAGAGAAACGTACATTTTAAATTGGATCTTATTCCACAAATAACACATATAATTGTTTCCATTAGGAACAGAAGATAAGAAAAAAATGAAGTGATTACTTGATACTTCAATTGCTCAAAATTTTCAAATAATACTATTCTCAATTGTTCCTAAAAAGTGAATAACAAATACGATATATATTAAGTCAATTCGAGGATCCAATTTGTTTTTGACATCCCTGTTTCAGATTGGATTTTAAAATTAGGTTCTTGTGAACGCTGCATACTTCATTGCCAATAGACCATGGATACATAAATACAATCGGATTTTGGATAATTTTATTCAATCAGTATAAGATCATGAAAGGAATCCCACGTGTTTAGGTCATTATTATAAGGGTAATCTCCGTTAAATATTTCAGCAAAAGCTGTAGATGTCATGTAGGCCATGATGTATTGTGATATCAATATTGATTACCTGATTGTAAATTACTCATAGATGAATAAATATTTTAGCTTTGTGGTGTTATATCAAGGCAAACAATACTTGTCTCAATGATTGATATATTTTTAATTACCTTATTTAGTAGGGAAGTACATTTGTTTCTATATGACTCAGAAGGGCAACAGGCAATCACACAATACAGTGACGTCATTCATTCGCTAGGTAAAAAATAGAAGATAGTTGCATAGTATAATCATAATCAAGACGCATTTGTCCATTGTTTGATGCGCAAGAGTTCATATGCAAATGGTTTCCATGCGGAAGCATAGTACTTTGTTCATGTATTTTCGCGGTCTTTTATAAAATAATATTGAATAAACCTGGGCTTTCTGAAATACTTGTATATTATGTTTACTATTATTATTTATTAGACACAAAAATTTAATAGCATATCAAAGACGAGATCAATGTACAAGACCTTACTGGCCTAAGACACAATTGTGTGACATGTATACCCTATACAAGTAGTAGGACTGCTGCATTATAGTAAGATAACAGACATAAAATAAGAAAGTAAAATATTATATTACAATGCACAAGAGGTACACAATGACTTAAACACTACACTACTCTAATCTTAATAAAGCAAATTTATTTCACCACAATAATAAATAAATGCTAGAACAAGCAGCCATTTTGATTATTCGAATTCCTAAAACTTTTGCATTTTTTAGAATATTATAAAACTTAAATTTTGTCGAATCTAAATTCCCTGGATATATGTAATGAATAATGAACTCCTTTTCATTCAATGTTACTTTTGTAAGAATCTTTGTCATTTTCAAATTTTTGTTTCTGTTGTATTTTGATTTTAATATTGTATTTGTGTTATTAATTTTTGCATGATTTATGTTCTTGCTTTTGTTCTGTTAAGAATCTTTTATCTCGAACATCTTCTAACTTCGACTGATGGATGTAGGCAAGTGGATTGTAATTTTTTCTTTTATTCGAATTTTTCAAATCAATATAACAAAATATTGTCAAATTTTCATATTACCTGATTTGCCTGATCCTCTGTAACTTCATATATAGAATGGTATTTGAATTTTTTCGATACTGCACTAAGCATTAGGAAAGAAATCCGATATGCTGGAATTTCTACTGGTTTCAAAAAAATAATAGTATAGTATTATTACAGTTACCGATACTCGATGATGTACAGAAATTAAATTAGCGAATTTTTCAGTCTTTGACAAATATCAGAAAAAGGGAGTGTTTTGACTTCCGAACTGTCCCCCACTCTGGGGCTGTGCCACTGTATTTAATTATACAGAAGACCACAACCTTTTAGGTTACCATTTCGCCTCAAAAGATGGTATTATGACAATTTCAATTTTCCAAATGCCTCAATGTTATTGATGCTAAAATCTTTGAACAGCATTTACGTATAACCTTCATTAATAATAGCGAGTAGAAGCATATTCATTTCAAATTAGTCATTACCTATTATATGTATAAATCTCTATTAATGGTGTATATGATAATCATATTTATAATCTACTTAAAAAGTGATTACATTTTTTATAATGATATTTTAAATTCAGGGAAGTGAACCTGGAGATAGCCATGTTGATGTAGAACAACATGCTTCTAACAGTAATATCAATGTTGCAAGAAGACGCAAAGTGGAATCTACTTTGTCTGTTGCTTCTCCAGCTCACCGTAATTCTACTCAAGTGTTCGTGCCAAGGTATGGCCTTCCTCATAGTGCTTCCCCATCCCCTGTAGCTTATTACAGATTGTCAGCTGCAAATGACGGACACTACAAAACAATGACC
Organism: Styela clava; assembly: GCF_964204865.1. Lineage (NCBI taxonomy): Eukaryota > Metazoa > Chordata > Ascidiacea > Stolidobranchia > Styelidae > Styela > Styela clava. The sequence goes on along the minus strand of NC_135258.1, from coordinate 16,068,788 downwards.
CCAAACAAATCACAAGCAAGTAGAAAGCAAAATAAGATGTCACATGATTTTCGACGTACTGCAAGTAGCTCAGAAGAAAGTGGAAATATGAGTAGTAGTGTGGATTCACTCAACGCAGCTTTTGTTGATAATGTTCAAGTTGCCACACCCCCTAAACCGAAGAAAAATAAGAAGTACATGAGGTCAATTTCAGGGTCAGATATGTCATCACCGCTTGTTAAATACGAGTGGCTTCCACCTGGCAAAAGCAATCCAAATGATAGACGTTCCTATCCATTGTCGACAACAATGGCATGCAACGAACCCAAGCCTATTTTGAAACCGTCTTCCGCCTCATTTTCTTCCCCGGAAAAAAGAAATAGAGATTCAAAAGTTCTTGTCTCAACGCAATCTTTTTCAAGTACAAGTGTCAGATCGTCGAGATCATTTCAACTTGACCCAAAAGTAGATCTACGTGCTGCTGTTAAGCCAAGTAACGTTAAGAAAAAACGAAACACTGGTATATTCTTTTCACTAAATAACGTTCTCAACAAGAAGGCAGAAAAAATGAATAAATCTGATGCCAAAAAAAGGCGATGATGTTTTAATACCAAACAATAATTATAAAAAAAGGTGTAAATTAACTTAAAAAAATGTGTAATTTGATGTTGCAGAACTATGGAGGTTTGTATAACTTTTTTCATTAAAAATAGTGCATTTTGGCAGTCAAAAACTGGTTTTGGATTAACACAGCAGGATAAGCATTGGTAATGGACGGTCAATACATTACGAATTCTTAACCCTTTCCATGCGATTTTTATTTTTTATTAAATAATCGTATTTGCTACGCCGACTTTATGCATTTGTACGCCCACAACTAATCGATCGACTAACGAAAAAGTAATGATCCTCTGCTGCCCACTGACGGCTCGTTGGAAAGCTTATTTAAAGAGCTTGCAATTGGCGATTGAAAAATTTTTTTTTTTCAAAAGGGGTGGTCTGAGTCACAAACAGGATAGAAAAAAGGCATTTTTTTCTTGGGTGTTGAAACTTCAAGCCGTGATAAAAAATAGAAATATTCGCTAAATCCTTTACTGTTACCGCTTCTTGGTTGGCAAACAATAGCATGATATTACTGTAGCAATTTCGTTATCTAACTCAAAATACTTTGGTAGATGGAAGGGATAATATGTCTTCTATTACCACCCAAAAAACACCGAAATTTGCATATATCAAAAACACTCCCTTGTTCCGCCGCAAATAAAACTCCCATGGTAAACGAAAGCGAGATTTACCGTCGCTTATGTTAATCTCGAAGAAGGCTTCTTATCAATAAACTAAAACCCGGAAAAACTAGACCAACAGTTTGCGACCGATTGCTAAATAAAACAGTGGAGTACATCAACGTACCCGCCGCAAACTAGCGAGTTTTGTCGTGGGTACGTATACGTGCCCACCGCACGGAAAGGGTTAAGCAATTTCAATTTTGCTATTTGCTAGAATTAGTCTTTTTTTATCCAAGCAAGATTTTTAGATCTTTGCATATTTATTTATTTTTTTCTTTGCATTTAGTGAGGTTTGAAAACAAGCCATTTGTTTTCTTTATGCGTTTTTTCAGTAGTGCTGTTCTACTAATTCCAACTTGATTTTTTTTTGTTTAAATTGGTTGAATCATATTTTCATATTTCAAGTCATATTTTCTGTTAAAATATGATGTCTTTTGTACATAATTCACCAAGTAACGTACTATTTATTTATTATTTGAGATTATGGGTTTGCTATTTTACAGAGTTTATGAGTTGCAATGCACTCACATTCTTCGAATACTAATCATTTATTATATTATTGTTTGCAATGTTTTTGTAATTTGAAAAGCTGTATATATGTTTATTATATTTGGATCAAGCAGCCAACTTTATAACCATTGTCATATGATCTAAACTCTAATTTTTATTATAAATTGGGAGCAGTTATTCAGTTATATTATTACTTTTGAACATTTTGAAACACCTTTTCCTTGTTTGCTGAAATCTTACTTCTCTCCAGTGAAATTATTGCTAATGGATGATGCGTAACTGAACACCCGCCTTGGTAATGTGTCCCATCAGCACTATATAAACTACATGACTGATTTTGCTTATTGCAGTATAGTTACTGCTAAGTACCGGTAGTTGGATTATTTTCTACAAAATATTTTCCTTCACAGACTGATAGAAAAGTGATGAAATACGATGAGATATACAATTTTATGCCAATCAATAACTTGAAAAATTACATCCAATATTTATTTCATGAGATTGTTTTCTGAAAAGCCAATGATGTCATAAATATATAGAATTTGCTCAGTGGTTTAAGTGTTAGGCTAAACTGATGATGGCATCTCAGTCTCTGGTTAGAATCTTGGGTTCAACATCCCATGCTCATCACCCACGGTGTCAATAATTGATTAGGCAATATCGAACTGAAAAGATTCCAGTATTCCTAAACTAAAGTGGCTCTATACTAGGACTGGACATTTCGAAATGAATAGTAAATTATTTGAATCGGTTCAGAGCGAAATTTCGAATCGCCACCATCTTGTTTTTTTCCTTTCATCCAATCCTCAATTTTTTGTTATTCAAACCATATTTTTTCAATGCATTATGACTATTTTCTGTAGTGAGTTATTGATGAAACATGTTTTTTTATGTTTGAACACTCATCTGTCGGAGTGATGTATTCTATGTTTTTCAGTAATTCATTTGTTGCCAGGACCAATTACAATAAAAAAAAAGTAACATACAATTATACATCTCCCCCAAGTATTTGAGATTCGATTCGAAAAAAATATTCGATTTGATTCTGAAATCGTCAGGTATCCGAAAATGCCCAGCCCTGCTCCTCACCCAGCAGAGGCTGCTTGTACAAAGCCTTGTTCATAGTGAAATGCGATAGATGTGTCGAATAAAAAATATTGGCTTTAGTCTTGTCAAATCCAAATATATTTTTCTTTTTTGAATTAATTTAGTGGCACATGGTTGAAAATATTGCTCTTGGTTTTGAAATAAATGAGGATAAGCTGCCAGCCTAACGTCCCTGCTGATGGGGCATGTCACAAAGTTTCCTATTACGATGTATATTGTTAACCAATACCACTTCATTTGTTTTTCTATTTATGTGAGCCATGCTGAAGATCACCACGTTCTTCAATAGCTGTTTTTTTTGTAGTTGTAGTAATTTTTTAGGTTGCAATATTCCTACAATTTTACTGTATTTTTTGTGATATTAATTTACATATATGCAGATACTTCTTTATAAAGGCAAGTTTCATTTCGTTTTGCTGCAATAAATAATGGTATTGATTTTCTCTTGCTATTCGGGAATGTTGAATGGCGAAGTACGGTAGTTGCTTTTTTATCAAATTGTGGAGATTTGTGTCGTCACAGAGCCATCGCCTGTCGCCTTTGCGGCTTGATGACATTGACATCTCTGGCCTGAAGTTTCTGAACACTATTAGTTCATATTGGAAGCGAAAATAGCGTTCTATTGCAAAAAAAGGTATAAGAAAGGATTTTTATGCTCGCCCGTTTTTTGTACGAAAAAACTAGCTCTCATTTTTTGCTTGGAATTGAACGTGCACTTCTATTTATTGAGGTGAAAGGGAATCGCTTACTTTAGTCGAGCAATTAGAAATTTCATTGGGGATTCTTATTCCTATGCCGTCGTTAATACGATTTCCCGACTTGCGTGCAGTATTGGACATTATATCAAATAGCATCAGTTCAACAAGGTCATAACAAAAATTTTCTTCAACTTCTGGTTCAATTCTGCTGTTGAAATATGCGGCTATAAAAGGGGTAGCATGATCAGCACAAAAACGTATAAAATCTGTTGATGATGCGGACTGTTCCAATGCATGATCAGAATATTCATCATAAAAGGGAATGAACTATCGTTTGCTGTTTATCGATGATCATAAAAATCACAAAAAGCAATGACTTTTGATACAGAAATACAAGATACTCGCAATTCGAAGCATGGGGAAGGAAGATTCGAAGTGCTAAGCTCTACGGGGGAGTGGATTCTGGACCAACATCGGTTCTCTACATTCGGACTTGTGCTTCAATTTCGTTCTTGGTTTTTTAAATGAATATTACTGTAGCAGGCTCAACAGTAAAGCGTTGTGGAAATAAGTTGTTGTGGTGGTAAAATATCCGGAGTCTGAGCTACAACTACTTTCCTTCGCCTTTTTTCATTAGTAACCAAAATCCAATTCCTCAAGATGCGTATTGAAGGGTATAGGAAGCCGTAATTTAACGACGTACACATGGGTACGACGAGGAGTCCGGCAATTTTCCCAACATAGTAAAACCTAAAAGAGTATTCATATTTTGTAGCAGCATACTCGAACTACACATGCTTCTGGCGATTCATTCAAATTTTTCAAACCATTCGGTTTTTTTAGTGTTTTCTGCGAAATTAGTTTTATGAATGACACCCACCACGCGTTTTTACAAGTCATAGTTGCGGAATTTAAAAAATATGTTTTGAAACCTTATAAAAGTACACTGTAAGTATTCTCTGGTCTCCCAAAAACATTGCAAAATAATTCATGATTTATTTTATGATATCCGTTTTCTTAACGATTCGATGGAAAATATAAGAATTATTGCTGAGGTTAAAAATCTTGAAGTTCTGTTCGGTGATTCCTCAAGCTCGTCGACAGCGTGATGTAAGTTTATTAATTCTTTTATATGATTGTTATTGAATTGCTGTCTCCATATTGAAAGATACTTTATTGCCTGCTTGCAGATATTCTAAAAATCAATAGAAAATAAACGTTAAAATGTATCTGTTTTCGTTACCCGACAATGCTTTACAATACGTGAGTTTTAGGATTACTTTGGACTTTGAAAAGGACTGATATCAGGCAATATTGAATTTTAATCATTATAGAAATATAGATCTGAACAGCCCGTTAGAAATAAAGTTAGCAAAATTTTGAATCAAAATACCAAGCTTACAAGAGATACTGCCATTTTAAGTATAAGTGAAAATACTATATACTGAAAAGAGATTGGCCCAGTAGTTCAAGAGAAAAGCAGTTTCAGTTCCATGAACAACAAATAATGTTCAGTAAAACAATTAATATGTCCAACGCGTGTCTAGTAACGCCGGATGAACAAGTTTTACCTGATTCGTACGGTCTATTTCTTTATCGCAGGTAACAGCTCCTGATTTCTTGTGTTGTGACTTCTTTTTTTCAGAAAGAGATTTGCTTCGCCATTTCCCATTTGTGACGTCATTACCGCGGCATAATGATTTCGTTCCGTCGAGAATAGTGAGAAGTCCGCCCCAACGTTCACCGATTTCGGTGGATAAAGTCAGAAAACAAAAATCTGCTATCAATGAAGTGACGAGGTCATATTGCTCCATATATAAAAGAGTCCTGATTATTTCTTTATGAAATAATCTCTTTCGTGGTCCGGTGTCACAATAATCCTAGAAATTATTAATATTATTAGAACACGGATATCAGCGGTAAAACACACACACAGGCGTTATAACGATATAGTAATCACACCTCAACTTTTATCTAGAAAAGGTTCTGAAGAACCTGCCAACAACATTTACGGGACTATTTGACACAGTATGGTCTTGGTTACGGTGCAGGTCATGGAGTTTGAATTCAAGATAATACAATTATGATACTAACATAGTCCCAACCAATGGCCTGGCTTCTAAGCCATTTTATCTTTTATAATTTAGTTTTTTTCGGGGTTGTGGTCAAGTGAAAGGCAGCCAAGAAGAAGGCCATTTATATGAATACATCCAAACGGCGGATTTTATCAACAGACATGTACGAAAAAAACACCAGTACACTCAAGTCCTACATACCTTGTATCTTTCTAAGAACAGTGAAAGTTTATCCCGCGTTTCCCGCTTTGAATCATCTTTCATCCCTCGACATACTCTGGTAATATAGTTTTCTCCAAATTGTAGGTTCGAGCCAAAAATCGTCCAGTCATCCACATGCTCCAGAAGTTTCTCTCGGAATGATGCATAGTCATATTTGAGGGATCCAACTTTAAAACAAATGAAACTAATGTTAAACTTCAAAGCAATATAAATAAATGTATTTTACATGAAAGAAGTAGACAGTAATTTTACCTGGTTCTATGATGTTTTCAACTAGCTCAGAAACGGAAATTCTTCCCTCCATTCCGTCGTAGCATTGATCTGTATCGAACACTCGAACACATTTTGTATGGATTAAACCTGAAATATGTATTGTGTACGTTTAAGTCCAGTAGCAATGACTTTCAGACATGATTGTTTAGTATGGAGTCAAGTAGATATGCTGATATTTTAAAATTTTCAGTGGTTTGTAATCGTTAAATTCCCAATATATTTAGAAGTTATAGTTGATATCGTTTGCAAGAGATGCCTTTTACACCACTGGACCACATCAAACTAAATGAGGAAATTTAAAAAAAATTTCAACCTAAAATGAGACTTTTGTTATTATCGTCCCATATTTCACCCTAATACTATAATTTCAAACGATACGAACTGTCCCCGTACAATAGAACATGAAATACCGGCTGCCCTGTGATTCATATAAACTGTCATATTTATCAACAGTGTTCTTTATCTTACCGACTTTTCCTTGAGAGACTCCGACGTACCACTCCTTATAGTGATTCGTTCCATGCGCCCACAGTGTATTCATGCTCAATATCGGCATAATATCGGACTGTGAATACTGGGCAAGGTGTGGCGCGATTCCTGAAACACTGGAAAGTAATGGAAACGGTTAATATTCGGTATTCTTTTTGTACTACCATCAGGAGTTATATAAAATATTTGGTGTATTTTTTAATTCAATGATAGATAATGATCAATATTTATAGAGGTTTACCAAACTTATGCCAAAGGTAAACGAGGATTGGATTTGTTGTTAGATTACGTCATTCGTTTGGAATATAAGAGCGATACATTGAACTCCCGAATTGTCGGCCATACCAATATGATGTCACGCGATATTTTAAAAGACAAATTGCGTTGCATTGGCGGAATCGAATGTATTGCCATAATCGATTTGTATTGGTAAAGGGATGAGAGGCGCTGGTTTGCCATACGATTAAGCCATAATATCCTTTAGTTTGCTCATATTATTAATTAATAAATATATTTATGAAAAATTATAACATATCGAGCCCATATTCAAAAAAATGAGTCGAACAGTACAAGATTGGAAAATGGAAACCACTGCCGACAGGAACGTTTTACCTTGTACAACTAAAGGAAAATATCCAGGACTTGGCTCAAAATAAAAAGAAATCAGCAGTACCTTTTACTTCTCGTTCTAGAAGTTATTGCAACTGCCACTCGTGTGATTGAGATTCTCCTGTCAGCTCCGGGAATCTTAGAAATTGGTTGTAATTTTGTTTTGGCTTCACGCTGAGCTTCATGCCACAAGTACATGTAATCTTGTACGCGACCACCTTGGATCGATTTCGGTGGAGCTGAACAAATAGTTCTCTTCCAACGTTTGATAGGTGTGGAACATGAAGACGCACGTTTAGGGACAACAAAACATATTTCGTTGAGAATGTTTTTACTATGAACACCTACAATGCTTAGAGTTAATTTATCTTTGTGATTATTTTGTTTTTCGCAACTATAATTCAAACTGGAGTCACTTTCTGACGAATTGCGTTCTCGTAGTGGACGTTTTACTTCTTTGGGATACTTTATCGTAAACAAGCGATTTATTCGTGACTTTGTCCTAATTTCATTTTCTCCTATCAAATCGTCTTCATCCTGCAGACATGACGCAACAATTGCCGATGATGATGGTTCTGGTTGTATAAGTATTTGAATTTCTTGGGGCTTCTGTAACGCGACTTGATAGGACGACCATAAATGCATGAACATATTTCTGAATTAAAACAAAACAAAGGATTACGTGAGTTACTTATTAATGTCAAAGTTGGTGAGAATCTAGCTGTAAATAATCATGGATTCAAACCAGATAACTAGAGCGATAATTTAAAAATCTTAATCTAACGATATTAGGAGACAAATGAAACATTATTAATGTGAATTCCTACTTGCTGCTTTTCTTTATCCATAACGTAGGAGGTGAAGTACTTGCTGATGATATTGAAACACAACATGTTGAAGCCTGGTGAGGACGTTTTGGCCCATAAATTCCGACCCAAAACGTTTTGGTGCTGATTTTGTCCCACACAGAGATAGATGGCTCGGTCAACAGCGCACCTTTAGACAGCTTAACAACCGGTACCAAACACATGCTTCCTCCATTTCCTAGCAGAAGAAAAACGGTTAGAATAGACAATAAAGACAGCACCAACCAAGTAGAATACCGTGAGAAAATTACGTCTGATGCTTTGTGTGATTTTTACGATCATAGCGGGACAGCAGGATGACAGTTTCGATTGCTAATGCTGAGTAACCAATAAATAATTTTACGAGATTGTGTGAAATTGACGCTGTTTGCCTCCCCACTATTACTTTTCTATTTTTACTAGATAAACTGTTACCTGGGTATGAATTTTTCAATCTACCTTTGAGAGTTTTATCAAAATGCATGAAATATGTTTATAGAAATTAACCTAGAAATAAATTTCTCCAGAAAAATTATATATATATATCTTTCTTACCTGGAATCCTTGTCATTTGATCTGTTATGTCGGGAGAAATTGAAACTTGCAAAGTGTTTCCATAATGATAATACGACCCCTTGATTTCTTTAAACTCCCCATCAGTAGAATTTGATCGAAGACAAGTAAATTCACAAATTGTTGAATCATTCTGTAAGAAAAAAAGGAATTTGTTATAAGTTTCAACAATAACACACGATTGTCAGATTTATAGGTTGAAAAAACAGTGTTAACGTATTCAGAATCATATTTTGAGAATATTTTATATTTGATATTGTCATATTTCATAATCGTTTTACCCTACAATGATTTTGATATACTTTGCATTATCTTTGTATCTACTTTATAAATAAGTTGCAAACACAAAAAATGGTTTTGGATTAAAATTGTTATAATACAATGATAATTAATTGGATAGTGTAATAAAAAACATTTTTTAATTTTTTTCAAATTTTGTAAGATAATCTATCTGACTGCACGTAAGCTGTTATGCGCTTGTTGATATTCTGAAAATGCCTTCATAATTTCAATTTGTGGGAAAATTTTCAGCAACAATTCATATTTTTGTTATGATACTCCCTACTTCTATAATTTTCAGTCGCACGCATGGCGTCATACATATGGCTACAGCAATTGACTTAAATTGGAAATTCGTTCTTTCGGTATACCTCAAAGCTTAACCTTTTTGTAAGATGAATCTAATGGCCCAAAAATACGTACACAGGCCATTGGAGAAGAAAATTATTTCTCTACTTGACAAAGTCATATGCTCTTTGGAGTTGTATTTAGTCTGCAAAACTATGGCAACTTTGACATTTAGACTAGCACGTTTTATATTTAAACATTTAAATATAAATGGACAATTGACGGAAAGGTTAAAATTGTATCATATTATTTCCGTTACGACCTATTTTAGTACAAGGTCATGATTTGACAATTAAGAATTACACGTACTTGGGCAATTTAGATAATAGCCCTAATTGAGACGACGAAATTTACAACTTCTATGGGGATATTATCCTATTTAAATCAAGGGTAATTTGGTCGAACTACAGACATTGCGTCAGATATCGTATATATTTCACAACAAAGACTAAATTGAACGAATCACTTCAAAAATTGACCGTTTCCATTACGCGTAATTTTAGGCGAGTAAGTGTGTTTGCCTTAAAGTCACTCCTAAAAAGCTCTAAAATATATAAATTACACCAATCCGAGGTTCTATGGTTTACCACGCATAGATGATTTAAAAGCAAAAAGCACACCAAGTGAATATACCACGCTTGGTCGTACAAGAATGAATCATAACATGAGCGTAAGCACGTCAGAAATTTAAACAAAAAGGCTTGGGTGAAAAAGGGGCATTTTCTATTACAATTATAGTTTAGATGTATATATAAAAGTAGGCAAATACTACCACTAGTCCAGAGCAAACAAAAATAATATGAAACAAAACAAACTAAGTGGCTTACCTCGACTGAAGATTTCACAATAGCGTTAACGTCGATTTGCAACACCGCTCCAGAAGACATAATTCCATAATTCCCATAGTCTACGCGCACCATAGGTCCTACGATTATTCTAGTATCGTTATTCAAATGGTCAGGTGGGTCTTCCAGCCCGATGAAAACTCTACCGTCAATGTCGTCTTCGGGCTTGCTATTTCCTGCACTATTTTTAATAGTCCTATGCAAGTCCAAAGTTGACATGCTTTTTTGCTTTAATAAATGCTTCTCTGTGTCGTTGAGTTTCAAATTTGGAAGGAAGTGCAAGCTAGTACCAGATCCGGGTATTTGAACTACTCCGCCTTCAGCACCAACTTCAGCCCAAGCGTCATATACGCGTGAGTTTGGCAAACAAGGTGACGATTGAAACAAACTAGAACCGTTCGAAGGTGTGGAACTACCGTCAGAATTATGTGATGGGTCTGTCGAAGATGACTTTGCGAAGTCGAGTATGTCTAAATCCGGGGAAATTTCGTCTGCGGCTACGTAATAGCTTTTTCGTTTTGGTGATTGAGAATTACGAGTCGGAGAATTTTGTGTTTTGTTGTTGTATCTCATGTTGTAATTAGCAGTGGCGGATTTGTTCGTCTCACATTTTTCTGAATTTTCAAATGAAGCGATACAAGAAATTGGTCGTTGCAGATTTCGCGACAATCCACTTTTGCTCGTTTGCCCGATTTTTGAGCGAATATGTACTGAGTAAGTGCTTCTATCCGCGACTGATTCACGACACGGAGCGTCTTGTTCTGTTTTCGTATGTGGAATTGAATTTGTTGCATTCAGCACATTAGTGCGCTTCGTCTGATTGGCATCATTCCGAGGTGGACGGTCGAAAACAAAGACGTCATTTGATGCCACTTCACCAGAAGAAACATCAAAAATGTCGTCATCAATTGGAAACGCGTAGTATCCATCAATCCCAGAGTCAGTAGAACAACTTGTAGACTGTTTCTTCCAATTCTGAAGTACTTTTCTTATGAACGACAAGTTTACTTTCGATTTCATAAAGGTGTTTGCTAAAAATATTTGACATCGCGAATCACCGCGAGGCAGCTTCATATCGGTATTATTGTTGAAAGGTAATATCGAACTTGATTTTGAATCCGAGTCTTCCGAAAACACATCATCAAATCCAGCATTTCTGATAACGTGACATGCCGTCGGCGCTTCACCAACGTTGTCGTCTAACGCCAGGGTTTCGAATGTGAAGGTTTTATGCTTTGGTTCCGCTGCCGTTACGCACCTGAAATAAATTTAGCGTGAGAATTGTAATGTTTAGTACAAAATTATTCGCACCCGTAGGATCGGACAAAGGTGTGTCGGCGTTACGGTATGTGAAAAATAATATTCGATTTTGTCCAAAAGGGTGAACTCGACGTGCTCGGATGAATAACAGACACAGACTTGTTATTTTTGGAAACTCATGCGTCATAACTCCACAACGACATAAAGTTTTGTACCCAGAAGGATAAAGCAATGTTCAATGTAATAGGCACTATTCGACACTATTATTTTCATACTGGGGTAAATATGGTCCTCGAATGAATCAATCTTATTTATCTGTTTAGTCCATTGACATGTGTAATCAATGTGACTTTATGATCAGCCCAAGCTCGAGTAAGTAATTTCGTTTTGTTACAAGACTTAATTTTAGTAAACAAACTTGACATGACAAATGACTTTGAATCAAAATTGAAAAATTATTTTCGACTTGGTGGCGTCTCACACGATTGAGCAAATATATATGAGGTTAATGAAACATTGAAAACCAAGTGAAAGTTTTAAAAATATGATGCTATTCTAATTGCTGCGCATGTGATAATTATCATTTATCACATAAAGGTTGGAATTAAAAAACTGTTTACCCCTATCGTCAAAAAATTTCAAGAAATTTCAGTCTAAACTGAAACGTGAGCTATATAGGTGGTGTGGATAGATTCATGAGATTACTCCAAAACATAATTAATGGGTTCAAAAATACCTCCTTCGCGCTGTGAATAACTCGAACGTTTTGGCATTTGATATTTGTGCATTCAACAGTGAATTACCCCACCCCTAGGCTAAATTATCGAATATAACATTCTCCCTACTTTCATAATTGGAACATACGTCAGAATGGATTCTTTGTGAATTACAGTTATTAATTTTTAAATTAACTAAATAGTACTCATAAAAAATATACGTAAATTTAATCGTATTTTGCATGTGATTCAAATTTTACTGCTTTGTCTATATAATCAACTGATATCCACACGCTAGTATGATTTGATAGATATAATTGATGAACTTCCAATTATATGATTTTAATCGATTGTAAAATTAGGTATCTGACGTTTTAAATTGCTATGCTGTAATGTACAGAAAATGTATTTGTGCTGATATTGGAATTCCCGAGAGTTAATATTTGTTAATACCAAATAATTTGAGTCGGGCCACAAAATTGGTGTTCCCGAAGTATGTGCACTAAGATGGCGCACCATCTGAACACAGTATGTGTACCAGGTCAGGGTTCAGGTTGTGCGCTATCTTGTTGCACATACTTCCGGAGCGTCCGAAATTTAAGGTATGATATATTTTTCCATGTTAGGGCATGTCATAGTTTCATTAGGATTTATTTTGAAATCTGTTACAATTCATAAGATTCAATAAAACGAAATACATCGAAACATGATAATTGCCAAATAGCAAGCATAACAATGTTTGCCTAAAATAAAAGATTCGAGAAAAGCACACAACTTACCAGAGAGATGTCGATTGTTGGAAATCATCTTCTTTTTCGGAACTTTCAAGCCGTGATAAATCTTTAACATCCTGTAAACGAAATTGAAATATTATAAAGGCAATAAGATTTATCTAGTTGTTCAGCACCATAACGGCCGTAAGTGGTTATAATTTTACATTAGTAAATGTAAAGCGCCCAGAAAAACTGATATCTTCGCACGAAAGGTTTTGTAAAATATAAATAAATAGTCACCTTATGCACCCCTTTCTTTAACTTCATTTTAAGTGGATGACAGTCCAATGGATGGTTTTTATAATACTGCACAGCAATTTCAAGTTCCCGATGTGAAGACGCTGGAACAATGTAGTGGATGAAACAATCATCATTCTCTTTCAAACTTATGATGTAATCAGCTGCGGTGAAAAATGTTTCAGTTAGTCCAAAATGAATCGCTCAAAATGTTACGTAATGCATTTTTGAGGCCCAGACGCTCGGTATGCTGTTAGTCATGAATTAATAAAGATTTTAAAAGATCCGATCTTTGTTATAAGATACGTTCGAATGCCACGGGAAAAGGATTCCAAGCTTTTGGTATGAATCCGAATATTTTCTGCCGTAAGTTCGGGGTCTGTTTTCATTGGAACCATACAAGGCGTATATAAGTATCTATCGGTCTGTATATCAGACCGTAAATTTTGACGAAGTTATTTCATTCAAACTTTCAGTTCGAACGTATGGAATGCATTTCGACCAATCAAAGCGTCGATTAACAGACGCTGGGAGCATTCATTGTCATAATATTATACACAAAATAATCTGTCTCACGGTACAGGTATAATTCCAACAAAATCTAGATGTCCGTATCATAATACAACAGAAAATCTTATTATATGCATATAATAGCATGAGATATTTGTATGCTAAATATAGAATAACAATCATACCTTGATTTTTGCAAATCTTCCAAAACAAAAACCCGCCAATATCATGTTTTTTAAGTGCTAATTCCGCCGATTTGTGATTTTTCAATAATCCGTGATAAAAATGTTTTAAATCTGTAAACATGGTGCTATTGATAGTCTTTGACAAAATGTTGTACAGTATTAGTAAAACAGTCCAAAAAATATTCTCACGCTTCATTGAGATTCATTCTAAGATTTAATAACGACCATTTTCTCAGTATAGCTGCAATAAATGACAATAAAAATACAAATTATACAGTCGCAAACAATTTATCAAAACTTATGACTAAGCTATGATGATGTGAGACAAACCATCATCGATTCGGGCAATTTCAAATACTGGTCGTATTTGCCGACCCATACTTATAGTGGGTACCAATTTTCTTTCTCACGTACCGTAAAATTAAACTGTCCTACATATCAAAATTGAGATATTACTTTTATCTTTCTCTCGGACTCCAGAGCGTCAAGTTGAAATTATTCCCCGTCGTTATTTATTGTCACAAACAGTCGCTTAACCCCATGATGGAGCATAAGGTACAGGACAGTTCAATTTGCGGCGCATATATAATTCATCTTTAACGAAAGGTAGCTTTTCGAAAAGCGTGTTTCATGTGCGCGTCTGCTAACTTATTAACGTGTAAATTAGCTTGGTGAAGCTACTCCTGCACTACGAAAAGTCTTCTCTCGACCTAAACATCTTTCCGGGTATCGCATATACCTTTGTTCGGTGAACAAACTACCATCTTTTAGGACTTGCGTGTTCACAGATATTGGCCATACACTCTACTGAAAATAACCCACTCCCAGTTGCTTACACTGAACAGATCGAATAATTATCTAGTATGGGAAGCAAGAACAATATAAAAGAAAAACAAACATTCTAATGTCGACTGAGGCCACAGCGTAACAGATACCATAACTTATCAGTTTCAAAATGTCTGACTATATCATATCATCCTAAATATTATCTACATAACAAGCCTTATCTCGGACGCGCAGTAACATATGCGTGTCCGGGAGCGTCGATCTGACGACAGGCGGCAATTAAAATCGGCGTGTATAAACAAGCAGCGTATTATTTATCAATAGAAGAAGCGCATTCAAAATTCAATAAATAAATAGGCAACAATAACAATCACGATAACGCAGATAGCAAACGGCTGCAGACAACAAAAGAAAAACGGTAAAAGTTATGAATAATAAATTATTGGAACAGTGGTTCTGCCTTCGGGGTGTAAATATTTTGTTATCCATTTCGCAGGCAAAACATCCTAATCGGCTTGGATATATTTAGTTATCCACAAATACGAAACCGTGACAATTTTTATTGTGTTATTGGTTGTCTAGGGATGTAAGTTTCGAATATTTTATTTTCGAATCGAATTCCAAATCGCAATGTTTCGATTCGAATATTTCTGAAACTGATTCTATTAAGCATAACACCCCATTATCGTTAACTTTCTTTAAATTTGAAAGAACTACAGCATAAATTGTGATTAAATAATAATAATGAACTTGAAAAATAAGTGAAGGTAGTAGAAGAAAACATTGAATTGATGCTTCAACTACATAATATATTAGCGAACATTTTTTTTGTTACATAGAGTCACACTCAGTTATATTTACTTATTACATAAACCTATGTTTGCAAACAATATCGAATGTATAGTGATCCTTTCTTCTAAAAGTAACCTTCAAAATTCATTCAAATGATAAGTGCCAGTGAAATATGCGTTATTACCACTTACGCTGTGATTTAGGAGGAAGAAAATGATAACGAGGGAAACATCGCATGAATATGTTGTTATTAAGGAATAATTTTATTATTATTATAGTGACATTACATAGATAATTTAAAGCTACGTTTATATAATGACATATTTGTAAAACTTTTTACCATTTTGAATAATAATTTTTTTTCAACGAAACCATTGGTTCCTCTAAAGATGTGACCCACATGAAATATAATAATCCCAGAGTGTTAGGCGTTGGCACGCTGTCAACGTAGGGAAAATAAACGCTTTTGGTCGATGACGAGACAACGCCGCTGCGTCGTCTCCCAAATTAATTCGAATAGATGTTAATTCGAATCGCTTCGATATTCTGAAACTTACATTTGTTACTCCATAGGGATGCACCAAGCAACCAACTCAGACGGAAGGTGGCTCAATGTGTGACTTGTGTATAAGATGGGCCACCTGTTAACTGTTGCAACCCTTGTTTTCTTGTCAAATTACAGCAGTTAGAGTGAGAACTCAGTATTTCATTCGAATTTTTTCTCAGCTGTACTAACTATCTAAAAGTTTATATTACTAACTAACGACTATTTAGATCACTGTTTTCTCTGCTTTTTGCTAAGCTATTTGCTAGCTCCAGTCTCCATAACGGGTCACTAGGATCACAACTTATGAAAAGTATTGAAATTATTGTAACGCCTAATCTTGCATCGTAATTGATTAGGCAAAGAAGCTGCTATTATCACAAATTAAATGGTTCATAATATTCCAACCAAATATTTAAGAGACACGATATGTTCAGAACCAATCTGACGACATAAATGAGGTAATTTATAGAGAAAGGCCTCGGGGAGTTTTCTTTACAAATTAAGTTACCTAACTCCGATGGATGATCCCAATAAATAAGGCCAATTTTGTGGCCTGGTAACTTTCTGTGCTAAGGCATGTAAGGTCATTTCCATAAAAAAAATTGAAAAACTAATGCACTGTACTCGTCACGATTGAAAGAGGAAAGTGCAGGTTTTTAGTTAACTGGCGAACAAGAGCTCAAAAGAGGTTGTTAAATTGCCTGTATACCACTCACTACATATGTATTTCCACTTGAGAGAACCATTAAGTGGTAAAAGTGAACATCATAGCGTCGAAAACACAGTTATTATCATCGAGAGACCCAACACAATACACAGAGTTGAAAAAAAAAATGCGTCTCCTAATGCACAGAAGCTCAGACTTGCTTTATTGCGCAAAACCGATGCTCGCTAACGGGCGAAAAAAATGAGAGCACCAGCCCGATCTTTAAAGTGTAGCAAGTTTAAATATATTGGCAAACCTAATATGCATTTCGTTTTATTTAAATAATATACGAGGATTTGAATGCAACCCTGTGGAACTCCTGGACTGTACTGGCGAAAACCACGGGCTAAGGAGACAGCCGAGTCGTAGATTTTTAGATATAGGCCTGGAGAGCGAAAATGTACGGACGGCGTACAATCCACTCCTAAAATGATAGACTTTCTTATCTCTACCGGGGATGTCTTCAGGCTTGTCCATGGGAATGAGAATCCAATGGGATGAGCAGGCATAATTGCTATGGGATGGGAATGGGACAGAAAAATATGTCCCATGGACAAGCCTGGATGCTTTGTACTGAACTGCTTAATCGACCCAGGTTCGCGAATCTGGGAACAAGCCGTGGTAATATGGGCAGACAGGCAAATCGGTTATGTCATCTTTAAATCCACTTTTTGCCATTATTGAAGAAAAACACAACTAAATCACACTATTACGAAGTGCACAGTTTAATTTTTTGTATACAGCATACAAATAATAAACGAAAGATATTTTCAAACACCAAATAGCAGCCAAGTATAAAGACTATGAACTTATTTAGTCACAAAGCAAAGTAAATAAAAAATTGTGTTTATAGAAGACTTCAATATCTCAATTGGAAAATACTAAGCATTGATCACCTGTCAATTTATTTAGTGAGTTTTAACTCCTATTATTGCGTAAACCAAACTGGTTGGAGGTCCTACGCTCATTTCAAGCCCTGAACGACGGGATACGTCCTGAGCTCTGGGTTGATTTTGAAAGTTCACCGGTCCGCAGAATTAGTTTTGAAATTTTACCGCTTCGCAAACTAAAAAAGGTTGAGAACCACTGATTCAGACAACACCTTGCCACCAAAAAATTGATACCAATTCCAGAAGCAAGTTTACAGAGTTCTAATTTTTTAACCTTGTTTTCGAAATATAAGGATTAGCATATGAATTCAAATTAAAAAAAAATGTGAAAATCGATACTAACATTAGGAAACTTCAATATGAACTATTCAATAATATACCGCTTAATTTCCAAAGTGAATAGACAATGGGATTTCCATATTTATCTCAGGAAAAAGCCGATAAGATGGATTAATCATTTAGAATATCACACTCTCGCCTGGTTCCCAGTTTAAATGAACTATGGGAACTGATAATTTACAGTTCACCTTTCCAGTAGCGTGTTCTAATCTAGAACAATAGAAAAAAATGAAGCGGTGTAAATGCACCTGGTAGTACTTTCATGTTGTACAAAAAGTAATAAGTAGTTGTTCAAAGCAAAACGAATACAAATGTAGTATAGTATATGACATATTCTAATCATGTTCAAATACACTCAAGCATGAATCAATCACAATGTTTAAGGAAGAAAAATTAGGGCTTAGGCAATGAATATTTGTTAAGAAAAGCACAACCGGTGGATGTGATTGTCAGTTAGGTACAGTGGATGGATGAAGCACAATTAAATTGATATAAGACTTATTATTTTTAGGTTTTTTCTTTTATATTGGTATTCCCGTAATGTATGTACCAGGTTCGGCCATAATTTAACTCCCTTTTTCTTTATTTTAGTTCTATCATGAGTTTGGGGACGGTCTGTGTTAGCCAAGTGAACCCCCTGCCCATGGGTCCCAGTCACTTCACACAACTTGATGTGGAGTAGGCTAACTAAATTAGTAACCCCCCCATAATGGTACACATACTTCTGGAGCGTCCTTTTCTTTGAATCAAATTCTTAATTAATATATCAAGTTGTTGAAGTTGTAAATACTACAAATACAGCTGATAAAAAAACGCTTTGACCGGTTCAGAATCTTGGCATTGATCTATGTTAATTACACGAAAAATAAGCAATTTAATACAAGCTACAGTTTGTTCCAGTTGAATAGATAGTTACCTGTAACACAATACTAAAAAAATATTTTCAGAACAGCACTAGGAGTACCGGAATAGGTCAATCAGAAGTTCGACAAATCCTATCATTTTAATGTTAACCATTTATAAGGTAGATGTAGATTGTAGATGAATATGATTGTTACAAATAAATTGTAATAAATAGCATGTTTATTCCAAGGATCAGTTGGACGAGGTTCTTGTTCGTTTGACTTGATATTGCGATAAGTCTTTGTTATTGAAAACATCATGTTTTATTGCCTCAACTGCAGTTGGCCTTTGTGATGGGTTTTGACATAACATTTGTCTTGCCAAAGTCGCCTAAAAAAGACGGTAAATTTTATTTTTAATGCAAGTATACATAATTTTTCATGTTTTTTAGAAAGTTTTCACATTTTTGCTCAAAACAAGCCTCTTTGCAAGTATCCACCAGCATTGCAAGTTTTACTATTTTCAAAGGGACTGGAATCTTTGTGGTTAAGCATTGCCTTCCCATTTTATTGCACCTTGAGTGAGGTGGTGGGATGCTTGATTTAAACCTGAAATTTTTTGGTGACGCCAACATGCCATTAGTCAAACACTTCAAACAATAGGCCATGTTTATTAGTTATTTATTTGACAGCACTAAATGCAATGCAGTTTTTATAAGTATTGAAATGGATAATCATGTTATGAATTGCCTTGAATAAAAATAGTGAAAAATGTGGACAGCAAAATAATATGACACAGTATGGTACAAAAGTCTTATACAGTGACAATGATTGATAATCTCTAACGAACCTCATGATGATATTCTCTTGCAAATTTTTTATCAATCTTTCCATCTCGAGCTTTGGTGAGTTCACGAATTCTCTCCATTTGTGTGGAAAATGGTGTGAATAATTCAATTAATATGAGACCAAGTGCAAATATATCAACTTTTTGACTGTACTTTGGACCGCTCATCTAAAAAAGAATGATTTTTATATTACGTAACATAACAATCTGAAAAACCTAATCTAAATAAAAAAAAACAGATGCAATGTTTTCAATAATAGTAATTCATTAAACAAAAATCTATATAATTATATTGACTATTTTTTCGAAAAATGCAGAAATAGCACCAAAATTACTAATAATTCTCAATTTACAAAAAAAAAAAAAATTGCAACAAGTAGGTATTCTTCTGTATCATGTATCAATTTTGAATATATAGTTAAAAGTATACACTGATATTATAACTATTTGCTCACTTTTGAAAAAATATGTTTACTTGATTTTAAGACGATGTAATTTCAAATATGTTTGATTTATACTTATTCAATAACCAAGCCATTTCTCACCTGTTCAGGGGCCATATACAATCTTGTGCCAACTCTTTCAGTATGAGATCCATCAGATAAATAATCATTATCATTATGTATCGTACTTTCGTTTAACATATCACCACTTAATTCATCACTTTCAGTGACCAACCCAAAATCACCAACTTTTATACCTCCGTCGAATGAGAAAAATACATTGGAAGGCTGAAAATAAAAA
This sequence comes from Styela clava, assembly GCF_964204865.1. Classification (NCBI taxonomy): domain Eukaryota; kingdom Metazoa; phylum Chordata; class Ascidiacea; order Stolidobranchia; family Styelidae; genus Styela; species Styela clava. The sequence goes on along the minus strand of NC_135258.1, from coordinate 16,048,476 downwards.
GTTTAATGAAAAATTGGTGCTTGCATTGATCAATAGTGAACATCATAAAAAGAGCAAGAATGTGGCTACCAGTTGAAGCTCTGGACCTAATCTTGTTCACACAAATATGTCTATAGATTTACAAGCTACTTATATCCAAATACTTCGAATCATGTCAGAAAAGTCGATATCAGTAATTAAATCACCTTCAAATCTCTGTGGATAAGATTGCAGTCATGTACATATTGAACAGCATTTAATACTTGATGAAATATCCACAAACAATATCCATCCTCTCTTGTATGATTGTCTGCTAACCATTTACGAAGTGAATCTTTCTGACATAACTGCATCTACAAAACGACAAAATATAAGGTATAAGATGAGTCAAAGAAAAGGTATATCCCCTCCCAGGTCATTGGAAACGATTTTGTCTTGACAAAAATTTTGACTCAGACTTCTTCACCCAACTTTAAGACAAAGAAAAATTTGTCTTCTTTGATTCTGACTTCTGTTCCCAACTGCATGATATTCATATTTTGACTTCAAAAACATTGGTGAAGTCTATATTTCCTAGTTCATGTTGTAATTTATTTTGGGTTAAATTCTGGTTCTATTGTTATTGCTATAAAAGTAAACTAGATTCATGACAGACCTCATTCACTTTTAGTCTAACGAGGAGATCACCCTTAGGTAGTATGATTTACAACCTTGTTAATACAGCACTTACCTGAATGTACAAATAAACAGAAACAGCTACTTTTGGCTTTATTTTTTCATCTTCTGCCTTCTTCTTGTCTGTTTCATCACGACAAATGACTGCGTTGAGTTCCGAACCTGTGTCACTGTCCTCTGGCATTTGTAATTTTTGAGAGCTTGATCTTTTTCTTAACTTACTTCCAGGAGTTGAAGTAAAATCTTTATAAATATCTTTATATTGAGGCAGTTCGCCAACATTTGATATGTTTCGCACATGTCCTTTTTTATTCGCTATTGGACTACTAAATGCGTCTTCTTCAATTGCAGAATCACCAGTGCTCCCCATGGGTTTTTGCGCACTTTTTTCAAAAACAATGCTAAGGGATTCATCTTTATATCGTCCGAATGGGACCAGTTGTATCGAAGGAGAACCAGTTTCATCTCCCGAATCAGACGAATCCGTATTTGCAGACTGAAAAAATTTCCCTGCCTTCGTTGGAACAATGTCAGAGAAAACACTGGCTTCACCTGATTTATTAAATTTATCAGAATGAAGTGAAAACGATCTTGTCTCTTCTGAAAATCCTTCGCTAACTCCCACGGAATGACTCGGAGTGAACGCTCCAGTGTTGCCAATATCAGTCTGCAGTTTAGAATATGAAGGAGGTGGATGGGTTGTAGATTGTGCCAAAAATGACGCACTTGATGCATACGTACTGAAAAAGTACAATTGAAACATGTCACATGCGTTTTAACATAACAAAAAATGGAGAAAAATGTCTATCGCTGTCACTTGCAAAGGAATGTCATCTTCTGCTTTATAATATTTTTAAGAGACTGAGGTCATGAAAGCAGTCACTGGTGTGTAAGGAATGCGTGGTGGGAAATATTTACTATCGGATTAATGTATCACAAATGCATCTATTCTTTTACTTCTGTTTGTTGGGTTTGCTGGCAAATTTAATAACGGATGGAAACCCATTAAAAACACGTTGGGAGTCCTGGGAAAGGGGCCACTGGCCGCGGATTATGAAAGTTGGATCACTGGATATGAAGAGAATTGATGAAATGCATCCCACTACTGATTCCTTCAAAAGAAATTTAATTGATATACTAAAACATAGGCCAACCTGATATCTGACAACAATTCTCGATCAGCTTTTTCTTGCCATCCCTGAGGTGGTTCTTCAGTCCAAGCATTAAAATACCGGACAATACCAGAATGTTCTAGTTTGGCTAAAGCACGTACTTCACGCATCACTTTATCTCTCGCAGATTGCCTGAAATTTTACAAGTTCAATGGGGTAATCATATGTCGAAGCAGTGGGTGGCTTAGTTGGTGAAGTTTAGGTATGATGGCAAGGCAGATTAAAATCTTGGGTTCAAATCCCGATGCCCACCCTCCCCCCCCAACAAAGGGTGTGTGTGACTGCTTGTGCAGAGCCTTATTTAGGGGGAAAAGTGTATATATTGTACATAGAAAATATATATTCATTGGCATAAAATAAAAGGGAGCAGTATTACTTCAGTCAAAATATTACAATATGATCATTCTCTGTGGTAAGATGTTAAGACAGGTTCACACTGTATTTACACTAAATGATTAAACTGTGAAAAACAATGAATTTTCATACTTGTTAGGTAGTCGAATCCTTTTTATTGCATAACTACAATGGTCAACTTTATTACGAGATTCAAAAACAACTCCAAAACCTCCCTGCAAACAAATCAAATCTGGTAAATATTTATTCTTAAGCAAACTCACAAAGTTTAAAACAAGAAACAAACTCAAATCAAAAAATCTAAGTAGTTGTTGAGAAAAGGTAGAGCTTTCCAACAATATTGAAATTTAAAATATTCAGTCTTTCCCCGATTTCGATTACAAAAATTCATTTTTTTTAATAAAAAATTGGTTTAGTGAACTGCAAATCATCATATATGTTAAATTAGTAAAATCGCCTTCCTGAACATAAATCCATAGGTTTGTTATAAAACGGACTTAACTCAAATTGAACAAACCATAGTCAAAGACAATTGAAGAATTTAAGCTAAGAATTAGACTAAGCTGAGACATTTACATGAATTAACTGACAATATATACAAAAGAAACAATAAGCGAGTTCTTGCAATAACAAAGCTCAAATTTTTTTCAAACATCGTCTCACTTACTTATTGCCTTGTTAGAGTAAAAAAAGGAAGCGAACAGCCCAAAAAAAACAATATACCTTCCCAAGACACTGGATCGGTTCAAAATCATTCAGATATCTTGATTGAAATGAAGTTGAAGCATTAACCATTTGAGGTTGGATATCAGATAATGCATCAGCGTAACTACCAGAACTTGATTTTAGGATATTTTCATCCTTGCTCTAAAAATTATAAATACTTTTAACCAGAGGATGTGCATACTAATTGAAATCAGTCACTTCTTTGATTAACTGGTATGGTTGCTTACTAAAGTTTTAACGAGTTGTTTAACAATTATTTCCTGAACTAGCCTTTGTACCGATTCAATACATTTTTGTCGATATAACACCTCACAAATGTACAGACAAGCAATATAGGATTTGGTGTATCCAAATATATGTTCAACTTATTCGTGCTGAAACGGCACATGCATAATATACATAAGATATTGAATAGTTGCTAGTCATGCAATCCCACGGTTATACAGAGTGAGTGAGTGACCCAAAAAACAGAACTCATGAATATCTCTATTACTTCTACGAAGAAAACTTATTCAACTCTTGAACTTTTGTTTGTATATGATTGCATCCAAAAGGTTTCAATAATCCAAGACACTTTGCACAAAATTTATGTTCTAAGATATGTTTCAAATGATGTAGGTTTTGGTTTTTGGGGTCACCCAGTATATAAACTTCTTAAATCTGACACATATAGCAAATATACATTATTTTAGCTATGACAAATTGAATATTGTAACACATTCCCAATATCAAATATACATGGAAAACGACTTTTTACATGATTCTAATTTCACAACACATTCGCACATGAAAAAACACAAACCTTAGATAGTTGCATAATTTTAACGATGAAGAGTTGCATGAATATCGATGTCGTGACGCTAATGAATAAGATTTCTTTCCACCAATGCATGAAAGATGAATAAACAACATCAATGTTTGAGTTTCTGACAAATGAAATTGTTAGATTTGAATATGACTTTCCATAATATAGTGCCACTGCAATACGATGCAAAAGTGAAGTGTTTCTAGCAAAATCAATTGGAAATTTGATAGAAACTTTTTTAAGCAAATGAAGTGTCTTACAATATGATCAAAAAGGTCTTCAAATTAAAAACCCATTTAATATACACTATACTGACAAATGTTTGCTATTGATCATGACCCAATTTAGAATACATCTCATATTCAAAATGAGAAAATAGAATTTAGGTTAACTTGCCAAGCATAAAATATAGGACGACTGAGCTATAGATTATACTTCTGATTACTGTATATTGGACTGCTATAAATGTTAGTATAACAATACTACTGTTACACAATTATTATCATCAATCAAAAAATTTACGATGTACAGGCAGTGTATTTATCAATTTTGAGCATTGCCAAACTAACTTTATCAAAAAATACCCCCTTTATTTTGTATCTACATAGGTCGACAATCAGATAACCTAAATCCCAGATGCTGCACTGCTCCACCCAATAAAGTCAAGATATTACTAACACCATTAGGGCTCCTTCCATTCTCTCAAAACAAACCCCTTTCTAACCCAATTCCTAGTCGCATACAAACTAATCGACATCTAAAATTAAATAATATTGCAAATATGGGCGCTCTACTTTAGATTAAGTTGTGTAAAAGGACTAAAACCTATGGGCATGGGGTATATTCACTTGCCTAACACAGACAGTCTTCGGACTCGTAACAGAACTAAAATAGAGAAAATCGGAGTAAAATTACGGTATGCCTTAACCTGGTACACACACTATGGGAGTACCCAAAATGATTCCATCACAGCGCACATTAAAACTAGCTTTAGTAATGACATTTCAAATTTCCACAAATTTATTTTTCTCATATCCTACCCATATGATTCATTTCCATCATCTAATTCAGTTGTTCTTCCCTTTTTACCAGATTCCGAAATTGATATGAAGTATGGAATATCACTCTTAAAGTAATATCCAACATCTGAAAAAAGGTGAAATTGTATAAAAGTTGTTACTGGGTTAAAAAAGAGGGCTCATGCAACATAATTTTACAATATAAAAACCAGTAATATTATCATGATTTAATTCAAAAATAGCAAATATTAAGGAAAGTATTTAGTGCTTTATAAGTATTTTACTTTCACAAATTTTATTTTGTAACGTTGGAATAAGCATTTTGATGATTTGAATTATTTAAAAATATACTTTCTTGAACAAATACAAATTTCAAATTAAGTTTAACTTCAATTGCCTGTATGATCATTCTATCCTTTTCTTAATGTACTAATGTTGGTATCAAAATCAAGAGAGTAAGATAAAACTAAAATATATGGTAACAATTAGGGATAGGCAAAGCTCTTCCCTACAGAAATTTTCACAGGGCAGAAAAAGTTGCTAATGACACATGAGATTTTCACAGGGTTGTTTTTGTCGGTGTGACATAGTTATTTAGGCTTTATATGAAGTGGCAGGCATAAAATACCATCCAAATACTTTGATATTCAATTCGCTATTCGGTATTGAAATATTTTATCAAGCTCTAGTAACTCTGTAATATTATGATATCACAGGAAGTCAAAAACTTTGTATACATATATGAAATGATTTGAAATGGATTTGAAATTATTAATATTTCTATTGATCACTTCAAAAGGAAGAATGTTGCGATGAATAGTATTTTGCCAATGACTAAACAGAACTGAATTCAGAACAGGAAAGACCTAGTAAAGGTGAATCAGAGTATTGGACAATACGATACATATATGCATATATGCGCAAGAAAAATTTTTCAAACAATCTTTCTTATTCATTCAATATTTAGTAATCAAATTGGTCAATATAATTTTTCGATTAAGCATTCTTAATTAAATATATAATGAAAAATAAAAGCGCACATGTCTATTGCTCAATAACCAGTTTTCTCATTAGTTCCACACTAGACGATGTGAATAATGTGTAACATGTAACTAGTTATATATAAATATAATGTTTGATTGTGATTCTATTTGTGAAACACATTTCATTTCAGGTATTTAGAAATGACTGGTTATTTATATAGACATTTTGACATAATTGATAAGCAATACTATTTCAATTGAAACATAATAGGAAATTCCACTGACCTTCACCATTAGTATTATCTCTATATATAGCAAGATTGTTCCCACAACTTCCTTTTGCATTACTTTTCTGATAAACTTGAATTTCACCTTCTTTAGATTCACCCACAACAGCACGTTTCAAATGATCAGACGATGCCGTAAATGGTCGATATGGAAATTTCACTACCTGGTTACTGAAAGAGATTTGATCATTGAATATCAATAATAACAAAGTAAAAAATTAAAATATTCCAAATTAATTCCCAAAAAGTTAAGAGATAGTTATGTCTGTACAATTGAATAAAAAAATTTCAATATACATTAGTATTCAGATTAATCAATAAGTGAATAAGTGATTTGAGTTCTAGACTAAAAGCGTTAACTAGATGGTATCGCAACTTCGAAGGGTAAAATCTCATGCCCATCACCTCACCCATAGTGTTTTAAATTGGGTAGGCAATGCCGAACAGGAAAGATTTTTCAGTCATTTCAACTATAGTATTTTCTTTTTATCTAAGAGTAGCTACTTGGATAGAGCATTGTTAATAAAAACAAATTGTGTATAAAGATGTTGTGAAAAATTCTATTCACATGTCTCATTATAAGTTTATAACCCACATATTTACCAAAAAAAATTAACTGATTTTTTTAGTTCCCTCATATATATTGGATGAGGAATTGTGATTTATACGGTACAAGAACAGTTTGTGTATAACACTGATCCTGGCAGCATTTTTCTTTAGGAAATGTCACTTTGTACTAAAAAAACATTATCCGAAACAATACAGTTCTCATAAATACAGTAATGGTTTGATTAATAGTTCCACGTACAAAGGAGATCTAGATCTTGGTCTAACATGTGAACGAGGTGAAGGCATCATACTGTTTGTTATTGCTTTCCTGGTAGTTGATGACACTTGAATGTAGACGTGGCTTCCATAAAAACCTGAACATTAGAAGTAAAGTTAATAAAGTAAAATAATTTTTCTGTGATATGTGGCATGGAATTGATCTACATAGGTGCTAACCACTACTCAATTATTTTTACAGAAGATCCATATACTGAAGTGAAAAAATTATTGCGGTACGATCCTTCCAGAAAATATGTTCCCGATTTCACCTAGATAAATTTCAGTGCCTCTAACTTTATAAGATTAAAAAGAGAAAACGATTCTTGGAAAACTGAGTAAGTAGAAATAGTTTAATAACACCTGCAACTAGTAGATCCCTGGCTAGTGATTAATTGCAAACCAATACATCATTATTCACATTGTTCATTCTGGCGCCACAGTTGTTTTCGTATATAGATGTTAAATACAAATATGAGCTAAAACTTTATCTAACAATTATTTGATAAGAGGAAACTTCCAAATATTCAAAATTAAAGTATGGGGCCGACGTTTGCAAAATAAATAATGATTTAAATGAAGAAAGATCTGATTTGAATACTCAAAGATAACGAATCCTCAGTTACATTACAGGCCCCATTTAATTGGTAAAGGCCAGTCACCAATCATCGTCAAGCAATTATATCAGAGAGCCAGGCAAGATATAAAAATATGCTGAACTATACAATCAATAAATGATGGGTTCCTAAAATGAAAGTCAAGATAAGGACTCTCACCCATATAAATAGTGGGGTCTCCATTACTTCGGCCATTATTTCTATCCCTCAATGCAGGAACTGTCTCTGGATCGAATAAATCAAGTTTTTGATAGTTTCCTCCATTGACATACCAAGCATTTGCAATTGGACTGTCAAACTAAAAAAAGTTTCTTGTTTAGAAATTATGGTAAATTCAGTTAATATCACTTTATGCATTCAATGAACGTCACTTTATGCTAGGCGCTAGGAATACCTATGTCATCACAACTGTTTACCCTGCGCAGGTTCGATCGAATCATGTAAGGAATAATTATGTGCAAGAAGACTGCCGTCATAGGATAGATTTCATGACCATTGGGGCTTCCTTCACTATTACCGGTAAGTTAATGTATCTGGAACGAATAACTGATAACTATTACAATACTGGACATGGGCCGGTAACCAAATAAGAGGCCACGATTGGCCATATAATTAAGTTGTCTTATCAGATTCATCTATCTCAGGATAAACATGAAATCCTAATCCTATTCTATGAGGCTCAATTCCCATTTTGTTTGATTTTAAATAATCCATAATGAAACTTGAATTCAGTAATCTACTCTTTTTGATTCACCATTGCAAAATTCAATATATATGACATTTTAAATACATGTTTTAGTATACTAAACATAAAAAATTGACTATTGAAATCTATTTTTATTCCACATTTTAATCTATCACAAGTGGCAGCATACCTTGTGCTTCCAATCCAAACTAGGTTTATTTTCATCATTGAACTTGTAGATAGTGCCTTCTGGAACTAATACATTCAGTTTTGAGAATATACTCGATGATCTTGGGTCCGCTAGAATGTGAATAATAATATAAATGAAAGACAGCCACACCAGCAATTGTTTAAGATTAGCTCAAAAAGCATTGTGTATGTACGGTATGTAGCATTGATATTATGCCTGAGTTTATACTGATACCGTACCTTCTAATTTCATCTACAGACAGTAATAACAATAGCAATTTAGCAACAGAAAAAACAGAATCACATGTTGAGACAGTAACAAAATTGTATGTTGAAAAATTTTCAAATAAAAGATGCCTCATGTAAGGAATACACATGTTTTTACTGGCTTATCACAGCAAAGTCGTATTAAGTTTTAAAAAGTCTTTATATCATTCCATATTGTAATACATCTTTATTTTTTTTACATAACGGATAAATTCAGTATATTTGAAAATGAAATGAATGGTAGAGCAGAATTTTGAAATACCAAATATAAATATAATAAACACACAAAACAAAGACATAATCAGTAATAGCGACTACAATACTATAGCAGGTCATGAAATTGTGCCCTAATAAAACTTACTTGAAGCATCTGGATTCCCTTCGGAGTGAGAGTTATCCTGGTGGTGATGATGCATTGTGGTAGACCCCTGAAATGTTAGGACATAAATTACTTCTATGTATGCTTTATTAATAGGACTATTAACATTTGAGAATTATTGTACAATAAAAAAATCTGTGAAATGAAAAGAATTTTCGTATAAAATCAAGATGCTACATAGCCTACCTGTTCAGTCGAACTGCCCTCATCCCCAGAATGTTCTAATAGCTGATAAGTTTTTCCTCTCGAAACCTCCAATTCGACTTCGCCAACGGTAAAGTTCCAACTGTAAAAGAAAAGTTAGATAAACACAGAATATAATGTCCAAATAATTGAATAAAAGATTTATTGCTAGTGAATTGTCATATGGATAACAGAAGAGGCTTGTGAAATATCATCATTTTAGTCACTCAGTTAGCAGTTTGTCTGAAATATGGATGACCATTTCTCCTTTCAAATACTTGGACATGGTTGGTGGAGAATGCCACACCCATAAAGATGTCTCATGGAAAATGAAAACCACACAAAAGCAAGTGACCTATCAATTCTCCTATATATGATCACCCTCTCCCTTACAATTTGATCCTTCACTTCTCTACATTTTCTATAAATATATATTCAATGAATTGATGTCATTATATACCATTTAAAATCTTGGAAATCAAATTAACAAAAACTGACTGTAAATGTTATTCTTACTTTTCACGTCCATGCCTATTTTCCACAGAACGAACTGTTTGTTGACTTCTTTTGACAATAATTACATCGGTTGTTGGTGATACCTCATGAAATGTTTCACATCCATACGCAGAACATAGATATACAATACTAGAAGAGACAGAAAACAGATTGAGACCCTCAATGTGCCTATTTTTAGGATGAGAGAATGGAATTTTTCTATTTAGCTCAGAAAAGAAAAAAGTCAAAAAGATTAATCGTATAACGAGCTGGAGCTGTTTGTCTAGTTATCAGTCCATGACAGATATGGAAATAGTGAACCAGATATTCTTCCCAGATTCAAGGACTTTCTGGTGAAGGATGCCATAACAATTTTGTGATATCATGAACCACCCCACATTAACGTGTAAACCAGCAACTCTTTCCCACATGATTATCCATCGTAGGCTCGCAGCTTATAATTATAACACAAACATACTTTCCATTACTAGAGTCTAGTCCAAATGTTGTTACTTCTTTTCCACCAACCAGTATAGAGTCATCAGAAACTTTGAATGAAGATGATAGTAATTGCTCAGCTGAAAATGGCAAAGCCTAAAAAAATAAATAGTAAACTGACAAATAGTTACCGAACTTGTTAGGCCAATTTCAAATGAGATATATTTATGTATGGCCGTATGGGAATAACTATTTCCTGGAAGGTAATGTACATCTATTCTGAAAAAACTATATTACCATTTACAACTTTTTCAAGCATAAAAAATATATATTTTATTAAATTTAAACAAACATACCTCAACAGAATTTCCATCAAACTTGAACAAGCCACCAGATAATGAAGGTATGAGTCTGATTGTCTTCCCATCCTGCAATAAATAAATAGAAAAATAAATTTGGTTACTAAATCAGAGTCAAAGAAAAAAAGCACTATGTTGTGTTTTTTTTATCAAATTTACAGGTGAATATTTTTAATTCGCAATTCTTTTATTCATGAAACTGTACTATTATGATAACATTATTAGAAGCTCTCTATTGCCAATCCGTTGCACAAGACTAGTGTAGTGCCAAAGGCTCAATCATGTCTGTTTATTAGAAGGTGGAATATTTGTTAATCTTGTCTCTCTAAGTAATCACAAAATAAATTCATTATAATAATATACATGGATGAACGAAATATTTATAACAGATTTACCCAAAAGACCTTTTTATATTTGAGAGAATTGTTGGTACCATTAAGCAAAAGATTATCAGTTGATTACAGTTCAGATTGGATGACATGGTAGAAAACACTGGTCCAAGCAGTATAATAGTGATAAATTGTTTAACTAACTGATCAAAAAGAATCTCTCTATTTATTTATATTAATATATGAATCAAAGTAGTGTAAAAAAAACCTGGTGTAAAAAAATTCAATAATTACTAAGTTTAACAACCTGGTTGATTTGCAGTTTGGAAATGCTCGATGAAACGAGTGGGCCGCTCCCAATATCCATTGTCCACAACAACTTTCCACCATGTTTTGTGTCCAACGCTGATATTTTTCCATCCAATGTACTCACCACAATAAATGGGCTAAGAATAATTAAAGAAATGTTGGAAGAGATATACTAACAATTAGGGAATTCTATGTATTATGTGTTACATATTATGCAGGATGTAGTATAATGAAAGAGTGTTTTATAATGTTGTGACATTTGGGCTCTATTACTTCTTTACTATACCAGAAGCTAACATCCTCATTAAGTGAAGTCTTGGTAGATACTAGAACTAGACATAGTGAAAATACAGTAGTTTAGTTAGACCCTAACAAAGATGGCTGACACGACGGCAGATGTGTAAGATCATGCAATATTTGTCACGATAATAATAAAAATTAATCGTGACATGCATCGGTCGTCACATGACCAGTGTCTCCGCTAGACATTTTCTTGCTAAAACTCTAGAATGCTATATATAGCAATTTTTTTTCCTGCAGTAAATTTGATTATATTTTTCAGAGGAATCCAATGACTACGTTTTTAGATTGCGCTTAGATTGATCTCGTGAAGGAGGGGTTTGCATGCATTGTTACAATTGATGTGTTTCAATGTGAGGGTTTCTGGGAATCAGAGAACTGTGATGTACTCGACTTTCAACAATGAAGCAACAAAAGTTGTTTTTTGTTTTGAAGGGTTACAAGCTTTCTCTTATTTCTGAATAACTCTTTTCAGCAATTACTGAATTACCAACAGACAGACAGACCAAGGACATAAGAAAAAAGAAAGAATGACTACAGACATACCGATTTAACTGTCTACGCTATCGTAGTTTGGAAATATTGAATATTCACCTATTTCCTTTTGGTTCGTTAACGTTTGAGTGTGGTGTCGGAAAGACTTTGACAAGATCGTCCAAGTTGGTCTCTTTTCCTGGTTTGAATGTTTGGGTATGGACTTGCGCCTTCAGCAAAGAGGTTAGAGCACCAAGTGATGCCAACAATGCTGCCCATTTTAGTTGCATTAGATGTAGCATAGTACAGTAGTACAATGACACTTTTTATAGGTAGTAAATGGTCGGATTTAATTAAGATAACTAAAAATAACAAAATAAACATTACACATATCCTGCAATTATGGAGTGCAACACAATTAAGGTACAGACTTAGGAGGCAGATAAATGGAAAAGCAAAGAATAAATACTTGCAGTGACGGAATGACTCAAAAACCGGCCGCGTCATTATCGAACACGAATAATCGCGCTACTTTGAACAAAAACCAAAACATCGGATGACCAGGGGAAACCCCTGAGATGACGTGTCCCAAATTATGCTCTCTTCCGACACCTTGTGATATATATTAATGATAGACAGATCCGGTAGATAATTTGTTTATTTTCGAATACTGTTTATCAAAAATGTACAGATTACAGTGGATGGAAAAAACAATCATAAAATATACTCGAAAAGAGGGGCGGGCAAGATAATTTTTATTTTGGTTTGTTCGCAAAAACGATACATATTGGATGAAATAGCCACTGTGCGTAAGATGAGCATAAAAAAATTAAATGTCTGCATATCCCGGTGTTTCAAATCAAACAAAAACCGAGTGATCATTATCATAACATTGACCACAACGTCCACCCAAAAATGTGATGATCGATTTTGAGTTCTCAAATTTTTCGTTCAAACTTTTCCATATTCAGTTCCATTTTCTGGTCCCGATTGCGAGTTTCACTGCAATTAAATCTCGCGATTTAAAAAAGTGGAATAAATTAAATTTTTTTTATTTAGTTTTTTTACTTATGTTCGAGTACAAGCACAAACTATTATTGGCCAGAGGTGAGGCGATTTCTTCAAAACATCATTGTTAGTTTTATAAAAGTAAGACAATACAGAATGCTGAATCATGGATTTTGTGGCAGAACTAGAGATGATGATTTATTTGCGAATGCATTTTATTAACTCTATGCAATTCAAGAACCCTGCTGAGAAAGTCTGATTTTGGTCAAATGAAACGTTACATGAAATACGTTTGTGTTAGTTTGCAGCAGGACTCTTGAATTGCATAGTATGGTATTTTTATTTCTGTTACAGCATCCTTGCATTATACGCATACTTATCCACTAGCGCAAAGGCATTGAGAAAGGATCGGTAGTTAGTCTCGCGCAACCTCTACTGTTAGCATTTTATTTATATCGTTATTGTATTTAAAATAATGAACATGAAATATAATCAGTGGACAAAATTTCGAGATCAACAAGGCCAACCGACTGACTGTTAGCTATTCAAATGGCACGAGTAAATGTAAGAAAGTAACTAACAAACATATATATGAATCATGACTGGTTGCGTTTCCAGTCCATATAACACCAAGGTTAGGTGCGCACGAACAATTCATAACATTTGTGGCCACTTTTTATAAAACACTCATAATGAAAATAATTAGGGACCAGATTTAAACTGCATATAAGCACTTATCATGAATATCAGAGTTGAACTTGAAAACATCAGTATATAATTAGGGCAAGCTGTAAAAAGTCAATAATTATAGTATTCATATATAGTTTAAGTCAGAAAACGATGAACTTATTGGATACAATAAACTAGAAGTCGTCCCCTACTGTACATAGATGGTGTAGAATTCAGTGTTTAGTTTTGACAAAAAATGGTATGCAACAGTTCTTGAAAAACTCACTACAGGTTACGAAGCAAAATTACGTTACAAAGTATTTTTAATACTATCCGATAGAACAATTAAAGAAATGTCATTCATTTTCTCAATTTAAACCTAAAAAGTCATATTCTGACGTATATTGGGCTTTGTAAAAATGACGGCGGACTGCTCTGACGTAATACCACAGGATGACGTAATATTCGTAGAAATAGCACATACTGGAGCCGGTGGGATTCAGAATTTCTAAACATGGAAGCATAAACTTATAATCCAAATAATAGATACGTGTGAGTATAATCTTTACAGTTTGATGAGTTATTGGCGTATTCAGGTGTCTAAAACTCTAAATCCCACTAATTATTCCAAGCATATTTTGTATCATTTTTCATAATTTTGTTGACACTCATTCTATTTATTTCGTAGCTTTAAAGTTTAAACATTTCATTTTTGTACAAAATCATTCCTTAATGTTCATTGAAAAGTAGCAAGCAACTGGTTTGTCAAGTACGGCAACTCAGTCGTTAACCCCACTGATGTGATTTTATCTACCATCAGTTGATTTGCTGATTGTAGTCTTTATAGCAAACTTCTTCATATTCCGTCAATTATAAAATTGTACTGCAAACTGAAAGATATCTGATCTGCACTGCAATCCCAGTCGCAACTATGGGGCATGCGCGTGCATGTCGTCGAGTTATACTATACTCAGCATAAAAAGTTTTGACCTTAGTCCATGAATAAATGTATGAATTATTTGATGAAAGTAATGAAGTAGATTAAAAGTTGTTTGCAATCAGTGACGTTTAACCCAGTCCCAGAACGGCGGTTACAGTTCAACTTCTGAATAAACGTGTTGTTGTTTGCTAACGCTGCGGGGATAGTGTGGCGCGGTCATAGATAAAAATGTTTGAGTTCCGAAGACAACGATTATGGCTTGTCATTGAGTACATTAGTTTGTTTACTCATGTTCTATGAAGATTGCAGCAATCTTATTATTATACAATTGACCTGATGACGAGGGTGGTGGTAGTTTAGACAAAAAGTTAAAATTTATGCGAGTTTTGAAGTTGTTTAGTTTATAATCATTTTTGAGCTTTGTATTAGTAAAAGCATCAACATTAAACTTTTGCGGACTATAGTATACAAATGAATATAAGCACCTCGCTAATGTGTAAGGTTGCCATCCAAGGGGTACTATACGTGGTGGTATATATTGGTCGAATAGATCCCATCATTCCCAATATTAGTGTATCTTTGCGTCTAAGGCCCTAAGCGACTATTTACTTCCACATCATAGCTCCTCGTCAAAGAGTGAATATATTGGTGTCGAATATCTATAATTTGGAGGAATCCCATCTCAGTCTAGAATGACCGTTTATAAAATATAAATCCAAGTACAAAATTAGGTAATGTATATATTTATCATAAAAATATGTAGATATGATAAAAATATTATCGATTGAGTATAACATCATTTTACGGATCATTAAAATAAACACGTATAAACGATGTACAAGTTTTTTTTTTAAATCACGCATCCGTGGAGTTCGATTAAGTTCTGGCATTTTTATGTTTCAATATTTTAGCGCACAGGTGGTATTCGTGGTTGTCACCAGATGTATATCTATTTGATATTATGCGATGATATTTTTCTTCGGTTACACTTACAGATAAAAATATTTGATTTCGATTGAAAACGATTAACCTTTGGTATATATTGAGTACATTAGTTTGTTTGCTCTAGCGATAAGAAAAGAAACTTGTTGTCTCGTAAACGGATTAAACTGAGCACCCAGCGCATCCGCGTTGCTCCTAAATTGTTTAAAGTTGCTGGTACCCTTGTTTGTTAGTAAATTTCGGTCTTTGCTTCCAATTACCGATTTGTATAGAGGCGCAGTGGCATACGTACTGAGCTAGTTTGTGGGATTAACAAGTAATAAATTTGTGACCACATGTGAGGCTTTTATATTAAACTTCGTGTCTCCATCTGAATGCGAATTGTACTCTTCGCACAACGCAGATATGAAGATTACGATTACAAGGCGTATAACAATCAAGCATGGGCTTTGTATAATACGGCATTTGTACCTCAAAAACTAGTAACGAGTATTTATACATTGGGGATTGGACTTATGTAAGTAAATAAATATCAAGTCGCGGATACATCAATAATGCTGGTTTGACGGAACTTCCATAAACTTTAACAATTTCTTCTGCAAACATGGGTTTCGCTCTCCTCTTCAGAAATGATTTGCTATTATGGATGTTTCGCGCGCGGACAAGAGGGTATTTATTCTGAGAATTTCAATTGAATTCGATACAATAGTAAAAACAATCTGGCCCGTAGTTAGGGATTTAAAATTTAAGAAGATACCGCTTTTCATTTGCTTTATATGCCTGGTTTGGGGCATACGTGTTCGGTATTGTTCAGTTCTGGTCCGTCCATATACGAGTATAATGTGGCTACTGGTTCAGAAGCGACATTTTGTCTGAGTACGAGGTCATCCATCACGTCACCTTTCACTCCTCCAAAAAAGACTAGATCTTTGGAATTGTAACCATAATATTGATTCGTCACCGCGCGTTCTTGAATTTACATTGTCTCGTTTGTTTTTTCAAGTTCACCGTCATAATAAATGAAGGTTTTAAACAAACAAAGACATGTTCCACAATCCTCTAACGAGACATATTGCTGCTATTTTGGGAAATGGGAATCGTGCCCCCGTAAAGAGAGTTTACAATATCGAGTGCTCTCGTCCTCTGGCAGCTATTCAAACATTATTATACAGAGTTATGATATTAAAATATTTTTAATATAGCGTGTTTGAGGCCGGACTTTAATTTTATCTTCATGTCGCGAAAACGCCCGTTTGAAGTGGACTATCAATACCGTGATGTAATGTTATACTCATAACAAGAATGAGGCAGGGAGTTTAATCTCGAAAAAGACCTAAGTATCCATGGGAAATTTGGATGAAATTTTGAATAAAAACAAGAAAAATTGTAAATATAAAAGTGAATAGGTACTTGTAGTTGCAGGTTGCTGAATAAAATGAATAACCTATTAGAGAGTTTTGTTATAGAAATCTCTAGATAAACCACTTCGATTTTAATTAACTGAAAGCTGTTAGAAATTGAAGAAATATTGACTATAGATGCTTGATTTTTTTAAATGGCGAACGTGACTCTGATGAGGCATGAAACTATTTTAGTTCAGTTCAAGTGCACCTAACTTCTTGTCGAAATACAGTTTAGGACATTTTCGTAATTCAGGTTAAAAGCTTCAGCTAAGTGGCGTAACTGAGGACACGACATGAACTCTCAAAAATTTTAGAACAGTGAGTAATCCATTGTTCTGTATTTGGGCACCTTGACATCATTACAAGTATGTACATAAGTAGTCTGGGTCCCGCTTTTCTTTGGACGGAAGCTTTGTTCGTGGTGGTTAATGGTTGAGCCAACATAAAGTTGTTTTCGTATTGATTTTCTCCGCGTTTGAGCATCAAAATCAATAATGTCGGACTAGACTATTATTTTAGGCAATATAACTTGTACAGATACTTATATGTACGAGTACTTCGAGAGGTTTTACAATACTTAAATAAGTGCGATGTGTTATTAAGCTCGTTCAATTCATTGAACGGCGACCCTATATTAGTTTCAAAGTTTTTGGCAATTTGCTTTATGCTGGTAAAAACCATTGATTTGAAATCGTGGGAAGATTTGAAACAAGATTTTACAGCTCAAGCCTTCTATTTTCTCGTGTTTTTTTTTTAGATTCTTGTACATTCCTTCCAATGCGAACGAACGTGCTGTGTATTTTCGCGTTAATTATATATTCACAATTTTATAGCTTTTATTCGTTTGTTTAATTAATAGGGCTTAAATTCATTTCCATGGAGTAACGCGCTTGAAACTTTACGTCATATTGTCAGCATTTTACGACTTGATATATAGCGCCAGGATACTATTTGATGGCGCCTTCATTTTGATCGAGACGGAGTAACGCTATCCAAAGTTATTGTGTTGTTAAGGCCACATGTACACGTGCGTTACATGCTTGGTCTTCGACGTTTAGGAATTTTTTAATTTCAGTGTTGTAAATGTAACTGATTGAGTAAATATATGTGTAATACTCAGTAACCGAGATTAAGGGAGTTTTTAATTAAATGTATATAGACAAACGTCATACTGAATATAAATATGTAATAAATGAATGTATGTAACAATGTGTAACGGTACGACGTAACGTAGGCAGGAAAATACTAATATATCAGTATATGTTATAATTTCACAGTATATTAGCAGTGCTTGTTCTCCGGTCATATTCTTATCATCGTTGGGTATTTGGGGACATTGAGACGAAGAATTCAAGGCAATGTCTCTTTTCAAAACATCTTCCTTTGCAGAAAATGGATTAAACTTTCAACAATGCAATCGACTGGAAGAAAAAGCTTTACGAAAAAAGTTGGATCACATGAAAACAATGCATCGACAGGTATGTGTTGAAGCTATTTGAATACTGTCGCTCTGAATTTATTTGTATAAAACGTTATTGAAAACAAAGGACAGAACACGTCACTGACAGGAGTGACGTCAACGATGTCGGCGTTTTAACAAATTATGTTAGTTAAAGATATTTATCTTATTCGCAACATAAAACACCGACAATGAATATTAATGAAGTTTCCAATATGTAGATATGGTTACGAGTAATTTTTTCAAAGCTTATTGAAAAATTAGCAGACTGTGAGGACAGGGAATTATAAAAATGCAATATACTAAATATATCTATTACCCAAATATTTTCATCAAATGCGTTGAAAATACATATTCGTGAAATTACGTAAAGTCGAATAATCCCTTGGATATTCTAAGAACATTATTTCATTTTATGGTCACCGACTCGAGTATTGAGTAAAATGGCGTTGCTATTGAACCATTAATAAGTATAGTTGATATTTTAAGTAACTTTTTTCCATCGCAAAACAAGTTAAAAAAAAACATGCTTAGTATCCATACTTAGAGCTTGATACAATTTCTTTTTTTAAACAACTTTTCATTCGACTACAGGCTGATTTTAATTTTGGACTTGAAAGTAAGGTGATTACCAAAAGACTGAGAGACAACCTTGAACGTTCAGCTCAAGCTGACGCAAGCATCAAAAAAATTAAAAGTTCAATGCCGGAATGTAGTACAAAGTATCGCAAGAATCGTAACTTCGCAAAGACATTAATGGAAGTCTGGAGCGATGAAGATGCGGGTATAATAAATATATTTAAACATTGCTAAGCTGCATTATTGATGTAAGCAGGTCAATGCGGATGTTACTATTCGAAGCTATTTTTACCGTTCTAAATCATTCTGATTCTACATATCGGAATTTAGTGATTTGGTTATGCTTTCTGTGTCGTATTTTTGTATCATCAGTTGTAATTCATTTATAAATCGGCAATGATATGTATAAATTACTGGCAAAAATAATTTACTGAATATTGATTACTAATATAATATAAAAATCCATCAACTTGAAACTCGAAAAATGAAAAATGGTACATACATACATTTGCGTTAGTGCGCTTGACGTGATACCTATAGAATAGTCACCTTCATTCTGCCCCCAACTTATTTGCATTAGATGCATACATATCCACCAGAGTGTTATCATCGAAAACCGATATGCAGTTAGCCGCACGGAAATCTAATCGGTAGCACTGAGTTCGAGTAATTGGATATGAAGCTTTAGCTCTTTGTTTTATGCTACAGGAAACACAACTGCGATGTCTGAAGAAGTTACGATTCCTGCTTGTATAAATCTTCTGCGATCAGCAGGTTTTGAGATCGATAAAAGTTTATCCCGTAAGTTGGACGAGATGCGAAAAGCGCAGGTGCAAATACAGAAAATGAGAAATCCAAGAAAATCCAGGGGCGGCCAACGCTTTAACACTCGATCGAAATCTTTACCAAGATTCAACAACGGGAGGCTGACAAGTTATGGAAATGAAACACAGTCGGACTATACAAATCCATTCGAATCTCAATCAACTCATTTGCCACTGATTCAAAATGGCGGTAGGGAGCGGTTGTTGTCTTCTTCGTCGTCGACGGCATCTTGCGACATTCTAAAGAGCGGGCATTGGCGACTACGGTCGGACACGCAACCAAACATTACTCCGGTAGTAAAACTCAACCGAAGCAAACGCCCATACTCTGCTCCGGATTTGGAAACAAAAGTAAGTTCGGTGGTTAAGAAATGTACAATCAAGCCGCAGATTATTGAAGATGAAATTATGGAAACGCAAGAGTCTATAGTCGAAGACTGCTCAAACGATGACGCTGTTCCTAAACCACTTACAAGACCTGCATCCGTTAGTTCGTTCAATAGTGACGATATGAGAGCGTATGGCGAAGAAGTCTCTCACAATCAATGTCCGTTGCAGCAATTGCACAAAAAGATTCATACAAGCCCAGAAGATGTAAATTTATTAGATCTACATCGAGCCACAATCGCATCAAGAAATTATCCGCGACGGATGAAAACGTTTATGAGAGGAATTCATGTAAGGAGTGTAATATATGTCTACGAAAAAAGGAATATGTTTTTTCTTCCAACACCACTTGTAACAACAAACTTGGGTCGTTGAGTTTAACTTGTCTCCTATAAATTTCAATATTTTTTTTTATCAATGCTTCCATATTTTCCTTTAAGCCTTCTGTCGTATTATTTCTCAAATTTTAGATTATTCAACATGAGCCGCCCAAACATAAATTTTGTGATTCTTGTAGCTCAACGGC
Organism: Styela clava; assembly: GCF_964204865.1. Lineage (NCBI taxonomy): Eukaryota > Metazoa > Chordata > Ascidiacea > Stolidobranchia > Styelidae > Styela > Styela clava. Next base: position 16,027,890 of record NC_135258.1, on the reverse strand, counting down.
TGGTATTATATATCTATATATATTTGAACCTTTCATGTTCTGAAGTGTGTTACCCCATTTCTGTATGCTGTTCATTGATTTTGGCTAGTTTCGCTAGCTCATATCAATACTGTAGCAGATTTAGCCTATATATCGTGAAATGATTAATTAAAATTTTAATTTCGACGAGCGTATGTATTGCGTAATCTGGTGAAGTCGATTCTAACTCATCTTTACACTCCTGTTATGAATTGGACATGTTATGAACTGTTATGAAAATATATGTAGTCGATTAAGCAATATATATATAAAATACTTTTCCATTCAGGAGTGGCAAATTCCAGAAGACGATAAAGTAGATGGACTAACGGGAGACTATTACTCATTTCGTATACAAAAGAAAAAGGGAAGTTGTACATCGCAAGGTGAAGGAAGGCGAGCAACATCTGCCAGACCATATAAAAGCAAGTATTCGACAGATGAGTTGAGCGGTGTCAAACTGTGCAAGGATACCGAAGAGGAATATTATGAAAAAGCGTTAAAAACTTCAAAGACAGACTTGAGGCACAGAAGTATGACGATAAAACCGCTCAGTACTGTTTGGGGTTCGAGCGAATATATAGAATGCATATTGTGAATCCGTACAGCTCTGATCTGACTTTATTAATGTTCACATTCTAGATGAAATTTAACATATAATATTTGTACGGTAGATTTGCGTACAAACAAAGCCAAAAATTCAAGTATTTTATTTATAAAATTTCAAAAACTCCTGAATGTTTCGAGTTCGGGAATGAAGAACGTTTCCATAAGGGGTTGGTCTTTTTTGTTCAGCCATCATGTGGTGTTTGTAACGTGGTGTGCAAATACAGCCAAAAATATGCATATAGATATTGACAATAGATGCTTGACTTTTTAAAGTGGCGAACGTGACTCTGATGAGGCATGAAACTATTTTAGTTCAGTTTAAGTGCATCTAACTTCTTGTCGAAATACAGTTCAAGATATTTACGTATTTCAGAATAAGGCTTCGGCTAAGTGGCGTAACTGAGGACATGACATGTACTCTGAGAATTTTTAGAACAGTGAGTAATCCATTGTTCCTTATTCGGGCACCCTGACATCATTACAAGTATAAGTACTACTGAAGTATGCGCATCAAGATGTCGCACAACCTGGTACACAACCTGAGTTCAGGTTGTGCGCCATCTTAGTGCGCATACTTCAGGAGGTCCCAAGTATATACATAAGTAGTCTGAGTCTCACATTCTTCGGACGGAAGCTTTGTTCGTGGTGAGTAATGGTTGAGCCAACTTAAAGTTGTTTTCGTATTGGTTTTGTCCGCGATTGAGCATCAAAATCAATAATGTCGAACTAGGCCAGGGATGGCGAACCTTTTACAATGAATGGGCCAAAAATTATATTTTTATCGAGGAACAGAAGTGAGTGGGTCACAGATATATATTTTTTCAATGTTTGTATCTTTAAGAAACTTCTGAAATCTTATAAGCTTCTGTTGGTGTTAGTGTAGTTTTGTGCTTTACCTATGCAGCACTTCTATCAGGGACTTTTTATGGCACTCGATTTCATGAAATTAGAGTACGAAAACACCCATATGAATTACCAAAAACGTTTAGGATGAAGCGGTAAAGTATTTACGGTTCCAAAGAATTTGGAGCGAATCCCACTATAATATATTATATTTTTCAATCAGTTTTCAAGCACATTGAGGCACTTTTACACTGCCCCATTGTTATTTCAGATTCTAGATTTTTATTTCTAGTCTGAAAGATTTTGTTTTCTCAACGGCATTGTAGGCGAGAAACTAATCAAATTTAAAGTAGCATCTAGTTCTAGTATATATAAGCCCTAAGTCTGCAGATGCACTTCTGAAAGAGACAAGACGTTGCAAGAAATGAACAGATCAATTGCATTGTTATGTCATAAACGGTGTTCGAGCCAATAGCTGAATACCGGTACACGGCGGTACAGACATGCGTTCAACATTAGGGGTTTAAAAATTACCATACCGGCACAGAAATTAACAATTTGAATACGAGCGATCGCAGCCCTGACTGCCCAACTGACGGTACAAAATAATAGTTACTTATCGATCTTAATCGGTAAGTACGTTATTCGTCTGTTTGTTGTTTGTCTATCTGTTAGACACTTTCGTATGTTACGCGATATCTCACGAATCTTCTTCAAATTTTGCATGTGCATTCATCATATCTCGGACCATAAGCCTATTGATTTTGGATGAATTATGTCGGTTAACTAGCGAGTTATTGATTAATCAGTGATGAGACACACGGTGTTGCTATGGTGTCATATCGAATGAATCGAAACCGCGGTTTCTGTTTTGAAGGAGCCCCTAACTTTCGATTGATAAGTCGTCCGTGTTTGGTTATTGTTGGATTAATTTAAGGTCGATTTTATCAATTTTTATCACTGATATGTTAGAATTTTATTTTTATTACATTTGTGCCTTGGCGGGTCACGAATAAAACGCGGTGGGTCACTTTGTGACCTGCGGGTCAGTGGTTCGCCATCGCTGGTCACTAGACTACTATTTTAAGCAATATAACTTGTACAGATACTTATATGTACGAGTATTTCGAGAGGTTTTACAATAGTTAAATGGTCAGTGCGATGTGTTGAGATCGTTCAATTCAATGAACGGCGACCCTATATTAGCTTTAAAGATTTTTGGCAAATTGCTTTGTGCTGGTAAAGACCATTGATTTGAAATCATGGGAAGATTTAAAACAAGATTATACAGCTCAAGCCTTCTATTTTCTCGCATTTTTTTTCGATCCTTGTAAATTCCTTCCAATGCGAACGAACGTGCTGTGTATGAGGGTGGCGTATTTTCGCGTTAATTATTCACAATTTTATAACTTCTGTTCGTTTGTTGTAACAGGGTTTAAATTCATTTCCAAGGAGTAACGCCCTTGAACCTTTACGTCATATCGTCAGCATTTTACGACTTGATATATAGCGCCAAGATATCATTTGATGGCGCCTTCAATTTGATCGAGACGGAATAACGCTATCCAAAGTTATTGTGTTGTCAAGAACACATGTACACGTGCGTTACATGCTTGGTCTTCGACGTTTACGGATTTTTTAATTTCAGTGTTGTAAATGTAACTGATTGAGTAAATATATGTGTAATACTCAGTAACCGAGATTAAGGGAGTTTTTAATTAAATGTATATAGATAAACGTCATACTGTATATACATATGTAATAAATGTATGTATGTAACGATGTGCAACGGCACAACGTAACGTAGGAAGGAAAATACTAATATACTGTATGTTATAATTTTTACAGTATATATATATTAGCAGTGCTTGTTTCCAGTCATATTCTTATCATCGTTGGGTATTGGGGAACATTGAGACCGGGAATTCAAGGCGATGTCTTTTTTAAAAACATCTTCGTTTGCAGAAAATGGCTTAAACTTTCAACAATGCAATCGATTGGAAGAAAAAGCATTACAAAAAAAGTTGGATCACATGAAAACAATGCACCGACAGGTTTGTGTTGGAGCTATTTGAATACTGTCGCTCTGAATTTATTTGTATAAAACGTTATTGAAAACAAAGGACAGAACACGTCACTGACAGGAGTGACGTCAACGATGTCGGCGTTACATTATAGACAAATTATGTTGTTAAAGATAGTTATCTTATTCGCAATATAAAACACCGACAACGAATAGAAATGAAGTTTTCAATATGTAGATATGGTTACGATGAATTTTTTCAAAGCTTATTGAAAAATTAACAGACTGCGAGGGCAGGGAATTATAAAAATGCAATATACTAAATATATGTATTACCTAAATGTTTTCATAAAATGCGTTGGAAATATATATTCGTGAAATCACGTGTTTTACGTGAAGAGAAAATTGCCATCGTTGTGGAATAAAGTTGAATGAGCCCTTGGATATTCTAAGAACATAATTTCATTTCATGGTCACATTCTCGAGTATTGAGTAAAATGGCGTTGCTATTGAACCATTAATAAGTATAGTTGATATTTTAAACTTTTTTTGCCATCGCAAAACAAGTTAAAAAACATGCTTAGTATCCATACTTAGGGCTTGATACAATTTCTTTTTTTTAAACAACTTTTCATTCAACTACAGGCTGACTTTAATTTTGGACTTGAAAGTAAGGGGATTACCAAAAGACTAAGAGACAACCTTGAACGTTCAGCTCAAGCTGACGCAAGCATCAAAAAAATTAAATGTTCAATGCCGAACTGTACTACAAAGTACCACAAGGGTCGTAACTTCGCAAAGACATTAATGAAAGTCTGGAGCGATGAAGATGCGGGTATAATAAAGATATTTAGACATTGCTAAGCTGCATTGTGTAAGCTGGTCAATGCGAACCACCTTCATTCCTCCCCCAACTTATTTTTATTAGATGTATATATATCCACCATCTGAGTTTTATCATCGAAAATCGATATGCAGTTAGTCGCACGAAAACTAATCGGTAGCACTGAGTTCGAGTAATTGGGTATAAATCTATAGTTTTTTTGTTTTATGCTACAGGGAATACAACTGCGATGTCTGAAGAAGTTACGATTCCTGCTTGTATAAATCTTTTGCGATCAGCAGGTTTTGAGATCGACAAAAGTTTATCTCGTAAGTTGGACGAGATGCGAAAAGCGCAGTTACAAATACAGAAAATGAGAAATGCAAGAAAATCTAGGGACGGCCAACGCTTTAACGCTCGATCGAAATCTTTACCAAGATTTAACAATGGGAGGCTGACAAGTTGTGGAAATGAAACACAGTGGGACTATATAAATCCATTCGAATCTCAATCAACTCATTTCCCACTGATTCAAAATGGCGAAAGGGAGGATTTGTTGTCTTCTTCGTCGTCAACGTCATCTTGCGACATTCTAAAGAACGGGCATCGACGACTACGGTCGGACACGCAGCCAGGAAAACTCAACCGAAGTAAACGCCCATACTCTGCTCCGGATTTGGAAACAAAAGTAAGTTCAGTAGTACAGAAATGTACTATAGAACCTCATATTATTGAAGATGAAATAATGGAAACGCAAGAGACTATAGTCGAAGACTGCTCAAACGATAACGCTGTTCCTAAACCATTTACAAGAACTGCATCCGCTAGTTCGTTCAGAAGCGACGATGTAAGAGCGTATGGCGAAGAAGTCTCTTACAATCAATGTCCGTTGCAGCGATTGCACAAAAAGATTCATACAAACCCAGAAGATGTAAATTTATTAGATCTGCACCGAGCCACAATCGCATCGAGAAATTATCCGCGACGGATGAAAACGTTTATAAGAGGAATTCATGTAAGAAGTGTAATATGTGTGTACAAAAAAGGGATATGTTTTTTCTTCCAACACCACTTGTAACAACAAACTTGAGTCGTTGAATTTAACTTGTCTCCTATAAATTTCAATATTTTTTTTATTTATTAATGCTTCCATATTTTCCCTAAGCCTCCTGTCGTATTATTCCCCAAATTTTAGATTATGATACATGAGCCCCTCAACATAAATTTTGTGATTCTTGTAGCCCAACGACTGTCATTATATCTCTATAAATATTTGAACTTTTCATGTCCTGATTTATGAAGCGTGTTAAAATATTTCTGTATATATGTTGTTCATTCATCCTGACGAGTTTCGCTAGCTCCTATCAACATTGGAGCAGATTTAGGTTACATATCGTGGAATGATTAATTATAATTTTAATTTCGACGAGTGTGCTGTGTGATTTGGTCGATTCTAACACATCTTGGTATACTTTAGGGCCATGGTTTCAAAAATATGTGCAACCAAACGAAACAAATTGGCACTTGATGGTTTACACTCCTAGGGACATTTTATGATTACATATGTAGTAAATCAAACTGAATATGAAATGCATTTTCATTCAGGAGTGGCAAATTCCAGAAGACGATAAAGTAGATGGGCTAACGGGAGACTATTACTCATTTCGTATACAAAAGAAAACAGGATCTTGTACATCGCAAGGTGAAGGAAGGCGAGCAACATCTGCCAGATCATATAAAAGCCGGTATTCGACAGATGAGTTCAACGGTGTCAAACTGTGCAAAGATACCGAAGAGGAATATTATGAAAAAGCGTTGAAAACTTCCACGACAGACTTGAGGCACAAAAGTATGACGATAAAACCGCTCAGTACTGTTTGGGGTTCGAGCGAATATATAGAATGCATATTGTGAATCTGTACGGCTCTGGACTGACTTTATTAATGTTCACATTCTAGATGAAATTTAACATATTTGCACGGTAGATTTGCGTACAAACAAAGCAAAAAATTCAAGTATTTCATTCATAAAATTTCAAAAACTCTTGATTGTTTTTTGAGTTCGGGGATGAAGAACGGTTCCAAAAGGTGTTTGTCTTTTTTGTCATGGTTGTTTTTAACGTGGTATGCAAATAGCCAAATACAGCCAAAAATATGCATATATATACACCCAGTGCCATATGCATATTCAGTCATTGTCGTATGCATATACAGGCAATTATATATCATATGACGTATGCATCCATCCAAGTAATGTACATACATAGCATGTTATGACAGGGTATTGAATATAATCTTAATCTAAACACAACAGCATGCAGCATAATTAGATTGTGTCGCTGATTTACAGCCAAACTTAATCCGACCACTAATACTTTAATTACAACATGAAGAATAATATTGTACTAATGACGTGATATAATAAACAAAGAAGTCCAAAAAGTAGCACACTGCAACAGGAATAACTAGTCGTAATTCTCAAAACATTCTTCCCTTCTATATTAAAAACTATAGCATTTTGGAGGTACGCCAATGTTAGTTCAAGTTGAATGTCGTCGTTCATTATAAGCATTGTCATTTCTGTCAGAACTGCAAGGAATTTCGTTCTTGAACTCTTTATTTGGGTTAAAGTCGCATGCATCCTTTGATGGTGACGTGTTAGGGCTTGTTTCGATATCGGACTGAGGACAGGTCTCTCCGTCCACCAGAAAAACAACTCGAGCATAATTGGTATTTTTATTTTTCAGCGTTTTAGTGATAATTTGGTTGTTTTGGTAAGATTTTACTAAAACTTATAACAATAGTTATTGTTTTATATAGTAGGCTACCTAAACCAAACTAAAAACATGTTTTACTGTGGCCATGTCACCATGACTAGCGGTTTTCAATACAGTTTATCCAAGTTTCACACTTGATTGGGACATTCGCATTCATTTCTAATTTATTATATAAACTTTTCATAATTCGCTGTTTTATCAAGTCGTTGTTTTATTAGAGTATTAGCAATAGCGGTATACTGCGCTTCTTAGAAAAAATATGCTAGTTTTAATATTTATCCGGAGTTGGCAATACTGAATTAGCTAGTTTCAAATTTTTGTCCGTAGTTTGGCAATTTGATGGTACTGGTGAGTGAAATAAATTTTACTTCATGACCAGAAATTTGATATGCTCGGCACTTACGGTCTCAAAACTTTTCGACTAAGTAGCCTAACTGGTAGATGCTAAGTAATTAGTTATGTTTGATTTCAGTACGACACGATTGGCCGTACTTACACTTGTCCGTGGTTTTGATTTCACGTGTAATTTGTTTTTTTTCTAATTTGATCGCACGAGTATGGTGGCCCATCGTTGTCACGCGTAAAATTAAAAAAAAAAATGAAAAAGCGAAAATAAAAAAATAGTTGTGAAAAAACATAAAAATAATTGAAAAAAAAAATTAAAATTAAAAAAAAAAAATTAAAAATAAAAACGAAAAAAAAAAAATTAAAAAAAAAAATTGGATAAAAAGAAAATAAAAAGGTTGACAACGATGGTCCGCCTCGTGGCCCATCGTTGTCGCGCGTTTTTATTTTAGAAAATTTGATGCTGCTTGGGACCAACGTTGTCAGGCTTAATCCTACACGCACAAATGTGTTTCCTGCGTTTCTAACTCACTACTGATTTTCATGAGCAATATTCAATAAATTCAACATGAAAATGTTCTATAAATTCCCCATGCTACAAGTTCAACCACAAGCAATATATTTATAATAATGATAAGAGAATATAGAATTGAATACGAAAATTTGTTTTTACGTGTAGAAGGTAATTTATTTGGAAAATGCTGCTTAACTGCTCAGTTGTCTGGACACTCGTGCGATGCCGGTACGGTACCGTCTGACCGTACCGGTACCCAGTGAATTCCCCTCCCCCCTAATTTTGAGGTGCGATTCCACACTGAAGGGTTCTAAACCGCAGTCTGCGGGCCAATTACGGCCTTTGAGTTTTAGATACCGTCTATTGTTACATCATTATCACAGTTTGAGCACGTTTATTTCGTAACAATTGAATTATTCCGGTATCTTATGTATACGTATGGGTATTAGGATTACACACTGCAGTATTTTAGATATCAGCCGTATATTAAGAAAGCTTAAAGATGTCACAAAACGAAAACTAGGCACTGAAAACAGATTTTTTTTAGATGAATGACAGCGTTTTTATTTCTTTATTGAAAAGAATCAAACTTCAGCGATTTGTCTTCTTACCAACAAAATATTTCAGTTCTGAAGGAATACAACATTATGCGACATTATGATCAGTTGACGAGCTTATTTCAAAATTTAATTCATACAAAAGTCAAACAAACATGTTCAAAAAAATAAGAAATGTGTAACAAAACAAGCCATAAGTAGCCATTCATACAGATCAGCAAGTAACTTCATTAGTCACTATCAGTTGCAAATTACTTGTTGAAACGTAGTAGTATATATTTACGGTTGAAAGCCGTGCTTGTTATCTATTCCCCGGGAATTCTATCAGCTAAATATTATAATTATTGATTTCATTACATAACAAACTGCGATGATAGGTGTATCTAAAATCAAGCTTAGAGCCTATTTCTCAAATTTTTCTCAGGGCGATTGAGCGCGCCATGAACCCCAGCCGTGTCGTCCCGCACTTTTCCTCGCTCCCCTTTTCTGGCCCTACAATTTCATTCTGCTGTGGATTTTGGCTCGCGTCAATCAACTTGGGGGCCCCCATGTACATCGTTTCTTAAATACATACCATTTTTTTAAGAATACAAATAGCCTAGTTGGACACGTTTAGTGGCCATAACGATCGTTTCAAAATTTTGTTGTTGTTGTTGTTGTTCTTTGACACGTTTTTAAAAAGTCGCTTTTCTCTTCGAATACTGGACCAATTGCTTTGAAATTTTCAGTGGTTAAAGATTAATTTTTTCGCTAGAAGGCTATTACTTTTATTTATTTCAAAATTTTGCGTGAATTCTATGTAATTTGATATTTCGTCTAAAATTTTGCTGTATTATTTTTTATCCATGGGAACACGGATTTTAGTCAGTGTCATGACTGGCTGTACGTTTTGATTCTGCAAAATTCTTGCTACTGGAAATTCAGAACTTTTTTGAGGGTACCGGTAGCGTCAAAGGTACCGGTAAGGACTGATTCGCTCTGGTCTAACGTGTCCATATATTTGTGCGTAGCTCTCTTGTTTTACTTCTAATAGCAAATAATTACCACCCCCTAAATTTTGAAACACCCCCCCTAAAAAGAAAAGCTGGGGAACATACTGCCGGTACCCATGCAATCACTCATGAAAGAATGGGAGATACGGATAGTCTCGTAGAATATAGACTACTGAAACACTCTCTGCGCCTGCCCCATACCGTACAGCTGTAACGTACCGATCCAGACAAATGATAAATCGCCCGTGCTCAACCATTTATTTCAATCCATACTCACTATATTCTACTAGGATCGAGGTATGGTCAGACGCAAAGCGACTATAACCGACTACCCGTATTTGGTAAGACGGTACGTTACCGGCATCGCGAGTGTCCAGACAACTGAGTAGTTAAAGCAGCATTCTCCAATTAAATTACCTTCTACACGTAAAAACAAATTTTCCGAATTTTCGTATTCAATTCTATATTCTCTTATCATTGTTATAAATATATTACTTCTTGTTGAACTTGTAGCATGGAGAATTTATAGAACATTTTCATATTGAATATTGCTCAAGAAAATCAGTAGTGAGTTGGAAACCCAGGGAACACATTTGTGCGCGTAGGATCATGCCTGACAACTTTGGTCCCAAGCAGAAGCGAATTTTCTAAAAATAAAAACGCGTGACAACGATGGGCCACGAGGCGGACCATCGTTGTCAACCTTTTTATTTTCTTTTAATTCAATTTTTTTTTTTTTTTTTTTTTAATTTTTTTTTTCAGTTTTTTTTTTTCGTTTTTATTTTCAATTTTTTTTTTTAATTTTAAT